>NC_138069.1:36936723-37547856 GCF_964194185.1 Rhinolophus hipposideros
TGCAGCGGTGACCAGAAAGACTCCTAAATGAAAGGGAGTTGGGTGCTGCCTCTTGTAGGGGCTGACTACGTTTCCCAACATGCCCTCCAAACCCATGCGCCCAAACCCCGTCCACTCCCGGCCACTGAAGCAGAGCTGTCCCTCCTCTCTGACTAGAGTGAGGCGTCGTGGCCAGAGTTCTGCTCAACCTGTGGTGTGACGCCGGATGATCCCACGACCACCTCCACGCCCAGCTGTCAGGAAACGCGGTCCAATCAGGAATCACACTGGACCGTGTGCCCACAGTGCTGTGGGGGATTGCTAATTGGGTCATCCCGGACGTTCAATGGGTGACCCTTGGCCCCTTCTTTCACCTCTTAAACTCAAGCCTAAGCCCAGAGTCTGGGCCTGTTCTAAGCTTTCTCATCTGGAGAAGAGGCCAGGGTATTTTTCTAGCGAGAAGAGTGTGTGTGTATGTGTGTTGACACGCATGCACATGTGTATATATGTATACATACACATGAATATATGTAGTTATGCTTACACGCATACATATATATATGTGTGTGTTCATTATATAGATTATTCACATGTATGTGAGAGCTGAGCCATTATAGCCTGAGACTTGATCCTGGGGACCCAGGACCCAGTTTTGCTTTCAGGCCTCTGCACCTCAAATCTTAACCACCCATCTGCTTGTTACACAGAAAACTTCACCAAAGGACATGACTATTCATGAGTTTCATGGCTCCTGACTTCATGATCGTTTTTCTTGTCAGTTCTGCAGAAGATACTCAGGTTCAGACGAGTGGGCCCTTCAAAAACACAGGAAGAACCTATTCCCTTGCCCAGCCCTACGGATGGGGTCGGAACCTAACAGGACAGCATTCACTCACTGGACTGATCCAAATGTGCATATCTCCCCCCACCTTCCTCACCACACACACACACACACACACACACTCACACACACAGCAGAACAGCCTGCTTCAAAGCAGGAGGCAGGAGGAGGGTATCTCTTTCTGGCAAGCTCCCCAAGAAGGCCTCAGGGGGCTGGTAACTTACTCCCCTCCCCTTCTCTGCTCCATCCAAGTCTCTCCTCTCATTAGCCCACCCTGGATCGCAGACCACCCTCTCTGCTCAGCTCCCGGCCAGGATACCCTCCTGCCTGGGCTTTTCCTGGCTTGCTCCCCCTCACTCATGTCCCCTAAATAGCCCAGGCTGTGGGGCTTTCAGGGCCCAAATTGGGAAAGTCCTGGGCAAAGCAGGATGAGTTGGTTACACTACAGAGCCCCTTGGGCTCCTCTCATGACCTTTAACCTTACTTCCATGCCTCAGAAGCTCATGTCTCATGCATCTCTAGTTTACTGGTTCCTACCTGGCCCTCGCCTGGGACACATGAGTTAACAGGGAGGGAGCGTAAGTCAACGCCAGACCTAAGGAACTGGAGATAGGTGCCTGGGCTTGACTCCTGGCTCCACACAGCTGTAGGTCAATGACATAAACACTGCAGGCCTCAGTTTCCCATCTGTAAAATGGGCCTATTAATTGGGTCAATACATGCTGCTGGTGCCCCGCCCAGTTCTCCCTCATAGTCCCCCAGCTGCCATGAGGTTTGGCTGCTAAGAGCTCAAAGCTGCCTTGGAACATGCGAGCCCCTGTCCCAGAAATGCACAGGGCGTTATGCCACACCTTTTTCTGGCAGGTGTGACCTTCAGCTAATGACTGATTGACAAGAGAACAGGAGCCTTGCCCCGATGCTGCCAGAGAGAATAGACCTGTGGTGCCATTCACATGCCAGTACCCCCCCAAGGGACCAGGCTGAGGCTGGATTTTTTTCCTGCAGCCACATCTCTGCTTGGCTTCCTCCCCTGTCCTAGCCTGCTTCCCTCACTTCCTGAGGTTTTCTCCTGGAGCACTTTCTCATGGAATCACTTGAAGCATCCCGAGTGCAGGCTCCACCTCCAGGGAGCACGCGCTGAGCCACCTGCCTTCCAGAGCTGCCGGGAAGATGAAATGAGAGTGTGTGCACATAAAGGGCTATGCCAGCGCCTGGCATGTAATCAGTGCCCCTGCTGTGGCTGCTCTGTCCTGAGCTGTGCCACTCAGTCTTGCCCCATGGAGCTGCAGGTCTTGACCCTCCCCCTGCCTCCCTTGGCGCCACAGTTGCTATCTGTGCCCTTATGTACGACACCCGCGCAGAGGCATAACCAGGGCTGTGCCAAACTCTGGGGACCCCAGCAGTTCCACAGCCCCCGGCTTGCGAGGCAACCGAGTGCTTCCGAATGGAAAGGGCCCTGAGTGACGCTGTCAAGGGCAGGTTGTTCTCATTTGTACAGTAACCGTTTGCAAGCCTCAGGAGTACTCAGTAACAGGTTGCTCACGGCTGGTTGATCAATTGATTGCCGTTGAGAACTGCTGCCTACATCTAGCTTCCCCCCACCTTCCCCGTTGTCCCAGCCCTTCCTGGAAGGAAGACCTTACCTGGCCTTTAACCCACTTTCCAGAGGGCCCACAGGCAGAAGTGTCCTGCTCTCAGTTTTCACTGCAAGCCCCGTCCCAGGGCCAGGGACAAGTCTTTTCCTTTGCCACTGCCTGGGGCAGTGAGGGGGCCAGCCTCTGACATAGGACACTTTCATTGAAACCCCCACATTGTAGGAGCCTTCCTGTGTACCCAGCACTGCGCTGTTAGAACAGCCGGAAGAACCAGAGAAGAATCTGAGGGTTCAGTCCCGTCCTTGAGAAGCTTAGGGCCAGCAAAAGGATCCAAGAATCGCTAGACATTTATTGAAAAAACAATGATTAACAAGAGCCAGGCTTTATTGAGCATTTACTATGCATGAGGTGTTTTGCTCGCTGCTCTGCATGTCTGACGTTATTCAATCCTCACAGCTCTCCTGTCCCCCTGCTCACTTGCCGGAGGGATGTCTGAGGCCATGAGAGGGCAGCAGCTTGCCCAGCATGTGTGCCCAGCTGGCGAGAGCACGGTATACCCCAGGAGCCTGGTCTGGGCCCACGCTCTCCGCTACTAAGCTCCGTGCCTCCTAGCACTAGCCTGACTCCTGAGGCTTCCAGCTGAGTGGAGGACACAAACAAACATGGGAATAAGGACCAAATTCTAGCAGAGGTAGAGTGAGTGACGGGGCACTGACAACATCACACGGTGCCAAGCTGTGAGACTGAAGTGCTCCTGGGAGAAGCCGGGGCTCCTTTTCCATTGCCTCTTGTCAGCAGCCAGTAACCCCCTCCATCCGTGCCAAAAAAATGAAGAATGCTGCAAGGGAAGAATCTATCTACCAGCGTCCCAGGGACCTGCTCCGTGCCAAATACCCTCTCGAGCAAATATTGATATATTAACCGCAGCTCAAACACTGTGAGTGCAGTGAGCATGCCTGAGCAGGGAGGGGGCGGCTGGCGCACTGCCACATCTCACAGCGCTCGTCAGAGTGAGGAGTGGGCTCTCCTTCCAGTGGCAGGATCTGAGCCTCCTTGCACCCGCGCAGGCTGGGGGACAGGCGTCCAGGATGCTAAGAACTGCCCCACCCCCCGACCCCCTGCCTAATGGGCAAGTGACACAGCCAGCCTGGAGATGGAGCGAAAGCCTGTTCATAAAGAGCTCCAGGGGCTGCCAGCACCTCCTCGTGCAGGCTTCAGGGACGTGCAAAGCAGGCCGGGAGTAGGGATGGGGAACAAGGAGCTCAGGAGGCATAAAATCTAATGCCGCCGAGGGTCTACGTGGAGACCCAGCACTGAGTTCTGCTCAGTTACACACGACAGAGCTCTTGTACATAGAGCACACATAGTGATAAAACCTGGGAACCTGTTTGACCTCTTTCCCTTGTTATTTCCTCTGTGACGAAAGGCAAGACGGGAACCTAGTTTCTCAGATTTTAAAGGGAAATACTTAATTAGATCAGAAAATGCCAGAGCTGGATGAGACACAAGACACCACTTCATCCAACTCTCGTTTGAATGATGATGAGACTGAGTCCCAGGGAGGTGGACTGATTTGCCCAAGGTCCCAGCTAGTGAACAGCATGCCCAGCACGGGACCCAGCCCTCCATCCTCCTGCAGCATTAAGCCTCGCCCCTCACCATTGCCCCCACCCTCAAACCACTGCCATTTCCAGTGGAGGCCATTGTGTCTCCTCAGCTTTGAGTGACATAGGAGGGGTTGGGTGGGTGGAGACATGAGGAGAGAGCAGTGGCAGGTGGGGTGGGGCACGTCTGGCCTCCAGTGAGCCTCCAGTCATGGGGGAAGGAAGTTGGGCAGGCCCAGGTGGTGTTGGGTAAGGACGTTCAACAGGCAAGAACTATCCTAGGAACCCACTCTTACTATGAACTGGAATTGGCTGCCTGGAGCATTTTGTCAAGAATGATTCTGAGGCACCTTCCATGCTCTATGAGATAGTGTTTTGTGATCAATTTGCAAGGCAGGGCATGGGCACGGGGGTGGAGGGGTATCTCAACTAATATGCCAATTATTTGCCATTCCTTCCTAAATTTATAGGGATAACGCTAATGCCAGAAGCCGTCATCTTTCTCTCACAAGAACCCTTCCAGGTTCTTCCAAGGAGAAAATGGAGTGTTTTATGCAGAATACCAAGTACATAACAGAAGCTTAATAAATATATTCATTAGGAGAAAGAAAAGGGAGGGAGGGAGAGTGGGAGGGAAGGAGGGAAGAAGGGAGGAAGGACGCAGACAGGTTACCTCTGGCACCCAGGACTTTCACTGCCTTACACGACTCCACCTTCACTCCTGGACTTCTCTTTCCTTTGGCAAGACTGCTATAGGAAGATTCCAAAGAGCCGTCCCATCCACTAGGGGCCAACAGTTACTAGAAAGTCCAGAAGCAGCAGCAGGGCTTGGGTAAGAGCCAGAGCCCATGCACTTCACAAGGTCCCTGACGTTCCCCTTTCCACCCTTGCTTCCAGGAGCAAAGCTTCACACTGGGGCCCATCTCCTCCTGGGGCTACACCAACAGGAAGACCAGGAGGGAGCGGAGGAAAGGGAGGCTGGGGGGCAATCAGCGACGTGGGGCTGGGGGGGGGGTGAGCGACGTGGGGCTGTTCCTCCAGGGTTTAAGGAAGACACGGGTTAAAAGAGGGGGGAACCATTTCTGAGGGATGGTCCCAGTCGGAAGAATCATGTAGGCGAAAGGTTAGTCCAACCATGCTCCTCCCCCACTTCAAGAACCAGTGGTTCCCCATTGCTTCCGAAATCAAGTATAAAACCCTTTGCATCTGGGCACTACCCTCCAGCAGGATCCTAGGGTCTATCTTATCTCCCTTGCATCTTCATGCCCTCTTCAAATCGATCCTCTTACAATATCCTAAACACCCCCAACTTTTCCTCTTCACCATGAATTTGAGTCGTTTTCCCCCCTTCCTTTTCGCTTCTGTATTGGTCAGAATCCGATCCGTCCTGCAAGACTCAGCTCAATGCCACCTGCTCCAAGACGCCTTCACTATGCCCTTGAGTTACAACCTCTCTCTCTCTCTCTCTGTCACATACACACTCAAATAGCAACAGACTGACCTTTACCCTAATTCCACCTCCCAAATCACAGAACTATATTCAAAGACATACTGCTTCAAACCAAAACAAAAACATAAACCGTCCACTGCACGAGCTGATTTTAGGATCGTCAAGTCCTCTACTGCAACTCTCCCCACTTTGGAAAAGGTTTCGTCCAGGCCACAGAGACCTTTAAAAAAAATCTTTTTTTTTAATAAAAATAAAGTCAGGTCATGAGCGTGCATAGTTCTGTGGTGGCCCATCCATTGCATATTCACTGTGAATATAAACTAAAACTTAACCAGTTAACTTTATTTATACTCTGGATGGAGCCTTCTCTTTTAATAAAACAGAATCCGTTAAGGATTATAAACAAACAGTGTTTTATGAACTAAAACTGCAGTACACTAGTCACTCAAGGGCAAAAACCGGGCTCTGGGAGGCTCAGCCAGCTATAAATAAAGATAAGGCCCTGCCCGGCCTGGGCTCGGGCAGAGTAATTGCTGGCTCCCTAATCAGCATCTCCCCTCCTCCCTTCAGGCCCACAAATCACTCGGGCGTTGGATTCAGCCCAGAGACAGAGAGAAACGGCAAAGCAGTTCATTAGCTCCGAGACTGACTGTGAAGTGGGGCTCCTGAACCGTCCAGGTTCTGCGTCCACCTGCGGGGCAGTGATCCTCGGTGCCCCTGTGACTGACGGGTCAGGTTAAGAGCAACGGCGGGCTGAGCTTGTGTTCCACACTCTGGACATGGGCCCTAATGAGGGGGTGTCTCTGCTAAATCGTCCCACCTCCTGTGGGGGACATTGCTTCCACCCCTTGATCCAACCGTGTGCTGGGGGCTCCATCCACCCAAGCTCAGATGCCAGAGCCCGAGTAATCGGTCCACATGACGGGTATGTGTACCGAGCAGAGCCAATGAGAGCCCACACTGGGGGTGGTGCTAATGGGAGCCGAAAGAGGACATCCCTTTCCAGGTCGGTCACCAACGGGAGAGCACGTTTTTGGAGCTTCTGGAGACGGCCTTTCTTGCTACATAAAAAGCCCAGCCACAGTAAAAATACTCTGTGCGGGACAACACTGATGGATGTGTAGCGTACGCTTGTCCAAACACGTGGAATGCACAGCACCAATAGTGAGGTCTGAGGCAACCTGTGCACTCTGGGTGCCTAGGACGTGTCAGCGTAGGCTCATCAGTCGTCAGAAATGTCCCGCTGTGGTGGAGACGTGGATAATGGGGGAGGCTGTGCCTCTGGGGGGCGAGGGGGTGTAGGAGAAATCCCTGTACCTTCTTCAATTTGCTGTGAACCTAAAACTGTTCTAAAAAAATAAAGCCTTAAAGAAAAAAAGAAAGCCTATTTGCTGCAGGGAGAAAGAAGCTGAGGTGCAGGGAGGAAAAGGGAGTGATTGTTAATAGCCTGTAAGTCTTCATTTTTGTGTAACTTGTGTCTCTGACTCTTTATTGTAAAGGATCCTTCTTAATAGTCTTTCTAGTAACTATAATGTCATGGATTGAGCACCTACTGGGTGCCAGCCATTGTACGAAGCCATAGTACTCATAATGTTTATTATCGTGGCTATTTACTTAGAGTTTATAGTTAGCTAAGGGCTCTCCACGGATGGTCTCACGTAATCCAAACCCCATCAGTGAAGTAGACGCTCGCCCCTTCATTCTGTGGATGAGAAGCTGAGGCTTAAAGAGGTTACGTACAATGTCAAGGCCGCGCGATCGGTACGGCCAGCGAGGATACAAACTCAGTCTGACACCAGAGCCCATCCCCACACTGTCTTGCTGCAGTATGACTTTGATTTTGTTTGCATAAACAATGCGGATCTGTGTGTGTGGGGGCGGGTTACAATAGGCAGAATCACGAGTGCATGGTAACAACCGGGGCGACAACACAGACATATCAAAGCCCAAGGCCCTACCATCACATACCGCCAGCATTAAGCTGAGGACTGTGATTCCAGCCTTGATTCTCCACTGCGAGGAAAAGCCTGGTAGGATCTCAGTCAATGTTGCTGTGCAGATAACACAGCCACAAAGCTATTCTCTCACCTGATCCTCACCATTTCTCTGTGGTACAGACAAGGCAATGCCATTTTTGTTTCATGGATGAGAAAACCGAGGTCCGTCAAGATACCCAGCTTCTTCCGTTTGTCTTGTGACACTCATCTCTTTTCCCTTTGTGCGCCACTCTATACACCTGTATTTTCTGTTCTTTGAAGGTGTCACGCTTACTCTTGGTCTGAGCCCTTGTACCTGTTCTTCCCTGGGACGACAATACTCCCTCCTTCTGTCCCATGTTGACCTGTCTAACTGAGGTCCACTCCTGACTGCATCTCAAAAGTCCGTTTCTTGGGGTCATCTTACCTGACCACTTTGATGGTCTCTGGTTTACGCTCCCAGAGACCCTTTCCTTGCATGCCATGTTTCACTGCTTCCAGTAACATATTTGGATTATGATTTTATTCCCCTCCTACTGGCCCATCTGAAGGCATGGAACACATGTGTGGAGCTCACTATTTCATCCCAAGGGTCTAGGACAGTGTCTAGAATGCTCTCAACAAACATTGGATGAATGATGAGTGAATGTGTATTCAGGGCGAGCCTGGAATAAAAAGTGCACCTAACATATAAGGTCCTAAGAAGGGGTCCGGTCTTTTTGGGAAGCCATGTCCACCACCACTGAGCTTGGCCCAAGTCTCCTGGTTGACTTCGATGGCAGGAGATGGCCCACTGGTCAAGACCTCAAAATCAAAGACCTATAAGATGCCAAGTCTTGTAACCTAGGCACGAAAAGATGGGCTTGTCCCACACCCGATCCTGTAACAGCAGAGGCAGTTGGGAACAGAGCGAGAAGCCAAGAAGGAAAATGTCGCCTGCCTGGGACACAAGCGCCTTCCCTCACTCCTTCCTTAATCTGCCAGGGAGCACCTTTTACATCCAGCTGATTATGTTTAACCACGGGCTTTGTGTCCTTGCCTTATAATTACTGCCTTTGTAAACCCAGTTGCAAAATTAATTGCCCCTTAATGAAGCAGCATGGCAATTAAAGGCAGCGAACCTTGTGAGGAAGGAGAAACACACGTTTGTTTGAGGTGTACCGTCAGGAGTTTGACTTCACAGCCATCGTCATTCCAGTTGTAATTATTTTCTAAGGCTGTGTGACACCTCCTTAGACCCAATCAGAACTGCCAGCCTCTGGAGAAACCCATAGTTCCCACAGAGTTAATTAGGGTCCAATTTGGAGCTTCCTGTCTCCTGGACTGGAGAGGAAATGCGATTTATTATTGCTCGATGTTACTAGGTTCGCCGAGGACAAGAGGCCTTCCCAGGAAAGCTATCGCACTGCACTGCCACTTCTCCCTCGTCAAGACTTCTCCTAAGGTACAAATGTGCAGAGGCTAGAGAAGCCCAGAGCTGCAGGCAGAGCCCTCCACTGGGTGAGGCTCCCTGGATATAAGGAGGCCCTTACATGCTCTCAGCCTTGTGGGGAGGAGGCTGAATTCGTTTCTTCATAGCCAAGCGGCCGGGTTCATGGTTGGGCTCCCCATCACCCTTCAACAGAGCTAATGACCTTAGATGGCTGAGGAACAGAGGGAGGTCTCTGCCATCCTCTGGACTCTGGAACAATGCTCACGTCTCAAAGCTGAAGATGATGAGGATGACGACAGGAGAAACATCACAGCTGACACATACTGAAGACTGACCACAGGCAGGCCCTTCAGTTCTCATAAGAACCCCATCAGGAATGCACTGGCACTCCCTCCATTTCACAGCGCAGAAAAAACGGAGGCACAGAGAAACTGAGTCACTTTTCCAGGGACACACAGCAAAGTGGCAGAACAAGAACACAAAACCCAGGCGTTTGCTCCTAACACAAACATGCTCCCTCTCAAGCACATACTGGCGTTGGCGGAAACAGCAGTGATGCAGTGGGTGGCCCACGGCCCTGCTAACTGAAGGCAGTTCAGAACAAGGAGACCTACTGCCCTGATGCACGCCGGTGCCTGGCCCCCTGCCCCCCAAGATTCCGCTGGCCTCAGGGCTTTCATCACTTCATTTCCCTGTTCCGGTTTGATGACAATGGCTTGAAGTTCCAGGCCGTCCGCAGTCCAGTTGGCCTCAGTCCTCCTGCTGCCCTTCACATACCCTCCTCTGCTGCCCACCTCCCTAGACCCCCCTGACTCTTCCTTTGCTCATTGGTAAGGGCTTCCAAACCCAACTGGTACGCCCCGTATCTACAGCATCTTTGCCAAACACCCAGCTCATGGACACCCCTTCCTCCTGAAGCCTTTAGCCCTGAGTTTTTTCAGGCCTTACTTGGCACGTACATTTTCTGGGCTGGTATAAAGAAATACATATATACGTGTGTGTGTGTGTGTAAATTCATGATACGTTATTTGTTTGTTTGTTTGCAGCAGAATCCCTGAGTGACTACTTACTAGCTGTGTGACTTCAGGCGAGTAGCTTAGTTTCTTTGTGCCTTAGTTTCCTTGTCTATAAAATGGAGACCACGATCGGCGCACCTCATAGAACTGTTCGTAGGGAAGCTGCTTAGCCTCGTGCGTGGCTCATAGTAAGTGCTTAATAAATGTCGGCTGGTATTATCTGTCCTCCTGGATTGCAGCTCCGTGAGGACAGAACCGTGTCTGACGCTCATGCGCAAGGAGGACTTACAAGTGTGTTGGAGAGCACCTGGACCTCTGCACCTTTCTTTCTAACTGCTTTGGACGTGTCAGAGAAGGAGCGTGCAGGGACCTGGGGCCTCCTGCTTCTCAGTGGAGGGCGCGTGGGCCAGCCTGCCCCAGGTCCAGTGTCCCTGGGCCTTGGGTGTCTAGGGACTCAAGTCCTCCTTACTTAACAGGGCAGTGAACTGCATTCCATCCCACGCGTGCAGAGGTGTGTGCCTTCTGCCTCCATGTCCTGGCGCCCACGGGGTTGCCGCCCTGCATGACCGAAGCCTAAAGAGAGTCCCGTACTTCTCAGAGAAAGATCCTAAGCTGATCTATCCCTACGTATCTTGGAAGGTTAGAGTGAAACAGGAAGAGCTGTGGGTTAGCAGCACTGGAAGCCAACCATCAGGTCTCCTTGTACCCAACTTCCTGTCTCTGCTCCTCCTTCCACGCAGCTCCGAGCTCCAGGGGCTGCCGGGGTCTTTCAAGTCTCAGTCACTATTGCCGCCTTATGTGCAGCGTTAGAATCATGCAGGTATGTTTTGAGGTTGCTGGACAATCCCAGTGGGTTTGGAAAAATGGAGACGATCCCAGTAGCCAGTGCAGGGGCCGTATTTAACCAATTTAACTGCAAAATGCTCCAACTACACATATGCGTGGGCTGCTGCTCAGCCCCTCTCTCCCTCTCTCTCTCTCTCTCTCTCTCTCTCTTTCTGGCCAGAGAGGAAATAAAAATGAATGATGACAAAATGTCCACACGGGTAGAAAAACAGAATAGCCTGAAAGCTCCAGGGCAGGAACTGACACAATTTAATTAACTATTCGGAATAAACATGTTTGGTGCCGCTAGCAGACCTGTTTGTTTGCCTTCACAAAATAATGCTCTTAATAAGTCTGAGATTAAACCTTCTAGAGACTAATTAAATGCAACACCTTGACTTGAAATGTTAGAAATGGCTAAGAAGGCATAATATTTTCTTTGCACACTGTTCGGTGGCTGTTGTCGTCTTGCATGAATAGCTCTCGAACTCTGTTATGTGTTGTATAAAAATTGTCACTAATTGTGATGCGGCATTGTTGCTCTATATACTTCTTAACTAGTCTAATAAACATTTAACGAGGAAATAGGATGGATCAAATTTACACTGTGACAGTAGTGAGGCTGGCACACTTAACTGTATCTTGAGAGTCTCACGTTGCTGCTCTCCAAGGTGTTTGTGACTGACACTGTCTTGTAAAAAATCAAAATAATCATCATATCTGCCATTTATTGAAAAGTCACCACAGCCCCGGTAGTGTAGTCACTGTACATCTACTCTTCACAGAAGTCCTTGAAAGGAATCTCCTTCTACCCATTTTATAGAGGAGAAACTGAGGGTCAGAAAGGTGACACGATCTGCCAAAAGCTAAATAGCTGGCATGTGGAGGGAGCTGGGATTTGAAGCCAGCCACGTAGCCTCCTAAAACAGAATAAAGAAACATAGTCTGGGACATTCTAGTCACATGCTAATTGCATGACAAATTAAGAGGAAATGATACTAACAGATTTTATTTAACTGTTTATAGAAAGGCATTTTGTAGTCGATGCTTGTTTTGGGGTAAAATCATGGTAAATGGTCTTGTTAGAAAAAGATACAGCCTGACTTTACAAAGGAATACAACGCGGGGCTTTTCTGGTCATGTGGTGAGACTCTTTATTAATTCCAGCTCCAAAATGCTGGTCCTGTCATCCGCACTGCAGCCTGCCTCTTCCCTGGGAGGGTTCTGCAGTTACTGACTGTGGACTTCTCCCGGTACCAAACAGTAGGAGGCAGAGACCCCAGGGGCCTCTGGGGCACCCTCTAGTGGTTATGCGCGCGAGTCCCTAGAATCAAACAAACGGGGAGCTGAAGGGGGCCACAGTTGCACTACTTTTGCTTGCGTGTGTGAAAGCAAAGTGGAACAATTTGTCTGACGTTGCGCAACCTGAATGATCAAGGGTCTGAGTAACGTAAAATTATTTTTCAAATCTGCAATGGTGTCCCGAACTAGGAAGCTGTTGAGGTGCTTGCTGACCCTTTAACAACCGAATTCTAACCGAGTCTTCTCTCCGGAGTCAGCAGGAATCGGCATTAGATGGCCCTCCTTCAGCAGCCTCTGAGCTGCAGGCACAGTGGTCCAGCTGGGCACCGGCAGCAGAGGGGGTACACAGGATTCCCCACGTCTGCTGAGGTCCCTGTGACAATGCCGAGGGCCCTGTGGCTGAGGAGCTCATAGATCGGCATTTTATCATTCCTGTTTTACAGATGAGGAAACTGCAGCTCTGAGACATTACACAACTCTCCCAGGACCATGCGGCCAGTGAGTAGGATTTCAACTCTGGCAGATGCCCAAACCAGGTTCTTCTTTGTTACATTTTGATATGCAATTGCATATTGTAAATATTCCTTATATGTGCAACAGATAAATAACTGGTTTCTGTTTTATAAAGACATCTGCAAATTAGCAAGGGGTTTTCGGATCCCCCCCCCCCCAACATCCTGTTGCATTTAAGACCTCAAAGTTAATTACTGCACCAGACACTCCATGGCAGAGATAAACATCAGGGCCCCTTGGTTTGTGTGTCTGCCATTATGATCTGCTCCAGGCAGGGCCTGCAAATGGCTAATGAGGTTAAATATAAAGTAAAATAAAGATAAAGCTATGAGGCTGTGCAGGTTCTCGGGGCCAGCAGATGACACTTGGGTCTAAACAAGGAAAGGAAAATGATCTCTGTCCCAGGCAGAGATCAAAGAACAATGTCTAACCTTACTTCACACACATCCTTCCCTGACACAGGCACTTTTTCTCACATATAGACACCTCTCACATGGAGGGGGGGAAGGACTTGGGTGAATGGTAATTTCTCTTAGAGCCACTCTGTCACCCTTTTGCCATATGCAAGTACCAGAATGTAGAGAGTAAGAGGGTTGGCCTGGGAATCAGGTAACCTGGCTTCTGTTCTTGGTCATTCCTGAAGCACTGTGACCTCAAACAAGACCTTGAAGAAGAGCTTCCCATCTGAAGAAGATGGGTCTGATCTCTGCATCTTCAAAGGCCCTGGGGGTGTAGAACAGTGTCCAGCTATCACTTCGTAAATTATCTTAATCATTCTTATCATTCTTAAAGGACTACCCTTGCACGTGGCTTTGGGAATTGGCAATTTGAACTCATGCCAGAGGTGCTGGAAATATCTACTGAAATTTGTTCCCAGCAATTTGGAGAAAGCAAAATGCAAACCTTCCCTGCCCCCAAAAGAGGGCCCTGAAGCATTTTGTAGCTGGACTTCTGGACATGAGAAGTCCAGCAGTGGAAGAAACCCTAACAACACAACTTGGGACTTGGAGGCCAGGAAATTCAGGGCTGGGAATGAGGGAAAGAGCTAAGTGTAAGGAACACTGGGCTCAATGTTTGAAACCAAGGCAGCAATCACCCTGCTCCCCACTGAGCCAGTGGCTGCCAGCCTGGCTAGGGCCATCTCTCTCAGTACAGCAGGTGGCTGTTTCATGAAATGCACCATTTGCAGCCCATCACTGCCTGGGAGTGTACTTGGCTCCTGGCTGCATGACTCTGCTTCCCTCGCCCCCCTTTCTAGGATCAAACCTCTTGTGCTCACTTCTGAGACCTCACCGAGCTCCATGCACAGTGCCAGGGGGACCAGGTTCTAAGGGCCCATTGCACTGTGGCGCTCCAAGGACTAACTCACTTTAAGAGTCAGCCTGGAATCACAGCTTTGGCAGGAGGAAGATCAGTGCTGGGCCAGCCCTCCTGTCGGGGAGAGTACAGTGTGGTGCAGTATCTGAAGAATGTCGTCAGCCCTGGCAAGAGGGGCTGGCCAGGGCTTCACTTGGGATCAGTGTCATCCTTCTTGGGACTTTATTTCATCAGGTGATAGGGTTACTTGCTACAAAGTTCCTAGATGATGAGCAAGCCAGAGAGCCCGGGATAAGGTGCTGGGGTCTGCTCCTTCTAGCCTCTGAGGGGCTGGCCTTCGCCCCATCGTACGTGAGCACATGGCTCCCTGGTGGGGCAAAGGGTGAGGAAGAGGCAGATGATTAAACTGGTTACGGGCATGGACTTGGGAGATGCCTAGGTCTAGGTTCAAACCCTGCCAAGGGTTTTCACACGCTGAGTGACCTTGTTCAATCTTTCCTTGCCTTAATTTCCCTATCCATAAAATGGGGATAATCAGAGCTCCTTTCTGGATGCTGTTTGAAGAGCAAAGGAGATAAAGCACGTATAACATTTAATGCCAGATGAGATCTCAGTACTTGTTGCCATTATTATTATTATTATTATTATTATTATTATTATTATCATTATGACTGAATGGTCAGCAGTTCTGTTGGCCAGGCAACACTCGACCAAGGGAGGCCACATAAAGAGTCCTACTTTTGACGTCAGGGGCCTTTGGCTGGAATGTCTGTCTGCTCTGTAACTTACAGTCCACACTCATTCAAATGGGGCTCATTCAACTACGTGTGTTTGTCACAAAGAAGAAGAGAGAGAAAGCCGACACCGGAAATAGTAACCTGCCACACCACTCAGGAGGCAAATCGTGCCGGTGAGCGTGGGAGGGGAGGCCCGCGCGTGTCCCTCCTTGGGCCCTCTCGGCTCCTACAGGCCTCTCATCTGCCTGCGTCTCAGCACACTGAGCATTACGAGGTTTTCCTTTTTTTCATGAAACATGACCTCTAAATGCAAATCCACTATTTCAGCTGGCAGTCCATGGAGGAAACTGATCTCTTCCAATTCTGGAGAGCAAACTGGTCCTGTACTTGGGGGGGGTGATTTGTTATTTTTCAGGGTAATTTGGGCGGTAAGTTATTTGTTGCCTCATGTGCGGAGTGTAGGGGCAGAAAGTGTCAGTGCAGGGGCTGGGGGTCTCCTGTACTGCTGTGTGAAACTCATGATCCTCATCAGAAAAGTGGGGGGCAATAGGTCTGGCCGCTGCATCCAGTACCGGCGATAATATCAAACCCATTTGCGCGTGTGTTTTGTAAACCACACTGACAAATACAGGGAATAACGATTTCCTTTCCTGGCACTGTGGGTGTCCCAGTCTCAGGCTAAACAGAGGGGCAGCTACGATTAGAGCTATCCCCTGCATGTCACATCCCCAGAGCGTAAGGACAGGCGCTCCCACTACCACCCCAGGGGAATAGCCAGGGGGCCTCCGCCAAATCAGGGATGAGCCTGGTGTAGTAGCCACGAGCCATTCTCAGCTTTATGGTCTCCAGAAGGTTGGTACTTTCCCTTTTTCAGGTTAAAACATTCTAAAAATACTTTCAGAAGGCACTGAGGTCCCCATAGCCGTCCCTGCTCTGATTTCAATCCAGCTCACATCTCCTATGGTGAGTGTCTGGGTAAGACCTCACTTTTCTGATGTGGGCCAAGTTTCAGAACTCACAGCTGAATACTGACGAGTTGCTTCCAATCAAGTTACATGGACACCACTCCCTCACTCCATTTGGACCTAGGAGGAGGGGAGGAGGACTCCTAGCCCCGCTTTCACTCAGAGCAAGTTTCCAGTATTTGGAAAATGGACAAACAATGATTTTCCTCCCTCTGAACAACCCCCGAAGTCCGAAAATTTCATATCCAACTTCCAGACTTTACAAAGCAAAGGAAATTATATTGGGGAATTTACAGTTCCCTCCGTAGAATTCCAATTCTCTCGACAAATATTATATCCTGTAAACTGTGGCAGCAAACAGTGTTTTATTTGAGAGAGTGGCTAGGTGGTATTGCAACACCCAAGTCTGCTGTTTTCCTATCTCCACCAACAGACTCTCAGACTATGTTCAGATACATGGCATTTTTTTTTTTTTTTTTTTTTTTTTGGGAAACTCTCAGGCCTGGGTTTTCTCTTTGGCTGCAGGACAGGCTGTGTGTCAGGCGTAGCCAGCTTGTATTCTGCCTGGGGGACTGGTTGATACTAGGAGTTAATTATCACTTGGGCAGAGAGGATCTCAGGATTTCTGCCTCACATGTTGGGGACCCCCTCCCATCAGCAGCAGGGCTTTGACTTTGGTTCTAATCCTGATCTTTTAGTGCTCCTTTTGCCTTCAGTCTCCGTCTTGGACTCTGGTTTCGACATTATTGATTCCAGACATTTCCCTTTGGTCTGGCCACATTAAAGTGAATTATGTGGCACCTGTGTCCCTTCACTTGTGGGTCCTGCCTCTGAACTTTACCCACCCAACTGAAACCTTGACAAAGTCCCCTGATGCTGCCAGCCTTTCCAGATGTCTGGGAAACACAGACTCCTGACTTTTCCATCACTTTCTTCTGCTCCCATTACTCCTAACTGTATCTCCCTGGGCTGACAGCTCCTTGGCATTACCTGTGGCCATACCCATACCTGTGCCTGCTGCCATCACCTACAGCTGGGCATGAATCTGCCCCTTCTGTCTAGTCCTCAAGTTTTATGTTGAGCCTCTCTGCTTGCCTGTCTCATCTCACTGCCGGGAACAGGGCCGTGCCGAGGTGTATCTTGAGAAGAGATACACAGGCTCTGGGGTTAGATGGCTGGCTTCAAATCCCAGCCCCAGAGCTTCATTGGCTGTGCAACCTTGAACATATTCCTCGATCACTCTGGGCCTCAATTTCCTCGTGGTGAAGTCAAGATAGCCTCATAGGGTTGTTGAGGAAATTAAATGTGATAATGAATAGAAAGGAAAGCATGGTGCTTGGTGCGTTTTAAGTGTACCATAAATATTAGCTATTATACAACTTAAGTGGTGTCGATATTTGGGAATTCTAAAATGTATTTTGAAATCTGTAGCAAACTGAGAATAAGGTTCAGAAATGAGCATGATTAGTTGGAACACTCTTTTTGAATGTGTATTCTCACCATGGCTTTTCCAGATTAACCTTCAAAGCAACCTCAGATTGAGCCATCTTTTCGCCACATATCTTATGGCAAAAATAATGCTCTACTTAGGATCCTTAACAAAGGAAGCCCTCGAAAAATCAGCTCTAAGAATGAAATAGGATGAGGAAGTCAGAAATAGACATTCTGGCCAAACAGCTTCAACCAAGACCTGGTTAAAATAAGTCCGACGTGCACAAGCAGTTGCGGTTTTGAGTAACCTAGTAATCGGTGGCTGGGGTTTGAGCCCTTGAGCCCTGTGTCTGTGAGTCAGATAAGGACCAGTTTACAAAGCGCATCCACATATTTACCTCGACAAGAGGACAATGCTCTCACGTCTTCCTATCAGCGTGGCCAGCCCTTGGAGGTTGCATTCCTACTCAGACAAAGCGAGACTGTTCCAACCACTGTCAACACCTCAGTGTCTGCAGCCGATAGCGATCAGAGCTTTTCTCCTGGCTCAAGTCACGTTTACATAACGCACCATCACAAATAATTTGGATCTGAAATGAATTCACTGAAAACCCCAATGCCCCACAAGCTGCCAAAGTTTTAACCTTTTGTCTCAGGTAAAATCAAATCACTGAAGCAAATGGGCCCTAAATGAGCAGAGATCTCAGTTCCATTGGGGGTACAGGGCTGCCACGGAGAGAAGGTAGGAGGAAGACAGGAACCTGAGTCTTCCTTCATATCCATGAAATGAACCTGTACCCCTGTGTAACTTGGGGGACTCGACTCTTTGGGGAAACCCAAGGCAGAGTCTTGGGACTTTTCCTTACCTTTAAAATAAGGGTTTGTGGGGGCCAGAAGTGTAAGATATCACTCTCCAATTCCCCAAGTGACAGATGGAAACTGGCACTGCCTTTTCTAAAGGTGCAGAGCGGGGCACGGATGGGGAGAGAGTTTGCTTGTGCACCTTGGTTAGGAAGACCAGCAAGACTTCTTCAACGCTGGGAAACTTTCAGCCTTATCTAAGGAACATGTCCCACAAGATGTCTGCCCAGGACATGAATCTCTGGTGATTCTCTGTAACAAAATGGAGCCACGACCAGCCCAACTTGGGAAACACTGCACTGCAGATTTCACAACGCATGTCAGCACATTAAAGATTCTTGGAAGTCTCACCATAAAGAAATTTAACTTATTTTAACCTAGTATTTCTCAAATGTTTTTGACCATAGAACTTTAAAATTTATTAGCCCATGGAATGTTCAGAAAACATTCTGGGAAAGGTCAGGCTTATCATTGTAAGCTGCCCTGTTCTTTCTTCTGACTGCTAAAGGAAAAACCAGTGACTCTCACGCCAGGCTCATTCCCTCCTGACAAAGAGTGAGAAATCCTTGTGACAGTGAAGGGAAGCCTCTGAAAACACGGTTTCCTCTAAGACAGAAGCCTCACAGAAGTCCACAAGGCGCGTGTGCGTGTACACACACACATTCAGCCAAGCAACATCCAATTTAATGACCTTATGACCTGAACTGAGGCCATCCTGACTGATCCCCATCCCCAGTGGCCACTCTGACAAGTGTTCTGCTCAGCCTGTCAACAGTCTTCCAGCTCAGCAGCACGGTCCTAGGATCAGCGGGAAGAGCAGCGTTCCCAGGCAGTGGCAGTGGGAGTATCCATCTGCATCCCCTCTCTGCCCTGTCGGGGGCTGTGTCGTCCCCTCCCCTTGAGACCGGCTCTTCCCCAGGAACGCGGTGGAAAGCATCTTCCATCTCATTTCTGATGGACACTATGCAGAATCTTTAAAAATAATCACCAGGGAATTTACAGATGGCTTTAGAGATGAACAAACCATGGCCCAAATCATCCACTGGCTCTGGTCTGCCCTGCTAGAACCATCGAGGTACCTGATGAAATGCTTAAAAAGCCACTGCAGAGGACTTCCCCTTCTGGGAAGGTGGAGTAGATGAACCATTTTCTTTATTGCACTCTGGGATGATAGAATAAAAGGACTATTCTGTGGCTGGGGTTTTCCTTTTTCCTCCCACTTAGTTCAGTTTAAAGCCCTGGACATGATATGAAACAAATATCAGAAGACTCTAGAAGGTGGAGAAAAGAAAGTCTGGCTAGAGACTCAGAGGAATCACAAGGTGGTGGAGACTCTGGGGTTTCTTTCTGCCTTGTATATCCCTGACCTGGTGCTAGTGAAGCCAGTAGCCCCAATATGCCAATGGACACTCGTAAAGCCTGCTTTACTAGTCAAAGGAGCAGAAAAGAGGCAGCTTAGCAAATATAAAATTTCTAGACAATAACTGCTCGACTCCAGCCAAAGACCACAGAAGAATCTTTAGTCCCACCTCCACCAGCACTGGTTGAGTGGGAACCTAGACTTCTACCCTCATCAGCCTGATGAGGCACGCTGACCCCTTGCTGGGGTAGAATCAGAAAAGGCCCAGCTATCCCTGCTGAACGGTAATGAAATCTCTCCCTCTAGGTGGCAGTGGGAACCGTGTGGGGAACCTGGTCTTCTAGCCGCACGTGGTGGTATGTAACCAGGTGGCCCTCACCAGTGACCTTTGACTGGGGTGGGGTGAAAGAAGTCCGAGGGAGGGTCAGCACTTTCACCACTGCCCAACAGTAACGACGCCTCCCCTGGTGTTGGGGAGGCCATCTGAGGAGCAGGAATAAAGCACTTTTGACGTCCTAGCCACGTGGTATCAGCCAAGGCCTAGTGAGGAGCTGAAATCCCCACTCCCGTCCAGCCTTAGTGAGGAGCCCTCTCCCCCAAATATCACTGGAGGCCTAGTGGGGAATCAGGACTCCCGCCTTCACCTGGCAGGGACGAGGCAGTGCCACGCCTTCCCACTGCCAGAGCAGTGTCAATAGCCATCTAAAACAGAAGACTTAAATAATAGCTCTTTACATAATAGCCAAAATGTTTAGTTTCAATGAAAAAATCACTCACCATCCCGTGAACAAGAAAAGTCACAAGTTAAATTTGCAGAGACAATGAAAAGGTGCCAACACTGATGTGGATTTTAAAGCAGCCATTATAAAAATGTTTTCACTAGCAATAAAGAAGATGCTTGGTCCAAATGAAAACCTAGAAAGCATCAGCACAGAAATGGAAGATAAAAGAAGAACCAAATGGAGTTCTCAGAACTGAAAAATACAAATATCAAAATAAAAAATTCAATGGATAGCCTCCACAGCAGAATGAAGTGGGCAGAAGAAAGAATCAGTAAGCTTGAGGATAGCATAACAGAAATGACCCAATGTGAACAACAGAGAGAAAATAGACTGAAAAGAAATGGACAGAGCCTTTGGAGATCTAACATTTGTGTCATTGGAGACCTAGAAGAAGAAAAGAAACACAGCAGAGCTGAAAAGGTACTTGAAGAAATAACAGCTGAAAAATCCCCATATTTGGAAAAACACATAAGCCCACAATTTAAGATAAGCAGATTCAAACAGGATAAACCAAAATAAATCTCTATCAAGATGCATCATAGTAAAACTTCTGAAAACTCAAGGAAAAAGAAATTTTGAAAGCATTCAGAGAGAAACACCACCTTTTACCTAGAGGGGAAAACCATTTCAAATGACAGGAGGTTTCTCATCAGAAATCATTAGGTCCAAAAGGAAGTGGCACAAATTTTTTTCAAGGGCTGAAAAAAAGAGCCATCCACCCAGAACTCTATACAGCAAAAGCATCCTTCAGAAGGAAGGGAAAATAAAGATATTCTCAAATGAAAACAGGAAAAGCTAAGATAATTTGTCACTAACAGATCCACCCTAAAAAAAAAAAAAAAGTGGGTAAAACAAATTCTTTAAATAGAAAAGAAATGAACATCAGAAACTAAAAATGGGAAGAGTAAAAATATAAGTAAATTTATTTTCTTCTCCTTTTAAGGTTCCTAAATTATGCTTGGTGGTTGTCTGGTATGGTTCTTAATGTATGTAGAGGAAATATTTAAGACAATTATAATTTGGAGAGATAAAGGGACATAAATGGAGGGAAACTTTCTACACTTCACTCAAGCAGGTCAACTGTCAACAGCAGTAGAATGTGATAAGTATGTATAATTAATACCTAGAGAAACTACTAAAAATGCTTTATAGAAAGACACTCAAAAACATTATAGATGAATCAAATAGAATTCTTAAACCAGAATTCTGTAACACAGAAAAAGAAAGGAAAAGGAAAACAGAGAAACAAAAAAATAACAAACAGAAAACAGAAAATAAAACATCAGATTTAAAAGATCAATAATTACATTAAATGTGAATGAACTAAATACATCAGCTAAAAGACAGAGATTGATGGTTTAAAAAAAAAAGAATGACTCAACTGTATACTAATATGATGTAAGCAGAAGTGTTATGTGGTTACTTCCCTTAAAAGGCAACTGGCACATGTCCTTTCCCTTATTTGAGTTTTCCTCCATTCTGCCTCTTGGAAAATGTATGCAATGGCTGCCACTCGAATTTAGACTCCTATCTTAGACTACTAGGTTAAGGCCACAACAGAAGAGATAATGGAACAAAAGCCAGAGCAATCTGGCTCTCTGAGGACTTGTTAAAGTAGGGCTTCTACACCAACTCTGGACTTCCTTTCCATGGATTCTTAGTTCAGGGAAAAATAAATCTCTACCCTATTTAAACTCTGTTACTGTGGGGGTTTCTGCTCCTTGCAGTTGAACCTCATCCTCACTAAAACGAAAGAATTACAGTTACTGACAGTTAGTCTGGTTCTATCACTATGCCAAACCCTTCACAGAGACTTTTTTGTTTTTAAATGAACTAAGGAGAAAGGTACTAGTTTTTTCCTCATTTTATAATGGTAAGGAAACTATTGCTCAGAGAAGTTATGTGATTTGCTCAAGGTCACACATCTCATCTGCCGGGTATAAACCTGATTAGTATAACTCTAGAGCTTGGGCTGATAACCTCAACAGTGTACTATCAAATCTCTCCTCACTACTCCCTCCCCACCCCCAAAACAAAAATAAAACAGACTTGTCTCATTCTCTCTAGCCTGGCTGAAAGGCTTCCTTCGATAGTCACATGGGACCACAATGACCTCAGAGAAAGCTTTTATTCACCAGACATTTCTAAAGAGTTAGCTGAGATTCTTTTTGAATGTATTATCTTTTTTTAACATAATCAATCAGTCCCCTCATTCATTCAACAAACATTTATAAAAGCTTCATGGCCAGGCCTTGAGATAAGCTAGAAGAATAAATCAAGTGATGTGACCCTGTTCCTTCAGGGGTCTCCATTATGAGTTGGCACTGAGCTCGTTTATTCTGAAAGTTGATTTCCCCCCATCTCATTGCTCAGCTCCAAGCCCAAGATGTCAAACAAGCAGACCGGGCAGGGGGTTCACTGGGGAATTCCATTTTCCCAGAAGCCCTACCGTTCCATCCCATCTACAATTTGAGGGATCAGGGTCAATTTTTCACTTTTTCTTCTCCAGAGACTTTGATGTCTCACCTTGAAGACAGAAGAAAGGGCAAAAACGCTTCAGAGATGGTGGCCAAACAGGCCTTGAGATCATACCAAGCCCCAGCAGCGTGGCTCGGTCTTTCCTCTACATTCCCTGGAATGAAACGTAGATTTTTCTAGCTTCCATCTCACTCCCACATCCCCACCCAGTTCCTGGCTCCTGGCAGTGCCAGCACTCATATCCAGGGAGAACAGTCAAAATCGCCTCCTTCTTCTCTGACAATAAAATACAACAACCATTTGGCATGCCAGCAGCGCCCCAGTCTCCTGACCCCTGGCTGGGTCCCAGGGGATTTGTGGTCGGCTGCTAATCAGAGCCCTGGCCATAGCCATTTCCCATGACATAGCTGGAATTCTCCCACTGCCTGCCCTCTCGGCTTCAGTTACCCAGCCAGGCTGAAACTATTTGCTCCCCGCCCGCCCTGTCCATCACTGCCCCTTCCTTAGGCTGCCCCTCTGCACTGCCCGCCCGCCAGGCTCCCTGAGGCCCTCAGCTGAGGGGGCTGCAAACCTCTCTCCACTTTTATTACTGACCCACAACCTACCTCCTACACTCCTCCAGCCCACAGGCCTCTTTCAAGCACCCTCCTCCTGAGCAATGATAAACCTTGGTGCCAGACAAGTTTAAAGAGAAACAGCAACTCCCGACTGACCATATTGGTATCAGAAGAGAGGTCAAGCATGTGATTTTCAAGCTATGGTCATGAAACAGTCTTCTTTTCTATAAACAAGAAAACCAGTCTCTCCGGCCTTTGGAGGGCCCATTCTTAGCCTACCTGGAAACGGGAAAGAATGTTTGCCAACCAGAAGCCAGGTACTGCACACTGAAGCACTGCATGGCCCAGCTCCCCCGACTTAGGAGCTACGGGATCTCAGGCAAGTCATGGACCGTCTCTGGGCCTCAGGCCTCTCTGTCCAATGAAGAAAATTGGAGGACCACCTCCCAGGCTCGTTACAGGCATTAGATGAGTTCATATTTGTAAACGATGCCAACAAGTGCCTAGCACACAGCCAGAGACGTATCCGTATTTGGTAAAGACATAGTATGTATTTTCGTGACGTCAGTTAATTTTCATAACAGCTTGATGGTTTTATTATTTTCTTTTTAGAGAAAACTCTACTGGATCTCCCAGAGTTGTACTAACTTGCAGAAACTTTCGGTCAGACAGTAAGTGGGAGAGTAAGATTTGAATGTAGGTTGTACTTCTCATGACAATGCTTCTCAACGTGAGGCCCCAGACCACCCAAGAACTTGGTGGGAATGCAAATTACCCAGCCCCACTCAGACATCCTGACTCAGAAACCCCGGGGGTGGGTCCTGGATGTCTTAACCAGCCGTCCAAGAGGGTGTCTGCCCAAAAGCTGGCTTGCACCATCATCACCTTCCCCTCACAGCAGGAGAAGAAGCTCTCTTTCTTCCTGCCTCCCGGTAATTGGTACAAAGTGAACACAAGCTGCACACATCTGTCAAATGACACAGACATGTAAGTCTTCTGGGTACAAAGTGCTGTGCTAGACACCATGACCATGCAAAGAAACAGGAGCCTCCTGCCTACAGGGTGTATTCCCTGATGAGCAAGCTCAGACAAACATGTGCCCAAAGTTATGTGACGGCACAGACCACACCAGGAATCAAACACATCAGCATCCAGAGTCTGAGGGTCTAACGAGCTGAGCGCCGATCCTGACCTCCATCCTTACCAGCTGAAACTTGAATGGACTCACTTGACTTCACGAGGCCTGGCTTTCCTCCCCTCCTCCGGAGGCCGCTCTGAGGAAGAAATTCGGGCAACCACCCGGGAAGGTGGCCAGCAGAAGGCACAGGGCTTAGTTACTAAATGGCCAGGGTCCTTCTTCAGATTGGTCACTGGGTGATACAGGTTTCACTGCCAAATCATGATAGGAAAGTAAGGCGGGGGTGGGGAGAGGCTCTGAGGGAGGAAGACCGACAGAGAATGGCAACTTGACCTTGATTTCAATGCAGGGTGAACATCTCAATAGATGGGTAGAAGGGAAGAGAAGAAAATGGCACCATTGAAAAGGGAAATCAAAAAGCAAGCCAGGCCAACCGTCAGGAGGCCAAATCAGTCTCCTTTACATGACTTTCACCTTGAACGTGCAAACTCACATGCAAACAACCCGAACTGCACTCAAGATGCCGGGGTATCTTAGCCCCAGACACAGGCTCACGGAGCCAGGCTCTGTCCAATCACCGCATATTTAGGAGGTGGGCTGTAGATTCCACTGTGGCGTCCCTTTCTCTGGACACTCTTTGGAGGAACACCCAAAACATAACTCAAGGCTGGGAAACGTAACAACAACAACAAATATATAGATAGATAGATAGATAGATAGATAGATAGATAGATAGATAGATAGATAGATAGATATAGACATAGATATAGATCTATAGATCTATCTATCTATCTCTTCCTATATATATGTAAGTTCTGAGTCTCCCACACTTTTTTCCTGTTGTGGAGGCCTAAAACCTCATCAAAGTGATTAGCCCAAAGCCAAGGCAAAAACCTGGAAATTTCCCTTCATCTCTGCACGGGGTATATCAGGAAACAATCTCCTGGAGCACAGAAAGATGGGTGACACGCTCCCTCCCATCCTGTTCCAAGCTTCCCTAGGACTTGCAGGCTAGTTTTCCCATAAAGCTCATCAAGGTGAATTCCTCAGACTTTCGCCCCGTCAGTTCCTTCTGTTCCTGGGCAGACATGGTGCTTGTGGGCCAGGCCAACAGTGGCCCTGGGGCAGAGGGCAGAGTAGAACTGAAAGAGCCTGGGAGAAAGGTACCTGTTAATGGGTTCCCACAGCACCCCACCCCCACCCCCTCACCCCAGTGACTTATGTTCTAGAAGGAGTTTAGCAAGTCAAGATGTTTTGCCTGCTCCTTTTCAAAGCCACCATAAAGCAACCCAAAGCATCTCAACATGACCACATATTTGGAAGTCTGGCCTATTGTTTGAGGATTTCCCTTGAAGGCCATCTGATCACCGCCCTCAGACTTCCCACCAAGACCAATAAACATAAGTCAACGGGAGGGAAAATGTGACCTTAAATCTTTCCAGCTAATTCGATTCCCTTGGAGGAAGCTCTGCTTCCAAAGGTCCCACTGGAAGCGAGTGAGGGGCACCGACCGCAGTGTCTTTTCCTGAAGAAGCAGCAGGGTCGTGATTCCATTTTGCTCGATTGTTTTAGTAAAAATTATCTCTGTGGCTTCAGGCTGTGCTTCCACTCTGGGTGGGATAATGAAGGGAGTGATTTGTCTGTCACATTACTCAGCCCCAAAGTATATGGCACTGGGGACAAACTTGGCTTCTGCATTTCCTATTCTCTCTGGGGTGTTCTCTCATCTCTTGTGAGTCAGCCTTTTCCTGGGCCGTACCCAGCCAAAACCTCCAGGCCCTGGCTCTGCCGGATAAAGAACAGTTGTTTGGGTTGGGGGCAATGACCGTGCCCTTTCCTGCTGGTATGTGGGGCTATTGTTCCCTTGGTCCACGGCTGCTTTTATCTCGGGCATTCCTAGCTCAGAATCAGCAGATCTGGGCCTGTCTCATTGGGTTGCTTTCCACTTCACTTCAACTGCAAGCCGACCACAAGCCCTGTCCCCTGGCTTCCCGTGCAGGGCTGGCTGCCCCAAGGTGGCACCCCAAGCCTCACACAGGGACAAAGATGGGGGCAGGCTCATCGGTAACCCACAGAGGGTGTTGTGCCACAGGATGTCTGGGGCTGAGCCCCAGCCAGGCTGCTTACCGCTACACCTCTCTGGGCCTGGGCCAGCCCCAGCTGACCCAGGGATTAAGGAACCCACGTACACATGTGAAGCTACTGCAGAGCACCTGGCCCACAGCAGCTGCTCAGGAAACGCCCGACCCCTTTGCCTCTTCGCAGGCAGGTGGGCAGCTGGCAGGCACCTGCCTCACCTACCCCCCCAGGGGGAGGAACAAGTACTGCAGAATGCGGAAAACCTGTAAAGGACTACGTGTATAGGGGACCGTTATTATGACCCATGTACTATGTGTGAGGAGTCTTTGAACTTGTGCCTACACCAACCAGAAAGAGAGGGCTACTGTACACCGCTTGCCAACGGAATCAGAAAGGCCTTTCTGCGGCTTTTCTTTCCGCCTATCTTGAAAATGACTTTTCAGAAAGCCAGAAGTAGGGGACGTGGCAACTTCTTTGCTTAAGCTGCTAAATATAAAAATAGCTAACACATATTGAGCACATATTATGTGTCAGGCACTATTCTAAATGATTTACATTTATTATGATCACATGCGTATTTCACGCACACAACTCATTCATTCACTCATTCACTCAGTAGTGTTCTTTCCCCAGGTAGCCACGTGTCACGATGTCTCAGCTTCTCCAAGTTATTAGTCAAATGGCACCAGTGCGGGCTTCTCTGACAATCTTACCTGAAATTCACTTCGTCACTCAGTCATCTCTATACTTGTCCTTAGCATGTATCTCTCTAGCCAACATGATACTTGTTTTATTCGCTAGTTGTTGACCGTGTGCAAAGGCCCCTGGGGACAGGTGTTTTGCTCTGTTCCAGTCCCAGCCATGTCCCCAGTGCTTGGAACAGAGCAGCGTCTCAGTGTCTACATCAGAGTAGGTGTTCAACAGATACGTGTTGACTGAATGAAACCGATGAGGTCGGTACTATTAGCATCATCAAGCCTGTCTTACACATAGAGAAACTGAGTCCCAGAGAGGGTAAAGGCCTTGCCCAAAGTCACACAGGAAAGACTGAAGCCAGGACTGGAAATTGGAAACCGCGCATTATGTTTTTCACCTTTCAGTCTAAGGTCAGAGTCTGCACTAACGCGACCATCTTTTCTCATCTTCCTACTCCTCCTCCACTCCTAAGGTCACTGCTTTTTGTTTCGACCTTTTTTTCCCCAGAGACCAATGACTCCCCCAAAGGACACGTTCATGCCGAGACACACATGTTCTTAATGAGAAACCGCTGCCCGGTAAATGAGTCACTCCGCGGGCTCATGTTCAGATGCTTCATTTAGCAGCGGGCCATCCAGGTACACGGAGGCACTGTGATTGCTGCCAGGGCTGTGGAGAGCTCCTGAAGCTCTAGGGCAGCGGTGTGAGGTGGCAGAAGCAGCCCGGATCCCAGAGCCACACACCTTGCTCTGAATCTAGGGAGACCTTATTACGACGCGGCTGTGGCCGAGTCAGGTCTCCAAGCCGGACATCTGTTTCCTCGCCTGCAGAGAAACAACTTGCCGGGTTTGGGTTAGGCTAATCCAGTAAGTACTTACCAGAAGCCTGGGGACATGGTAGGTTCTCCACAGATGGTAGTTCCATGCTTTCCTCTGGCCCCGGCCCCCAGATCACCTTCCCTAAAATGCCACAGGACTCATCTTTGTCAGTTTCTGGTTTATATCAGTAATAGCACTGAGAGCACAAGTGAGAGAAACTCAGAAAATAGTAGAAACAATGAAGAATGAATGGTAGCACAGAATCAAGCTTTGTATCCAGAAAAGTCTGTGTATGTACCCATATCCCTTGGAGAATCTGGAATATTCTCCAAAGTGACTTTCCCACCTCCCTTCCCCTATCCCTGTGTTAATAACAATGACATTGGCCAACGTGAACTGAATGATTATTTGGTTCCAGGTTCCGTTCTACGTACTGGTGTGCGTTAACTCATTTTATCCTCACAGCAATCCTGTGAGTTGAACACTATTCTCATACCCACTTCACAGATGACAAAACTGAGACCCACAAAGGTTAAATAATCTGCTCGGGGAAAGTGGCAAAGGGTTCAAACGCAGGCAGGCTGGCTCCTGGCACTGTCCCCTGCCCGCCCCCACCTGCCTTCTAGCATCTCCCTCATTGGTCCCCTGGCAGTACTACTAACTAGAGATGAGTAACAGGGAGGAAGGGCCGAGGCTGGGTGAATGCTGGAAAGTGCTCCGGTTTGGGGGGCAGGGGAACGCACAGCTCTCTTGGAACACTACCTGAGAATTTCCTAACCTCTGCACCGTGAGCATCTGAACCTCTGCATCTGAACTCTAATGTTCTGTTGAGGTTTCTGGCAACAAAGACGGGCATTAACGAGGGAATTTCCTGTGGGGGCTCCTCTCTGTCTTTCCAAGCATTTCTCGACACCATAGGTCAACAGAACCCAAATCCCTCACATCCTCCTGGGCCATTCATTCTGCGCAAGGGTCGGCCCTTCATTACAACCTCCTGGTAGTGCAAACACTTTCCAGAGAGGGGGCTACATATCTCACTGCGATTTAGTACTTATTTCCAAAATTGTTCACTCAAATCAACTTTAATAAGGTAAGAAATAACTCTGTGGAAAATAATATTCTGCCATATTGTTTTCTATTGTTCCGAAATTGCAGAGTCCCCGAGCCCCGGGACTGCTCACTAATCTGGTAAGTTCTCTCCCCTTTTGACCGAGGAAAACGCACTCCACAGAGTCAGAGGATAAAAATAGCAAACACTTACTGAGACTGTGTTAATTAAATTCTGTGCACTGTGCTAGAAACTTCACATACATCATCTCACTTAATTTTTACAACAGCTCGATGAGGTAGGTGCTGTTAGTTACACGACTTCAAAACGGAACAAAATGAAATTGAATCACTGGGAAATGAACTAGCTTGTCTAAGGACTCCACAGTGGCGCAGTCAGGATTCAAACCCAGGTCTGTCTGGATTTCAGAGCCTTAAACCACTCAGTTAGACAGGAGCCTGTTCAAGTTCTTAACTATAAGGAATGCTCCTACCAGCTGGTGGCTGATGTCTCACCTGCCTGCGTCCTTCAGGAGGAACACAGGGAGAAGGTGACGGGAGGCAAACTGTAGAGGCTCCTTGTCCCACTGGCCAGAGACCTTGCTCGGACAGAGAGTCAGGGGGAAGCCCAGCTCTGCGGCATTGAGAGACCCTCTCAGGAATCATCCCAAACCCTATGACCCTGGGACACTGTCAGCCCCGAGCGGGTGCCTTTTCCAACTTACATAAGGGTGCTGTAAGGGCTAGTAGCAGTCTTGCTGCCTCATCTGTAAAATGGGGAGTTTGAGCTTCATTGGGGTGGCTGCCCCTAGGAAATATGCTGCCACTGCCAGTCCTGGGTCCATGGCAACCAACCAGGGGGACTTCTCGAGTTTGGATGGGCCTCAGAATTCTTTTCAACAAACGACCCTGGTCACCATGTATCTAACCACAGTGGGCACTCAAGATGTAATCTATTTGCAATGTCTACACTAGAAGGTCTCAAAGGACCCTTTCTGATTAATATATCATTTTCTGGTACATCTATACATGAAGTGTATGAAAACACACATTTTTCTGGAATAAATAATGAAATCAGCTTTCAATGACATAACCAGGGAAAATAAATTATCTGGCTTCTCCCAAACCTTTCCATGTGAGAAGATCCTGAGCCCAGGGGCCCTGGGGATGTCAAATGAGAGAGAATGGAAGACGTTTTCACGGTGCAGAAAATTAGAGAGGGGATCCCTGGCAAAGGCAGTCTCACCACAAATTGGTCCCTATCAGAGATTGCTGCGTAGCCCAGGCGGTAATTAGCACGCCCCAAATCACCTGCCGCATCAAGACAACTAAGACCCGGGGACAGAGGGGCCTCAACTTGAGAGAAGCTGTATCACCACAAAAACAGGGCTCTGACCAAGGACTTCAAGATGAAATGGAGTCACTGTTTCAATTAAAAACAGACCTAGCAGTTTTTCTCAACCCCCTGTTTGTAAAACCCCACCAGGCAGAGGAGCTTCCAGGCTGGATCCTGACCCTGTGAGGCTGCGTGGATTAGCCACGGACGGGAGGTCTGTGATGTGGGGCAGGCAGCACAGGCACGGGAGAACGTTCTGAACAGGCAAAGGGTTCCCTAGGGTTCCAAGCCAGAATCCTCTCTGTGCTTCCCTGACAGCACCCACTGAGGGCATTTGGCCGTGCCGGACTGGAGGTGGCAAGTGTGTTGTGAGGGTCCGGAGATGACACGGACGCCCACTTTTGAAAGGCTCGTGCTGCCTCCCCACGTCTTGGCCTTCAGACTCCCAGGAAGAGCATCTGAAGACCTTGGTATTGCTGGGTACCCTATTCTATGGGATGGAGATCACGGTGGCTGGCACGCCAGCCTCTCAGGGGTGAAAACACTGTGGAAACCATCAGAGAAAGGTCCAGTAGAGTTTAAAACAATTTCCACACCCAGCAAAGGAAAAGGAAGCCCTGCTAGGGGCTGCTCTTCATACAGGGCAGTGAGGAAGAGGCCTTATGGCCAGCCCCGCCAGTGCACTCTACCATCACTGGCCAATCGGCCCTGACCTTGGGGGCCAAGGTCACCTCTTCTGTGCAGTGCTGCTGGAGAATGAAGCTCTTGTCCCCAAACCTTAAATGCCTACACGGGTTATGAAGAGAAATGAGCAAGGTGCATGTGGACTGGTGAGAGTGATGGGCACTTCAGCAAACTGGAGAAAGCCTGCTCCTGAAAAGGGGCACCCCAAACTTGGCTCTGAGAACTGTTGCTCTATGGGAGTCAGGGCCCAGAGCTGCTCTCAGAGCTCCCAATCTGGGGGGAGAAACAAGCAATCTGGATTTTTATATGAAATCTCTCAATTTTTTAAATACAGTCAACTCATTTTTAAAAAATTATGGGGGCCAAACACAACGTAGCCGTGGGCAGGATGCCAGCCGCAGGACCACCATTTGCCACTTCTTTAAATGAAGGGGTGGTCGCAAGAGGAGGAAGAATGGGGTAATTTTTTTTTTCAAGTCCTTGACTTTAGCCAATCAGGTGGCTCAATTAAACAGACAAGTAACTTCACCAACTATGCTATGCAGTCTGCCCCAGCAGACGACGTGATTATCAACCACGCAGTTGGAAGACAAAGGCCGAAACAGAGGGAGCGTCCTGTTTGTAAGAGCAAAGATGAGCAGCAGTCCATTAAAACAATGCAAAAATACCACGGGAGGTGTCATCAATGTGGTTCTGATGACCACGCTGAGGGAAGCGGGGACCCAAGTGGGGAGAGAGCACCACAAAGTCTTCACTGAATGCGGAGGAGCTGAGGCTTGGGGACTAGATGAAAGGAACTGGTGTTTCCTGAACACCAGGCAGTGTGCTAAGTGCTTTATAAGGATTACTCTATTTAATGTTTGCAAGAATTGTCTATTGTGGCACCCTCACTCTTCAGAACCACACACACTGTCTCCAGACTCTGTTAGGCCTTAGAAGAGAAGCAGGCATCCCAAGCAAAGGGAGTGGCAGGGGCCAAAGCATGGAGGTGGCAATGGGTCCAACAGATATGTTGGAAGGGGAGGCGGGAGTCTGCATGCGTGCTGCAGGCTCCTTTGTGCTTGTGGTTTTATGCAAGTGTGCGACCCCGAGCTGCCCCTGAGCTGGGGAGCACTCCCTTCCTTGGCCTGCATCCTCAGGAAAAAGATTTCAGCTGACGATGGGGTCTCCCTGCAGGAGGTCCATGGGTCAGACTACACTCCTGAGGGACAGGGTGGCAGAGCAGGGAAGGTCCCCGTCCCCCGTGGGCTGCCGCCCACTCAGTGAAAGCATGGCTAGTCCCTGCTTTGGGAAAGCTGCCGAGCATTTGCAGGTATCTATCTCATGGTGCAACGCTGGGAGGAATTCCCCCCACCCGAGGAGGGAGACTGGGTGGGTGAGATTGGGATATTGGATTCAGGCAGGAATCTGGGTTCCAACAACTCACCAGAATGCCTCAGGGACCCATAACTGCTCTCTGCCTTTGGGGCCAGAGAAACCCCTGAAGACAGAGTCAAAGTGGCAGCGTTGAGGGTGATGGGCTAGGAGAGGAAAGGAGAGGACCAGCGAGTTCAGACAGGGTGGGAATGGAGGGGAAATGCCACGCTTCTTCTAGCAAATCAGGGGAAGCTTTGAGAAAGAACAGGGGTGTGAAGAAAGCCTCTGAAATGCTTCTCGACTTCAGTGGAAGGAAGAGTCTGGAGAAGGATACTGGATGATGTATCAGAACCGACAACAGAAAGGCCCTTAAGCATCACACTGAGATTGCAGTTAAATGGGCCTCAGAATCACCAACGTGAATTGACCAATCTTTGGTCCATTTGATCACCATGGTGGTCCAGGGGAAATACTGAATTGCCCTTGGATTTTTTTTTTCAGGGTCTTTTTATGGATCTTTTACTTACAAATTAACCTGACTTTAAAAAGTTCTAGCCTCGCGTTTTTTTCAACACCAGTGAACACACATTCCACCGTCAAAAAATGTTTGGGAACTAGCTCTGCACTTATTTTCACCTTTTGGAAATTCATAATGCATATGAACAAGGTAAAAGCTCTGAGAAGTCCTGCAATCAAGAAGCCTTCTATATTTCCTTTAGCACATTTCCCAAACATATTTGACCAGGACACAGTTCTTTGTTTGTTTTACTGAACATCTATTAAGATGGAACACATTTGGGAAATGTACATCTAGACATTTGAAGCTGCTGTTCATATCTTCTGCCTCAAATACCTTAAAAGGTAACGAGTTCCAAGAAATCAACGTCTGCTCTATGGCACTACTTCCCATTTATTAGGGACTGAATGTTTGTGTCCTACCTCCCACCCCAGATTCAGAAGGCTGAAGTCTTAATCTCCAACATGATGGCATTTGGAGGTGAGGTCTTTGGGAAATACAAGTAATGAGGTTTAGATGAGGCCATGAGGGTGGTGTCCTCATGTTAGAATCAGCACTCTTGTCAGAAGAGATCAGAGAGCACTTGTGCAAACTGAGGCCCAGAAAAGCAAAATCAGGTCCCCGTGTGGCAGAGCTGGTCTACGGTAGTGTATTCTGTGTTTGTTGTTCGCCCAACTCCCATCCCTAGCATGCCGAATGGCTAAGCCGTCAGGCAGATTGGGTTTTCAGCTCCCCCATGTACACATCTGCTTGAGCAAATTACACTGAACGACAATTCCTTCTCAATAAAATGGAACAGTTATACCCACTTCCTAGGATGATAATGAATATTAAATGACAAAAAAACAAAGCCTGGTACTTTGTAAACATTCAACAAACGGTAGCTGCTGCTACAGGGTTGTATTAATGACTATTATTTCCACTACGCCCTCCGTTTTCCCAGGTTTGGACCCCATGCCTATTTTGCAAGAGGTGCTTTTGGTTCTGTTTCCAACCCGAGATTTCCACAGCTGCAGACGGCACACTGGTGACATCAGCAGGCCTGCAGACACACCACGTCTCCCGCAAGCACTGTAAATGTTCAGGGCATCGAGTCGCTGCAGGGGGCCCCAAAGCCTAGAGAACTGCTCCCAGAGGTTGCGAGAGCAAAGATGATCTTCCCACCTCGGCTGCAGCAGAGCTGGTAGCATCCAGCCTCCCCCACAAGGAAGCCATATGGGTCATGTTCTCTGACAATCAGCACTGCATAGGCAACAAAGGCCACGCAATAAGCTTAGTGTCACAGAGGTCTTCTTCCCTTTGCTTTTCTCTTAGTGCCTGATAAACAACACGATCAAGTACCCTTCGGTCTGCTCTCCCATCTACTTCACAGCAAGAAAACAAGATCCCCTCACTTCTCCTCTAGTTGGTGTGTTTCTTGTGCTTTGGCTGCTCACACACACCTTCTGGGGAGAGAGACGAGGCCTAGATAAATCCTCCCCACTGCCAATCCTTCTCCCTTCCTTTTCTTGGGAAGCAGTGAAGTTTAGCTGCAAGAAGACAGAATTTGAAGCCAGACAGGCAAGGCAGTAGGGAGGAGTCCCAGTTCTGAATCCCAGTTCTGCAATTTCCTGACTGAATGACCCTGAGCAAATCACTTCATCTTTCAGAGTCTCAGTTTACTTTTCTGTCAAATGGGCTCATGAAACCTACTAAGTCACATGGTTTCTGAAAAAGGCCACATAAATAGATGCAGAAGCACTAGAGTGAGTGATAAACATTCTAGTTCCCTTTGAATTTCCTTGACATGGGATTGAATTATCTGAAGGAAGAAAAGTTAAGGGGTGTGATCCAAATTAATCTCTCCATAGCCATATAAAACATTTGTTTGAAAATTCTTCTGGTAGAGCAAGAATTGGCAAACTTTTTTTTTATAAAGGGACATATAGTAAATATTTTTGGCTTTAGAGGACACGTAGTCTCTGTCATAACTTTGCAACTCTGCCCTATAGCACAGACACAGCCATGGAGTGCCTATGAATGGAGGGTGTGGCTGTGTCCCAATAAAACTGTATTTATAGTAGCATGTGGCAGTGGGTTAGATGGGCCCATGGGCTAGTTGGTCCAGCCTGGCCTTAGATGTTTAGAGAATTTGAAGCCGGAAAGAGCATCCCCCTTGCCCAGCAGACTGGAGAGACAACATCTTTTCTGTTAGCACCTTCTCAGAAACCCACTCATCAGAGAGGAGGAACCCATGCCAGTGCTGAAATTCCCTCTCTGCCTTTGAGAAACTGGAGGTTTAGATTTATGGGCATGGCAATTTGTTTCACATAATTCTGTCTGTAATTACACCGCTTCCACCAGTAGCCATTAGGTAAATGATTTGGGCCTTTCCCCTGAGTAATATTTTCCCCCACTGAAATCAATGGAGGGTGCACTTCTCTCCCATAAGTTAAGCACATTATTTGCCTCATCACACAAGGCAAATGCAGTAGCTCGGAGCTATTAGTCTATCACTGAGGCAATCAGACGGCTGGGAGCCAGAAGTAATTTACAACAGGGAAGTAAACAGGGCCCCAGATAAATAAAGAAGAAGCCCGGGCTGGTCTGGGGCCTGAAAAGATTAAGTAATGAGAGCATCTAGCGAGAGAGTTAGTGCTACGTGAGCTAGGACCAGAGCAGCCTCCCATGATGGAATCAAATTATATCATTGGAAAGAGAGATTACTGAAGTCCCTCCTGCTGAGCTGGGAAGTCAGCACCTCTTGGGAGCGGTGGGCTGCCATCATTAGCATAGCAACTGGGGACTCCACACTGGAGGCTGGCTGATTCGCTACAGGTAGATGTGACATGTGACATGTGACAGGCAAGCGGGGTGCAGAGCCCCAGCCCACTAAGAAAGCCTGGTCGGCGCCTAGTGGCTGCTCAGTTGTAAGTAACAGGCTGGGGTCTTTTGGCTTAAATGCATGGGCTCCTTATAAAGGAGAAATAAGTAGCTGGGATAGGAAAGAAACTGCTGCTACTGCTGATACCAAGCTGACTTTAGCTTTTTAACATCGGAAATTCCTAGAGGGTGGCAATTCAGATTTGCCAGGGAGGGCTGCAAACTCTGGGAAGTGGTCTCCATCAGACCACTCCAAGAAGACTTCCTCTTCTCTTCCCTTCCCATTGATGGCACCTCCATTCTTCCAGCACCAGGATGGAAGCCTGAGGGAGTCAGCCTCTCCTCCTCCTTTTTGGTTGCTGGTTTTGTTGACTCTCTCCGTGGAAGGGCTCTCACACGAGGTTTGCCCTTTCAGCTCCCCTCCTTAGTACGTTGTGACAATCACCACATCAGCTTCCACAGAATCTCCACCATCCTAGGGAAAAATCACTCATCCTTACTTGGATGAGCAAATTCATAACCAGTATCGCCTCTTTCAAAAGAATATCCTTTTTCTTAAAAGATAAACTGCTACCCAAGCCACACTGACCCCTGGAAGCATTAATGCTTAATCCCTTGTAAGCCAATAATCCTTCTTCCATAGTTTTTCTTCCTCCTCACTTAATGAAAAATCATGACCAAGGTAAGAAGGAATCTTTGGGCTGTGCCCACAGCACTGGACCAGAAATCTGAGGGCTAGGGTTTGTGAGCTCAACTACTTCTCTGTGCCTCAGTTTCTCCAACTATAAAATGAAGGCATTGGCCAAGAAGTTCCAGAAGGTACCAGTCAGCTCTGGCACTGTATGAAGACGATGCTTCCTACCTCCTGATGGGGTGCTGTCGAGACAGACGCTTATGTAGAGCTTGGCACGGAATGGAGAGGTATGCGTGTGATCAGATTATTTCCCATCTGCCTTGGGAGGAACCAGAAAAAGACAAACATAAACCTAAGGTGTATTTTCCTCCAGAGTCCTATTTTCTTTCTTTCCTTTCTCCTCTACTGTATCTCTATTTTCACCACCTCTGTTCCATGCTTGTTGTTGTTCTTCCTCCTTCCGTCTCCCCCTTATTCCAGGTTTTCTTCCTTTCTCTCCATCCTATCTTCCCCTTTTCTCCATTCACCTAGTGGATATATCCTCACTGAAAAGACACATCCTCTTTCCTCATGACATGGAATTCAGGATGGGGACTTTGTCAAGGGTTCAGAAAAGCAGCATCACTCATTATCCTGGGGGCGGGGGAGACAGAGACAGAGAGAGAGAGAGAGAGAGAGAGAGAGAGAGAGAGAGAGAGAGAGAGAGAGAGAGAGAGAGAGAGAGAGAGAGAGAGAGAGAGAGGCCTGCCTTCACCGTGCACCCGGGGGTTCGGCCCACTGCTGAATGATGATAGGTTTGCAGAAAGGAGAAGTGACAGAGGGGCAGGGGGCTTGGTGGGTGGAGAAGAGGAGCAAATAGTAGATTGGTGGTGTAGCTATACCAGCCAGAGACCCATAGTGAGTTAGTTTGGAAAACATTAATATTTTGATGTTCCAGTGTGGTTCTGGGTCAATTATTTTAGAAGATATGGTTCACTTCAGGTTTGGACTCATTCACCAGATGTCTTTCAAAGAACCTCTGGTTTAGATCTCAGATCAAGGGGAAAAAATAATTTGGAGGGTTAGGTCAATGTTCACCAAATTAGTGTAATCAATTTTTCCCCCCCCGAGAAAATCAGCATCCCAAAACAACATTCCCTCACCAGCTCCCAGTCTCAGGCCTGGGCTCACATTTGCTCGCAGAGGATTCTGGCACAGGCTGTTTCTCTCTCTCTGGTGGGAACACAGAATCACACCCCACTGGCCCTTCAGGTCAGCTCACCTCCGTGCTGCATGGAGGTGTAATGGAGGGACGTGGGTTTCTTCTGAGGATGATGTGGTTGAAATGGGGAATGAGATCTGATTTGTCTTAAAATGAACATGGTGGCTTTTGGATGGATGGTGAGGGAACATGCATAGAAGCAGGGAGATTTAGTGAGGAGGCCCTTGTAGTCATCTGATCAAGAAAGGATGGTGGCTTAAACTGGGGTGATGGCAGCAGAGACAGAAGCAGGTGGACAAATGGGTAATGCATGGTGAAGGGAGAGCTGACAAATTCTACCCAATCTCCCCACCAGTCTGTGTGACTCCCCACTTGGGGACGGTACCCTTGTGGAGAAAATGGTGAGTAGAGTATTCCCTGGGAAACTCCACTTTCCCTGCTGCTGCTTTTCTGGCCTCATTAGGCCTAAATGATCTCCCATCTTCCACTTTATTTAAATAAAGGAAGTGTCCTGCATAGAGGAAGAGGATCCGCAGAGAAGGCCCGTTAGCAATGGAAGCTGTAACAATTATTTCCTAAGCTAATTTTGTTCAATGGCTGAGCCCTTGGGAACTCGGGTGGACAATGCTCTTCTCTGTGTTGTAAAATGCAGTAAAAGTTGCCGAGGGTCTCAGGTAGAAGCCTGACCCCTGAATGTCACTTCCAAGGAAAAGAGAAACTCTCTGGAGATGAGAAAATATTCATGATAATTTACTGTCTCTGACACATATCTGCCACTATCATCTTTATGCACCAAACACACCAATTATGAGACAAGGAGATAAAGCATCTCCCCTCCCTGTACCACTGCTTGTGCCTTTCTGACCCCTGATATCTCCTCACAGTGTTGCTCAATGATTTCAGCTAATTTATAAGTCAGTATCCTGCACTACTGTGAAATTATGTCTGTGCTTTCATTGAGCAACCTGAAAAGGATCTTCATTTATCTGCCTGGGATCGTCCTATAGAGAGAAGGTTTTAAGTGTATGTGTGTGGTATGTTATGTGTATGTTCATGTACTTTTGAGAAAATAAAAAAAGGAGAGGAGGTAATATAGAGTCATAGGAAAGAGGTGATTGGGGCCATGGTATTAGTGAAATTGATGATCCAACATTTTTTTTTCTGTATTGCTACTACTGATTTCCATTTTCTCAAAATTTATTGAAGCTAGGTCTCTCTGAGCATCTGGAGCCAGAGCTTGGAGTTGTATGAATCCTAAATTAAAATGAAACTGAGATGAAAGGGACCAATCCTTGGTTACCCTTTCACCCTCTTAAAAATGCAGTTTTCTCCCTTACAGCATTTTGACCTCCAAAAGTCAAGATGCTCCCTTCACTAGGAGAAATGTTGGCATGATTCTATGTATGTTCCAATCAAAAGCTGACTCACTGATAAAAAATTCGAGTCCACCACCCTAGACACACCAAAGAAAGGCCAAACCATCAGCTTAATAGCTGAATACTCTACTTAGCCAACCATGGGGAGAGTTCTTGGCTAAACACCAGGCAGCGCCAATCTAGACGAGGCCAGACTTCCAAGAGGCGTCATCACCCTAAGTAGGGTGAGGAGAATTAGAGAAGGAATGATGGGAAGAAAGAAACATCATGAATAAAACATTAAAATATTATTGTAAACCATGAATCAGAAACTCAGGTCCAGCACACCACATCCAGGCAAGGAGCGTGAAATTTACTTAAACTTCTCCATTTCTATTTGGTTTGGACAGTACTGTGTTATCATAGTTTTGCTGTTGTTAATACTGTGTCAACACTTTCATTACAAGCTTCAATCTCCAGGACTTTGTAAATGGACTGCAAACCTTACAAATGGAAATTAATGTTCAATATCCAGGATCCTGTGCCCACAGGAAAGCCAGAAGAAAGCCAAAGTTACAGACTTTTTGTGTGTGAGTGTGATCTGAAATTATGCTAGGATTTGGGGCATCAAATTAAAACAGTATTTGTCCCCTGGAGAGATTCCCAAATGTTGGTTGAGAATGAGAGATGATTAGGCTCTTTAGAAATGTTTCTGTTGATGGTGAATGTGATTCAAGAACAAATATTTCAGGATTATTAGATGTGGCTACATTTGCATCATTCAGGCAATTGAAGGATGTGTGTTTCGGGTCTGCCCACCTCAAAAGGCTGATGTTTTTCTATATACAATGTGGTATTTCCCTGACATTGTCAATTCCCTGGGCAGTTTCCACCTCCAGATTCAGAGAAGGAGGACCCCGGGGTGTGGGTGAGGCTGGCCTCTGGGTCTCATTCTCCGCAAACGGCTGTTGTCACTGGGGGATGCAGCCTTTATCTGAGCACTCTTGGAAATGGCCACACAGTCCTGCCGGCTGGCCGACCCTACCACATGCCACAGCACATGGTGCTCTGAACTGTTCCAGCCCTGCAGGTGGGTCCCGGCCAAGGAAGTCTGAGGAGCAGCCAGGTGGCGAGGAGCCCATACTCACACCCTGTAGGCTCAGCTCAAACACGTCTGCATTCTGTCCTCAGCATCGTAACCACCGGCACATGGCAGCGACACACATACACACACACACACAGTAGGTGTTCAGTGAATGTTTTCGGGATCCTGGTCATGCATTTCTTTTCCTGGGAACTGGACAGGAATGTCCCCAACGGGGAATTAATTGACTGATTTCCAGGTATCAGCTGGGCGTTTGTTTTATTTTTACATTTTCCCAACTCACTGTTTCCGTCCACAGCGCAGAGAATGCCCGGCCGGATGTGCGAAGGCTTCCAGTGGCATGTGAGAGATCTGAATTCTTCTTGCCGTCAGCTGTTTAACGTACCACCCACGCGGAGATTCAGGAGCTTTCCTGAGGTCCTTATACACCTTACCCAGTCTCCCTGCATTCTTCCCTTTTCCTTGCAATTCAGTTGGCCCCAGGGTTTCAACATCATCACCAGGGTCCAGTGTTTTTGACCAAAGGTTGGGCTGACTTCCTTTTAGGGTAGCTTGGCTCACCTTGATCCATGGCAATACTCTGGAATGGTTAACCCTTTGCACACATCTTCAGAAAAAAACATCTGGGAACCCCCCACCAAGTAGACCAGCAAAAACCGTTTACCTTCAAACCAAAGAAAATACTGAATCCATGAAATCACTTAAGCCACCCTTCCAAAGAAAGGGAGACTCAGAATGTTTTATGCAGCAATCTATAAGAAACTCATTTTGTGGGATGTTTCACATTCCAGCCTATGGTTTATTCCCCCATATATCCCTGCCAGTAATATCAACCAGATGTGGCAAAGAAGTCTGTGCAGAATTGTAAAAATTACAAGCATATTCTGTAATTCCAAAGCATTGTAAAGTCACAGCTTGGTTTTCTTTCTTAAAAAAAAAAATCACAACAACAACAACTTTTTAAGCTGGCAGAATGTTCTCAGTTCAACTATCGCCTGACCACTTTAGAAAATTGTTCTGCTGGCCCAAAGAGCTGAAGAATTTGAAAAAATAAAACCCAAGTTTACCTTTGATAAACTGGAGGGAATTTAGAAATGTCTACTTGCAAACATTCATTTAACTCTATAAATTTTTCTCTTTTAATGTTTCAAGTCTTAATATCCTAGATCTCAGATACGAACATGTGTTCATATATGCTCATAGGAGCATGAAGTACAAATACTGAACTTTGAAAGCTGCAGAGATCCATGATTGTTTTCTCTCTCTCTTTCTCTATTTCAACATAGGAGGCACATGATAAAGTAAAATAAAACCACAGAATTGGGTGGCAGAAAGACCTGGGTTTATTCCTGGGGAGTTAAACTCCTGAAGACTCAGTTTCATCACGTGTGGTGGGCATAGAGATACCTGTCTTGCAGGAGGACCAAGGAAGGCGGCAAAGGCAGAAGGTACCTAACACATCGAGGGATGTTTGACTCCTTCCCTGCCCCCAACCCTATAAAGTAATAGGGGCAGTACTCGATCTTGTTTCTCCAAACACGCCCCATGGCTGCCATGCACCAAAATCACCCAGGGGGCTGTTTACCAACTCAAATCCCTAAGTCCATCCCTGATCCACTGAACGAGACTTCTTGGGCACATGGCCTGGGAACCAACATTTTAACCAGGCCCTCAAGGGATTTGTTTTCCTCTCCATATGCTAAGTTTGAGAACCATATAGCCTAGATCCTTGCTCTGCAGAGTGTGGTCTTGGGCCAGGGACATCACCGGCAGCATGTTAGAAACGCAGGCCCTAAGGTCCCACCGCAGACTTCCAGAACCAGGACCCATACTTTAACAAGATTCCCAGATCTTCCGACGCATGGTACAGTTTGAGAAATGCTGGCCTAGATAACTTTTGTTCCTAGCTTTGAAATTCTATAGGATGTGTCTATCAGACAATTCTAAGTGTCAGCCTTCTCATCAAGGATAAGACAACAGGCTTCTGTGCTCAGCTACATAAAACTGCAGTGACGGAGAGAGAAGAAAAGAAACCTTGCATGATTTCTTTCCTGGTTCTGGCTTAAGGTCCTGCAGAGACAGTACAACTCACACAAAGGTGAAACCCTAAGAGCAACATGGCCCCCGCTGTAATCCATTACTTATCCACATGCAGATTAGAGCAAAGCTGTCTTCCAGCACAGGACGGAAGTTGCCATGGAGGAAGTATTCGTATTCTGTAACGCAAACCGAAGGTCTGCCTCACCACAGCGTCAAGCACTGGAGGAATGGAGAACAAGGAGGTGGAAACAGAGCTCCAATTTGCAGGGACATTTTCCATGAGCTTTAGGTGGCTGTGCCCCTGGAAAAAGTGACCCCATGTCTGCGATGGTGAGGCTGGTCTCACCGTCCAACCCTGGCCTCTGAAGGCTGGGCCAGCACTGGGGGGCAGGTGTGTGGGATCCTGCCACAGGCAGGCAGGCAGTGTCGGAGGTTGCCACCACCACGAGGGACTGGTTTTCCCATCATCCTATTATCAGGTCACCACATCAGGTAACAACTCTGCTGGCAAATTGAGCAGCATGGGTTTTGTTTTCTCCACCAGTTTTTCACTTTTATAGCACCGTTTCACATCAATACAGAGTTTTATGGAGACACATATTCCATGTAGTGATGCTTTAAAGTTCAGTGCAGAACTGGAAGACTAAGGTGGCTGCAAAAGAATCTGTGAATAGCAGAAGGTACTACCTAGAGGTACAAATCTGGACTCATCTAGGGCCTCACAGAAATAAAGGAACTAGAGCCAACCAAGCTTCTACTACGTGCCTGGCACGTTGACTAATTACGAACGTCTCGTGACTACAGAATGGAAACCGTGATCAGCATTGTGGGCTCTGCAGTCAGGAAAGCTTGGGTTTGTATTTTGGTTCTGCCAGTTACTGGCTCCGTGCACTTGGGCAAGCTGTCTAAGTCCCGAGCACCCTTGTTTCTTTATCTCTAAAATGGGGACAGTATAGTATCTAGCCTCCTAACCCTGAGAATGAGTAAGAGAATATACAGGAAAGCAGTTCGCAGAGCACGTGACCCCCGGTAAATATGCAACACACATTTGAGAACGATTATGTGTTAATGTTTCCCCCTCCCATCCAATTCGTATGTCAGAGCCCTTGTCCCCAGTCCTTCAGAATGGAGATCAGGTCTTTCAAAAGGTGATTACGCTAGAACATGACCATCAGTGTGGGGCCCTAAGCCAATATGACTGGTGTCCTCATGAGAAGAGGCAGAAAAACGAGGGGTGTGTGAGAACAGAGGGGATGGCCACGGGAAGAGGCAGCAGGAAGACCGCTGTCTGCTAGACGAGGAGAAAGGCTGCAGGAAACAAACGCTGCCAGCCCCTTGCTCTTCAGCTTCCAGGCCCCCAATTCCTGTTCTTTAAGCCATGAACAGGAAACGAATTCCTGTTCTTTAAGCCATGCAGTGTGAGGTACGTGGTTACGGCAGCTTGAGCATCTAGGACAGGAACTACGATGGTTCTTCCTGTTGCATATAGCAAACCAGCTGGACACTGAGCACGGCGAGGTCACTGCCCAGGGTCACCAGAGAGGAGGGTGCAAACTCCGGCCTGTACGCTTCCCTAGTTTCTGTTCTTTGTGCAAATGCTGGGTTGCCTCAAAGAGACATGAGCTCCTCTTGCTGACTGCAGCTTCTGGGTTGGTTGGGGAGATAGGGCATGTACACACACGGCTGTGATAAGCACAGAGGAGAGGTACAAGTATGCAGAGATGAGGGTTCCGAGGAGGGCTTGCTCCTTGGAAATAGGTTCCCTGGAAACGGAAGTCTCACGTCCGAACTCTGAGGGCCGCTGCTCCGCCATGAGAGGAGCCCCAGGGACTCGGGCTAAGTTGGCCGGCCACATTTCATACTGTTTTCAACTGCCTGGGGATTAGCTTCCCGAGTCTCTGCCACTCCACTGACCCGAGTGAGCAACAGGTTTAACCCTAGTGGCATCTTTTAAAAGCTGTCAAATACCCTGCAGGACAGAGTAGAGAATAGTTGGAGGTGTCTGCACCTCTGCTAGCGTAACTGCCTACCCAGCTACTGGTTTTCAAGCACTGCCAAATATTTAATGGGCTCTTTGGACCCAAATCCAGGAGAGGTGCGCCAGAAGGACCCCGGCGGTCTGCTCATCCTCAGATGGCAAAGCCAAACCCTTAATAAACAGTTGTGAACCACTATGTCCCTCCTCTCCTTCCAAGCTCTCTGATTGAGTGAGATGGAGAAGGCTTTTAATCGCCGTTTTCACCTTGTCTTCTGCTCCTGCTAAAGAATTTCTAGCAGTGTTAGCCGCTTCACCTCCAATAACCAGAAATCCCTCACTCCCTCTTTTATGTGTAGGTGAAAGATATAGTTGGAAGGACACGCGGGCACACACACACACACACACATTAACCTACAGACCATGTAATAGAACATGCTCCACCCCACCCTCCCTACATGACCCAACTAAGACCCAGAGCGCTGAAGTAACATGCCTAAGGCCACACAGCTGTGGTTGGCGGAGCCAGTGGGAGGACCAGGCTCTTCCCACTCCAGGAGCAGTGCTTCCCTCAGCCCTCATCGATGTTGGAGCCTGAATTCTTTCCCAGATGCTGAAATGTCCCCACCACAGATGCCAAGGCCCCAGCACATGCAGCAGTCCGCCAGTCAGCTAGCGGAAGTGAACCACGGTCATCTCTCCCTGAGCACTTGCTGTGTGCTATACTCCGCGCTGAAGACGGCCCACGGATGGTTTCCACGTCTCTTCACACCGACACAGAGAAGGTTCATGCTCTCCTCTGGATCCGGAGCCCCGAGGCAATCTGGAAAGGGCAGAAGCACAGTCCCGACCTTGGCGACCTTATGATCTGCATCAGGATGGGAGGGAGCCAATGTCCACCGAGTGGAACAGGCATGACGGGGAACCACTGGGCGTCTCACAGACCACGGTGGTATTCCAGTACCCGAAGCTCGGGGCACTTCTAACCCCTAGCATGCCATAGCTGTGCTCCACGTGCTTGAGAGCAAAGTGAGAGGACAGATACACCAGTAACACGTGCATCAACGAATCAGATGGCGCTGAATCAGATGGCGCTGGGTCTGAGGGCGTGGGAGCGGGGCAACCAGCCAGGCCTCACGGAAGGGCTTGGATATATGGCAGGGCCATTATCGGTCCTTTTCAGCCTAACTTTACGTCTCCATAAATAATGAGCATGGCAATGTGGCGTGGTAGTAAGTGTGGTGACACAGGCACATGGGTGAGTGCCTGGCCCACTGTGTCCTGGTTACATGAGTGCAGGTAAGTTAGATAACTCTTCTGAGCTTCAGAAGTAGATTTAACAAAGATTCCCTGCTGGTGTGAAGGTTCAATCTAAGCCTGAGGCAGAGTGTCCAGTGCCGCGTTGCTTCTTAGGAATATGGGATGGACGGGCAAGTCATGGAAACTCTGAGCTCCAGTTTTCTCTTCTACGAGATGGGAGGATTGAGGCAGGGAGCTGATTACAGTAGAGAAAAGTAGACTCCGGTGTCAGATTATGCAAATTTGGGTCCTGGCTCTGTCACTAAGTAGTTCTTTGACACCGGGCAAGTTCTTTAACCTCAACGAGCACCAATTTCATGTCTATAGGACAGTAATATGCATAGTACCCACCCTCTGGGGTCGTTAGGAGTATCAGCTGAGTTACATGTACAGTGCTCAGAACAGCGCCTGGCACCCAACGTGCTTGCGACTGTTACTGCCTTGAGGTGTTACTGTGCCGAGCCAAAGCACGCACTCACAATACGGGGACTGCAGACAGTGGATGCTCAGTAAACGTATAGATATCTGTTATTGTCAAGTTTGTATGTGTCCTGTCGTCTGATAACAGAAGTATTCTTTTCTTTGAGAAACCCACGCCCAGGCCCTCATCCCCAAACAAGTGGGATGAATACACGACCACGGCTTCCTCGCCCGGAGGACACCTGTCACTGCAAGCAGGAACTTGCTCAGACACGGTTGTGTGGCCGAGTGAAGCCATCCACCTTCAGTTTTCTCCTGCAGGACTGCTGGCCAGGGCACCCTCTCCCCTGAGCTGCTGGAGGAGAACCCTCGGAGTCTTCTGCTTTTGGCCACCGTCATGTGTACTGAGCCAAGGGATGGACACCGCCGAGCCCCTGGATCTTGCTGTCCCAAAAGCCACCTACAACCATCACTGGATTCGTCAGGCATATGAACTAGTATATGTCCCCTTTGGGTTACACTAACTTGAGTTACATTTCTGTCACTAAGAAGTAGTATTATTACAATAGCAAAGGTTCTCAATAAATATTATTTCTCTCTCCCATCACTACTCGAAACATGTCTAATTACACGTCCATAGCCCTTGTATAAACATTGAGTATTAAGGAGTTTTTGTCTCTAGCTCCAATAAGAAAGGGAGTTGCTGCATATCTCACGTGCAGGCTCAGGCGTAGACAGCCACACAGTCTCCACATTTACCATTCCCTAGAAAATGGCCCGCTGTGTCTGCTGAGACGCAACGCTCTTTTAAAACAGAGCCGGTGGCATATGTGTATACACACTCATGACTGCACATTTATTGATTTCTAATTTGTACCCTGTTTACTTCCCCAGAAGGCCCTGGAGTGGCTGACAAAGTAAGACAAAGACACAATAGGGCCATTAAGAAAAATCAAAGATCAAGCCCAGAGAGAAAAAGGGATTGCTGATTACAGCCCAAACCTGGGTTAATATAGCTGCTTCAATTAAGAAAAGAAAAAAAAAATTCTATTTAGCTCTTAGCTTTTTGGTAGCCACTCAGAATACCTCATGATGGGGCACACAGAGAACTGCCAACCTGGAACAAGCACCCGGGAAAAGCCTACTGAATGAATTAATGAGTGAATGAATGAATTGTGGGTAAAAAAACCAAAGTTCCCCTGAGAACGCTGTTTATACCCTCAGGCCTGTATCATTCATCTATTCATCCGCCCATTCATGAGTGTCCACGTGTACCACACTCTGTGCCTGGCTAGGGGCCTAGATAGAGCAGGAGGGGATACCAAAATGAGTCCAACGTCGTCCCAGCCTTCCCGATTGTAGCTCTCTGGCTTGAAGCAAAAGCTTAGCTCTGTCATTTATGTCAGTGCTCATAGCAACTCCTAGTTTCTTTGTTGCTCCCAGAGAAAGGAGATTGGAAACCGAGGTTGTGAGGGCTGCAGGAGTAACACCAGTTATCATGGTGATGACACTCACATCACACTTTGTACCCTAGAAAACGCACGCATGCCTTTGTCTTACTGGACACTTATAGCTGCTAGTGAGGTAGGTAGAAGTTTTTCCCGATGAGCATATTTAGGCACAGAAGGGACAGTGGCTCTCCCAACCTCCCTCAGTAAGAAAGTGGAACACTCAGACCCCACCTGCTCAAAGCCTCCTAGCAGACCCAGCCCGAGGTGCCTTCTATTTGCCTAGAAAGCAATGCTGAGATTCCAGACAAATAGCAGATAGCCTGCATTATTTAGTTAGGAGCAGGTTGAGAAGGCACAATGGGTGAAGAGATGGCTATTTGGTGAGCTTTTAAAGAAGGAACTATACAGAGGAGAGGAAGTTCAAAATCAAGGTGGTTTCCCTGTATGCCCTCTTAGTATTGCTCACTCGGCCCTACTAGACTCTCACTGCGCTTCATCCACCCTCACACCCATCAAGGTGGATTCAGAGTGGAAGAGCGGAAAGGGAGGCGTATACTTCCCCACCTTTAGCAAAGTCGGCCAGGCGGATTGAGCAAGAGAAATGGAACACACAGCACGAGGAGAATTTCACAGAGTACTGGTGTGCCCTAGAGAAGGCAAGCGAGGTCACTGTACCATGGAAACACCAGCCAGACCTTGCCTATTCTTGCTCCAACAAAGCACCCTTACAAATACATTTATGTTTATAGTCTCACCGTGTGTGTACAGACGGATACAGTGATATAGATTCCTAATTCAGAACTCATTCTTCAGGGTACACAACGACACGTGGTTCATATTTCCCACTTTATCCCGGGAACTGCATGCACTGCTTGACTGCACAAGTTGCTGGTAAGCTCGGCCATTGGAAGTGAGAATGGTGGCCACCGCGTGGTGCCTCCCTAGTACCGTAAGAGTCTTCCCAGCCAGGCTATGGATCTCGCTGCCTGACTGCTAAGTAGCATGGCACTGTGTCACTCCATTCGGACAGGCAAGCCATGGGCACCCCACTTCACCCCACAATGTATGCTAGTCACTGCCAATAGGACTCTCAGGTTCAAAATCACGGAGCGGCTCACCGTCAATAATTTGCAGCCGCCTAACGCCCACAATACGTGAACCACAGTCCATCTGATGTACCTCTCCAGGTCCTGAGCTTCCAAATGCACACTCAGTAAACGCACAGAGGCCTCTCCAACTCCTCCCGCCGCATTACATCCTGGACCATTCCGGAACACAAAGCAAAATTCAAGGTGTTTCTTTTCCCACAAAACGGCAGACCTCCGACCCAGGGCTCCCAGACTGGCAGTGGTAGGAAGCAGGCGACATCCCGGACTTGTAGCCAGCAAGAAGGTAAGGCTGAAATGTTTAGTCCAAATCCATGCCTCGGAGATCACTGGGGGAGGGGGTCTCCCGTGAATAAAGTGACCTTGAATCCCCCCCTCAGGGCATTCCCCTGAGGTAAGTTCAGACCCAAGTTAAATGGCAGTGTTTCCTCCACTACCACAAGCTGCTAGTCCCCACTGGCCACTTTGGCCGTGATCCTGGGAGGGCAGGGTGGGGGCACAGCACACGAGGCCTAACTGCCCACGTCCTCACAGCCTGAGGCTCCACACACAAAAGCAACCACGTTCTCCACATGACCAAAGCCAGGCAAGACACCAGGCAGAGAACACGATTCAACTCTACTCACAGTCTGGTGAGCTTCGGCGTGCTCTGGAAAAGCAGTTCTGGAAGGACTTGGAGCTTATTCTTGTTCAGACGCCTAAAAAGGAAGAGAAGAAAGAGAGGGTGTCAATGGGACATTACAGTGAATCAAGCATTCAGACACCAGTTCAATCAGTCAATCAATCAACATGTATTAGGAGTCTTTCCTGATTGTTCCTCGTGGGATCCTTGGCACCTAGAAGGTGTATTCCGTGCTGCAAAGCTTGTAGTTTATCAAGTAGGGGATGAAAGGCGGAGGTCAGTCATAAGCAAGGACAGCCTGCCCACTGGCCTGCCCCATCAGGAGCCTGGGGGAGACACCGCAAAAGGATCACAACATTCTTTCCCACCGAGCCAGACAAGCCTTTGGAATTTTTCTCACCATGTGCTCCAGAGAGTTATTGTCAAGTGACAGAAGCGGCATGTGAAATAGGTGGCTAAAAAGAAATAAAATACCAGAGAGAAAATTCCAGATCCTAAATGGTGACGTGGGAGGGAGAGACAGCGGTTGCTATAGGAACAGAGACGAGGGCCAGGCACATCCCCATGGATTGGAGGGCCCAGTGGAATTTCTGCCAGCCTGGCTCTTTGGACCGGAGCAAGCAGGGCCCCTTTCGTGGGCCCTGGACACCTGTGCCTTCGTGGGCACCTTCTTCCATAAAATAATAAATAATAATAATGATAATAATAATATATTTTACAACTGTGTTGGTATAAAGTCCAATATGTTAATATTCTATATTATAACATGTCCTGTGACCTGAAAGTTCATTTTTTTCTTCTATTTTTAAAAGAAATTAAACCATTTCCATGGGCCCATCTAAATATCATTGGCCCTGGGCACTGTCTACACAGGCCCAAGGGTACAGCCGGCTCTGGGCCAGAGATCGCAGTTCTAGGAGATAAAACGCAGCCCGGTAGGGCTGTTCCAGGTTGGATGCTGCCAGCAGAGCTCGACTCTCCCCTGGGAATGCTCCATGCTAACGTCACAGAAAAGAAGGCAGCCTGGGTTTCCGAGGGATGCCGCGCTACTGTTGTGGTCTCCATGATGGCTGCCGTACTGGGGTCGTGCGGCCCAGAGGGAGACCCTGTTCCATGCTCCCTCCCACCCGAACTGGTGTCCCCACGTCTTCTGCCCCCAGAATCCTCAGCATCTCATTCCCCCAAATCTCCTGGGGCCAAAGACCAATTTCTAGCCTGGTTGAATTTCTCTGCTTAGCGTGAACGGTGTTTGCTTGGTTACGTGGGAGAACTGCAGCAGCGTCCAATCTGAGAGCAAAGCCGCCCGAAGGGAGAGAAAAGGTGAACTTCCTCTCAGCTTCTGGCCTCAGAGCTCACGCTCTCCCCACACACCAAGCAGCCACATTCCCTGGGTGGAATTTTGCCATTTCCCCTTCTCCATCCTAGGAGATAGCTGAACACTTCAGAAGGACAGGGGAGTAGAAGGAAGTCAAAAAGGGCAAAGCGTGTGAGAGAGGAGCATTGAAGACCTCAGAGCATACGGCTGCCGTCAGAAGTGTGCGGCTCGGCCCAGGGGCATCACGCAGTGTGTGGCAGGCGTGGACCAGTGGTGCTGCTGCTGTGACCCCTACGGGGACCTGGTCGGGATAAGCTCCGATTCCCTGGCCCCAACGGCGGCATGACTCCCACACCCATGTTCTTGTATGTCAGGTTTTTGTTTTGTTTTCTAAATTGTGGTTAAAAAAAAAAAAATCACACAACATAAAGCTGACCATGTTAACCATTTGAAGTGTGCGGTTCAGTACCATTAAGCATATTCACTTTGTTGTGCAACAGACCTCCAGCACTTAATCGTCTTGCAAAACGGAAAGGCTGCACCCGTGGAACAAGCCCCCGTTCCCCCCTACCACCCCCCCAATTCCCTGGAAGTCACCATCCCACCTTCTGTCTCAGGGCTCTTTTGATCACTCCTGGTATCCCCTCTTTAGTGTTCCTGTCACTCAAGTGGAAAGAAAGTGAAGCGCCCTGGGGAGAAGAGGGGGAGGAGGGATCTGGGACCTTCTATAGAGCAGTTCCCATACAGTCAGCGATAAGTCCCTTTAAATCACGAGGAAGCACTGACTGGTCCTGGAGAAGGCGTGGTGGCAAAACCGGGGCTGGCCAGGGCAAGGGTCAGGTCTGGCTATGTCACACTCTTGCTGTGGGAGCTCAGGGACGTTATCTGGCCCACTGAGCCTCAGTTTTCCATCTGCGTAGTAACCCTACTCACCGGTTGCCCCAAGTCTTAATGACACAGTGTATGCATAAGTGTTTAGCATTGCAATAACAGCACGGTGATAATACAAATGGTGCTTGTCGGAGTCCTCACTGCATGTCAGGTGCTGTGCTACATGCTGGATGGGCAGGACCTCAGGCAGCGGAGCTCGGAGGCGGGAGTTGTTAATTGTCTGCACCTGATAGGTAAGGACCTGAGGCCTAGAACTGGTGAGCACATTCCAGAAGACCGCAGTGTTAGGAAGTGTGGAGGCAGGCTTGGGACCCGGTGGTCCGCCTCCAGAGCCCTGGTTCTGAACCACTGTGTTACTGGCAGCCTTTCAATAAACAACTCCCTTCCCGGTTCCTTTCTTTTTCCTCGTCTTCCTTTCATCCAGGGTTGCCGCCCAGACAACCATCCACCCTGAGTGCACATCCCTCCTTGAAAAGGACTCTCTTGGAGGTCCCTGAGGCCAGAATTGGGACTCTTTGTGGGTCTGTCTAGAACCACTCTCTATTGTCCCAGCTGCACAAAGCCTAGTGACAGTTACACTCAGACAACCAAAACTCCAGTCTAGGCAAAAATCCTAAAATTCGGCCCACCGTTGCCTGCTGTGGGAAGGGTGTTTAGCATGCTAAAAGTCCAAAACCATAGTTGAAGCTAAAAATATAACCAGCCTGGCTCTAGGAAGGGAAGGAATCGTTTTCTGTTTTTTGCCGGTATTTGTGGCTAGACAAAAATAAAAACACAACCAAATTTAGCCATTTTTGCTCTGCCTGCTGCTTCATAAACCCTGACTGAGGATTCCAGGGTGGCTGGGCTGGGCCCGGCTCTTTTCCCCAAAGCCTCAGGGTCTTTCGGATCCAGCTTGGGCGGGCCACATGCGGGTTCTCTGATCACAAGGAGCTCCACACTCCATTTCATTTCCAGTTGATTCCAGAATTAATTCATGTTTCCTTAGTGAACCAAGCTGCCCTAGAAGGTCTTCCTGGAAGGGCTGATAAAGGCTCTGGGCTGCAGAAGGTGCACTTCTCATGTGGCTACTGTAAGAGCAGCTCCCAAACAGGGAAATGAACAGAATGAAATGTGCCGTTGTCCCGAGAGGGACAGGTAGGCACTGGGCTGCAGACAGTGGCTTTGGCCATGGTACCCACCATCGCTAATGCCATCTACTACTCTGTCACCCGGGGCCCAGAGGTGGCATTCTCCTGTCGTAGTTCAAGCTGGAAATAAAATCTGAGATGCCTGGACGGACAAAAGGACTGAAAGGGACCCATATGAGGACACACCTGAGGAGGTGGACAAAGGCTACAGGCCAGGTCGGCGATGGGATAAAGCCCCCCTGGGGGTCCTTCCTTTCCTCTAAGATCAACACACTTTCTGAACTTTCCTGCTGGAACAATGGGGAAAAGCAATGTCAAAAACCCACTGACTGCCAGTTGCAAGGCCACACTGCTTTTCATCCTGAACCGGGAAGCTTCAAGAGAGCCTGTCTGTAGTACCACAGATGACCTTCCTGGAGGTACCTGGGTGTAAGGTCTAATTAGAGGTTTATGGCACTTTGTTTGTTGAATTCATTCATTTATTTATCCATTCAACCATCCAACCATTAACTTACCCATTCATCCAACCACTATCTGTCCATCCGTCCATTCATGTATCTACCCATCCACCTATCGAACCATTCATTTATCCATCTAACCACCATCCATCCATCCATCCATCCATCCATCCATCCATCCATCCATCCATCCATCCATCATCTCTGCAGTCATTTTTCAATACGAATGTACAAAGATTAATAAGGTGCAGTCCTTTCCTGCATCTGCACAATAAAATGCAGATGATTAAGAATGTTAGATAATTAAGAATGTTTCTTGTGGAGGAAACAGACATGAGAACAAAAAGTTACACCATGATCTTGTAAGGAGATGTATTGCGGGAGCACAGAGGAGGGGCAGCTAACCCAGAGATGAGTAAAATAAGGCTTTTCAAAGATAGTGGTTTGGAGTTTGCTTTTGAAGCATAATTGTGACTCTTCTGGAGACAAGGACGAAGGTTTTAGACTTCAAGGGCAGTATGCGTGTGGCCATGGGGCACGAGGGGGTGGGGGCAGGGGACTGAAAAGCATTTGGGGAGCAGGCCTGCATTGCTGGAAAATGAAGGTGACGAGAAACACAAGCAATGCAGCTGTAGAGCTGGGGAGTGATCATGGCACAGGGGTTCTTGTGGGTCACGATGAAGGATTTGGGCTTGGCTGTTCCCGGAGTCATAGGGAGCCAGAAAAAGGGTGTGAGCAAGGACATGATAATGTGGTTTGGGTGTTGGAAAGTTCTCTGGAGTAGCAGTAAACCAGTTTGGGAAGAAGGTGACACTGGAAGCAAGGAGACCAGTTAAGAGAGTTCCTGAGTCATCAATGTGGCTGTGTGAGGACCTGGTTAGGATGGGAGTGAGACTGGAGTCAGGAGATAGACGGGATGTACAATCATCAGGGCTGTGGGACTGAATGCTTATGCTTACAAGGGTCGAGGGAGCACTGGAACTGGAGGTGCTAAAAGGACCCCTGCGACTCTTGCCTGGGTAACTAATCAGTTGAAATTACCGATCACCGCTGAAGGGAACAGAGAAGAGGGACCACCACGTGGAAGTTTCAGGGTTTCTGTACCACAGGAGTCTCTCCAATATGTCTGACAACTAACAGCAGTAGGTATTAAGAACATTAAGACCATGAGCCAGGCATGGTACTGACCACTTTACCATCTCATTTAATTCCCCAGAGAAACACTTCGCAGCTAGTAGGCTTAGTCACCCTAAGGAAACAGGCCTGAGAAGGGTAAGGCACTTGCCCAGAGTCAACCTTGACCAAAATGATGGTGGTGGGATTTGAACCCAGACATCTGAAACTACCTGTGCTCTTAGCTACTGTGGATAATGCTGACATTCAATCTAACCCTTCTTTATAGACTGTCTTAATGTGTTACCTGATGTGTGGATCTCATCCTTCTATTATGTTCATACGGTCCTCGAGAGTGGGCAACACATCTAATATTGGCTTGGTGTTCCAACTTCAGCTGAGACAGCCCCAGGCATGTAAGGGGAACTTCAATAAGAACCCCTTGAATTTCATGAATAAATCATAAAACAAGGATGGTCAATTTGGGGAGCCTGAAGAATCAGGTGAAGAAAGCCATCCTATCTGGAGGTGAACAGGACTTCCAGAAAGCCCACTTGCTTAAGTCTGTCTGTAGCCTCCAGAATCTTCTTGGAGACTCAGCTTCTAGACTCACCTGCCTTACTGACCTGCCAAGGCGTGCAGTGGATGGGGCTCAGAGCTTCCCCTCACTAGGTCAAGTGTGGGGTGAGAGGCCTCCAGGCCGGAAGGAAGCATGGTATGTCCGCAGCACGCCCCAGCACCACCGGGGCAAGTCCCTCCCTTATCTCAGGAGGTATGGAATGTCCAGCTGCCTATCTCCGCCTAAAGGAGGGGAAAAGTCAACGTGTGGGAACTTCTAAAAATCACCAGAATTGTTTGCTTTAATGACGAAGTTAATTGGGTCCCCTTCTCCAGGCACTTTCCTAGGCAGCCTGGATGCTTTCCACGTCTATTGGCACTTTCGGAAACACCAACTTGTCTAACACAACCAGGGCCAAAGCAGCTTTGTTACTCAGAATAGAAGTTCTAGGCCTCCCCTGATGGAGGGATGGAGAGGCCCAGGGCTCTCTGTGAGGTGGGACGCGAGGCAGGAAGCCCCGGGATGATGGCGGGCTCCAGGAGAAGGGTAGCACCAAACTGCAGAGGCCGGGAATCCCAGCTCAGAGGTGCCAACATCATCCATGAGGATGTACAGATGTCACTGTCCATCCAGGGAACTCTGTGAGCAGAGTCCAAAGAGCAGAGATTTTTGTCCTCAGACACTTGCTGTAGGTCACTAAAGGTCTCATATTTTTTTGGTTTCCTTGCCTGTCAAACAAAATTCAGGCTTTTTACCTGCTATGCAAATTTTCAGACTGCAAATTGGATGCATCCTGATCAGTTTGGTAAGGAACCTGATTTGTGATGGTTGTCGGTTTACACCACTGTCTTGCTCAGAAACGGTCCCCACATGTGTGAGAAGAAAGGCTATTTGCCTCCACACCCACGGTGATTTTGGTTGCTTGACTGGCTCTTCTTTGCCATTGAGATTTCCTGTTTTAGATTTTATTTTTATTTTTTGCTAGTAGCTTCATTGAGATCCCACTGGAGCCTCTTTTCAACAGCACTTCTGGACTAAGCAACAACTTATTTGAATGGTTTGGGAGCAAGTTGACCTGAGTCTTGTGTTCCACGGAATTCAGCATTTGTTCAGCGACATTTAGGTTGGCTTATGCCAGTTCTGAAAATCTGTTATGTTTAATCTGTAACTTCAAAGTGTCCTAATTAAAAACCTTTATTTTTGACATCTCTGTAGGAGAAATAACTTTGTAGCTGGTTTAAAACTCTCGCCTGTAAGCAGTTTTTCCCCCATGGAAGCTCTTTAAGAGAACCCTTTTTATAAAGAACTTTATTTAGGAACACAATGTCATGTAATAGCAACACAGGTGAGCTACATGAGAGGGCTGACTGATTTAACCCCTGCGTTGGGCTTTGCAGTGCTTCTCAAAGACTCAGTAAATGGTAACCATTGCAGCTACTAGTATTATCAGTATCATCATCCCTATATGCCCAGGAGGTCAGTAATATGGGAGATTTCTTTTTCCTTCAGAGGTGACTGTACTGGTCAGCGAGGCTATTAGCAGTAACAAATGAACCCCCAAATAGCTCTGAGTCAGCACAGTAGACCCAGATTCCACACTCATGTGAAACACTCGCCCCGTCTTGTAAGATGCCATAGAGGACTTGTGGTCTCCAAGGCCGCGTGGCAGCGGAAGAGAGGCAGGGAGGAGCCACACCAGGTCATCATTTCTTTGACAGAGTCATGACTCATATCACTTCTGCTCTCAATCTATTGACTAGAACGGGTCACATGGCCAAACCACTGCAAAGAAAGTTGGGAAATCCACAGGGGTACTTGAATATTTGGTATGAACTATCATAACAAACTTGCCTTAGCATCAAAGCAATAATAATGACCTCTGTGTTCTTGTTGTTTCTTCCTTCCTTCCTTTTTTCTATCAACATAGTGCATGTAATGGTGTGCTAAGTGCTGTGTGAGGTGTTTTATATGCATTATCTCATTTCACCCTAAAGCAACTCTTGAAGTAAACATTGTTATTGTCATTCTTTTACATACGGAAACGGAGACACAGAGAAGTTATGTAACTGTCTGAAGTCACACAGCTGATAGAGAAGGTCTGGACAGAGTTCTCTCTACCAAAATCTGTCCTTGAATCCTTCAGCATTCTGCTTCCTTAACTCTTTGGTGCTTGGCTGACCAGGAGGCATCACAGCAATCCTAGCAGGGAGGCCAGTAACAAGTATGTGCCCATTTTATAGCTGTAGAAACTGAGTCAAAGCAGACTAGAAAACTGACCCTGTGATCCCTTGGCCTTGCTGTCCAAAGCCTATTTAATGATGTCCCTCTGGCTGTAGAAGAAGTCTCTAAGGGCTCCTAGAAATCACTGCCCCCAAGGCAGGAGGAAAAATTCTGAGCCATCTTTTAAGAGCATTTATCTTCATTTCCCTCTCAGACCTAAACGGTCTGTCCTCGCAAAACTTCACCAAGGGTATTTCAGCCCCTGTCTGCCCTTGGAGGTCACTTTATCTCTAGATGTATAAGATGTATGATCAAACAATACGGTGAATGTTTAAATAAAAAAATTATTACAGTAAAAGACACATTGCTATTAATCCTTCTCAAAATACTCCCTCTCTCTTCGAACAAACTTATCCCGCCATTCTTGCCACTTTCTGAAGCAGTTCTGGAAGTCTTCTTTTGTGAGTGTCTTTAGTTGTGCTGTCGTGGCTGCCTTCATGTTCTAAATCGATTCAAAACGTTTACTTTTCATGGTCATTTTGACTTTGGGGAAGAGCCAGACGTCACACAGAGCCAGATCTCATAATATTTTTATTTGACAGAAATTGCTGTACCAGAAGTGATGTGTGACACTGAGCCTTTCTATTGTGATCAGAAAATACGGTGAATGCTGCTGCCGAGTGTCATCCAATGGAAAGGCAGGGATCTTCGACATGGGAAGGGCGCATCAAACCTTAGTAAGTGTGTGTTCAGTGCAGTCAGTCGGGTGTTAGCTATGGTTGAGAGAAGGTGTGTTTTAAAATGTGCCATAAATCATCCTCCATCATGACAATGCTCCGTGTCACACATCACTTCTGGTATATGGCAATTTCTGTCAAATAAAAACATTATGGTGTGTCCTCATCCACCTTATTCACCAGATCTGGCACCATGTGACTTCTGGTTCTTCTCCAAAGTCAAAATGATTCAGGACATCGAGGCAGCCATGACAGCATAACTAAAGACACTCACAAAAGAGGACTTCCAGAACTGTTTCAGAAAGTGGCGAGAATGATGGGATACGTGTATTCGAAGCGAGGGGGTTATTTTGAGGGGTATTAATGTTAATGTGTCTTTTACTGTATTTTTTAAAAATTTTTATTAAACGTTCACCATAAGTTTTGATCACACCTCATATAGAGTTCTAGAGAGCTCAGGGGCTCGCCCAGGATCTCACCTTACTGGGATCCAACTCAGAACTTCAGCATGAAAAGAAAACAAGCACAAAGACCTCCAAACAACCCCTTTAGAACTTTGCCGCACCTCACATTGGACCAATTTTCCTCCAATTACATGGTTGTTAGGAAGAAAGCAGAGCACATCAGTGGCCTGAGCCTGCCTTGTCTCTGACCCCTGTTCCTACTGCTTCCGCATGCTCAAATACAGTCCAGAAGACCTTGACTTCCCAGAGGAGAGAAAGGGGTGGGGGAAAGAGTGGAAGGAGTTCTATCTACACAGCAGCAGCGGACACTAGTGGCTCTGCAGAGCACAAGGCAAAGGGCACCGAGCATACCCTGGCTCCAGGGTGGGAAACCCACAGGCCTAAGTCATGTTTGCCTAGAACAATGCAAGGAACTCCAGGAGATGTGACCAACAGGCTGCTATCTAGGACTAAATTCATGAGCCAGAGTCTCTGAGGATCCCCAGCAGATTGTACATAGAACTACATTAGTACATTGAGGGCTCAGACTTCAGGAAAACATGTGTAGGGTGGGAGAAGACAATACTTTACACATGTGTGTGAATGCCCATACATAAACATGCAACACACATGCAACATACACTGCAAACACAATGCACATGCCCTGTCAGAGTCACGCATACCCTTCTGAGCTGGCCAGAACCATTCCAGGTGGCCAGACCATGTGGCTGTGGCCCAAGCTCAGATCCCCTTAGCAATGTCTTCACCCCACATTTCTAAGGTGGCCAATAGGGCACGCAGCGCCCCAGACTCAAGAATCATGCCTCCATCTTTTCTGAGACTCTCCCACTCTGTATCTTGCCAAATGCAGGGTTCTGCACTCACCCCTCCCTTCTCTGGGAGTTCTCTCTGCTCTGCTACCAGGGTGGCAGCTACAGAGGTGTTAAGATGGAAGTATTATGAAGGAAGAGCAGACAGGATTTGCTGATGGACTGGAAATGAGGCATGGGAGGGGGAAGGGGGGCAATTAGGGTAACGGTGAGGTTTTGGCCTGTGTATCTGACACTTAGAATTGTTGTCACCAGAGATGGGGGAAGACTGGACACAGCAGTTTGGAGGGGACTCAATGTGGACATGTTACATTTGATATGTCTATAAATATCCAAGAGTAGATACGTCATGGACAATTGGACATGCAAATCTGAGCTTCAGGGATAAGACCAAGGTAGACAGGTAGAAGGTATTTAAAGCCACGAACCTGGATGTGGTCATCATAGGAGATGAAGAAAAGAAGGGAAGAGGAGAAAAGTCCGAGTGCTGGGCTGCACTGGAGAATAGGGTCTGGAGGAAACAGCTTTCAGTGTGGTAGGAGGAGAAGCGAGAGCGAGTGGAGATGTGGAAGCCAAGTGAGAAAGGGCTCCAAGGAGAGAGGGCGGGCGGGGTTGATTTGTCAAATGCTGTGCCGAGGAGGACGTTGGAGTTGGCAAAGTGGAGCTCATTTTGTAACCCGGAAAGAGCAGCCTGGTACAGACGAAGGCAAGAACTGTGAACTGGAGTGGTTCGAGGAAGAGCCGGGAGAGAAAATCAAGGGAAACCAATGATTTTGAGAGATTTTGCTCTAAAGGGGGACAGAAAATAGGTTGATAGCCAGCAGGAAATTTGGGGTCAAGAAAGGTTCTGTTGCTTTATTTTTTAAGATGAGGGAAATTGCTTATACTGATTGGAGTGCCCTGGAAAATAGGGCAAATTGATGATGCAAAGGAGAAGGGGGAAATCTTAGAGACTCACAAATAGGTGACAGGAAAGCCCAGGGCACAAGGGTTGGCAGTGGCCTGACAGGGCCAACAGCAGGGGGCGGGGGGCACAGAGGTGAGGGGACAGTGTATGGCAGATACGGTGCTGGGAGTCTGTGGAAGCCTTTTCCGACTACGATTTTCTCAGTGAAAAAGGAAGCTAGATCCTGAGCAGAGACAGAGGAGGGGATGGAGGTGTTTGATGACTGAGAAGAGAAAGTGAGAAATAGTCGTCTAGGAAAGAGCAGGGCAGTGAATTGACTAGGAAAGGCTGGCGGGTTGGCGGGAGGCAGCCAGTCTCACTCGAGGGTAGTGGCCCTGAGTTGTGAGTGAGATTTGTCCACATAAACACGTGTTTATTCTCCGGTCATCTCCAAGTTGCCTGGGTGGCAGGGTGCAAACCACCCAAGATTGAAATCAGCCAAGATTAGGGTTTATCCAGGTAACAATGGAGGAAGACAGGAGCAAGGGAGTCCAGGAGATTTGCTTATAGTAATTGGGAAAAGGGGCCGTGAAATATATGCTGACTGAAGTAAGGGAGGTTGCTACGGTCTGAATGTCTGCGACCCTCCACCCAATTCATGTTGAAATCCTAACCCCCAAGGTGATGGCAGTAGGAGACGGGGCCTTGGGGAGTTGATTAGGACACTGGAGCAGAACCCTTCTGCACAGGATCAGTACCTTTATCAAAGAGGCTCCAAAGAGTGCCCTCGCCCCTTCCCCCATGTGAGGAGACAGCAAGGGGCTGGCTGTCTGCAACGAGGAAGAGGGTCCTCACCAGAACCCCACCATGCCGGCACCCCGCTCTCAGACTTCCAGCCTCCAGAGCTATGAGAACCAAATCTCCGCTGTTTATAAGCTACCCAGTATTGTGTTAAGGAAGCCAGGACAGATGAAGACGGTGGTGATTAGGCGGATGTGGGCCTGAGCCTTAGGGAAGCCAGGCTACGGTCCTAGCTCGGCCACCAAGAGCTGTGTGACTGTGTAAACAGAGCAGCTCTCTGAGCCTCGGTTTTCACAGAGTCAGAAAGAATCAGTGGGTTAGATGATTCCTATTCTAAGATCCCTATTTTACTCTTATTCTGGGAGCTGGATGGGATCCTTGGATTCTAAACCCAGCTCTAAATGAGCTGTGTGTCCTTATGATTTAACCTCTCTGTGTCTTGGTGTCATGTGAAAAATGGGGATGATGATATCTATAAGAACATTCCTTAGATGTGAAGTACCATGAGAATAGGGATTTTTGTTTTATTCACTGTAATTCAGAGTTTAGAATAGTTTCTAGCAACTAGTAGGTGCTCAATAAATATTTGCTCGTTGGTTGAATGAATAAATGAATGAATGAACGAATACGTGAAGACCCACTTCCCCTACCCACAGAACTACTGAGGAACAAAGGAGACGATGATGGTAAACCATGTGAAACACTTGAAGTGCTCTAAGGTGCTGTGCTGGGTGCTTCACTTCTGGCTATTCCAACCAGGGTATCTCACTGGGGACCTTCTAGAGTATTGCAGCCAGATTCCTGGAAAGCTGCAGCCACGATGCTACAGAGTAAACGCTTTTGTCACAGTGCTTGACAGGGGGTCCTAAGCATTCGGAGTATGAAACACACGTCAGCTGATTTGTAGAAAGGGGTGAGGGAAAAGCAGTGACAGCTTCCAAGTTGAATGAAGCCAGACGGAGGGTGAGGGTCTCTACACCATGCGGGGCATTGAGTGAGGTTTCTATCTCAGCAAAGTGAGGGGTGACAAAAGGCAAAGGCAGAAGACCCCCAAAGGCTAACTCTTTCCTGTATTTGCTGCCTAAGCATGCATGGGACAGCGATGCTGGGGGGCAGGGGAGGAAGACTGAGAATTCCTTAGAAGTTCGCATTGCTCTCCAAAAGCACGCTCCGTAAGACACGAAGCATGCCTGGAGAAGCTATGGTTAATGTAGAGTCATTTGTACTAGGAATTAAGGGGGACATACTTTAGGCAGCTGAAGCTTTCCCCCCTTAAAATTTCCCAAACAATGCAGCAAGCTGGTTCTAAACTGGAAGGTGTGAGCATAGCACACCACAGACTTTCCATGTACCCTCTGGTTATTCTAGGCCCTTCGTTTGGGTCTCCAACCTCTTTGACCCACAGGTAGGAAAATGAAAGATGCAAACTGAAGGATAAACACTCTAGCTGGTGTATTTCATGGAGGGCAAGCACGACTCAGCACACATTTTCTAGAAGTGTACTGTTTAAAATGATCCTGCTTGAGAAAGTTCAAAGTGAAGAAGGAAGGAAGGAAGGAAGAAAGGAGGGAGGGAGGGAGGGAGGGAGGGAGGGAGGGAGGGAGGGAGAGAGAGAGAGAGAGAGAGAGAGAGAGAGAGAGAGAGAGAGAAAGGAAGGAAGGAAGGAAGGAAGGAAGGAAGGAAGGAAGGAAGGAAGAAAGGAAGGAAGGAAGGAAGAAAGAAAGAAATGGAAAAAAACAGGTCTGACAGCTAAAGATGCAAACATTCCTAGCTCGCGAATGACAAATTTCCCTTCCATTTCTGTTCTAAACACTTGCACTCCGCAAGCTCTGTTAATGATGGTATGCTTCCCTGGGTGTTTATCGAGGTATCTAGATGTATGTCTACATATCTAACAACAAAAGAGATCTTTTGAGCCTTCTCAGGCTAAGGAATGTAGAGTAATTATCTGTGACCAATTCTCATCTACAACTAATTAGAATTTTACTTTCTCATAGCATATCCTTCCTGGTTCAGGTCCCTTTTTTTTCTTCTTCTTTTTTTTCCCTAGAAAAGGAAGATACCTGGATTTACTTAGAACTTAGGGTGGAAAGAGAACCGAGTGAAAGAGTAAAAGGGCGCTTTTCAGATTGCTTTACTGCTTTGATCGGACTGACTCTCCTTTGGTTAATTCCTGCTTTTGAATGCTTTTCCAGCACGGGAAGAATTTCTCAGCTCTCTGGCTATTGCATTTGAACCAAAGTCTGGAGAATAGTTTAAGAGCCTCTGCTCACCTCGCTCACTCCCACTTTGGGCAAGCAGACCCCCATCCGAACCACGGCTTTGAGATCCCATCCAAACTTGTTGGCGTCTCAAACTGAACCCCAGATGTTCACTTAGCGAGAAATGAATGAATGGCCCAAGCTGTGGACTGAGCCAGTGATCTCACAAATAGATTCCAGGTGTGTTGGCATCTGGACTGCTATCTCTTTTTCTGTTTTACACACACGCACACACACACACACACGCACACACACTACCAATTCCATCCTGAAAAGAATTCGACACCGTCTCCAGATGCAGAGCTGATGGAGAACACCAGCACGAGTTACCTAACGTGATTGCATCTTTTCAATCATGGACAAAGGCAAAGGGGTCCGCACATACCCCCTTTGCCTTCCATAATCAAAATCAGGACACGTTTGGTGTTCAAAATCAGTTTAGGCCCAACAGAGCTTAGAATGGCCAAACTATCTTAATTGGCACCGATTTTCATTGTGAACCTCAGCCACCTCCTGCATTTCCTTTGCAACTCATCTCACTGCAAATTGAACAAGCACCCACTGTTTGCCTACCTGGGGCAACGCTCGGAAGGGAAAAGAGAGAAGGCAAAATTTCTGCCCTCAAAGAACGTATAGTCCGGTTGAAACAGGAAAATTCAAGTTACTTAATTCATAAATTGATGAGACAATTCAACGTTTACAAAATGCCTATTCCATGTCATGCTCTGAGACACACAATCCAGCAGGATCCTGTCCTTAAGGAGCTTACAGTCAGACTGGGGGAGAAAGAGAAGCACACTGATGACCACAAGCACGTGTGACTTGTGCTAAGAGAGAAGGACATGCAGCAAGCTGTGGGCGAAGTCTTTATGGCTTCATGGAGGAGGCAATATGTGACTAGCATCTTTAAAGAAAAGGAGGAATGAGCCAGGGAATGAAAACAGAGAAAGGGTAGAGAGAATGCATGGTGAGAGGTACAGTGATGGGGCACCACAGCCCCAGTTTTCATATGCAGAGTGAAGGAGGAAGAACACTCATGGGGTGGACAGAGAGAGACTTGGCAGGCACAGGCCGTATCGGGCTTGAGGCTCTTGTGAATCACGTTGGTAAGATCAGCACATGGGAAACGATGAGAAAAGCATGAGCTGGAATACTGGGCAATGGGCTTAGACTACAAGTGAAGCAGGAAGGGAGAGCCGACTAGGGCCTAGGGGCCTGGTGAAAGAGGCAAGTCTTAGAGGACAGGTAGAGAGAAAGGGGTAAGGTCTTCCAGGCTCAGAGGGTGGTAGGAGCAAAGCTCTGGGCAAATGCCTTTCCATGACAGGTACACAAAATAACAAGGGGAGCATGATGACCTTAAATGGAAATATGTTGAGATGAGAATGGAGACTAGACAGGTGGGATGAAATTGCACAGGCTTGTGGGAGGCCAGTGCGTCCCAAAGTTACCCTCTAGTGATTTCAGAGGGTAAACGCACAAGCATGTTTATTTCAATCAGCATGTATTTTTATGTTTTTAGAAAGACGTATAACTCTCACGGTTATTGTTACTTAAGATGAGGCTAAGGAAGAACGTGAGTTGACTTAAAGTCAAATTAAAGATAATAAGTAATAATAGTACAGGTACGACCCAGATTGACCAAACCATGACAGGGACACAGAAATTACTGTGGGAACCCTGTAATAAATAATCTGGGGAACCCTGTGTTGCTAAATGGCTGGTCACTGACGTTTCTTGAGCAGGATCAGCATGAAGAAAGGATCACATAGGAAAAAACTCAGGCAGGGGCACGGAGCAGGGGTCATTGGGGAGAAACAAGAGTGGATGGGGGAGATCATGAAGGAAGCCACTTTGTGAGGCCGTGTGTTGGTTGAAGAGGATCAGGGGTGCCCTTTCTTTCATCAAAGGACGAAAGACACAGGCAGATAAGGGAAAACTTGGTGACATTGGATGAGGACAATTGGAACAGACAGGGAACGTGGTAGCTTGATTTATTATTTCCAATTCTTCCCTCCTTCTCTGCTGAAGAATCATGTACCCCATCTTTAGCCATGTGTCTTGTAGCATCTCCCATTGAAGTGGGTTGTGTATATCTCCTTGCCCCACTGAGGTTCGGGTTGGCCGTGTCTATTTGGACAATTGAAGGTAGGTGGGATATGAACAGAGCTTTAAACGTGCTTCTGTGGCTTGGCTTGATCCCATCTCCTCCTCCACCTTCCATGAGAAAACATGCCTTGGGCAGCCACCAGCCGAAGGACAACGAGAAGTCACATGTAAGATCCGGAACTCAACCTAGAGCCTGAATCCAAGCTCAGCTGAGTCTAGCTGAGAACAGCTGACATCAGCCAAACCCATCTAACCTATGTTCTGTAAGCAAAGAAAATAAATACTTATTTTTGTAAGCCACGGAGACCGTGGGGTTGTTTGGCTAGAAGGGAAACTGACCGATACAGAGGAGGGTTGAGTCTAGATGTGCAGTGATCTCTTGACTGGCCCTCCTGTTTCTGTTCTCACCCCCCTTCACCCGACTACGTTCTCCTCTCCACTAGCACTGCAGGGATCCTTTAACACCCACATTAATCAAGTCCTCCTCTTGCTCAGAACCCTCTGATGGCTCCCATCTCACTCAGACTGAAGGGCCCCTTGTCCTTTTAGGGCCTGTTCACTATGCTCCTCCTTTACCCCTCAGACTTCACCTCTTTCCACTCTCCCACTTTCTCTCCCTTCTCCAGCCATACGGCCCCCCTGCTGCTCCTGGGACACCTCACGGCGCACCTCCCTTGGGCCTTTTCCTTGCTTTCCTCTTCCTAGAAAACAAGTCCCTCAGACACCCAAACAGCTAATATCTTCACCTTCTGTCTTAAAGCCGTGAATGAATGGCACGGGTTGCTGTGGAAAGAACCCAACTGGACATCTCCTCACGAGGCCCCATAGGCATACCCAGCATGAACGTCATCACTTCCCTCTACCCCAACGCTGCTCGTGCCCATGCGGTCCCCATCCGAGGGAGTGGCCTTTTTCCATGCTTCCCTTCTGTTCCCTTGACACTCTTCCTGAGCAGTCTGCCACCATGTGCTGTGAGCTTTGCCCATTGAACACGTCTCCAAACCATGCCCCTCTCCTAACTCTGCTGCCACTCGCCCAGTTCAGGCTACCATGGTCTCCCCTGCCTTACGGAGATGGCTCCCCACTGGCCTTCATGCCTCCAGTTTGCTAACCACCCTTCCACTCAACTCTTAAAGCCAGCCTCCGTATTCCAGGGGGAAGGATCTCCCTAAAACACAAGCCTAATTATGTTGTCCGCCTGCTGAGAAGCCTTCAGTGGCTCCCCACTGCCCTCAGAAGTCATCAGGGCGTCCTCACCCTTCTTGGGAAGCTATGTGTCATCTCTCCTGATGCTCCAGCTGTGATGGATGTCATTCAGCTCCTGAACATACCCTGCTCTCTTTCACCTCTGGGCTTTTGCAAATGTTGTTCCCTCCAGAATATTTTTTCCCTTCTCTCTATTTCTTTAACTCCTACTTACCTCCATATCTCAGCCAGCTGAGAGAGCATCTCTTGCAGGAAGGCTGCCTGATCCTCCTCTCTACTCCAACGGTCCTCTGAAATTACTACACTGCCCGTTCCCATTGATTTGGCTCTTTCATTAGAGAGGGGGCGCTGTACTGCAAGGTGCCTCTAGCTCAGGGTTGGCAAGTGTTTTCTGTAAAGAGCCAGGGGGTCATGACTTCAGGCTGTGCAGGCCCTGAGCTGGTTTGTCACAACCACTCATTTCTGACACTCATTGTGACAATGAGTGTCACAACCACTCATTGGCTACATTTCTGCCAATGTAGCATAAAAGCAGCCTTTAGTAAACGATATATGAATGCATGGGTGTGGCTGAGTTCTGATAAAACTTTATTTACAAAAACAGGCAGTGGGCAGGCTTTGGCCCACTGCCGCAGCTTGCCAGCCCCTGTCCTAGACTGTCACTGTATCTCTGGGTGCCTTGCACATCCAAGGGCCTCAACAAAGATGGCTTGACTGAGGAAAGAAAGGTTGAATGAATACATGAATAAATGGCACATTTCAAAAACCAAGCTAATCTTTTTGGATAACCTTTCCAAGACTCAAACTCATGCTTTAGAAACCGTTTTTCTTGTTCCCTCGTGTCTAAACCACTGCCTGCACATAATAATAATATTTGTGGAGTGTTGCTCTTTTAACTACTTCACACTGATTGACCTATTTTACCCTCATCATAGCCCTATGAACAATGAAATATTACCTTCGACTGCCTTATGAGGCAACCTCAGAAAGGTGCCTCAATGATGGGGTTCTGCCTTGCCCATGGTGAACCCCTCCTTCCCCAGGGCCCCTCGCAGTGCCTGTTGGACTTCTTCCCCCTGTGTCTTTGTGGTGGGCCTGAATCCAGGCCTCCCTTTGGCTTGCTCGCCCATGTGCCCTGCACCCAGCCTGGGGTCAGACATCCCTCATTCAGGTCGCCTGATGGCCTAACCCTCTGATTTCCTCACCCACAGTCTCCAGATCTGACGCTGCTCGCCTCTTCCCCTCAGGTTTCTCTCTCTGCTCTGAGCCCCAGTGACCCTTTGAGCTCTATCCTATCACTTTTTCCCTTTCTCTCACCTTTTTTCTGTTCTTCAAGGAAGTTTTAACACCAGCATAACATGTTTCAAAGGCCCACACACAATTGACTATATCTAGAACTTGTAAAGTGTGAGAAAAATACGAGAGATGAGAAATGTTCTGATAGAGGCAGTAGCAAGCTCAGCAGTCTTCCTATGGAGATTCGGCCAATTACAGAAAAGACTTCCTTTGGCTGAAAAGCTCACCATTGAATCAGTCTCGGGGAAGAACACACTGTAATGTTAAACCCCAAAGGGCCGCTCTTTGCTCCGAGGCCCTGATTTCATCTGTAATTCCTCGATGGTTATCTGAAGTATGTTCCCCGTGAGGATTTAAGGGCTCCTAACAAAAGCAGACCCCTCATTGAGAAGCTGGAGGCAGCACTTGCAGCCTGAATTTGTCTTTCCCCCTTTTTGGGACATGGGTCTCTGCCTCTCAGCCTGAACTCAGCAGCTCCCGGGGCTGGTTTGAATCTGACTTAGGAGCCGGTGGCTAACACCATGGTGGGTGCTCGGCTTGGATGCTAATTGCTCATTAGCCATCTGTGCGTGCTGGGCCTCAGCTGACAGACAAGAGAAAGACTATCAGCCGCCGATACCTGGGAGTCCAGCTACCGTCACACGTGGAAACCATCCAGGGAGACCTCAGGTTCAATCCACAGCTTGGCCACATACTTATTTCTCACTAAAATAACATCTGGCTTTCATTTTTTGGTGACAACTCGTTTGGACAAGACCTTGAGTAGGTTGGAAAAAAAAATTAGATTTTTCCCTCCTTCCCCCAGCCTTGGGGAACTAAACTTTGTTTAAGCTCTTTTGTGAGCCAATAGTGTGAATAAGGGATCGGTATGAGGGACACAGCTGGGTGTAAACCAGGAGTTATTTGTTTCTTCTCATTAAAAGATGAGGGCGCTGAGGAATTCACACACTCCCCACTTGTATGTATGGCAGAGTTCCTGAGGCGCACACAGAGCAAACTGCATGAAGTTCCCAGGAGTCCACAGCAAAAGTACCTGGCAATCCTAGGGTGGACGCCATGGCCACAGCATTTGGGACCCCAGTGTGAGCTGTGCAGTGACCCAGAATATGACATCCTGCCAGACAGTCTGCAAGTATTTGGAAGAGCCAGTGACCCCGGCGACTTCAGCCTGGGGCGCCTGGGGCTTACATCGTAAGCTCCGTGAGCATGGAGGCTGTATCTCTTTTGTTCTTTACTGCACCCTCCACCCAGCAGGGTACCTGCTTGTAGCAGCCACTCACAAGTGTTTGCTGAATGAACGAACGGATGAATACAACACACAGTACAACTCTTCCAACGTATACCCAGAATATTTCCCATCATCCTGAGAGGTGGGAGGTCACCAGCCATACGGTAAAGAAGGTTCCTTGAGACAAACATTCAAGATTCCGTACCGATTGGAACCGCGCGTGAGGGAATGGGAACTCCCGTTTCCTGGCTGTCCGGCTGGGGCAGTTCTGAGAAGGATGTGGGTGAAGATGCACAGGAAGCGAGACATCGCGTCAGCATCACGCATCCAAACTTAGACTTGAATGCAGCGCCTACTGTGTGCAGAGTGCGTGGTATGAGAGGAGGGAGGGGCTTTCGCTCTTGGGCTCGCAGAGATCTTCTCGTAAGGCCATGCTCTTTTCTACCACAGATCATTTGCACATGTTGCTCCATTATTCGCATGCATGCCCTTTGCACAGCCCCACATTCTTCTGAGGAGCTTCAGATCTCTGCTCAATCATTGCGACCTCAGGAAAGGCCTCCCTCATCATCACCCCCACCAGCCTAGGTCGGACCTCCCTAGTATGCCTTCATGCAGCCAGGTATTCCTTCTGCACAGTATTTACTACACCTGTAATTTTCTATCGACTTTTCCGTGGTCATTTGATTAGCAAGTCTCTCCCACTACCTGCACTGTCCAATGCGGTAGCCACTAGCCACATGTGGCTATTTACATTGATTTTAATGAATTAAAATTAAACAAAAATTAAAACTTCAGTCCCTCAGCTACAGTGGTCCCATTGTAAGCGCTGAACAGCCCCATGTGGCTAACGGTGATCGTACTGGACAATACAGGGATAGAACACCGCCAGGCCTGCAGAAACTTCTACTGCACAGAGCCGTCTCGACGGCACCCTCGATGAAGTCAGACACCGTGACGGTTCTTACCTTCATCACAGGCCACCATAAGTATCCCCGTGCCCACCACACAGTGAGTGCTCAATGAGTGGGAAACCTCCCAGTTGAGCAGAGGAGACAGACTGGTATGCCAGAACACAAGGCAGCATGACGCATGGCCACATGGGAGCCCAGGGGACAAGAGTGTCATGGGGAAGAGGGCTGTTCTTACAGGTGAGGCTCTGAAGGTTTAGTGGAAGAGGCAACATGTGTGTTGGGCTTTGAAGAGTGAGTAGGAGTTTGGCAGAAAAGAAGAGGTAGGATATTATGAACAATAAAAGAAAATGGAACTTCATTAGGACCGTGGAATCAGGAAAGAGCATGTCGTGCCTGGGGAAGAGCAACGACTCATCCTGGAGGCTACGTGGGTGTTTGCAGCAAGGGACTTGGAACGGCATGCTGAGAAACCTGGATTAATCCACACGCTATTTCAGGTAAGATTATCGTCTGCCTACCATGTGCCAGTGCTAAGTGACACATGTGTGACCTCATTTGATATCTGCAGCATCCTTCTGGAGTAGGTACTATGGTGATCTCCACTTGTAGATGGGAAAACTGAGGGTCATATGGACCATTTGAGTTCATGAGGGTTAACTAACCTGATATGAGTCACGTGGCTAACAAGTAGCAATAATGTGATCACCGGGATAAGCTCTATAAGGGTGGGGATATACCTGTTTCGCTCTCCATTGTATCACCAGTATTGAGCACAGTGCTGGAACATACTAGAAGGCTAAGGTAGTGGTTGAATGAATAAGTGATCAAACATGTGTTTGCCGGTGATGCCCCAGCCGTAGTGGAGACAGACAGGAAGGAGAGAGGCAGATTTGCGAGGGGCTAGGAGTGAAAGCACTGGATTAGACTCTCTGGGATCAACACTGGAGCCAAAGCTTACTCTCTGGGTGACGTTGAGTGAGTGTCTTGACCACGCATGTGTCATCTGACCAATGGCCATGATAAAAGCGTCTTTGCTGAACAGTGGTACAAGCTTAATGAAGTACGTAATTCACATATCAGCTATCATGTAGATAATGGCTCTGTTATTAAGAGGTGATCAGGGCCTTGTCCCTTTCTTTAGGTTTTGGAGAGAAGAGATGGCAGAGATACGGTGTAGGTTTGAACCACTTTAGGAGAACCACAGGAAAGCTGGGGCCAAGGAAAGAATCAAAGACTCCTAAGAGGAGAACGAAAAGCTAAATGTGATCACGATCAGAGGTGGGAAGCACAAGAAGAGAAAGAGGTTTGAGTGAAAAATAAAGGTCATGGTGACTTCCTCTGGACCCCAAACCCAGAAGTCCAGCCAAGACTAGAAAACAGACATGTTCAAGGGCACAGAAGGCCCCTCTCTCTCAGTCCAGTGGGACTGATTCAAGACAAATAGGAGAGGGGTTACCCCGACCAACCTCCTGAGAACAGAACAACCACCCAAAGCCTCGCAGGGCTTAGTGTCTCACTTGCCGAGAGCCCCACCGGACGTTACCTACACCACGAGTGGGTGAGCCAATGGCTGCCAGGCAACTGTGCATGAGGTCAAATGTTAGACCCTGCAAAATAGATAACACACCAAGCTAAGACTGTGTGGCGTCCTGGTTTGGTGCCAAGTCACTCAGTGAAAGAAAGCGTGGTCCAGGGACCAGCTGCATCACCTGGGAGCTGGTGAGAAATGCAGAGTCTCAGGCCCGGCCCTGGATCTGCTGCACCGCCTCTGCCGATCAGCCTCGTCTCCCGAGGACCCGCGTGAACATTAAGGTTTGAGGGTTTAGAGCCGTGCAGACGGGCTGCCTACATTCTGGTTCTGCATTTACAGCATCTGTGGCTTTAGGCAAGTGATTTAACATCCCCAAGCCTCCAATTCCTCTTCTATGCAAAGGAGAAAACAATCAGACTGACTCACTGGGTAGTTCTGAGGCTGACCCAAGATTATGCATATGGAAGTGGTTAATACAGAGCTCGTAACTGGCAAGTGCCAGCGACGGCTACTAGAAACTCAGTGCCCATCCAGGAGGCAGAATGATGGTCCAATGGACCGCTCTTTGGGTTATAAAATGTTCCGAAAGCTACCACCACCCGGCCACTGTCCCCGGATGAATCTGTATCAGGCCTGTGCTTGGAGGCCCCACCCTGCAGAGTACTTGAACCAGACCTGGCCCATCTTCTCCTACTTACAGCTCAAGACAGACAAGATCAGGCCCAGAGCCAATGTAAACACTGGAATGGGCCCTGAATCACTTTCCTGATTAGATCAGCAAACACACCAGGGCCACATTCTCCGAGGACAGAGGCAAACATGAGCGGGTCAACCTCATGCCCTGACCAGCAGTGGTTTAATGGCCAGAAGCAACACAAAGCCCACCAGACTGACCCCCTCCCCCCCAGCACGGATGGTGCCATCAGTTGACACAGAGGCAGGATAAGTTTCCAGAAGAATAGTGGCAATACCTCCAAGGCTTTCTTGAGAGCGAACCAGCAGTGTTCTATAGGTTTTAACCTATATGTTTTATAGGTTTTAACCAGTGAATCCTCTCAACAACCTATAAGGCTCAGACCATTATTAATCTAATCTCATAGAAGATAAAACCGAGGCGCAGAGAACATGGGGTACTGGTACACAAGTCATCACCCCACTAGTAAGCGGCAGAACTCGGAGGTAGGCTGGGTGCAGAAGGCACCTCTCATCTCCTCAGTGCCTTCACTGACCACTCCTGGCTCCCCTGCTGTCCATCTGTCCTGTATGGCCAGAGGCTGTCTGTGCTGCCCCGAGGAAGTAAGGGTGGGTGGGCTGAGGCAGAGGCAAAGGGCTCATCTTCCTTGGGAGGGATGGATTCCAGAACCTCTTGGGGAGGCTTGTCATCTTACTCGGCCTCAGCTACAAGCGAGCGGCAATACTTTCTGGGATGCCTATTCCTACCCCGAGAAACGGCAACATGGAAATTCAAAAGATGAGATCAGAGAAACAATTTATCACCAAAATTACAAAGACAGGCATCTTGTCAACAAAGGCACATGGTCACAGGTGAGCATTCATTGAATGGCTCCTTCTTCCATTGCTCTCTCAAGCCTTCTCAGACCTCAAATGGTCGAGAAGCCTCTAGTTTCAGGGATTCAGGGTTGTGTGTGTGGAGACACATGCAGAGGCAATCATGGAGGCTGCGATCTCTGCTCCATACGTGCTTCTTCCGTCTCGGCTCCTCACTCACCCACCAGGCGGCCAATCGCAGTGAGCCTGGGCCTCCTGTGCCCTCCCCCACCAGGTCTGTAGTAGTAGCTCCTGGCTCCCCTCCTCAGACGTGGCCTCGCTCTCACCCTCCAATCCTGCTGCACTCAGGGCTTTCTCATTCCGTCCCTTCCCTGTCCTGGGGCCCCCACACTGCCCAGGACACCACGGTGCCCCACGTGGCCAACACCCCCTCGAGACTCCCGCAGCAGAAATAAGATCCTCAAATCAACCCACTTGTCCACAGGCCCTCTTCATTCACAAACGGGCAATGGGTCCTCGCCAAGTGCAAGAAAAGTCTTAATTTGGAGGTTGAAAAAAAGAAATCCAAATCCAAGCCCAGAGACTGTACAACACCAGGAATAAATGGTCACGTAAACTACGGGCTGTGGGTGGTCATGACCTGTCAGTGCAGGTTCATCAATGTAACAAATGTCCCGCTCTGGAGGGGACACTGATAATGGGAAAGGCTGTGCTTGTGTGGGGGGAGGGGAAGACGGGAAATCTATGTATCTTCTTCAGTTTTGCTGTGAACCTTAAACTCTTCTAAAACATAGGCTTAATAATCTTTTAAAATCTAAAAAGTAATGTTCAAATGATTAAAAAAATTGGATCCATCCATGGCAGGTCCTGAGGTTTAAGGATTTTTGTTTGTTTGTTTTCTGTTTTGTTTTGTTTTTTGCTTCCTTCTGGTTTCCTTCAACTGTACCAACTAAATAATTATGTTCTCCATCCATGGACAAAGCTCTCATTGGTGTATGAGATCTCTCTCTCTCATAAGTTTGCATAAAAATAATTTCTGGAAACATACACTAAAACCCTGAGACAATGACTACATTTGAGGAGGAGAACTACAAGTCAGGTAAAGCAGGGACACTTACAGTTTGTTGACTTTTAATCCTTAATAGATTTGTACCGTGAATATAGTACCCGAGACTTTCAATTTCAACAGCAGGCAACAGTGGAGAGAGAAATTTGGTCACGTCGTGTGCCTGCTCCAAATTGGTCCTTCAAACCAACCCCTCCTCCCAGAGCCCACTGCACGCGTGCCAACAACCAGGAACAGTGACTTTCAGAACAAATCTCATCCACCTCAATGCCGCTCCCGTTCTGGACCAGACCCTGCACTTGGCCCCTACTTCCCGCTCCCACTCTTTGTTTTAATCAGCCGAGCTGATTAAATCCTTTCTTGGGACAAAGATCTGCCCAGGAAGTGCCCTCAGGCTTTTCCTCAGAGTGCTGACTCCTGGATCCCAAACCCAGAGGGTCCCACCCCAGTCCCTGCGAGGGGTCAGGACTCGAGAACTCACTTTCTCTATCAGGCAAGGATGCCTCTGTTCTAGATCCCGATTTCCTTATGGAATCAAACAGGTTTACAACAGGAAATGTGAACTTGTCCTGGCTCACACGGACAGAAGAAACTCTCACGACTGACTCAGCAAACAGGGCTCAGAAAACGAGTGCTTCCCCTCCGGCTCAGGCTGCTCTGCCTAGGACCACTTCTCCCCATTCAACAGGCTGTCATTCTGTGAGCGCCCATAAATCGGGCGAATCACAGACACAATGTCTCACTGTGCCGCGCTGCCAGAATCGGAACATAAAGACCACTAAACTCAGACGCAAATCAAGGAGCCCGCAAATGAGTCACCTCAGAGGTGCAAAGACAGTTTTAGTCTGTTCACTCCACTCCACAGTATCACGCATTTGAATGGGTGTAGGTCCCTAGGAGGGGTGCGTGGTGGGGTCTATTCACTGCCTCTGGGGCCGGCACTCGCTGAGGCACATCTGACCGGGGGGTCCCCATGCTGCTCCCCCTGTACCTCCTCTGACCTGTAGCCATCAGCTCGCGGGGCTGCGTCTGCCTTTCGCCACGTCCCCAGCGTCCCCTTCCCACCGACGCTAAAGTGAGAGTGGGATGTGCAGTCTTGTGGGACGTTCATTTCTCCCCACCGTGTCTCCTCGTCATCCAGAGAGAAGGATGCAGGGAGTGGTCTATATTTCAGTGTCACTGGCATGTGGACAATGGGAAGTACACAAGGGCATGTGTGAGAGCAGTGCCATTAAAAGTCCATTACGGCCTAGCTGGGCGGTGAGCCATGCAAGCTAATGACCAGGTATTGTGAAATACTCTAAGGCCCCGGCTTACCTCCCTGAATAATAAACTGACTAGCTTCCTTGGGCCTGTGTGGTTAAGTACATCCAGGGCAGTGGCTTTTGGGATTCTAATCATGCATATACCACCTGGGTATCCTTTCTAGGCATCATTTGCATTATTATTTAATATATTTCTGTACATCAACTCACCTTTTTCATTTTAATTAAATGCCTGCTTTACTCTCATTCTAAGCAAAATACCCATAAAGGCCATGCATTTGAAGACTTATGTATTTAATACACATTACACACACACAAAAATCCATGAAAATGTTATGTCTGTCACAGCCTGGCACACTTGGAAGGAAAGTTACCGCTCGGAAGTCAATAAGCTCCACTGTGTAGTGAATTCTTTGTATTTCCCACCAGGCTAGAGAGGAATCTTGTACACAGCAAGTGCTCAATAGCAGTTTGCTGGTTTGAATTGATCTCAGGTGCCATCGAACCAAAACTGTCAGGATCGTGATTTTAAACAAAAATTATATTCCAGGATCTAAGCAAATTATTTCCCTGATTCCTAGGCCTTGAGACTTGGAAGCTACTGGAAAAACATCTTCGTCCTGAACTTCTTGGCTCAATTAGAAGGGTCTGAGGAAACTGACACAGTTATGCCATAATTTATTCTTAGCAAAACAAGACAGCACTCAGGAAAATAGAGCTTGCAAAAACGATGCAGAACTCTGTTGCAAGTGTCTTGAGGAGGAAGAATGTGTGCAGACGCAGACCTTTCATGGAGAGTTGGTATATGCACACAGGGGCCATGGGTGGGTGTCTGTGCTTCAGCCATTGTCATCAGGCATAAACCTCAGGGGCCCTGGTGAAATCCCCCAGCCCACCCTTGAGCAAAGCTGGTTCTGAAGCGAAATGGCTAAGGCACGGCTGTTCACTCAACAACGGCACAAACAAAACCCAATGGGAAGGTCTGCTTCCCACCGGAGAAACCGAACTGTGCATGGAAAATTCCATGCCACCGTTCAAAGGGGCATTGTGACCTAATAAATTTAGCTGCATGGGTTATTAAAGGCAACTGTAAATTCTGCCTGAGGTTCCCCCCTCCCTTCCACCCCCTGCTTTTCCCACAGCTGAAACGCATGTTAAAATGGAGAAAGTTCTCAAAGAAGCTTAGTGCCTGTTTTGATTGCATCTGACATGCCAGGGCCAGGATGAGGGATGCCTCTGGAAATGACTTGTTACTGAAGTCGTGACCCCAGGAATGCCAGCCTGGAATCTCCACTGAAGGCCTCAGAGTCTGGCATCTTGGACCTCCAGCTAAAGAAGCCCAACAGTAATTGGATCTGCAGCCAGCCAGAGCTGGGAACACTTCCCTTTGCTGGCTGGTTCTAACACCCAGTGTCACCAGAGAAGCCCTGTCAGAGTGAATAATCCATGTGCCCTTGTTCGCGGGGTTGGCAGCGTAGGTGTCCTGACAGGTCAAGCAGCAGTGACAGCGATGTATCGTTAGGGATTAGTGCCAACTTGACTCCCATCTGATGGAATTTAGCTCTGCTCAGCCCTTATTCTGCAACCTGTGCGATCTCAGGATCAGAAAATAAAGTAAAAAAGGCAGAGCTCAGGGTTTAGAAAGCATTGCCTGGGGAGTAGCATACATAGCCTCTCTTTAACTTCTTCTTTGGTATTTTTAAGAGAGACCTTTGGAGATAAAGATTTTGAAATTCCAAAACGATGTACAGAATGGGTCCTTGTCAAATAAATCAACCAAGAAAAATAAAACCGGCAAAGAGGTTTCTTTTTTTTCCAAGGGCTGACTCAGAGATCCATTTCTGTAGCAATGCCTACATGTGTGTCTCCCAGGCCATCTGCAGGGATCTGGGAGGGAAGGGGGAGGCTGTAGAGACGGGTCCTCTGCCTGTGGGCTGCCTCCACAGAGCCTGTTCACACGGCTCACAGAACAAGTAGGCTTTTGACTTTGGAGGCACAGCTCATCTTTACCACTTAGGCCTTAAGAAAAGGCAGCGCATCAGGCAAGGCCGTCCGCTTTGGAGGTAACAAGAGCTGCTTTCAAATCTCGCAATGAGGCTCCAGTCAAATTATTTAACCTCTCTGGACTTCTGTTTCCTTACTGGTAAAATGGAAGCACAATAATCACTACTCCCAGGGTTACAGTAAAGATGAAATAAGGACAGGTATGAACGCCAGACACATAATAGGATATCACTACAGAAATTAGACAGTATACAGGAAATTACTATGATGAGAGATTGCCCAGCTTACCAACATACTACAATCACTCAACCTGGCTCCAAACAGTTTATCCGTTTTTAAAATTAAATGCACACTCTGAAAAAGTCATATAACACTCAAAATTTACATATTTTATTTTACATAAATTATACCTCCAAAAAACTGCCACTGAGAAGGACACTCAAAGTAATATGCCGCTGAACATTCAGCAAATGTTCCCGAAATACCTACTATATGCCAGGTCGTCTATCAGAGTCTGGGGACAGGTGAAAGGATTCTACAAGAGGTGTTTCACAAATAGCTCCTCACGGGGATGGGTACATGGCCTCAAAGGTAACCACTGCGACAGGCAGGCACTCAGAATGAAGTTCTAGATGCTTGCCATTCCCACTGGGGTGTGGCAGAGGAGAGGCCAGCGTACACCGTCTAACTGGAGATGGAAGGGAAACGGTGAGGGGCCACTACGGCTACCCTTGGGGCTGGCTGCGCCTCTACCTGGGAGCACTAGCCACACTGCTTGAGCGCACGACGAGTGTTAAGAGGCATGGTCTGTGGCCAGGCATTGCTGGTGCCAGTAGTGCGTGCTGGGCAGCTTGTTTCCACTTCAGGGGCTCACAGTCTCACGAGGGAAATGTCAGCATCACTAAGGGATGCAGAAATACAGGCTGAGATGAGCAAAGGGTCAGAGTCCCGTAAGAATGTGCCGGAGAGGAATTTCACAGCCTGGAGAGGCCGGGGCGGCTTCCCTCAAGAAGTGACCCTGTCGCTGAGAGCTGAAGTATGAATGGCTGTTACTAAGTGGGGGTTTGAGGAAGAAAGGGAGAGCGAGGGCAAAAGGGAGGCTGGAGGAGGGTGGGGTTGGACCCTGTGGGCTCTGGGGCCCACGACAAGGGACTGAAGCTGATTTTAAGAGCCAAAGGCAGCAGAAAAAGGATTTTAAGCTCGGTCTGTATTTGAGAAGCTTGCTGCGGCTTGCTGTGGCTCGGAGAACACTTTCCCTGGGGTCACAGTGGGAGCAGACAGGTAAGAGAGAAGGTGTCGTGGTCTCTCGAGTAAGAGAAGATGCTGGTGTGGATGAGTTAACTGGCAGTGGAGATGGAGACGAGGGGAGAAGTGAGAGGACACGGTTAGAAGGCAGCTCCCCCCCAGCTCCCTCTTGGTCCTACGATGCAAAGAGGAAGATGGAGTCCATACTCTCACGTCCACTTACCACTCATTGCGGCCCAGGGAAATCTGGGGGTACAGGGCTGGGCAAACCCATGAGCTCTTGAAGGCGGCAGGAAGACTAGAGACTGACGCTTAATGTTGGGCATTGGTGGGGGACAGTCTCCCACCCAGGTATGCCTTTGGGAGACAGGACCTATGCTTCCTTAGCTCCTGTCTTCTCCCTGAGCCATCCCCACTTTTAGGATGGGAAATGAACTGGCCTTATAACCACTCCCCGCCACTCGGTCCCCACCACAAAACCAAAGTCCCATAGAGACCTGGAGCATTTGCTTTGGTCCAATCTTTGGTCCTAGGTGCCACCCCCTGCTCCGTGGGACAGAAAGCAAGGGATTCATCTTCCCTGAGATCCAGTGTCCTCCTCCGAAAAATGCTGAGAATAACCTCTGCCTTGTAGCATAGTTCAGAGAACGAAGTCACACAACGTCTGTAAATCCCCCAGCACTGTGTCTGACTGAGTCGGTGTCTAGTAAGTGTCCATTATTCTAAGGGAGAGGTTAAGTCCAAAATAAAAAAATGCCATCCGGCGTCCTCAGCCCCTTTTCTCACTTTGTCACAATCTGCAGTGGAAGGTGGTGACGGTGGGTCTCAGGAGGCTCAAAGACCCAAGTAAGATTCGTTTTCATTTGTGCTCAGACCCAGGCCTATATTCTCTCTGTCGTCTTACAAAGTGGAAGCTGAAGGGGGCATATGAACACTGTGAGACTGGGGACGCCTCCGTGAGAAGGCTACTAGGCCTGGAGGAGTGGCAGGGACTCCATCTGAGCTCCCCACATTGCTCTGCATCTTCCAGTCCTGTCAGCACAGCTTCCACCTTGAGGAAGTGGGGACCAGCTTGGAAAAGGGCGGATCCCAGGCAATGGCACGTGTACAAGATCGTGGGTAATGGAGAGGCGTGGAGAGTTGCTGGGTACAGGTCATTGGGGCGGCCTCCCGGGGTGGCCCCTGGTATGACACAGATGCACAAACTTGAGCATCTGTGAGTTAGGGACTAGCTGTAGTCCATCTTCAAATTTATACTTGCTTCCACTCTTGGAAGATAGTCTACATACTGAATTATGTTACTTAAATCTGTCATGTTGACAACGATGATATAATCGACAGCTAATAGGTATTAACCGGCTACTTTATTTCGCGTCGGGTGCTTTGCTAGATACAAGACATGCATTATTTCGTTTAATCCTCTCAGCAACTCTGGGGGAGGTGATTCTGTTGCCTCTTTTTACAGATGAGAGAGCGAGGCCCTTGTCCAAGGCTGCACAGCTGCCCGTGGAGACCCTGAGAGTCCAGGGAGGCAGCCCGGGACACAGCCTGCGCTCCGAATCCTGACAGCCATCTCCAACGGAAAGCAGCATTTTGGCAATACAACCTGGGTAGCACTCTTTAGTCTTCCACAAAGGGCTGCAGTCCCAACTTTATCTCCCTTGATCCGTAAAAACCACAGCATCACATGTGCCCAGGTTCCCCACAGAGGACCTGATGATATATTTGTCTAGAAATGACCACCACTGCCCTACGCCATTAACTATAAATGGTATATGCGCACACTGTACAGTAGGAAGTTCTCCAATGTGTACACAGATCAAATGAACAAAGTAGCACAAGAACCAATCACACACGGTTAATCACATTTTATTTATTTAGGTGCTCCTGGGAGAATGGCCTCGCAGAGCTGAGGACGGCTGTGGGACTTTGAGAAAACAGCCGGAAGAATCTTGGGGGGAGGGTCTGAGGCCCAGAGCCAGAATGAGCCCCCAAGAGAGGGGCACTGCCATTGAAGAGACAGTTCCTAAATGACAGAAGCAGGAGAACATGCTCTGAAAACAGGAAAACTGTCAGAGTGAAATTACTGTGTGACAGGAGTGAGAACTGCCAAACAGAAATTCTCTAAGTAACAATATGGGTGCAATCAATAGCAGCCTCTAACCATTTGAAGCACTTTATGAAGCAAAGGTGTCTCGGAACTATTTTTTTAAAAAAATACATTTGTTTAGCATATCAGTCTCCCTATAGCATTCATATCTCCAAGATAAACTGTTCAACAACTTATGTTTCATGTGTGCTTGTTTTGTGCTGTTTGGTCTCTGGCCCCTAAAAACAAAGCAGCACACTCAAAACATAAATTTAAAAAGACAAGAAAATGAAAGCATCGTGGAATGTCCTTTTTCCTTTTACCACTCCAAAGCTCCTAGGGATCTTCCTGGTTAGAACCTTAATTATGGAAATTCTCATTTGTATTACATGATTTATTTAAACCCCTGTCTTTCCAAGAGAATAAAATCCAGGTTTTGAAGCACCTTTCAAAACAATTTATTCTTCTCCACTGACTAACTGCTTTGGCCGGCAATCATGAATTTATAGTACATTATGCCAAAGCAAAACACTCTAATAACTTAATCAAACATTTAAAATCCAGCTCACAGCCATACAATATACAGAAGCAGTTCTCTCAGCTCTCTCGTTAAAGGTCAATCACCATTTTTATTCCAAACCTCCGCATCTTGGAAAAGTGCCCCCCCCACACACACACACACCACACACACAGAGCAAGAGAGAAAGAGAGAAGTATATAAGCATTTTAAGATTCAAAGTTGGCTGACATATTCCCAAGTTTAGAGCAATTCTCCTTGTTACATTTTGAAATGACAAAATTGATTCTTCAGACATTCTTTAAATTCTAGCAAAAAATGATATAAAGAAAGAGAATAAAACAAATGAACCTAAAGAACTGGTTCTTTCGATCTTCAAGGCATTCAGAGAAGAACTTCGCACAATTCTAATCTGCTTATGTGGCCACGCCCCCACCAGGACAGTAACCGAGAAATATTAATGATAATTTGTATCATTTTATCTGTTTGGCTTTTTATAGTAGGTTAGTAGATACATACTTTCTGACAATGCCCTCATTCCTATCAGACAGAAAACACTATTAAGCTCATTTATCTGATGAAAAAAACATACTTTGACAACTTCTGATGGGAGAACAGGGACAGGAAGGCAATTTGGGATGTATTTGGCATGGGGTGTTTGGCCTAAGAGATGGAAAAAGCCAGTGAGTAAAGCTGTAGTCATTGGCCTGCTTAGTCAAATAAACTGCTCTCTCTCTTGGTTCATCTCTCTTGGCCTGTGATGATGACGAAGACAGGGAAGAGAAGGAAGGTTCAGAAAATGGCTAAATACATCGAGTGGTAACTGTGGGAGCACTTCCCATGGCTAATGTCATGAGTGCCCCATGACGTGGGTTAACAGTCATGCCATGTGCACATTGAGCCTGAGAGTGAGCTGGAGTGTGGGCGCTCTGCAAAACTCAAAGGAGAAGGTGAGAAATACAAGGTGCAGAAGGTCCTGCCAGCCATTCTGCTCAACGAACCTGTGCCCACAAATGACCTTGGCTTAGAGACGTGAGTCTCCTTTCCCGTCAGCCTCTCAGGCCTCAGGCACGACTCCCAGCGAGCATCTTGGCAATGGGGGCGCCAGTGGTCAACGGTGCTTTTCATATAAAATGGTCCCGACTGGTCTTGTGTATGGGAGATAGAATCAGCGATAATTTCGAATATTTTCCATTTTTATTTTTGGTGCCAACTTTAGGAACGAACCTGTTTTTTTTTTTTTAAAGGCAACTCCACTCAACAATGATTATACCCATTTAACAGATGGTTCCTGGGGCTATTAAGAAACATGCCCAAGGTCGCATGGCTGGGAAGTGAAACGAGAAGATTTATCCAGGTTCAAGTCCAGGCCTATCCAAACTCTAGAGTCCATGCTCTTAATCGAGAACCATACACTCAATCTCACTAAATCAGCAGATCTAAGGGCCTGTGGAAACTTCTAGGCAGTGGCCCTTGCTATTCTTGCCTCCAGCCTAAATAAGCCTGTCTTGGAGATTCTCCAGGAACACATATCTTTTTTTTTTTTCCAGTTCTCTTTAAGGGACTGCAGTGAAATTCTTATGAGCATTTACTATGAGCCAGACAGCATCCTAAATTCCTCTCATACATGCCATTTAGTTTTCCCAACAACCCTATGAGGCAGACATACAGGCGTTTTATAGCTGAGGCAACCGAGGCAAAGAGAGGTTCATTGATTTATCCAGAGTCAAACAGCACGTAATGTGGAGCCACGATGCTAGAGCCCATGTCCCTTACCTCTCTGCCATTCTTTCCTCCTACTTCTCTGATTAAATTCTTGTCATCATAAACTTACATTCCTGAGTTTTATTCTCCAGAGGTACAGTCCCGTCCTCCACTAATTGGAAGATTTTAGGTTTACGTCTTCCACCAACCTCCTCCTCATCTGCCTTTGTCCGTCCAGAGGAGGAAGTGTGGAGGGAGAGAATCCACCTGGGCTGGTCTGGGCCACAGGCCGACGGGCCCTCTTGGGTCTTCTTGTGACCCCAAAGTCTTCTTCAGCTTTTAGTTTTCCTCTTAATAGTTCCCTAGTTTTGTGGCTTCCCTTCAGTCTTTCTTGTAATTCTTGAGGAACTGATGGGGAATATATTCCCAGATAGAAGTTATTTTTTTTTTAAATATAACGTAAACCAATCAAAAATCTGTCAACAGTGGTGTTTCTGGCGTTGGCAGGTTACACACCCACACAGACACTGGGGGTTTTTCATGGAGTTAGAGTAATTTAAGTGTAGACAGCGCAGGCGATTCATTTCACAAAGAAAACCCTGTGCATAATTCTGAGTTAATAACAATGGGCAGGGTTTGATGTTGATACAAATGAGGCCCCAGTGAAGAAAAAGCCACATTCATGGCTGTTTGAGGGTCTGGTCTCGAAATGATCAGCTCAAGAAACATAACATAAGTTAATGCTAGTGGGACAAGCAGGGTTCTATGTACCAGAACAAAAGAACCCTTGCAATAATTTAAATATAAATATATATATTTGCCACACGTATGCATTTAAATATGTAATATAATTATTTACTTTACATCTAATTAAAGGGTAAGTGGGAACTGGGGGTTAGAGCTTAAGGACACCCTGTGTTCTGCTTTTTGGAAAAACTGAGCTACGCCCAGGCAACCCAACCGCTCCAATACTACATGCGGCATGAGCATTTCATGGAAGTCCAATTCCTCTCTAGCTTGTTTCCTTGCCTGCAAAATGAGGACACTGGGTAATATCATGTCTCAATCTCCTTCTGCTCCTCTCTTGTTCTGAATTCAGAATAGTTCTGGATTAAATCTTGGCATGGTAGGTGACTTAAATTTTCTAAGCTTCAGTTTTTTATCTCTGTGAAAAGGACATATGATGATTTTTAAAACTACATTTAAAATATTTTTTTTAATCAAAAAATGGTCAAAGGAGAAAAGGAGACATGTGTTGAGCATTCATATGCCCACGACTCAGATTCAACAATTATTTTCATTTTGCTATATGTTTTATTTATTTTTTTATGGAATCATTAGAAAGTAAATTATAGACATAAAGAGACTTGATCATTAGATACTTCAGCATGCATCTCAACAAGTAAAGAGATTTTTCTCACACAACTAGAGTACCATTATCACATTTAGCAAAATTAGTAATTCCCTAACACCCTCTGACATCCAGTCCACTTTCAGATGTCTCCATTTACGTATCCCAAAATATTATTTTATACGTTCATTTCTTCAAATCAGGCTTTAATTAAGAGCCATGAATTGAATTTGGTTGTTATAGCTATCTCTAAAGTCTTTTAAAATAAATCATGTTTTGAAGTGCAACATATATACAGAAAAAAGCACCAAAATGGGCTTGAAGCATTCTTCTCCCAGGGAAGAGACCCACAAACCTCTACCCATATCTAGAAACAGATGACAACACATTGCCAAAATCCCTCCATGCCCCGTTCCATTTATAACCTCCCAATGATAAAGGCCACCCTGACTTTTCATATAATTAGTTTGCCTGTTTTGAAGATTATGTAAATGGATTCAGGTAGTATAGATTCTTTCATGTCTGGCTTTTGGCACTCATTCTGTTTCTGAGATTTATCATGTTGTTACATGTAGCAGACTTTTATGCTGTTGTTTTCATTTGCAATCTATTTTTTCTCATGTTGATGAGCATTTAGCTTGTTTCCAGTCTGGGGCTATTACAAATCGTGCTGCTATGAACATTGTATGCAGTCTTTTTGTGGGGTGTATATCCAGGAATAGAACTGCTTCGTCACAGGATATGTGTATATTCAGCACTAGTCCTCACTGCCCAAGTGTTTTCCAGAGTAATTGTATCAATTAGTCCACAGCAGTCTAGGACAAATGTAGTTTGTTTCATATTATCTTCAACATATTGTAAGTTTTTAACCATTCTGACCAGTATGTGGTGTATGTGCCAAGTTTGACTTTGTATTTCTCTGAAGACTATGGACACAATGAGTATTTTTTCATACAATCATTGGTCATTTGGATGTTCTCTTGTATAAAGTGCCTGTTCAAAACTCTTACCCATTTTTCAACTGGGTCATTTGTCTTTTTCTTATTGATTCGTGAGAGTTCTTTATATATTCTCAATGTAAGCCCTTGTCAATTGCATGCACTGCCAATATCTTCATCCACTCTGTGACATGTTTTTTTCACTTATTCGATATTTTTTGATGAATGAAAGTTATTTATTTTAATGTAGTCCAAGTTATCTACTTTTTCCTTTAAATTTAGTTCCTTCTGTTTCCTGTTTAAGAAATATCAACTACCTTCAAACCATGAAGAAATTTTATGTTATTTTCTGATAGTGCTGTTTTATCTCTCATGTGTAAATCTACAATCCACTTGTAACTGATGGTAAGAAGTAGAGGGCAAGACAGTTTGTTTTCCAAACGCACACCAGTTATTCTATCACAATTCCAAGCTGCTTCATGGTACCACCTTTGTTACACATCAAGTGTACTTTACATCTGAGTCTCCAAGATGATCTTGGCTCTTCTTAACCTTTTGCATTTCCATATAAACTTTAGAATCACCTTAATTTCTATAAAAATCTATTAGCATTTTTATTAGGATTTCACTAAATCTCTATATCAGTTTGGAGAGAACTGACATCTTTGAGATAATGAGTTGTCCAATCCATGAACATAATATTTCTATGTATCTGAGTCATCTGTCATTTCTCCCAGTAATGCTTGTTTTTTTTCGTGTGTTAAGGTTTTGCACGTCTTTCATTAGCTATATTCCTGGGAAGCTGATATTTTTTGGTGTTATTGTAAACATCATTTAAAAAAATGTCCTAATTATGTGTCACTGGTATATAGAAGTTATCCTGATTTGTTGATATATTGATCTAGTGTCCATTGACATTGGGAATTAACTTAGGATTCCTGATAATTTATCTGTAGATTATTTTGTATTTTCTATGTACTCAATACTGGCATCTGCAAATAATGACATAATTCTTTGATTCCAATCCTTATATCTATTCTTTCCACTCCCTCCTTCTCTGCCTCCCTTCTTTTATCATTGCCAGGACCAGGATTTCTAATATAATAATGAACAGAAGTCACGATGACAGGCATCTTGCAGGAGAAACAGTTCAATATCTCACCATTAACTATGACGTTTCTTTTAGGTTATACGTAAAGGAGTTCCATTTTATTCTTATTATTTTAAATGCTCTTAAATCATGAATTAGTGTTGTATTTTATCAAGTACTTTTTTCTTCATCTATGGAGAGGAATGACTTTTCTTATTTACTCTGTCAATAGGATGAATGAATTACATTATTATTTTTGAAATAACAGAAGTTTATTTCTCGTTCATGTAAGAGCCAGATGCATGTCAGCAGGGTCAGAGAATAGTTTCCTTTTGTGTTTTGACATCCTTTAGGTTCTCGGAGAGCTGTCCGTTTAGCCAGCATAGGGAGAGAGCAAGCACGGAGGATTGGGGACAGCGCAGCCCTTCTCTCACGGGATGCTAACACCAAGTCACAGGTCCCCACCTAAAGCCCAGGGAGTTCTCAGGTACACTCCGTCTGTCCTCAGGCCACCTCAGGCCACTCGTTGGGCTGTATGCAACTTGTTCTCTGGTGGACTCCTCGGCATGAGCTCCACGGGCGCTCTGATGGCTGAGTCCCTGAATTTCGTAACAGTCAGCTGTCATTACACTTTACATGTATGGCTCTAGTTCACATTTTATAAAACCTCTGCTTCACGGTTTATTTCCTTAAGAAGTTATTCAATCGTATTCTGGCTTTGGTGCCAAAAGTACACTGGAAATCTGATTTTCTTTCCATTATAAGTGTCTCAGTGAAGAATGTGTAAGGATTATTTTTTTTTCCTTTGAGACCCAATAGTTTTATTAGAATATGTTTTGGTATTAAATCTTCAGGGTCTATTTTTTCAAGCATTCAGTGTCCTTTCAAAATGTACCTTCACATGATCTTTTATTTCAGGAATTTTTAAATTACTGTCCGTTGTGTTTTGTTCCATTGCTTTAGTTTTCTTCCTCAGACATTCATATTGTAAATCTTAGAACTTCTTTGACTGACTTCTGTATCTTTCACTTTCTCTTAAATCTTTTTTACCTCTATATTAATTTATAGATTTTTAAAATATTCTCTTTGCCATTTTCTATTTCTCTTAAAGCATCATCCATTACATTTATTTGCTCCCGAATTCCAGCTAGATTAGTATGTATTATGTATATTTCATATAAAAACAGTAACATTTGTTTTGCTCATGTATCTGTAACTCAAGCAGGGCTTGGCGTAGTCAGCTTTTTTTTTTTTAATATAAATGTTTTGTATTAGAATAGATTAAGATTTACATACGAGTTGGGAAGATAGTATAGAGTGATCTCATGCGCCCTGTTATTTCCATCTTACACTAGTGCAGTACATCTGACGCTATGAACCAATATGGACATGTTATCATGAACTAAAGTCAATGCTTTATTCCCTCATTTTATATATATTTCCCCCTCCCCCATCCTGTTCTGGGATACCATCCAGGATGCCCTATTTATTATACATTTTGTTGTCACATCTCCTTATGTTCCTTTTGGCTGTGACACTTCTTGACATTCCTTGTTTTAGATGACCTAGACAGTATTGAGGAAGACTATTCAGATGGCTTTAGAATGCCCCTTGGTGGGGATTTCTCTGATGTTTTTTTCATTAGACTGTGGTTATGGGTTTTCGAGATGCATATCATAGATGTAAGCTTTTTACATCTGTGTGTCGTATTTGCTGTTCCCCACTCCCGTTTCATACAGTACTTGTGAAAGATCATTATGCAAAGCCCGCATTTTAGGAGTAAGGAGTTATACTCTACCCCCTTGAGGGAAGAAAATCTGTGTAAGTTACTTAGAATTCTTCTGCATGGGAGATTTCTCCTCTCCCTATTTATTTACTTATTCAATTATTTATTTATATCAGTATGGACTCATGGATATTTATTTTACACCTTGGCAATAATCTAATTTATTTATTTTGTTGCTCAAATTGCTCCCGATTTGGCCATTAAAGCTCTTTCAGTTTGCTCCTAAGTCCTTTGATATGCCCTAATAAGTGTAGGTTGTTTGGGGTTTCTTTTTTACTTTCTCTCTGGCACAACACATCTTATGCCGCCGCCCTAGAATCAGCCCGTTCTCCAAGATGCCTTAGTTGCTTTTTACTGGAGAATGGCATTAGAAACCACAGTCGGACACTGGGCATGCTCAGTGTCACTGCCCCTAGGGCCTCCTGCTGGCACAACAAGGGGATGTTTGCTTGTATACAAATCTGTGTCTATTCGCATGTCAATAAATGTATGAATGTACATACATCCGTCCGGATTAAGGGAAGCATCTATATTAGGTTAGACATTCGTTCATACTGATGTCCCCAAGTCTAATCCATTCCCATATGGATCCCTATCGCTATCACCATTGCCTGTTTGTACCCACCATTTCACTAGTGAGAAACCAGTCCCCACCATCTATCATCCATTGTTCAATTGCAATGTACATATACAGTGATTTCAGAATTGTTACCTGTCGCCCTGTGGTAAACAATGTACCCATTAGAGTACAGTACTCAGTGCTGTTCCCTTTGCTTTTAGTCTTACAGACTCAATTCAGTTCCAGATTGACCTTTACCCCTCTCACCTTCAATGAGGTTGACTCATACGAGGTCGGATCAAACAATGTGGTGAATGTTTAAAAAGAAAATTACAGGAAAAGACACATTGCCATTAATTCCCCTCAGAATACTCTCCCTCACATCGAACACACTTATCCCGTCGTTCTTGCCACTTTCTGAAGCAGTTCTGGAAGTCCTCTTTCGTGAGTGTCTTAAGTTGTGCTGTCATAGTGGCCTCGATGTCCTGAATCATTTTGACTTTGGGGAAGAGCCAGAAGTCGCACGGTGCCGGATTCAGTGAATAAGGTGGATGAGGACACACTGTAATGTTTTTATTTCACAGAAATTGCCATATACCAGAAGGGATGTGTGACACAGAGCGTTGTCATGATAGAGGATGACTACGGCACACTTTAAAACACACCTTCTCTCAGCGTAACTCACACCCGACTGACGGCACCAAATAAGTTGAAACTTGTCACACACTGTTACTAAGGTCGACGTGCCACTTCCCATAATGAAGATCCCTGCCTTTCTGTTACATGGCACTCGGCAGCAGCATTCAGCATTTTTTCTGATCACAACAGAAAGGCTCCATGTCACACATTGCCTCTGATATATGGCAATTTCTGTCAAATAAGAACATTATGGGATCTGGTATACTGTGTGACTTCTGGCTGGCTCTTCCCCAAAGTCAAAATGACCATGAAAGGTAAACGTTTTGAATCGATTCAGGACACCGAGGCAGCCATGACAGCACAACTAAAGACACTCACGAAAGAGGACTTCCAGAACTGCTTCAGAAAGTGGCCAGAATGACGGGATAAGTGTGCTCGAAATGAGGAAGAGCATTTTGAGGGGAATTAATGGCAGTGTGTCTTTTACTGTAATAATTTTTTTTTAATTTAAACATTCACCGTATTGTTTGATCATACCTCATAGAGTCATCACAGTCTGCATTCCACTTGGGGACCCTCCAATTTCCAAAAGATTGTAAACACTGTCATGTATTAAGTTTCACTCTGTGCTGTACAACGCTTTGGGTTCTGACAGATGCAAGCGTTCACCATTTCAGTATCCACGGCAAGGTCTCGCCATCCTGAGCCCCTCCTTTCTCACGCTCCACCTATTCAACATGCACCCCGTCTTCCCGGAACCCCGAGCAACCAGACACTGATCTGGATTGCATAAAGCTCTGTTAAGATATGTAAGAAACTGCCAAACTGTCTTCCAAAGGGGCTGAAACATTTTGCATTTTTGCATTATTGAAGAACAATAAAGGAGAGTTCCTGTTACTCCGCCGCCTCACCAGCAATTAGTAACTTCAGTTTTCAGTATTTTCTCCATTCTAATACATGTGCAGTGGTATCTCATTTTGCTTAATTTGCATTACCAGAATGAAAAACTATGTTGAGAATTCTTTCATATGCTTATTTGCTATTTATTTATCTTCTTTGGTGCAGTGTCTGTTCAAATCTGTTGCCCATTTCTTTTTTTTTTTGGGGGGGGGGCTAGTGTGGTTTGTTTTCTTACTGTTGAGATTTGAAAATTCTTTGCATATTTTGTATACAAGTCCTTTACCAGCTATGTGTTTTACAAACATATTCTTCCAGTCTGTGGCTTGTCTTTTCATTTTCCTAACAGTGCCCTTTGCAAAGCAGAAGTTTTTAATTTTAATAAAGTTCAGCTTATTACTGTTTTGTTTCTTTCATGGTTCATGCTTGTGGTGTTTTAGCAAAAAAATATATCCCCAAACCCAAGGTCATGTAGATTTCTGTTATATCTCCTTCTAGAAATGTTATAGTTCTACATTTTAAATTTAGGACTACAATACATTTTAGAATTTATTTTGTGTAAGAAGTAAGGTTTGTGTTTAGGTTCAATTTTTTACACATGAACATCAAATTGTCCTGGCATCATTTATTGAAAAGACTATTCGTTCTCCATTGAATAGTCTTTGTACCTGTTAAAAATCAGTTGACTATATTTGAATGGGTCTATTTCTGGACTCTCCATTACTTTCCATTAATTTATATTTCTATTTTTCACCAGCATCATGCTATCTTGATCACTGTAGCTTTATAGTAAGTCTGAGATTGGAAAGTACAATTTTTCCAAGTTTGTTCTTCTTCAGGATATTGGCAGTATTTATTTTGAAATGACTTCTTTTATTTCTAAATTCTTTTTTTGATTTCTTCACCCCTCCTTTCAAATCCTACTTTTTTCTAATCATCTAATAACTGAGTTTTTAAATTTAGATGTATGTTGTTCTTTTATACTTTAGATGATCTTAAATTTGTGTAGCTTGTTTTGAACTAAGCTATTAGAGTTTTCATCGGTTTTATTAGTACCTTTTTCTCATTGTTTCAATGGAGGTTATTATGTTTCTTATTTAAATTTTTTCTTATAAAAAAACTTTGTATGAGCTTCAATCATAATCCTTTTGGTTGTTTATTTCTTAAATGAAAGAAATTCCCTCTAGTTTTATGAGGAAGGGGTGGGAAGTGATAACTTTTTTACTTTCAAGAGTCTAGAGCTCATTCTTGGTTTTTCTTGCAAACTAATGAAACACAGGGCTTTGTGTTTTCTAAGATACGACTCTTCTGGTGATTTCTAACACTTTCATCAAGAAGTTCTCTTTTCATTTCTACTATTTTGCCTGTTCTGATCAACTACTCCCAGAAGTTTCTTATCAATGATAGGCCTTTCTTTGAAAAAGAGCCTTGTTTTTGTTCGTTTGAAGAGTTTATAGGGCCAAAAATACTCCAAATAAGTCATTATCACATATGGTTCCTTTGTACTTACCATAAATTGGATCTAATCAAACTCCCTTCCGATTTGGCAGCTTTTCTCAGATTGGCCACTTTATTTTATTTCCACTGAATGCATATTGGTAACTTAAATGATATCCTTTTCTCAGGGTCTTAAGAATTTCAGTGACTTTCCCTCTGCTTTCTCTGACAAATGAGATAACACAAAAGTCTTGTAACCATAAGTTGTTTTCTCCCAACACCTTAAAGGGGCAGGGATTTACTGGGATACTTTGTCCACTAGTTTTATTGTAGATGTTGTCTGTGTGTCTTTGGTTTTGCTATCCTAGTTGCTCAGCATGTGTTTATTTGGGAGAGGAGACTTTCAAATATTAAACCAACTTTGCCTTCCTTAAATAAACCAAACTTGGTTGTAATATATCCTTTTTATGTATCACCCAATTCATTTTGCTACTATTTTGTTAGGATTTGTAAAGATATTCATGAAATACATTGGTTCATATTTTTACTTGAAATTCTCTTGGTGGGTTTTGCCATAAAGGTTATGCTACCCAAACGACAAATATCCATTCTTTTTGGAGAATGAATTTATGTTAAATTGATAGTTATTTCTTAAAAGTTAGGTAGAATTTACTGGTGAAGCCATCTGAACCTAGATGTTGTTGGTGAAATGTTTTAATTAAAGATTTCATTTTTTTAATAGGCAAAGGACTACACAGACTTTCCATCCTTTGTCTCAGTTCTGAATTTCACTTAATCTTTAACATTATTAAAATAAAGTTGTTCAAAATCCGCTCTTATCATTTCAATCTTTGTAAAATTCATAGTTATGTCCCCCTTTTATCCTTTGTATTGGTAATTTAGCCTTCTGCCTTTTTGTTTTCTGATCAGTTTTGCCAGTATTAATAATTTTATTAATTGTCTCAAGAATGAAAGTTTGGCTTTTTAGAGTTTTTTTAATATAAATGTGCATGTGTGTGTATTTATTTATTTATATTTCATATACTTCTGCTCTTACTGATTTCCTTTCTTCTACTTTGTTCTTTCTCTAGCTTCCTATGATGAATACTTCCATCAAGAATTTAGCCTTTCCAAGAGAAAGAAATAAAAGGCATCCAAATTGGGAATGAAGAAGTTAAATTGTCACTCTTTGCAGATGACATGATGCTATACATAGAAAACCCTAAAGACTCCACCAAACAGCTATTAGAAACAATCAATGAATATAGTAAAGTTGCTGGCTACAAAATCAACGTACAAAAGTCCATTGCTTTCCTATATACCAACAATGAAATCTCAGAAAAAGAGATAGAAAAAACAATTCCTTTTGCAATTGCAGCAAAAAGAATAAAATACCTAGGAATAAACTTAACCAAGGATGTGAAGGATTTATATGCTGAAAACTATAAGACATTTTTGAAAGAAATTGAAGAAGACACAAAGAAATGGAAAGACATTCCGTGCTCATGGATTGGAAGAATCAACATAGTTAAAATGGCCATATTACCCAAAGCCATATACAGATTTAATGCAATCCCCATTAAAATCCCAATGGCATTTTTTAAAGAAATAGAACAAAAAATCATCAGATTTGTTTGGAACCACAAAAGACCCCGAATAGCCAAAGCAATATTTAAAAAAAAGAACAATACTGGAGGTATCACACTCCCTGATTTTTCCTTGTACTACAGGGCTACAATAATCAAAACAGCTTGGTATTGGCGGAAAAACAGACACATAGACCAATGGAATAGAATTGAGAACCCAGAAATAAAACCACATAAATATGGACAGATAATTTTTGACAAAGAAGCTAAAAACATACAATGGAGGAAAGACAGCCTCTTCAATAAATGGTGCTGGCAGAATTGGATAGCTACGTGCAAAAGAATGAAACTGGACTGCTATCTGTCACCATGTACCAAAATTAATTCAAAATGGATCAAAGACTTAAGCATAAGACCTGACACAATAAACTGCATTGAAGAAAACATAGGTACTAAACTTATGGACCTTGGGTTCAAAGAGCATTTTATGAATTTGACTCCAAAGGCAATGGAAGTAAAAACTAAAATAAACAAATGGGATTATATGAAACTGAAAAGCTTCTGCACAGCAAAAGAAACTATTGACAAAATAATGAGGCAACCAACTGAATGGGAGAAGATTTTCGCAAACAGTTCCTCTGATAAGGGGCTAATATCCAAAATATACAAGGAACTCATGAAACTCAACAACAAAAAAACAAACAACCCAATTGAAAAATGGACAGAGGACCTGAAGAGACATTTCTCCAAAGAGGATATACAAATGGCAAATAGACATATGAAAAAATGCTCAACATCGCTAATCATCAGAGAAATGCAAATGAAAACCACAATGAGATATCACCTCACCCCAGTCAGAATGGCTTTCATCAACAAAACAAATAGTAACAAGTGTTGGAGAGGCTGTGGAGAAAAAGGAACTCTCATACACTGTTGGTGGGAATGCAGACTGGTGCAGCCGCTATGGAAGGCAGTGTGGAGGTTCCTCAAGAAATTACGAATAGAATTACCATATGACCCAGCAATCGCTCTCCTGGGTATCTACCCCAAAAATATAAAAGCATTTCTCTATAGAGACACGTGTACTCCAATATTCATTGCAGCTTTGTTTACGGTGGCCAAGACATGGAAACAACCAAAATGTCCTTCGATAGATGAATGGATAAAGAAGTTGTGGTACATATACACAATGGAATACTATTCGGCGTTAAGGAAAGATGATATAGGAACATTTGTGACAACATGGATGGATCTCGAGAGAATAATGCTAAGTGAAACAAGTCAGACAGAAAAAGCAGAGAACCCTATGATTTCACTGATATGTGGTATATAAACCAAAAAGAACAAGACAAACAAATGAGAAACAAAAACTCATAGACACAGACAATAATTTAGTGGTTACAGAGGGTAAGGGGGTGGGGGGTGGGTGATGAGGGTAAAGGGGATCAAATATATGGTGATGGAAGGAGAACTGACTCTGGGTGGTGAACACACAATGGGATTTATAGACGATGTAATACAGAATTGTACACCTGAAATCTATGTAAATTTACTAACAATTGTCACCCCAATAAAATTAATTAAAAAAAAATTTAGCCTTTCTTCTTTTTAAATATGTACTATACATAATATATATCATAAATTGAGTAATATAGCTTAAAGGCTATACATCTTCCTCTGACCATGGCTTTGGCTGCAATCCACACATATTGTGTGTTTACTAACATTCAGAAAAATATATCGTTTAATTTCCTCTATGATATGTTCTCTGAGAGGTTATTTAGAAGTATATTACTTAATTTCCTAATATTTTGGAATTTTTAATTTATCTTTTTCTTATGACTTCTTGAATATTTCTGTTGTGGTCAGAGGAAATAATCCATATGTTTTAAATCCTTTGATATTTGTTGACACCTGATTTCTAGACCAGTACTTGATAAACATTCCATATATATACTTGAAAAGAATGTTTATTCTACAGTTGTATGCTTTTGTCAAAATTTGCTTTATGTATGTTTTTACTCCTTTATCATTATAAAATATTCCTCTTTATCTCCAACAATGTTTCTTGTTTTAAAGTCTATTTTATCTATTATTAATAAAGTCACCCAACCTTTATGTGTGACATTTTACATGACATTGTCTTTTTGAAGAGACCAGGGCAGTTATCTTATATAATGTCCCACCTACAGGAGTTGTTTCTTCTTAGTTTAATTTCACTTGTTTCTCTATCCTGTTCACTTTCTGGAAACCAGAAGTGAAATCTAGCTAAATTAGATTTAGGGTAAACAGATTTAACAATACTTCACAGGCAATACTTTGAATTTTATATTTTGTCATGTCAGGGACATGATAATTCTAATCTTATAATATTGTTGTATGGGTTAGATCAGAGGGCATAAGTCACGTGCCTAAGGTACTATCTGACACATAGTAGGTAAATATAATACTAGCGTTTCTCAACCTACGCACTATTAACATTTTGGACTAGATAATTCTTTACTGTGGGTGTTGTCCTGTGCATTGTAGGATGTCTGGCAACATTCCTGACCTCTACCCATTACATGGCAGTGCATCCTCCAGTTGTGACAACCGAAAATATCTTCAGATGTTTTCAAGTATGCTCTAGGGGGAAAATTGGTCCCACTTCAGACACACTGGTATAAGACAAAAGCCTAATTATTTGATGAATATTCCACAAGCACTTACTATCATGCCTTATGTAAGGCTTTGAGATTAAGAGTTAAATGGAACATGATTGCTGATCTCAGCACAGTCATCATTTGGGGGAAAGACGTCAGGCAAACAAGGAATTAAAATATGGTGTGACTAAGTGCTGTGACGACAACAAACGTGCTATGAGAGAAGGGACACCCCCCTCGGTCTCGAGCAGGGGTCCTTTCATGGAGAAATAGAGAGATCTGAGTTCAGACCTGCAGGTCAGAATTCTCTCCCCTTTCTCATTGAGCCTCAAGAGATCAAAGCAATAATGATTGTTCTGAGGAAAAATAAACAGTCCAGAAATGAATTATCACGACCTGTATAATTTCCAGCCTGTATTGCAGAAGATGACCAAAAAAGATTAATCTACTACCAAATACAGAGACACAGGTAAGGTAAGTCAGGAGTGAGAGCTAGAGATGGAACGATCAGCCATCTACTTCTTTAGTTGTTAATAGCAAATACATTGTATTTCCCCATTTTATAGTTCTCAGTCTGTTTGGGGACAGACTGAATAACTAAAACCAGATTAACGCTAATCAGGATAATGTCACACACACCCTCCCTCTCGCTGACACTGAAAGACCTTAAATAAAGGTGTCTACCTAGCTGTGCATACTAGTCAGCTGCCTATACTTCCATTCTTCTTCTTAACCAAGCACATCTTCAGCTTGGTCACAATATTAACTCGGAGACTGGTTAGTTGTTTACTAAGCCTGTTTCCTCTAGTTCCTGGGCATATCACTCGGCCACCTTTCCCAGTCTCCCCAGCAGTTTCTGGTGCCTGAGTTCTAGCCCAAGGTATGTACGAGGGGGAGTGACATGTACCCTTTCCAGGTCTTGTCCATGAAAACACTCCACGCACAATCCTTCATGCGATTTTCCCTTCCACTGGCTTGATGCAGACAAAGTATGGTATCTTGGAAGGCCAGATGTAAAGATGGCAGGGCTAAGGACTGGAGAAAACCCAGGTCCTTGAGTCTCCTTGCAGGAGAGAGGCCCAGCAACCAGGATTGCCCTTACTGGGTTTGATATGAATAAGAAATGACTTCCACAGGGTTAAGCCATGAGATTTGAGGGTTTATCTAGTACAGCAGCTAGCCTTAACCCTCTAATAAGCCAAAGGAGAGAAATAGCCAGGTTTACCCTGCACGTGTAATACCCTTAGTCCCCCGACATGCGTGGTATTTCAGCCATGTTCACCAAGTCAAAGAAAAGTGCCTTTGCCAGAACATTTCCCTGATATTCCCTAGAGTTAAATGGGTATGTGAGAGGCTATTTGCAGGACCATTGCTAAAGATCACACTTCATCTAATGTCTGCAGCACAGAAGTATGAAAGGATGTGGGCTTTGATGTCAGACAGACGTGGCTTTGAATCTTGGCTCCCCCCTGACAATTCTTTGGCTTCATCTCCCTGGGCCTCTATTTCTTCATCTGCAAAATGAGGGTAATAACACCTCACAGGAATTTTGTGGGGATAAAATAACAGCACATAAAATACTGGCACAGTTCCTAGCATGTCGAAGGTACTCAACTAGTTCCCTCCCAACAACCATGAAATTAATGAATTGGAAATTTATTTACTCTTCTAATCAGAAGATTAAGTAAGAGGTGGCCTTTTCACTAAGAACTGTATATTTATTCTTCCATAGAAAGGTTGCCTATTTCAAATGAAGGAACCAGGTCCAACAAATACTTGTATTTTTTTCCTTGCTCCAAGTAAAAAGCAGAATTTAAGATTTAAGAAACTTAAAAACAAAAGCATAGAAAGAAGCAACATTCATTATTTTTATAACTATTTTCCCTTATAAGAAAATGTCATATTTTCACACCAACAAGAGTAGAACATATGCTGATCTTTGACCCATCAGGAGAGCAATAAATGAGACAATTCACACGACAGAAGGAAGCATGGAGGATTTTGCTGGGTTCCACCCCTTTTCATTCCCATGTTGCCCCCGACAGAATGATCACGGGCTGACAAGTTGGTAACAGGCGCCCCACCTTACCCACGCCCATCTCTGTAGGTGAGATCGGACAACAGGTCAAATGGAACGACCTTCTGGGTAATGTGTGGAGCAGCGAGCTGTTGCAGCGCCCCCGTGCATGAGTGCAGAAGAAGGAGGCTGAAATGTCAGGCCAACCAGGACTGGAGGCAAGCATGGAAGAGAGCCGCCCACCAGCATGACTAAGTGCTCTTGGGGACAATCCCCGCTCAGAGGGCAGAAAGCAAATATCCAGATGTTATGAGCTGCCAGATGTGATTAACTGAAGAAAGGTGAAGCTGCCCGCTTAACCATCTGAGCACAGCCTCCCTCATCAAAGTGACCTAAGAGTTTTCTGCTGAAGCATTAATCAACAAAACAAACGGGGGCCCCATCCATCTCCCATCCTGCCCCTTTTCCTCTCTCCCTCTGATAGAGTCAGAACAGCGGCCTATTTTTAACCCACTGGCAATGTATTCTCTCGTGGAAACGTGTGGGCTTCTTGACACAGGCTGAGTCTTGTTCAGAGGAGATACATGCACTCTGAAGCCTTCCTCCCCTTTGTCCTTCCTCTCCCATGAGAATGGGGCAGAGAGGGCGCAGGGAGGAGGTGAGGGCCTGAGGAGGGTGGTGCCCTCTGACACTGGTTTCCATAACCGGAACTAACTGCGGGCCTCTTTCTGCCAAAGAGAAGGCTGAGGTTTGAGCCAGAAGTAGACCCACACACAGATACCAAGAGAGAGCTCAAGGCTGGGAAGAAGAAAAACCAACCCCAGATGCCAATTCTAGCATCTTTTTTTTTTTTTCTTTAAATAGTGCTTATATGAATTTTGTGCTTCTGTAACATGAATCTAATGTGCTTTGAATATAATAGCAAACATTTTATTAAACATTGGAGACTTTTTTTTGGGGGGGGGGGGAAGGTCACAATGAAGCCAATTTGCAAAAAGCTAAATAAATCAGACTTCCAGAAAGGTGGCTGTGCTGTACTTACAATCGCTCCAGCTGCTTCAGATCCTGGAAGGCGCCTCTCTCGATGACGCTGACCTGGTTGTCTTCCAGATGCCTAGAAGCAGAGACAGCGTGGTCAAGGACAGGCGGGGCCCGGGATATTCACACTAGACTCCAGGCCATGCAGGTGCAGGCACTCAGGCCCCATGACCCTCAGGTGCTCCCCACAACCCTCCACAAGATCAGTATGGTGGGATGAGAAAATGCACATCCCAGCTTGGTGTCACGGTAACCAGGGTTTCGCCGCCTGCACACTTCTACCTGGCAGATTGGTTTCCATGCCTCTATTTTAAGAATGTTCTCAGCAAATGTCCCCCCAAGCACTGCAGGATGTTTCACAGAAAAGGAAGAGGTAAAAGCTGCTTCTTATAAAAACCACACATATAATGAGCATCTCTTCCCTTGGAGTTCCCTCCCTCGGGGATTCAAAATTACTTCCTTGAAAAGGGCCTTCTCTGCTCACTCTGTCTCTGGGTCTCCTAGTAGAAATGGTGGCGCTATTGTTGGACAACTGCCTGTGACGAAGAAAAACCAGCCTGGTGCCAGTAACTCCACTGCCTGGGGCCTGGCTGTTCCCAACATGAGGCTGATGGTCACAGAAGCTGGGGCTCCCAGGTCACGGGCTCTGCTGACCTCCAAAGTCTTCCACGCAGGTGTTTAAAAACCGAAACACTCTGCTTAAACGAATTGGGTTCATGCATGTGGCATAATCCTAAGAATTGAGCATGCAGTGAAACATCTGTTTCCCTAACTTAAAAAAAAAAAAAAGTGGCAACTTAAACTGGATTAGCTGGATGTTGGGAAAGGAAGCAATGAAACTGCGTAGTTTCCATCGGGGGCTGCCCCTGTGGCTGAATGGGACTTGGGGGGGATGTCGTGCTGACTGAAGGATGCTTCTTTGGAGGGTGGAGTTTAGGAAGGTCCGAGGGTTGCTCTGGATTAGGCAGGAAGAGAGGCACCCTGAAGCACCTGAAGGAAAGGCTGAAGGAAGGCAGAGGAGCCCCGAGGAGGCTTAGCACTCTGTTCAGAAGGAGTCCTTCCATGACAGCCCTCCAGCTCTCACACATTTCAGAACGCCCTGCACTTCTTAGGCTTAACACTCGGGCCGCTGCGACTTTCAAGTCTAGCTCCCCAAGACGCCTAAGGACCAAGAAGGGAAGACCTTCCGTTCGTCTTCATCCTCCCAGGCCTAGCAAGTCACCAGCACACTTAATTAAGGCTTACGGAACGGATGAAAAGCTAATGGGGACTTTGGGCCACAGCACATACTGATTTTGCATCAAGGGAAACGCTAGTCTAGGAGACACGTAGTTTCTAGCTGAGACTGTCAGAGAGATGTGGCATTGTGTTTGGGCTCAATGACAGCTTATGTGTTTGTGAATTTGTTGCGAACAATTAAAAATCAGGATCTCTCTCTCTCTCTCTCTCTCTCTCTCTCTCTCTCTCTCTCTCTCTCTCTCTCACACACACACACACACACACACACACACACACACACAGCCCAAAAGAAACTCCTTTTGAAAAATCAGCTCTCCTATTTCCAAATATCAACAATTTGCCAGAACTGAGTATGGGTTGGGCAGGACGCATGGGCTCCCCAGTTTCCACAGTCCTCATCTACTTTGATTCACACATTTATGTTACTTCTGGCCCCTTTAGGATAGTCTCGTACAGTCTCCTCACTTAACGAATATGTACACCACAGAGCAGAGAGGTTAAGAGATGTGTCCCAGGAGAAATGATTTGTATAAAGTCACATAGCCAGTGAGGGTGGGCCCCCTAACTCCCAGGCTGGTGTGCTTGCCAGATTTGCTTTAGAATCACTTTTCTGCCTTCTTACCAGCTGACAGTGTGACATCGGGCTATCTAGTCAACCTAAGACTCAGTCTCCTCCTTTGTAAAGTAGGAAAAATGAAAACATCGCATAAGTCCTTGTGAAAATAAAAATGAAGTGTGTAAATTATCTCGTCTAGGATCTGGTACACAATAAATGTTCTTTTCCTTCCTTCCTCTTCCTTTTCCATCCGCCATATGGCAAGGAGGGTCTTGGAATGCTAATAGACTCACACTAGCACATCTTGCTAAACAGGGATGCAGTTCAGTATTAGTGCCGGGTGGTTTGTTCAGCTGGGTTTTTACTATCAATCAATCCATCACAGAGCTGGTTGTCATCACTTCTCAATTATAACAAGGAGCAACACTAGGGTAGCTAAGTGTCACATCCCCTCTGGGTTTCTGAAGCAGTCAACCTCCTAGGTTGAATCTCTTAGTTCTGTACTAATTAATCTAACACTGCTAGCGTCTTTCAGAAAAGGGAGTAGAAGAAATGCAAATATATCTGCACAGATATCTGCCCCTTTCCGGCTTTGCTCGGGCCCCAGGAGGCTAACTTCTGGCAGCTTGATCAGACTCTGGCTTCCTGTTGGGTTTGCCCACTGGGAGTCACCAGCAGGTGGTCAGCAGGTGAGAGGACATCCTTCTACCTAAGAGCACAGGTCCTGTCAGGTAGTCCCTACCTTTCCTAGAGTAACCACGTCCTCCCACTGCTCCTCGAGGCCTAGGGGCCTGTTGTCACAAGCTCCAGGGAATTTCATCATCTTTTCTTGGTTTCTCTTAACCTTGCCTCTACTAACTCTTTATTTAGGGCTCCTCGTTTGTCCTGTGTGAGTATCTCTCTTTTCTTCCAGGACCCTGACTGATAAGGTATCTAGGGCCCCTTCCATATACTTCCTAGATCCATCAGCCTGGCACATAAAGGCTCGACAAATCATCATTATCTGATGAATCGATGAGCTGTGCACCTCCTGCCCAGACTTCTGGGTTGAGAGGCAGTTCAGGAGCTTGTGCTAAAGCCTTGGCTATTGCTCTCATCTGACTGACCAGATGCAGGCACTCAGGGGACCCAGACAAGGCTGGACTGTCCCCGGCCTGAGTCTGTTCTGCATTAGAGGATACACACTGTGTTCATTTTCAGCTCCTTTGGCACTGTTATTTTTTTAGTTTTAACACTGGACCAGAATCGGAAGTCGCTCCCATGTGATGATGGCTGGGTGGAGTTTAGCTCTTTTATTAACCCCATTTGGGATAAAGCTGTTTTCCACATTGTGGGCATTGCAGAGTCCTTGCAATAGACTGCTACACAGGGAACTACATGACAGCACCAGAGGAGACCTTTTCCTACTCCTACCCCACGGGAGAGAGAATCGTCATGGGCAACTCTTATATCTTCTTTCTGAACGCACTTTATTTGGGAAAAACTGCCTTTGAATGAGGCCCATGTCCCCCAATCTCCATTTTATCTGCTTTTGTCCATCCCCCAGCACCATATTAGCAGTTCTGCTTGGAAATGGGTGGCAAGCTCAAATTATTCAAGACTATCGAATCTTTTCTGGCTTCATTATAAACTGTAAATAAGAAACAGATACAGGGAATGTGCCAAGGTGTGATGAAAGCTTTTCAGAAAAGATAATTGTCTAGGTTACTCAGCTACAAAGAATAGATTGAGGGACACTATGGTTTATATGTCTGGGTATTTTCCTGGTGTTTGTTAGAAAGCATTTGAGCAATCCCACCTAACCAATTCTTTCACAGTAATAAAGGGCCACTTGAATGGGATTGTCTTTGAGTTGATAAGGAAGATAATGAAACCCAGTATATTAATAGAGTCTATAAAGTGGGGAAAGGGAGAGGGCTTGGGCACTGCTTATCAAAAGAAGAAGAATGCACCAATTAACTGAAAACATAAACTGTAGTCAAAGGAATGTTGTAGACCATCCGAAGGATATTAATACAACCTTTTGTGATTATTTTAAACTTTCTATTTGCAGAGAACAGATATGGAAATTGGAATTTTTATTAGTCTTTCTGAAGTAATGGTAAAATCAAAAGATTATTTTTTACTTTGTTAGAAAATGAAGCATTTTCTGACTTGCATGAAAGGAAATCTTTCACAAAGGCAGGGGTTAGAAATGGGGGAAAAAATAAAGAGAGAAGTTAATGTCTGTTCTTTAAGCTGGCAAATGATCTGGAATAGGTATTTACTACCTGCATCTCCTCAATAAAAATCACTCTAAATTTGAGCCATGAAATCCCCTCATTCTTATCCCAATTTCAATTCTGATCCACACGCACTTGTCAAAGCTGCCAGTCATTTGACAGACATATAACTGCTTAGAGCCAAAGAGAGACTTGGCAGAGGGTGGGGTCTGCCCTCTGAGGATGGAGAGAGGAGAATGTACTGGCCAAAGACTAGAGAACATGTCGTGGAGAAAGTGTATCCTGGCTGGGGCCTCGCATTCAGATCCCAGTGTGCTCAGGGAAACTCAAGTAAGCTGTCTGGACATCAGTGCTGCATTTACAAAACAGGTAGACAATTCCCTTCTTGGTTTTCTAAATTCCCTCTAATGCAAACAAACAGTGGCACCGCAGGGAGGTTAGAGAGCACACATCCTGGGCTCCAATTCCTCCTCCTTCTGTCACCTGCTGTGTGGAGTGGGGACCACTTACCCGATCTGAGCCTCTGCTTTCTCTGGGCAGATGGGGGTTAATAACTATGTAACACAGAGCTTGGTCTGTGGAAGGTACCACACATACTTGGTTATTGTCATCAGCATTACCACTGTTAGTTCTCAGTCAGGAAAACAGTTCTACAAGCAACACTCCACAAGTTGCAGTGAGAATACATCGGCTGCTCATGAAAATGTTAAAACCATAAAGCATTGTATGTGCGCTTATGAGAGACAGAAGGAATTTTATTTGTTACGGATTGAATTGTATTCCCCCCAGAATTCATATGTTAATGTCCTAACCCCCGGTCTATCAGAATCCGACCTTCTTTTGGAGCTAAGATCTTTACAGAGGTAATTGAGTTAAAATGAGGTCGTTAGGGTGGGCCGTGATCCAATGTGACTGGTGTCCTTATAAAAAGGGGGGATTTGGGCACAGAGACAGACAGGTACAGAGTGCAGACAACAGAAAGAGACCCAAGGACAAGACAACCATCTAAAAGCCAAGGAACCCGAGGCCACCGGAAGCTAGAAGAGGCCTGGACCAGATCCTTTCCTTACAACTCTCCAAAAAGAACCAATCTGTTGAGGCCTTGATTTTGGACTTCTGGCCTCTAGAACTGTGAGGCAATAAATCTCTGTTATTTAAGCCCCTCACTTTGTGCTCCTTTGTTATAGCAGCCCTAGCAAACTAATACACTATTCGTTCCCTATGTCGTGGATGAGAAAACTGAGGACCAAAGAGCTATGGTGATTTGCCCAAGGTCGCGTGGGCAGTCAGTTCTGTGTCAGGACCAGAACCTGGTACTTCCTGTCCTTAGTATAAAATTCACTGTGTTATATAGGGCTATTAGTAAAAAGAAGGAGGTGGCTTCAGATGCCAAGCCTTTAGCTGCTGCTTCTAGTAACGATCTGCCAGCCAAGATTCCATGAGAAAACAAACACCAAGGCAGTGACCAAATGGCCCAGATCAAGCTCCAAGTCTGGAGTCACACTTATGGGGTGCAATCCACTTCTGAGTCCAGAAGTAAAGAGGGTCCACTTGCACCTCTCTTGCACAACTGAATGTCTGAGACTTGCCAGTGGACAATCACTTGGGCAGCTTATTACTCGCAGACTTAGAGATGGCTGTTCAATATTCAGCAATGAGACCTGATAGTCCCTGCTCCCCCATTCCACCAATGCCCATCTCAAATTCTGCTACCTGTCTGCACAGCTGTGTGTGTACAGCGAGGGCTCTGATCCTATCTGACTCTCTCCCTCCTTCCTCCCCACCTCTCCATTAAGCAACAAGATAAATAACCTTCGTCTTGATTGCTCTTTTAACGCACAGGCTGGAGAAGAAATTACAATCTCTTTGGAAGGGAAGCATTGCTGTCATCCCAGAAGCTGGGCATGTTGATTTATTTGTGTGTAGCCTTCGGTTTCCTTGGTGCTAGAACTGACTTCTTCTAGCCCTGCCAGCAGCACCAAGACACCTGTGAAAACCTGGGCACACCAACGAAAGGCTTTCTGCTTCAGGATGCTGAATTCCTGTTGCCCAGTGCTTATGATGTCAGGGCAATGGAACATTTCTACAAGGCAGAAATGCTGAAAATGAAAACGTTTTGAAGAGTCACATGCTACTTACAAGACTCGGAGGTTCTTAAGTCCAGCGAAGTCCATCTTGGTGATCCTGGTGATATTATTTCTGTCCAGGTCACTGCAATGGAAAGCAAATTCGGGTCAGACTTTTGCAGGTTACATTTATGGTCTATTCAACCCAGACTGGCTTGGACTGAAGGGACGTTGTTTGTCAAGGAGAAGGCAATTCCAATGATTAATGGTATCCTCTGAGCATGCCCAACTAACCTTAAGGATATTGCATGGAATAAGCTGTCCGTTATGTATGCAATAGAGCCCTGTTCTATGGAGCTGCCTTGCTTCTGTTTCCCCTTCATCAGGTAACTAATTTTTCATTGGAAGCTCCCCTCCCCCACCTCTCAGACCCTGTCACATAAGTGAGGCTGGCTCCTTGTCCCAGCTCCAGAGATGGGCACCTAATCCAGGCCCGGCTTAAGCCATCTTCAGTCCTTCTGACCACAGTGATTGTTTCAGGAATGGATACACGACTCCACTTCCCAGCAGCTTTCTCTCCAGTGGAGTCGCTAAGCTGCCTGCAGCCACCTTATCACCACAAAGGGAGAGCCTTCCAGTCAGGAGACAAACAAACACAGACTCCTGCTGCTATCCTGGATCCACCCATGACTGAAGCCACACACCTCTGTACTGTAAGCATGAGCCCCTCTACCCCACCTCCCTTAAACCAGTTTGAGTTTTATTCGCTATCACTTGAATCCAAAAGAATCTTGACTCACTGTGGTACCTAGCTAAGTGCTTGTCGATTTTGCAGCCAGTTTGCAGACCCCGTGAAGGCAAAGACCATACCTCATTAAACTCCAAAGCCCAACATGGTAACATATGTGCCTAGTACAAACTACAGGTCATCTCCGACATCGTTAGTCTCATGTAGAAGGTAATGACAGCTACATGGATCACTCCGGCCTCAACTTGCAGGCTCAAGTTCCTGAAATGGCCCCAAAGAGAAAAGCATACCATGGGAGCATTATGGTGTCACTGTTGTTGGGGAGAAAGGAGAAAACCAAATTCCAGAATGAACCTGAGAACAACTGTACAAACACTGTGTTCACAAAATTATCTAAGAAGACTGGACACACAAGAAGGACCGTAAATAATATGATAATTCTCAATAACGAATGTTGAACGATTCATTCCCATTTGTTATGCATTCTTTATGAGAGACTTTTCAGGGTTTTGGTCAAGTTGGGGTTTCAACAAGATACCTGTAAACTGGCTTTGCTTGCTTCCAGAACATTTAGGTACTAAGAGGCCATTTTCTGGTGATGATCCCCATCCAACTTTTGGCTACCATAGTCCCCACATAGCCACAGTTGAGCTTTCTGCAGTTTTAGTTACCCACGGTTAACTGCAGTCTGAAAATATTAAGTGGAAATTTCCAGAAATAAACAATTCATAAGTTTTAAATCATGGGCCATTCTGAGTCGCGTGATGAAATCTCACGCCTTCCCAACCCGTCCTGTCAGGACGTGAGTCATCCTTTTGTCCAGCGTGCCCACACTGTAAACGCCCGCTGTCTGTTAGTGGCCATCTCGGTGATTAGATCGACAGTCATAAAACCACAGTGTTTGTGTTGAAGTCACTCCTATTTTACTTCATCCCGGCCCCAAAGCAAAAGAGTAGTGATGCTGGCAATTTGGATACGCCAAAGAGAATCCGAAAAGCGCTTCCTTTTAAAAGGAAAAGGTAAGTATGTACAGGAAAAGACATAGTACACAGAGGGTTCAGGGCTAGCTGTAGTTTCAGACACCCACTGGGGGTCTCGGAACGTAGCCCCCATGAATTAGGGGGGACTACAGTACTTCTTTGGTTTTCCTACTCAGGTCCTCCAGTTGTCATCCTGCAATCACGTCTCAGTAAGACTTGTGAGTTCTACAGTTGCATAAAAAGAAGGAGGAAACAATGTTCAGATTGTAGCACTTGGCACAAGGCAAAATCAAGCTGGAGGAAGGATTAATGCCCTGAGATCTGAAATACTGAAAAAAAAAAAAAAATCAGTGGGTCCTTGAGCAACGTCACCTGGGAAGCACCTCCCCTCCTCAGCCAGTGTTCCGCCCTCTAAATAGCAAAGCCATTTCTTAACGGGCCTGTGATGGAGAGCAGCAGTATTTAGACTTCTCAGGCCAAGCTGAATGCTGGTACAAGAAGAGCAAGAATGGTGCAGGGAAAAGGGCTGCTCCTGTGAGGAGCAGGCCCCAGCACACAGGCAGGAGTCTGCATGCTCATTGTCACCCCGTGTGCTCTGCTTACCCCGTCACAATCAGGACAGTTGTTCAGGGCCCTTGACAACTCTGAATACGACAATGCCACCAAGGGTTTAATTACTGGGACACAACATGGCACCCCAACATCAATATTTTCAATTACTACGTATTACATGAAGGGGCACAGAGTGTGCTGCTGAGATGCTGAGGGCTTGAGGGTAGGGTGGGGGGACTGTGGGGCTGCCCCAGTCCATGTTTGGGAGGCTGAGCTCCGAGGAAAGCAGCCCCGAGTCTGAATCCCTGCCTGCTCCTTAATGGGTGACCTCAGGGCAGTTCACTTCATCTCCGAGGCAGAGTTTCTCTGCCTACTAAACAGGGGTGATAATCTTGACCTCAAGAGTTATTATGAGGGTTAAATGAGATAATGCATACACAGCTCTTGTGTGACACTTGTTAAATATTCAATCATGGCAGCTATTGTTACTATAATAAGTTGAACTACATATCCCCCTTACCTGTACTCTGAAATTTCAGTGCACCCAGAACAGCTGACTGCCCCACGCCAAACTCTGGCCTAGAGATGAATCCTGGGATTCTCCAAGAGATAGAATATCTTCCAATAGGTGAAAAGAGTGCCCCCTCACGCTGCCTATGACACCTATTTCCATGGTATCTCCCCGGCGCCACCCAACAAACACAAACTGCCAGCCTGCCAGGGAGAAGGTCAGGGAGCATGTGTGTTTTGAGGTGAGACAGGTCAGGGTTCAAGTATCTGTCCACCCCCCACTCCCAGCTCTGTGAGTCTGCATAATTTCCTGAAGTTCTCTGAGCCTCCATGTAACCCTCTCCTACATGCAGACCTTGGCATGGTGAGAAGTTGCAAAAATGCTTGGCTGAAAATGGGCAGTAAATAAATGGACACTGACGAGGCTGTGCCACGTCACGTACCCATCCTTCCCCAGCCCCCATCCTTCCAGCCCAGGCTCCTCTGCCTTGTTAGCTAGATTTCTCAGCCCTCAGCTGTGGCCTCAGAGGGAACCAGCAGATCTCAGCCCAGGACGCATTCCGAACCATGTGCAGGCATGGGCCCACCCGGGGTGATTCTGGATGGAGACGCCATTACAGTATCTGATGGGGGGTGGTTTTAGAACATGCCTGCAGGTGATTTCTTGGATACACCTGCCATCAAAAGGGGAGTGTATGCCCCTTTTCCTTGAACCTGAGCAAGCCGTTGTGACTGACTGGACACATAAGATGCAGGCAGACATGCAGAACTCCGGAGGCTGGGTTAGAAGAGACAATAAGTGATTGACTGGCTCTCTGAGTATTTGCACTGGAGCCCTAAACTGCCATGTAAGAAGACCAGAAGACCATGGGGAAGGGAGGATGGGGTGGGGGGACAGGGGAAGAGGGAAAGGGAGAGAGGGAGGGGTTGAGAGAAAGGGAAAGGGAAAGGGAGGGAGCGAGGAAAAGAGGGGTGCCTGAGGAGCCCCAGCTGTTTCAGCCCTGTCTGTTTGAATCTTTCTAGCCTAGAAGACCAGCACATAAATGCCCATAACTTTGAGATTCCAGTTCCAGCCACCATCTGGCTATAACTTACGAAAATCTCTGAGCCAGGTTACCCAGATGAACCTCTCTTGAACCCTTGCCCACAGAGACGGGGATAGAGAGACTAAAACGGATGAAATGTCTTAAGCCATTAAGTTTTGGAGATTCATTTTGCAAAAACTAGAGTGATGGAAGAGAAAGGAAGAGACAGCCAGCTTCCAACATTTAGTTTCCCACTAACAACGGAACTACAGTCACGTGACGCCCACATGTCCTTTCTGAGGCTTGTATGTCACCCTTGAGACTCGGCGTTATGGTCACGGATGGTTCACAGGGGCCAAAGGCACCCGTGCCAGTCTAGGGATGAGGGGTGAATGGCCCTGCCCACAGGGTCTGAGGAGTAAGACTGCATAACTAGGGTTGCCCATCCCTCCAAGAAGGGCTTAGGATACAATGGGAATCCCCCAAAGGTTCTATGAATCACAATAGTGGGCAACATTCCTTGAACATTGGGGCAGAGACTGGCAAGCGGTCCACGGACCCAATTCTCCCTTTTTCTGGTGCACACAGATAGATTCATCTCGCAGCTTCCCTCGAAGGTAGGTGCAACCACGTAACTGGGTTCTCAGTAGGACACAGGCAGAAGCAATGTACGCTGTCTTCAGGCCTCATCCATAAAACATCCTGCCCAATCTTCCACACTCTTTCTCTTTCCTCATCTCGGGCTGGATTCAATAGATCCAGGGGAGGACTCAAGGATGGAATATGGAAAGAGCCTGAGTCCCTGAGTGACTGCATGAAACAGAGACCTCCCCTCCCCTCTCTCCTCATTTACTCACATTAGGGTCAGGCATGTTCAAGAAACCACTCTTAAGGCACTGAAATTTGGGGACTATTTGTTACAGCAATCTACACTGACAAACGCAGTATCTTTGAATCAGGAGGGCTCCATCCTTTTTTTTTTCTCCCTTCTCTTTGCAATGGTTCTGAAAGGTAGGTACTGTCATCATCCTTTAACAGATAAAAATACCGAAGATCAGCCTTAATAAGAGTTGGTATTTGTTGGGCCCAAACTATGCACCAGGCACTGTGCTAAAAACTTCATGTTCACTCTCTCTTATCCAGACAGCAATCATATGTGGTAGGTACTATCATTATCCTGTTTCACATGAGGAAACTGAAGCTGAAGCTTAGTCTCCCCACCGCCACCCCAGGTTAGAAGATTTTACCAATAAAGCAACTTGCCATGAGGTCACACGACCAGTAAGTGGCAAAGGCTGGGATGTGACCTCGGGTCTCTGGATGTGAACGCCATGTTATTTTATCACATCATCTAGAGCTTAAGCCTCTTCTACTGGGTCAGATTAACTCCCAACTGAAAGAAAATGAGTCAAGAAATACAACAGAGTTCCCTATCCCTGTGTCTTGAAGAAAGCAAAGAGGGTGCTCCCCGGGGCCTCGCTGCTCCCCACTACAGCCAAGATGGCACAGTTCCTATTCTGCTGCCCAGTGAGGTCAGGCCAGTGGGAGTGCTGAGCTCCTCTGCCACGTCCGGGCACAAGCGCTTCCTTGCTATTTCTGCCCAGGTCTGGTTGCTGCCATGCTGCTCATCCTCTCTATGAACAGGGCGTCACCATGGTAATCCCCTGTATTATTTTCCCCATCCCAATCATGAATCATACACCAACCCCGTGACTTGCAGCTCTGTGGTATTTTCACATCTGTTTGACACCTTGGGTGGGGTGGAAGAGGATGGAGGAATTCAGAACTACTCTGGAAAAAATGAAACAACAATGTTCTAGGGCAGGCCACTGTCCCTATCTTGGCACATGTATATTCATAGCCTTCTTTTGATTCATTCTGTGGTATTCCTGCACAATGTCTTTCCTGCCATGGCTCATGTGGAAAGGGGGAGCAGTGAAAACATTGCCGAGTGAAGCCGTCAGCACAGAGTAAAGCAAAGGCTTCAACTGTAAACCAGAAGATGCGGACTTGAGTCCTCTCCCTCACTTCTTAGCGCAGAGAGAGACCTCTTGAGGCAGATGGGAAGTGCGTCGGGTGGTGTGGTGACAGCAGGGGCCATGGTGGGAATCAGAGAGAGTGAAGGGACTGAGGACAAGGGCAGACAGGGTGATTCACTCACATTCAAGAGCCGCAGCTCGATTTGGGGACTCTTGCTCAGGAAAAGGGAAAGAGGGAGCAGCATTAAGATACCTTATGGCCCAGCCCGGGACCTGTTTACCACCAGCAAAGAAGAGGTTCCGACCAAATCAGAGTAAGTTGGCGAGGGGGCTTTGGCTGCAATTTCAGTTATTCTCTCTCTGCCTCTTTCCACCCTGGGAGGCTGAACTGAATGGAACATGTTATGGGGCTGGCTTTGGATTGCCCTTCTGCTTCTCTGAATTGAGCAGGAGGCAGGAGGAAGGGAGCAGAGTGAGTCAGAGGTCACGCAGGTTAGCTCGCGTCTCCACCAAAGGTCACAGGTCCTCTTCAGGACAACCTTTTCCTGTTTCTAGAACATTATACCTCTTCCCATCTCTTCTGGCCCCAGGGTGGTAACAGCTCTGTTGCTTCTAGTCCTGGCTCCCTGAACCACACTCACACTTCTGAAATAGTCCCTTTGTAAATTAACCTTCCATGACTAATCCTAATTTGAGTATTTCTCACTTGTTCGTCTTTTTCTGATGGATATACACCATTTATCATTCATTCATTCAACAAATGTCTTGACCATTAAGTTTCCGGTGCTGTACTAAATGCTGACAAGACTGGCATGGTCTCTGCCCTTGAGTATTGCAGACTTTAATGGGGAAAAATAAACAAAGGGTCCATCACCATAAACTGCAATAAATATATTAGAGGTTGGTAAACTTTTTCTTTAAAGAGCCAGGTAGTAAATAATTTAGATTTTGCCAGCCATATTTTCTATCACAACAATTGGGCTTCCTAGCTTGAAAGCAGCCAAAGACAATACACAAACTAATGAGTATAACTGTGCTCCAATAAAACTTTATTTACAAAACAGGCTGAAGGCCAGATTTGGCCTGGAGGCTGTAGTTTACAGATTCCTGCTCTATACTGTGTCAGAGGTATAAACAAAAGCTTATGAGAGAGAATGGAGGAAGGAGAATAGAGTAATCAGGTTACAGGGGTCAGGAGTGGCTTCTAGGAAATGGTAACATTTTAATTGAGATCTCACAAATGAGCTGTCCAAAGCCAGGATGGTTGGCAAGGGAATATGTGAGAAGGAGGGAAAGGATTCCAGGTAAAAGAAACAGCATGTATAAAAGCCCAGAGTCACTGCCTTGGGATAAATGCAAGCAGATTTGTTTGGCTATTAAAGCATGTTGCAGGGGAAAGCAAGATCTTTCTTCCTCCCTCCCTCTCTCCTTCCTTCCCTCCCTCCCTCCCTCCCTCCCTCTCTCCCTCCCTCGCTCCCTCCCTCCCTCCTTCCCTTCGTCCTTTCCTGCCCTTTCCTCCTTTCCATCCTTTCTTTCTTCCTACAATGTACCTTTATGAAACACCTACTTTGGACCTGGCACTGTGAGTATAGCTAGGGATAGATTGTTGAACAACAACAAAATATTTCCTTTCAGGGAACTTTTATTCTCCTGGTGAGTGTGGCAGATAGGTTCTAGGGTGGCCTCTATGATGCCCACCTCCTGGTATCAGCACCCTGTGTAATCCCCACTCCTTGAGTATGGGCAGGACCTACTGACTTGCTTCTCATTAATAGAATATAGCGAAGGTGTCAGGATATCACTTCTGTGATTACATTACACATGACTGCAGTGCCCATCCTGCTAGGAGACTCTCCCTTGTGACCTGTGATGAAGCAAGTGGTCATGTTAGGGAGCTCCGTATGGCAAGGACCTGAGGGCAGCCTCCATAGACAACCAACAAGGGACTGAGGACGAGCAGCAAGAGCCTGAATTCCTCAGTCTAACAGGCTGCAGGGGACTAAATTCTGCCAACAACCTCAAGAGCTTGAACATAAACTCGTCCCCGGTTAAGCCTTCAGATGGAACCTCAACCAGCACCTCAACTGCAGCTTTGTGAGACCTTGACATAGAGGCTCCCAGCTAACTATAAGGTAATAAATGGGAGTTCTTTAAAGCTGCCAAGTTTGTGCAAGGCTGTTACACAGCAACAGAAAATTAATATAGTGGAATACAGGCAACCACAAATAAACAACAGAACTAGAAATTACAAGAAAATAACTAGGAAGTCATTTCACAGTGAGATGAAAGGAATGAAGGTGGGGGTGGTAGGAAGTGGGGTACACAAGCTAGGATGGTCACGAGGAGCCTCTCTTAGGGAGAGCTATTAGGTCTGAGACCTAAAGGAAAAGAAGGAGCCAACTGAGAGTAGAGGCTGAAAGGAAAAGTTTCCAAGTGGAGGAACAGAATCACAAAGGCCTTGAATAGAGAAAGAATTTGGAGGGTCTGAGACCATAAATGAGGTCGGGTGACTGGAGCCGAATGGCAGCAAAGGGGAACAGAGAGTCACATGGCACCCAGTCTGGGGAGCACCCATGGTACAGCTGTCATGCCTTCAGCAATCAGAGCCACGGAAGGGGTCAAGCAGGAAATGTCTGATTCAACAGCCCTCCAACTTGTTCCCTGTCATCAAACCCGCCCCCTACGACCAGATTCGTTTCTCCCACATGGCAATTTCTTCCACAGGGCAACAGCCCTTCAGCCAGGTTGGTCTCACTGCTGCTCTCAGCCTGCCTCACATAATTCTTTCTTCTTTTGGTCCACAGACATTTACTGAGTACCCATCAGATCAGGTAGCTGAGCTAGGCACTCCAGAGACACATATGTCCCTGCTATTTGCTGGCTTCTAAAGCCACCACCATCCTTTCTCCATCCAAACCCTACCCTTATGTTATGGGTTGAATTGTATTCCCCCAAAAGGTGAAGTCCTAACTCCCGATACTGGTGAATGTGACCTTATTTGGATGTAGGGCCTTTACAGATGTAATCAGGTGAAAATGAGGCCATTAGGGTCGGTAGGCCCTAATCCAATATGACTGGCGTCCTTCTAAGATGAAGAAACAGACACACACAGGGGAACGCTGTGTGATGACAGAGGCAGAGACCGGAAGGGTGCATCTGCAAGCCAAGGACTGACGGCCACAGCCAGAAGCCAGTAAGACACAAGGAAGCGTCCTCGCCTGCAGATTCCAGAGCCACTCTGGCCCCGTCGACTCTTTAATTTCAGACTTCTAGCCCCCAGAACAGTGACAAAATGCACTTCTGTTGTTGGAAGCCACCCAGTTTGTGGTCCTTTGTTACGGCAGCCCCAGGAAAGCGACACACCCTCTTTTCAGGCCTTACGAGGCCTCCCATCCTCCTCTCTGCAGCTTTCCCAGCCTCTCCATTCTACTCCGTTCTCTCCCTTCTCTGAACCTCTATACGTCTGCATCGCTGAGCCCCTGCACAACTCATTTTCCTCTCTCATCACATTTCCTTCCACTCCGTGTTGTTGCCTGCTTCCTGTGTGTTTGCCTCGTCTCCCAAAGGAGTGTGAAGCTCTGTGGGAGCCAAGACCACAGGTTACACGCCCCTCACTTCCTCCCAGACACTTCGGCTGAAGTGAGGCCCCTTGGAGACACGCAGAGAAACACACGCTCGTTTTGTCTGGACGTTGGGGTGAAGAGTTTTTGTGTTGTTTTCTTAAACCATTTTACATTTTCCTTATTAGGACTACCAATCTTTCCCCAGTAAATACGTATTACTCATGCACACTTCTCTTGCCCCCAAAAATGTTGAAAAATGTGGTCCTGTGAAATATGACTCTGCCCATAGCGAAAGTGACCGGCAGAGCTACAGACATTCAAGACTCTGGAAATCTGGCCAAAGGGCAGTTCTTGGGAGCCCTCGCCTATGGGTGTATTTCTGTCTGTGCTTCCTCTCCCCAGCCCAAAGGGCCTAATGCCACCTGCCCGTCACCCCTGATGGAAGAGAGGAAACCGCATGTGTTCAAGAACTGTCAAATGACTGCCCGCAGGTCACAGGCAGCCATGTGTCCCTGGGGTCGCCCTCACAGAGCCGCCATCATGATTTACCAATCCAGACTTGCACAGCAGGAGGCAACATTTAACTATTCTCTGACTCGTGCACTTCATTCACGTCACTTACATATAAGTTTAAAAACACGTACACACATCCGGGAGAGAAATTGATTTTGATTTAAAAACTGGCTCCACACTACCTCAGTTGTTTGGGAACTGAGCCTCCCTGGGCTAAATTTCTGGCTTGGCAACAGTCCTGCATATATAATTTTACACCTGCAAAAGTGTGCAGCCAGCACTGTGCAGACAGCTACCTGCAGGGAGGAGAAAGGGCCAGACGGAGGGGCAACCTGGACGGCAGGCTGAGGGTCCTGCAAGGAGGAGGGGCGGGCATGGGTCCCCACGCTCCTTCTCCTGCCAGCAGGAGGGCTCCCTGCCACCGAGCCCCATTTGCTCTGTTCAGCGCCATGCCCAGCAGGAAAGGGCATGCATGGGACATATGTAGCTCCCGGCTAGACAAAGTAGAGTAGAACTTGCAAACTGGTAGCACACAGGCCAATTCTGGCCTACAGACATGTGTAATCTGGATCTCAGTATGGGTTTAAGATTTGTAAATCAATTGCCAATTGGGGAGAATTTCACTTACAAATCTGGAATTTGGGGTTGTCTCCAAAAAAATCCGATGATCTAATAACCCTGGGCCTTTGGGGCCACTATACACTGGAGCTAAGAGGCAACTGCCCATTTTGGACAAGGCATGCGCTCTGCATTTCATCAGTCCACCTGAACTGCTTCCCTCACTGATGCCACGTGCTTGGTCCTTAAGGCATCTGAATTTGAGATCCCCGCTCCAAAGCATAGTGCCTAAGAAAGACGGCCTGGAATCAGACAGCCTCGGCTTAAGTCTTACCAGATAGTGGTGTGATTTGAGGCAGTTACTTAACCCATGCCTAAGCCTGTCTTTCCTCATCTGTAAAATGGGTAAAATGACAGTACCTACCTTCTAAAATGTTGTGAGGATTAAATGAGATGATAAAGCGATTCTAGAACAGGCACCTTATTCTATTCTGAACAATAACCTCCAGGTGATAACTATCCATCCAAAAGGTTCACCCTTTATGTCCCACTTTATCATTAAAAGAAATCTCAAATTCTTCCAAACTCTTCTCAGAAGGCCTGTTCTTAAAACCTCACCCAAATCACATATAGAACATATGAAAATATGGTTCTGCAAATCCCTGGGGGTCAGGGAACAGAAATCTCAGAAGACACGGGGAATCAGCCTTTGGAAATGTGACAAGGAATGCCATATGGCATGGCAGAGACAATGCTATCTATCAAACAATCTATTTCATTTTCCTCCTAGGTACATAGCAAGATTAAATTTCTCAGCACCCCTTGTGTCTAGGTGGGACCATAAGACTGATTTCTGATTAAAAGAATGTGGATGGAAGTGATATACACGATTTCTAGTCAAGGCCACAAAACATCCTACAAGACGTTACACTCTCTGACCTTATTTGTCTTGATACGTGTAGGCCACATGTCAAAATGGTGGTATCCTAAGATGGAAGGAGCCTGGGTTCTGGAGTGACTGCATGGAGCATAGGCCATGGCCCAGACAGACTGCACTGGGCTATGATATGAGGATGCAGTACTATCTTACTGTGTTTTGCCACAGATATGTCTGGGTTTTTGGTTCCTGCAGCATACCCTTGTCTGTGCTGACTAATACACATGGTAATATGGCAGACTGGGAAAGAAAGTCCCAGAAGTTAAATAATCACGATCTTTCTCTGTGCTCTGCTTCTATCTCATAGCATGACCTTGGAAAAGCTACCTCCCCCAACTTAAAAAGAAGGAAAATAAACTAGTTAATCCCCCAGGGTCAGAATCTCGGTGTCCCTGAATTATCCCCCAGGATAATTCTCATAGGCTTTGAACTCCATTACTGTGTTTCCTCGAAAATAAGACCTAGCCGGACCATCAGCTCTAAAGTGTCTTTTGGAGCAAAAATTAATATAAGACCTGGTCTTACTTTAAATATAATAGAAGACCAGGTCTAACATAATATAATATAATGTAAATATAATACCGGGTATAGTATAATAAATATAATATAATACAATATAATATAATATAACATAATACTGAGTATAATACTGGGTATAATACCAGGTCTTATATTAATTTTTGCTCCAAAAGATGCATTACAGCTGATGGTCCGGCTAGGTCTTATTTTCGGGGAAACACGGTAATGGAGTTCAAAGCCTATGAGAATTCAGGGACACTGAGGAAACACGGTAACATACATTACCTTAAATTATGCCTTTTTAAGAGAAGGCTACCAAAGGTCTAGTCAACAGAGGTACCACAGATGCAGTCAGTCCAATTAGGGTCTAAGTAAGTATCTCGGAAACGAGTAATTATTATGCAGGAGCCAGTGTGCACTGAGTACTTCCCAGGTGCTGAGAACTATGCTTAGCGCTTGACATTGAGCGCGTCTTGCAATTCTCACCACCAGCCTATGAGGTCAACGCTATGATTACCCGCATTTTATGAATGAACAAACGGAGACACAGGGAGCTGAGAGCCTTGTCTGTGGTCACAAGCTGATAAGTACATATGTATGGGCGTCTATATCCAGGCAGGCAAGTGTCAGTGCCTGAGAACTTAGTCATCACCTTCAAGGAAGAAATACAGAATACTGAAGGGCGAAAGACAGACTGAAATGATCTAATCAGGTAATTCTGGTAACATTCTCAAAATTTTATCTAAACCAACAACCTCCAGCTTCCTGGGAGTTGGGACCATATCTTATTTAAGTTACGTCCTCAGGGTTCAGCATAGCGCCTGGCACGTAAAAGACACAAAGAAACATCTGCTGAGTAACTGAATGATTTGGACTTGAGCTTTCTGTTGACAGTTTTTTTTTTTTTTTTTTTTTTTTTTGTTGAGAGCCCACTGGCCCATGTGGGAATCGAACCGGCAGCCTTCAGAGTTAGGAGCATGGAGCTCTAACCGCCTGCGCCACCGGGCCGGCCCGACAGTTTTAACTGAGTTACATTTGTTCTTCATCGACCATAACTTGCGATCCAAAGTCGATGTCCATATTTCACTTATACCAGCAAACCTGGGCACCAGGTAGAACTACAGTGACCAGGTAACTTACCATCCAAACTTGAATGCTTTTGCAAGTCAAAGGAGATGTCTTTAATAATGATACCAGGAAACCAGGAAAACCTGGGACTTTCCTGAGCAAATCAACACAACTCGTGGTCCTAGGTAGAGCTACAGAAAACCCACGAAGGAGGTGAGTAGACAAAGGAAGTGCTCACAAGGGGGCTTGTTGCCCACCACACTCTTGTTTTTAAGGAGTCCCTTTGTCCACTTGTACCACACCACTCTAAAGTTGATGCCATTTGCGGGATGTATCATGGTTAAGTGTCATTCTGTGACTGGTGCACGTCTCCAGGCCCCACCAGCCATAGAGCACACACACTATCAGCTCTTAATATAGGTGCAGCAATCACTTTAAGAAAACAGGAAGGGGCAGCCCAAGGAATGCAATGCTTGTTGCAGGAATATAAACATGGATTGCACTGGAACAGACTACATACTTTGTATAAACACTAATAAAGAAAGTTCAGGCTAAGCTGTGACTTTAAAGGAAATTCTTCCCCATACACATGTCCTGCCATGCCCTAATAACTCTTTAATTTGATGCACATTTGGGAAAGATGATGCGAAGTAATCACAGAATAATGTTAAGGTCTGTTGCGAAGGAGGAGTGGTGGAGGGGATGTGATGCAACTTGGAGCTAACACCATCCACCACAGAGTTGGCTTCGATGCTCATTTCACACATGGAGGGAATTTGCTGAGTGACATGCAGGAAATCAGAGACGGGTCTTTGCAGGTTAAGCACAAGAAAATGCTGGGTGTCATCTGATGGCGCCATATAAGACTCCTAGCTAGTCAATTCCTGGCTTGCCTTTTCTTGTTGGAGACAGCAAAAGTGGCTTCCCCTGGAATGTGGACTCTCCATTTCCTAGATCAAGGCTCTCTGAATTTCAACTGGACTATAAGCTCCCTGAGAGCAGAGAACACTTGTTACCCATCTGGTGGCACCCACAGGACTGACACAGCCTCGTACCCCTGTGAGAAGGCAGAATGACACACAGTCGATGACAGCCGGACCAGGAGCTACGACACCACAGCTCAGAACCCCATTCCATAACTTACTAATTGTTTGGTTTGGGCAAGCCACTCTTCTCATCTGTAAAATAGGGTAACAATACTTGCTGAATCTCAGAGAGCTTTTGAGATGATCAAATGAAGTAGTATAAGAGAAAGGGCTTTATAAATTAATTAAGAGTTGTACAAATGCAGGAAATTATCACAGCTGGGAAAGTATAAAAATAATGATTAACAATAACAAAACTATTTGGCCTTGTATCGAGTTTTTCTGCATTATCAAGTGCTGCTCATCTCCTTTGAGTTCTCACAGCAATCCTGGGAAGTGGATATATTATCTCCACTTTACAGGAAACTGAGGTCCTGAGAGGTTAAGTAACTTGCCCCAGTGCACAAATCTTCTGATTATTATCCACATGGTAATGCTTCAGGAGGGCAGTACTAGATTGTCGGGGCTCCCTGCTTTTTGCCCCTGTAGCTTCCAGGAACGTTAAAGAATTGAAAAAATCAAATCTGTATATAGAGGGCAAGGGCTGTGTGGGAGCCCCTTCCTTGTCTTCAGGACCCAGCTAAGAACTGGGGAGTTAAGGCTTTTTTAATCAAAGGACTGCAGTTTCTTCCTTCCCCAGCCACTCTTACTTGGCATCAGACCCAAGAGCATTTGGCCAAACACACAGCTGACTTTTGTCCACGTACATGGCACTGGTCCCTGAACCCATCATGGTTCTCTACCTTCACCAAAGTAAGAAGCCTCAGCTTTGGGCTCTGGACTCCTAGAAGTGGAGCCCAAGTAGCTCGTCCATCCACGCCGGTCCCTCACACCCAGCAGGCTCATTCCAAGTGCCATCCCTTTGCTCGGGCAAGCCCCGCATCTGTAATGCCCTCTCCCATGGCCCAAAATGCTGTAGAAAGCTTGGCTGGGGAATGAGGACCCATGTCAGTAGTGTGCTGAAAGAGAAGAGCTGGAAAGGGAGAGAATATCTTTATATAGTATCAGTTTGGTGCAAAAGTGATTGTGGTTTAAAAAATTAAAAATAAATGCAAAAACTGCACTTCCTTTTGCACCCACCTAATAGTAACACACTGGACCAGGATGGGCCCACTAACCCCATTCAGATGGAAGCCATTCTCCCCCATCTGGCGCTGATAAAAAAAAAAATGCCAAGGGACAGGAATTGGGCGAGAAAGAAGGGCCTGTCTGATTCTCCAACCGGTCCTGCATGTCCAGACCCCAGGAAGGCAAACCTTGCTTTCATCATTCAGGAAACAATATCTTGCTTATTATAACAATTTTAAAAACTTCTCTGATTATTCCTTTGAGAATCCAGTTTGTTTCCTTTGTAAAGAGGAAACAATTCTCTTCTCAGTTTGGGAGGTGGGGACATTCCATTTTTCTTCAGGGGGGAAATCTGTTTCCTATTACAAATCACATTCTGGAGGTCTATTTGTGAAAAATCTCTAACTTTATGTAGAAAACACAAAATCCCTCTTCCCTCTCCTACAGACATCCGTGAAGACCCTCCGAAGGCGCCTCCTGCCCACTTCTCAGCCATGGTGACAAAGATTGGATCTCCACCCCCTGCTTTAAGCAAAGGAAACTTTGGACTCATTCTCTGAAAATCAGCAGCATCCCCGGGTCATTCAGCATACCTGAGAGAGTCTTCCCTGGAGTAATTCATTCAATCAGAATTTGTGGCTGGAGACTGAGCCAGGACAAGAGAGACCCTGGGAAGGCAGGGATTGAAAGCAATACAGAACCCTCCAAACCCGGAACTCCAGGACGAGGGTCAGTGAACTGAGGTCACAGGCCGAATCCAGGCCACTGCCTGTTTTGTACGGTTCACAAGCTAAAAATGGTTTTTATATTTTTAAATGATTGAAAAGACTCAAAAGAAGAATAACACTTCATGACACATAAAAATTATATGAAATTCAAATTTAACTATCCACAAATATATCCTGGAAGACAGCCAAGGTCATTCGTTTATAGATTGACTATGGCTGCTTCCATGCTATCTGGGCAGAGTTGAATAGTTGCGACGGAAACTGTACGGTCCCCCAAACCTAAATATTTAATGTGTGGTTCTTTACAGAGAATGTTTGTGGGGCCCTGACCTAGGAGCTTCTCCAGTCCAGTAGCGTCAAAAACAAGACACAGCAGCGTTATAAGTGTCTTCTCCTCAAATTCATACGTGGAAGCCCCAGTGTGATGGCAGTTGGAGGTGTGGCCTTGGGGACGTAATTAGGTTCAGGTGAGGTCATCAGGGTGGAGCCCCACGATGGGCTTAGTGTCCTTAGAAGAAGAGGAACAGACACATAATGGCTGAGTGGCACCAGGGTCACCCCAAAGCCCACTCTGCACTCGGCACACGGCCCTCGTGTCACGTATTTCAATCCCCCATGCCTCCACTTCCCTGTGGGTAAGATGGAGAGAATCTGTGTCCTTCTTGGGTTGGGCTGAGAATGAATCAAGTTTATACAGGTCCAGATTATAAAACAATAAATGCTCAATGTCTCTTTGCTCTTATGACCAGTCCTGCTGCTTGCACACCCCAGGGGACACTGTTCAGGAGACACAGGGAGACTGGCACCGCTGGGACAGCCGATGTGTTTGGTGACCCCAGGAGTTCAGGAACATGGTGGCCCTGGTTGTGGCTCACATGACAATGATGGCTGCACAGAATTGTGAGCACAGGGGAGCAGATGCTCCACGCAGCTGGCGTAGGCAGGTCCCATGCATTTTTATGGCCATGTCATTCACTCTTCCATTAAGAAGGAGACCCAAGAGTAAGCATCATGAGCTGCCGGGAGGACCTGCAGTCTCTACGCCTGTCTCTCCCCAGCCCCCGGCCCCTGCTCCGTGATCCTGGGGTGGGTGCGTCTCTAACACCCATTGCTGCGATTACACCTTGCTTCTCGTCCCTCCAATCTCAGGCTGTGGGCTATTTTAAGCCCAAATTAAAGACTCCTCTCTCCTGAACGGCTGCAATTTCAGTCTGTGGTTTGTTCCCTCTGACGTGGCTTGGGGCCATGGTCTGGTTCGTGGGGCACTGCAAGAGGGTGAATTGTTTTCGGAAGGATGCAAGGGGCTTTGCAGGAACCGTTCCACAGCAACACGCTCTCTGTGGAAAACAGACGCGCATGGACGGATGAATAGAAAGCAAACAACAGTGGGAGAGTCCCCTGGATCTAGAGTCGGGTGCTAAAACTAGCACCACATCAGACGCCAGAAAGAACTGGAAGCTATGTGGTGCTTCCAACCCAAAGAAGGGGACGTGCCCCTTGAATCCCATGAGCCCGAGCCTGCGTTTCTTGGTCAGCCTCTTAAAGAAAGGCCCCTTGAGGCTGACACAGGCCACTTGATGTACAGAAACCTTGCCACAGACCCTGGCATCACACAGTAGAGCTCGAGAGGCTGAACCCACAGGCAAAACCTCCAGGACTGCCCCTGGGGGATGTTGGCCAGCAGTGCGGTGATGGGCGAATAAGCACAGTGCTGCTGAGAGAAGGCAGGTGAGGACAGAGGGGGACCAGAGGGAAATGGGTGGGGTGGGAGCAGGGCAGAGCCCACCAAGCCCTCAATATCAACAATTCCTGTCTAAGAATGGGTGAGAGCGCTCAGGGTCCTAGTCTTCCTTCTCCCTGACCCACGCGTCTCATGTTTCTAAAGGGACAGAAAGGGAGAGTGAGCCTTCGAGTCATACTTGGAGGGCAGAGTCACTGCAATACCTTCCCTCCCCCACGTGCAGCCTCACCAGATGCCCATGCTGACCCCCGGCCCAGGCCAATTCCCAGTTTGGCCAGGTGCATTGGGAAACGTCCGCAGCTGCTCAGCGTGGGCTTCCTAAGCAGCCGTTGTTCCCGAAGAGCTCACTCCAGGGTCAGGAGTCCATTCTGAGCTCCTGGGCTTTAGACCCTCACACAGACGGAAGGGAGACTATGGCCCTTTAGCCGAGCACTCACCACCTTTGGTGGCTAGAAGTGGGTGTCACACCAGCTGTCCAGCATTGAACCCCATTGTACAGACTCTGTTTTGTTAACCTGGCAAAGGTGGTTTTTAAAAAATGACTGTTGGCTCAGCCTGTGGTCCCAGTTCATTTATGGCCCCTGTCAGCCCCCATCACTTGCTATGGCTCCACAGGCAGCCCAGTTCACCCTTTCCTGTCACCAGTCTGGCCCAAGCAGGTAATTGGGTTTGATTCCAGGCTTGACCATGACTGGGTGCTTTCCCACCTGGTATAAAAGCTCCGTGAGGAGAGAAACCACGTCCTACACACCAGTCCTTGCTCCGGTGCTAACACGACGCTACTTCTCAAACCACAGTGAACAATCTGAATGTACTGCTGTGGTCACGTCTCTACACTCAGCTTCTGAGTCCACATGAGTAGAGAGAAGGCAAGGTGTCATGCGAGGCAGCCTGCACAGCCTCTGCTCCCGCTTCCCACACAAGAACGCAGGACATGGTGAGACCAAAAAGGAACACCCATGCAGCCATAGGTAGGGGAGTCACACAACTATATTCTCGCTGGCGGCTGGGTTGGAGACACAGGAATCAGGAGTCACACGATCCGCAACCTGCTGTCCACTTCTCTGCCAACCAACCTCACTTGCCAGCCGCAATCCGCTCTTGCTAGCCCCGCCACCATCTTCTTGCTAGCCCCCATTTTCTGCTCGCGTAGCCACGGCAGTTATATTAGTGGCCAATGGCTCACTGGTTACAGCTGACAGCCAGCTAGTCACAGCTAATGGCCAGCCAATCCCAGTTGATGGCCATTTATTACCTGAGCCAGTACCTTTCCACATGAGGCCGAGAGCCTGGAAACTGCTCTCTGGGGCTCTGTCCCCACAGAAGGGAATGAGAATTACTCACCCAACCAACTCTCCGGGAGACTTGATCCTACAGTTCTACGGAAGCGCACCCCCACCTGCCCGGAGCCAAACTGATGAAGAGGGCCGTAGGTGAGCCAAACCTTGGCTCTAATAAACTTGAGAACAGCTGGCACTTCTGAATACCCCGATCCCTGGGGCCCGGGCTGAGCGCGCACCGGTAAGCACCAGCCCTTTCCCCTTTGGCTTCTTGTCATGCTTAATTACACCAGGATTGTGCTGAGTCAAGCAACCTGCTGGGGGAGAAAAAGGGGGCACGCATGACCTTTCCCATTGCTCTCAGCCAGCTCATGGGTGTCAAGTAGCCGTGTGCATTTCCACCGAGAAACCCAAGAATAAACTCAGTGCCAGTGCACATGATGCCAAATGCTAAGCCCCACACTTCAGATCCTGGGAGGACGGCCCCTTCTGGAAGAGGGTGAACAAAAGGGCCTTGCAGCAGCCACACCACCTGCATTCAGTCCTGAAACAGAGCCCTCTTGGCTATGAAATGTGGCAATCAGCAGTTAGCCGAAGGTGGCCATCGTTGGGAGGCAAGCTCGATGCCCTCAAGCACCCTCGGGCTTTGCCAACTTTTTACCCCAGGCTTCACTCCCAATCCCTGCCTCCTCATCCTAGAGTCAGAGAGGCTCCCTCTGTGCCACTTAAGAAGCAGTACATCGCCTCGCCTCGCGCAGCGCTGCACACGTGAGCACCCCCATGCACGCACGTAATGTGTCTCTGTCAACACCCCAGAGAAGTCATGCAGCCAAGTGCTCTCGATCAGGGTTCTCTATCTCGGCTGCACATTAGGATCACCAGGGAGCTTTAAAAGTCTTGCTGCCCAGGCCACACTCCAGAGCAATGTAACCAGAATCTCTCAGTGTAGATAGCAGGCATCAGTATTATTTTAAAGCCCCCCAGGTGATTCCAGTGTGCAGCTAAGTCTGAGACTCATTGCTGTAGGTGAATGGAAAGCCCTGGAAAATTCCATCCACCAACCTATGCTCTGAGGCTGAGCTCCCAAGCTGGAACCGGGTTCAAGATCTCAGGTAGATCCGGAGGCTGCTGGCCACAAACCCACCAAGCAAAATTCATTCAACAAACACGGCTGAGCACCAGCTATATACTATACCCTCTTCTGGGTTTCTAGAGATTGTCTCAAGAGCTGTCCTCACAGAATTCAACGGGCTTGCAATTTGGGTTTTAGCGAGGTTGGTCTCTGAATCAAGGAACCAACCAGCGGACACTTACCTGACACCCAGTGTGTGCTAGGCTCTCCAAAAAGTGCTAAGAATTAGAAGCTGAAATTCCTGACCCACAGGAGTTTAAACCCTAAATGGAAAAGCCTAAGAATTTGCACAATGAGAAAGAAAAACACTGCATGGTATATAAAAGAGAACCGAATGTGTGAACAATTCAAAATAACATACATATCATACTACGTAAGACCGGGTGCCAGGCATTGTGTAATGCTACAGGAAACCAGACGGGAGCCTGGTGCTCAAAGAGCTTCGACTAGAGCAGTGGTTCCCAGAGAGGGTTCCCTGGGGCAGCAGCAGCACCTAGAGACCTGACAGAAATGCACATGCTTGGACCTCATCCCACACTACTGAGTCATCACCTCTGGGGCTGGGCCCCCATCCATCTTGTAACCAGCCTTCCAGATGATTCTGATGCCTGCTCAAGTCTGGGAACCACTAATCTGGAAGACTAATTAATGCTACAGGAGTTGGTAAAGGGAAGGTTTCTCCTGGGGTCTAGGGTTGATGAAAACCTTGAAGGATTTGAATCTCACATAATTTGGGGGACCTTAAGCAGCTACTTTAACCTTTCTCTGGCCTCTGTTTGGTCAACTGTAAAGTGGTAATAAGCAGTAAGTGGTAATGAGGTCTACCATGTAGAGTTGTCTGCCGAGCACTTGGGATAATATGTAAAAGTGATGAGGCAGTGCTTGGGGACTGGTAAGTCAGCTCAGTAAATGATCTCCAGCGCCAGCAGCCATGATACAGGGGAGCTGTGCAGCAAATGAATGTTGACAGAATGAATGGGTGAACTAATGAATACATGATTGAAGGGACTGGGTTTGGCAAGCGTGGAAAAGCAATAAAGAATGAGGACTTCATTTAATGGGAAAATGGGGAGAAGGTCAAGATAGGACAAGGGCTTCTAAGACTGACGGGTCAGAGCACACGGCAGACCTTGAGACTGGCATCTTCTCAGCTCAGCTTCCTAAGTGACGCCAAGGAAGGGTTTCCTGCCACAAGAGCCAGTGTGTTGGTTATGCACCTTGGCTCTGGAGTCAGACTGTTTGGGTGCAAGTACTTACTAGTTGAGTGGTCTTGAGTGAGTCATTTAACCTCAATAAGCCTTAGTTTTCTCTTCTGAAAAATGGGTATAATAATAGTACCAACACGACAGAGTTGTGAGAACAGAACATGATAATATGTGTAGAGCGTGTAGTCTGGTGCTTTAAATATACCGTGTTTCCCCGAAAATAAGTCCTAACCGGAAAATAAGCTGTAGCATGATTTTTTCAGGATGCTCGTAATATAAAATTAGCCCAAATGTGTCTTTTGGAGCAAAAATTAATATAAGATCTGGTATGATTTTCAGGGAAATATGGTAGGGCTTATTTTATGTTAAGAGCATCCTGAAAAATCATGCTACAGCTTATTTTCTGGTTAGGCCTTATTTTCGGGGAAACACGCTAGTGAGTGATCTTTTTGTATCATGGCAGGCAGCAGGGTACTACCGTGACCTCTGCTCATTTATGGCTGGCTGGGATTTTTCAAGCAGACCAGCATGAGTGCACTCCATGCCAGATCCAAGAACACAAAATGGCTGTTTGATTGCTTCATGATACCAGTAGCTGCCGAGTACTGGGCAGCTGCCTACTTGCAGGTTGTATACAGCTGCTTCTCATTTATAGGTGCTGTCCACATGAACCCTGGGACGTAGGCATCATTGGGCCCATTTAACAGATGAGCAAATTAGAGTTTAGTGACTCATCAGGAGTCAAAGCCTGGGTTTAAATTCAGCTGTAACTCAAAACCCAGTGGTCATTGTACTACCATGAAATCACCCTCAGAGGCTGCCTAAAGACATTGCAAATGGGGTTCACCCGGTGGCAGTGTCAGAGGGCCACTGCGTCATAGCTGCCTCAGGAGGGGATATAACTCAGAACTCTGAGTTAGGAAGGGGGAAGTCCTAGGTGGGCTGCGACAGGATGGTGCACACTGCAGGAGGTCAGGCTTCCGGATTCTAAGACAGCTCCCCCCTGGCTGACAATGATTAAGTGTGTATATTTCACATCTGTGCATATGTCTGTCGAGGGAAAAGGGTTGTTGAAGGGGAGGTGAGGCAAAGACTTTCCTTCCGAATCCAAAAATAGTTACCAACTTAAGCACAGAGGGAGAACAACCGAATGCAACAGAAAATTCACATCAGCTTTTAGAAACAATTTTCTTCTTTGAAAAGAAGCATTCTGGCCCATGAAACGACACAGCAAGACAAATCTCTTTTATCTCCTCCCAGGTCTACTTCCTGAAGGGCCAAATTGTGATCTTCTTTCTTCTTCCTCCCAGATAGCACCTGTGACCCTGCTACTGGCCGAGGAGCTCTGTAGACCCACAATGCCTATTCCGGAGGTTTCGGACTATGTCATCGATAAACAGAAAGAAGTGGAGTTGGCCTCCTGTTTTCCCTTGAGAGTTTCTAACAAAGGTTCCCGGAGCCCAAATACCAACTTGGAGTTCGTCCCCCACCCCCTTTGGTTCAACTGGTCCAAAGAGCCTCCAAGACGCTTCGACTGGAACAAAGAAGATGCAGCTTGGTTGGGATTCTGAGTTTTTATGATTACTAACAATTCACTCCCCTTCAAATTTTATATTTACCTGCAACAGGCCCTGTCACCTCCAGCTAACCACACCTGCCAAAAATATTACTGCATTTTCATTTTTATCATCTTTGTGTTCCACGGTTGCCATGGTAGTAAAACTTACACTCAACAGCCTCACTGCCATTTTCAACTACAAATGAAATTAGCTGTTCCCAGTTTGGTTCAGCAAAAAAAGAAATGTATCCCTACTGTATGTCAGGCCCTGTGCTAGGCATAAGCCTGGGTGCTAAGATGAGTAAGAAAGGGATTTCTCTAAGATTCTGCTCCTTTACAAAGCAGACTTTGTTCCTCTTGTGATGAGATTGTTGTTGTTTTTTAAAATTAAATTGTGGTCAAATATATCAACATAAAATTGACCATTTTAACCACTTTTAAGTACACAGTTCAGTGACATTAGATACATTCACAATTACCATCTCAATGATCTATTTCCAAAACTTGATCACCCCAAACAGAAACTTGGTACCCATTAAGCACTGATTCCCCACCCCCGACTCTGCCAGGCCCTAGTAACCTGTAATTTACTTTTTGTTTCTAAGAATTTGCCAGTTCTGCATATTTCATATAAGTGGAATCATACACTATTTGTCCTTTATGTCTGGCTTTTTTCATTTAACACAATGTTTTCAAGGTTCATCCATATTGTACCATTTATCAGAGCGCCGCTGCTTGTTAAGGCTGAGTACCATTCCATGATACGTATATACCACATTTTGTTTATTCATTCATATGTCGATGGGACACATGGATTGTTTCCAACTTTTGGCTCTTGTGATTAATGCTGCTAGAAGACTGGCATTCAGGTAACTGTTTGAGACCCTGCTTTTGATTCTTTTGACAAACTTAGGGATAAAACTGATGGATCCCATGGTAATTCTATGTCTAACTTTTTGAGAAACCTCCGTACTGCTTTCCACAAAGGCTGTACCATTTTATATCACATTTAAATTTCTCCACATCCTCACCAGCACTTGTTATTTCCTCGGCTTTTAGCGTTTTGTTGTTTTCAAATAGCCATTGTAGTAGGTATGATAAGGTTGCTCTTTATAAGAACAAACTGCTGAGGGAAGAACTGGCTCGTTCGCCAGAGCATGGCACACATGGGTGTATTGAGTGCAGCTTTGGTGGCTGAATGAACGAACGGGCCCTCCTGTTTACAGCACTGTATTACTCCCTTGGACTTGATGTCCTGCACAAGTCTTCCCTGAGCTCGCACAAGGAAGCCCCATTCCACAAAAGAGACGCAGGCAGCAGCTGAGATCACAAGATCTCAGGGCTTTCATGCAGGGACCACCTGCACCTGTCTCTGCATTTGTTCCTACACGTGGCAATCAGTAAAACCTGCTGCTTTCGAATCAGAGGAGCCCAGTTCGTAGCACCTCCAAAGTAAGAAGACGTTAAACTACAGAATGTGTAGTTAAAAAACCAAAGCTACGGGTCACACAGACTACCCTGAATTACAGCTTTAGCATCTGTCTGTGTGTGACCCCAGCAAACTGCGTATCCTCTCTGTGCCTCCACCTGGACTTGATCCTATCCTTGTGAGGATTAAGTGAAACAATAAATACTTAGCACAGTGCCTCACGCACTGCGGGGTCTCAATAAAAGTGAGCTCTTTTGTTACTGTGACTGCACAGACCCAGACAACCCCCCTCGGCTCCTTCCTCTGGTCGCCGAGACTCCTGGGGACACAGAAGCTGGCTCAGGAGGAGGGCAGACTCCTCCCTTAGTCTCTTCACCATCTCCCACGCTGACAGGAAGGGCTGACAATACGTATCCAGGTCCACAGTCAGGATTGAAGACGAGGGCCTCAGCCTGGTTTCCTCTCCACTTGGGTCACCAATCTCTCAAAGCTCATTCTGGCAAGAGGTTTGAGGAGAGAACAGAACCATTGCCACATAGCTCTCCTGCCAAGACCTAAAAGCCACACCCCAAGAGGTCAGAAAGAACTTTCACTGTATTAAAACCCACAGATGGGTCGAGTTACCAAAGAGAAGGCTGACTGACAAGCCAAAAATTCAGTAAAAACAGCAGGGGACTGTACCATGAGCACCCGAGAGAAAACACAGAAGGAATGAGCTACGAGGCTAAGCAGAGTGGTATTTCATGCTGGCAGCACCGTAATTCTTATGTGCGTGGAAGGCAGCAGTATTCAGCTTGGCCTGACAAGAAGCTTTGTATTAGACTGAAGCATATTGAAAATATCAAAAATCCCATGGAATAAAAAATAGCTCCTGGGCTCAATACTTCACCTGTAATGTAAAAGTTTGATTGTACACGGAGACCCTCAAACCAAAAGCCAAGCCACTGGGGATGAAAGAAGGAGCATTACATAGCAGGCCGCTGCAGGTGTGTGGGAACCACGGCTGTGACCGGATAATCACAATAGATCCCATTTATTGAGCACTGTGCTAGGTGCTTTCCACACATATTGTCTGACGGATATGGTACTGCAGCTCCACGTGGCGGGAATGTTAGCCCAGTGTGATGGACGAGAAAACCCGCTGCGTCGGTGAGTGTACGTGTGCGCGTGTGCTCTTTCTGAATAGACACACATACACGTACACAGAGAGGATAAGACAGAGCCAAATGACTTCAGTGTCATATATTATGATGAACTCTATATATTATCCAACCTCTTCTACCAACAAAAATGCAAACCCCTAGGGTTCTAGCTAATGTAACACCTTATATATTAAAAATTTATATCAAAAATTTATAGGCATTATATCGTACATTACAAATGATAATAAATTATATCACACATAAATGTTCTACTTATTAATGATAGTGTTCTCTATAAATTGTATCCCTTGCATACGAGGCACGATGCGTCGTGGTTGAGAACATGCATCCCTGAGTCCGACAGCGTGGGAAACTTGGCTCTGTCACTTACTAGCTATGGGACACTGAGTGAGACTCTCAGTGCCTTTGTTTTTCATCTATAAAACGAGCTAATAGTAGTACCGACCTCATAGGATTGCTGTAAAAAGTGAGAAAACACAGGCAATGTGCTAGAACAGTGCCTGGCACATATTATTTATTAGCTGTCATTGTTCATGCTTCTATTCACTCACTCCTTGCAACGACCCTTGGCAATAGTCAACACTACCCGGATTTCACAGTGAGCCTGTTCACTGATTCAGGTCTGTCCGGGGTTATACACCTAGCAAGAACGCACCAACGATTCAAACGCAGGTCTTTCTAACTCTCAAACCCTGCTGCTCCTTCTAAACTGCCAGCGTCTCCTGGTGGTCTCTGTGGGCTCTCCGAGCCTTCATTTACCGTTTAGTGGAAGGACAGGTCGGGCCAGCTGACTTCACGGTTCCTTCCAGCACCCCCATGCAAGGGGGCTGTATCAAAGCTGCAGCACCAGATAAATGGGATCGGATGCTTTCGGCTCCACTGAAAGCTGTATCCTTAGCCATGTGGCCAGAAGCATTTCTGTATTTAGGGTTCCAATTTTTTTTTTTTCTTTTCTGCTATTTCTTTCCAGAGTCCTCAGTACATTTCCTAATTAATCACTCCCACTTAATTTCCTAAAGCAATCACATCCTCCCCGCAGGCAAGCGGCCTGTCTCAGGCAGAAGCACACACACCAGCTGGCCCCTCAGCTACGTGGGAGTGTGTGAGCAGCCTTTGGACACAGACCAAAGACTGGCACAGACGCAGGGAAAACGCAGCTTGGGAGCTACACTCGGAGGACACTCTTCCCATCCTGGTGACATGTGGGTTTCCTGGTGAGCAAAAGGAACACTGAGATTTGGTTCTCTGAGCAAACCCTAAGAGGCAGAAAATCTGGCTGGAGCATCTCAGGATGCAGGAAGACTCTGCCAGCGGCTTCTCTGTGATGCCAGGCAGGGCTATGCTGCTGAGGTAGGAAGGCTCAGCTTCTCTCCCAGCTTTGCTGCTTATTTTCTGTGTGAATTTGGTCAGACCCTTCCTTTGTTTGAGCCTTAGTTCTCCTATCTTTAAAATGAGAACAGTAATATTTCCAACAGAGTGTGGATGTAAGGAAAGAGCCACAAATACAACAGCCCAAGGAGCCAGAAGATGGTATCAACGAGAAAAGCTGGGCTGAGCAGAAGAAAACAACATGATACCAAATGGCAGCTGACACAGTCTCAGTGCTGGAGTCACTAAGGGAGTGGTGAGGACTGCAGTGAAATAGACACGTGTCATCTCAAAGCCAGTCAATTACTGCCTTAGAGCCGAGCTGACCCCTGTTGCCAAATTTCCCAATTTTTTAAAAAGAAGCTTAGAAGTAGGTTTTTATATGAATTCACCCAATCTTTAAATGTTGGCAAGAAATTGACATAAAAAAAACCCACACAAAACAATTATATGAGCCAATACATGTGAGCCAAGCACAACATGTCAGAGGCCTGGGTTTGGCCTACTAGCCACTGGTTTGCAAACTCTGTCAGTGTAAGTATTAATTGAGACAATGTAATGCATAAAGCACTTAGCCGTGCACGTAACACTTAATAAACACTCAATAAATGACAGCCGTGGTTATTATTACTATTAACTTCTCCGTAACTCGGAACCCCTATCTGTAACAATGGAAGTTGGGATTCCTGGTAGCTGTCTGGCTCACGGGCATCTGGGAAAATCTCTGCAGGCACTACAGAGATTAATGACTGCCCATACACAGTTATGCTCTTCATTAATTGAAACACACTTCACTGAGATTGGGCTAGAGCAGTGGCTCTCAACCAGAGGTGATTTGGTCCCCCCAGGGGACAAGTGGCAATGTCTGGAGACATTGTTTGGTCATCAGACTGGGATTGGGGTAGCGGGTAGTATATGCCACGGGAATCTAGTGAGCAGGGGTCAGCGATGCAGCTAAATATTTTTAATGAACAGGACGGCCCCTCACAACAACAACAAAAAAAACACCTAGCCCCCAATGTCAATAGTACTGAGGTAGAGAAACACTGGGCTCAGGGAAGTTTCCCTTTGCAACCTCTTTATAGAAAGGACTTTATAAGAACAGAGGTTTGGATAGTTTCCTACATAGTTAGATATGGGAGAGGGTTAAGAGGAGATGAAAGAACCAACATCTATAATTGTCCCCTCTAAGAGGCTCAGGGCCCTGCTTTCATTCTTCTCATCATTGTTTTACATCAACATACTGCCTTAAAAATTCTGTTGAACCTGCACCAACTGGAACATGGGCTCTGGGGAAACTGAGGACTCAAGAGATGAGGTCCTGCTTGAGCCAAGGTCACTCAACATGTTGCAAGGCAGATCTGGGTCATGGTCCAGGTCCCACAGGAAGACAACACTCAATGTTGCTGTTGCCATGGTAATTATAAAGCAATTTCATCTATCCCTTAACACAGTTACTCCATAGAATGCTCTCACAAAGCATTGTTGAACTCACCCCAGTTATTCCATGGATATGAAAGTAATCACATTTTTTGTATTCCATAATTCTGGCAACATGTATGATTGGCCTTCACCTCAAATGGTATAAATAAGTAGGGTTATATTGCACTGTGGTTGTCATGCATTGTTATGACTATTCCAAACAAAGAAAACGGTGCTGGTGGCAAAAGCAAGTGATTCTCATTCACCTTAAGAAAGGAAAGAAAGAGTAACTTTTGTCAGTTCCTATCTTATGCTAAGTATTTTACATAACTTATTTAATCTTCCCTTGATTTGAAGAATTTCTTTAGGTCAGTTTTCTCAAACACTGCTGAAGATCAGAGATACCTGGGAGCTGTATAGAATCACAACACCCAGGACACACCCCAAAATCATTAAATCAGAATGGCTGGGGATGAAATTCAGGCATCGGTAATTTTTAAATCTCCCAGTGAGATTAAAAAATCCCAGGTGATTCCAGTAGTATGCAGCCTAGTTTGAGAATCAGGGTTTCTGGACTCGTTCTCCTTATTTTACAATGATGCCAACACCCTAAGAGAAAAATGAACTTGCCTAAGGGCACTCAGCTGGTGAATGGAAAACTGTGATTCAAATCTGGGTCTGCCTTTCTCCAAATGCCAGGCATAATCTTTCTCATTATGCCGCTTTCTCCCCAGAAGTTTGTCGTCTGTGGCTCTCTCAGTTAGAGTTATCTGGTTACAAGTGTACGAACTTGAGCAAAAGGTAAATCACTAGAAGGCTACCAAGGACTTGTAGGTTCAATGGGGAAAAGGAAAACAGGCATGTCTGGTCATTACACAAGTGCTCAGATGAAACGGCAAGCCATCGTGTCCCATCTCTTTGTCCCTGTGGTCAAGATTTCAAGTCCAAGGAGGAAGCATCCAATCGAACTGACTTGGGTTATGAGCCTATCCCTTGACCAAGAGACCGTAATGTCTCTGCTCAATTCCAGCTGACTATATGCCATGGATGAAGAAGACGGTACTCCGCTAGGAGGGGACACTGAATCCTGAGCAGCCAAAACACAATACACATCCACTACAATGGAGGGGACAGAGGCATGTCTAAAAGCAATAAGACGTAAGAGGGCCTCCCAGGTACATTATGACCCTCAAGTAGAGCTCAGCAAAACCCCAGAGCCCACGTAATCAAAATCCCTGAAACAGGTAGGTCACTCAGAAGAAATACGCCACCAGGGGAGGTTCTCATGAATGGCCTCAAAATCATTTTCAAAATATTACGAGTTGGTGCAGTTTTCTAAAGACAGGTCGGTGTACTTTATCAGATTAGCTAGATTCTTTTTTTAAAAAAAAAAGGCGAAGGCTGGGGCTTTGGGGGATCTTAGGGAGAAAAAGGAGAAGAAGCTCCTAGTCAATAGTTTCTAACAGAGCCTTGGGTCCCACAAGTTATCTAAAAAAAGAAAGCTGATATCCTGGCTGGTACCACACAGATAAGGCTGGTACAGTTTGCCAAACTTGAGCCAGGAAAACGATGCTTTTAAAAAGGCAACAACAAAAACAGGCACAAGGTAAGAGGTAACACGTTTGCTTGTACTAAGAAAGAAGGTAGACCCAAAGAGGAAAAGAGACATGTGGATATCTGAACAAAATGGTTAGAACTCGAGGAAGCCAGGGCTGCTCTGAGGTCAAAGCCAACAGGGACAATTAAAACTCAGTGGCACATGTGTTCAAATAGAGTGCTGTCTGAGCTGCTGGCCGGGGCCTGGGAGCTCCTTTCCATGGGATGCCCTTCATCCCGTGCGGTATCTTCCCAGATCCAGACATCAACACACCCTAGCATTCAGGGCGTTGAGCAATGAGGCTGTGAGTTATCAGCCTTAATTCAACAACTGTTCAATGCATAAATTCATGGATGAATCAATACGCAAACAAAAGAACTACGATTGGTAACTGTGACTACTCAGTTTGTAGGTACTATGTATGAAGTACCTACTGTATGTGAGGGATGGAGCTAGACTTTTACATAATGGATTTCTTATCCTCACAAGAACACTAAATGCATAATATTATACCCATTTTATAAATAAGGATCCTAATATTCAAAGAGATAAAAGGACTTACAGTAGTCACAGAACCGTAAGCGATGGGATTTGAAACCGGGTCTCCCTACGCAGTGTCTGTGTACTGGCCACAATGCCTCACAATGTTCACTAGCACCAACTAACTGTGTGGGGGGCATGGGGCCTGTATTATCCCTCATGCACACAACAATCCTTGAGACAGATACTACTGTCTCTATTTTATTGGATGAGAAAACGGAGTCTAAAAAGACAAGTAAGATTTGCCAAAGGGTACATTTTGAATACAGATGTTTTTCGAATCTAAATCTCTTTGACTTTGAAGCTCAGGGTCTTTCCACCAAGTCCCCTGCCTATCCAATTTGATTTTTAAAAATGTATTGACTTTAGTCTTATTTTCGCCAGCATGTACTAAGCCTCTGGAGAGAAATGTACAGCTCCTGCCATCAAGCAGCTTTAATCTAGTAAAGAGATTAGTTACACATTGTAGAAGATAAGGATGATAGTTATATGTCTATAGAGGACTCAAAACATGGCGGCAGAGTCTCTGGGGCTGCTTGCTTCACGAGGTGGTCTCCACCCTTGAATCCGGGCTACAGCAGACGAGACACTATGTTGCTTGTAAGGCTCGTTCCACACAACTTGAGTTGTTTAAAGGTACAACTATTCTCGGCGCTCTGAGCCTCCATGTATGAAGTCAGACAACGCTAAGGCCACCCTGCTGCGGTAAGATCAAGCCCCCCTGAGAGGTCACCTGTAGGTGCTCAGGTCAGCAGTCCCAGCTGAGTACAGCCCTCAGGTCAGCGGGGCCTGGGTGTCAGACACGTGAGGTGAGGCAGCAGCCCGTCGGGGATTCCAGCACCTGCTGTTCACGTCTCCCCCAGTCATTCGCGCACTTGCCTGCTGAAGCCTCAGACCTCGGGGAGCAGAGAGAAGCCATACTGCTGAGCCAAGGCCAAAATCCTGACCCGAAGAATCGTGCAGCATCATCAAATCGGTGTTGCTTCACAACCCCAAGTTTTGGGGTGGTTTGCGAAGCAGCCGTAAGTCATCAGAATTATGGCTTTTGGAGCAGTTATTTAATGCCAGCCGGGCACTGTCCTCTGAGCTTGACATTTACTACCTCACGTGAGCCTCCCAGCAAGCCCAGCACGTTCCTGTGAAGGAGCATGCCTGAGGTTACTTAGCTTGCGGTGGCATTCAGGCCCAGGTCGCAGGAACTCTGGCATGGGTGCTCTGAACCACTCTGCTGGAGAGGGAGGGGAGTGACGTCCATGCAGAAAGTACACAAAGCCCAAAGCCACGCAATTGTAAGAAACACCAACTGCTCTTTTTGAAACTAAACATCTTTTTCTTTCCTAATTTCAGAAGGCTTACTGTGGAGCTGAGCTAATTATTTGAGCCTTAATCAGGGACCAGCCACTCCCTGAAGCAGCTGTCCTGGCCTCTCGACTGCCTCCAGAAAGTCCCTTGGGTTGGCTGGATGTTGGCTCAGGTCTAAACCCCAAATCCCAGCCCCCAGAAGTGAGAATGCATCAGGCTGAAAGGATCCTTAGAGACCTTCCAGTCTACTCCTCTCACCCTCTTTAAAGATGAGGAAACTGAGGCTCAGAGAGGTCAAGTGACTTGTCCAAGGTCACACAGCGTGGCTGACATCCAGCCAGGTCCCCACATTCCCAGGCAAGCATTCTACCCACTGTCCCATGCGGCCGTTGCTAATATTTCCCCAGAGCCTCCTCCCTCAGTCCCCCTCTTGACAAAGCTGTTCCCCCCACACAACTACACACAGCTACATTTGGCAAGAGGTGCTATCGGGCCCACTCTGCTCATGAAATGCTGTTTTGCAATAGGGCCTCTTTGTTCATTAGCAACACAGACAAAGAAAACTGGAGTGCAGTCTTCTCGGAAGGAGATGTTTCCTGTTTTAAAGGCAGAAGAGAGCTTCCTGGCTGAATATGGCTCAAATCAGCATGCAGCTCCAGTCAGGAGAGAACCCAGAGGAGATTTAGGTCTTTGGGGAATTTCTAGAACATACAAGGAGGGCACATGGCAGGAGGAAGCGTATGGGAAACATTTTAAAAAGTATTAGCATGTTCGCCTAACCGAGTAAACACAGCACACTGGTTACCATCTTGTGGTATGAAGTAATTAGAGGGCAGGGGGCAGGTCATTAGGGTTGTTAAAACTCCCAGGAAGTAAGTGGCCTTCCCATTTGGATTTCTGCTCCGGTCCTGGTTCCCAGCGCTCCTTCCCTGTAGATTTCCTATCTGAGATCTTCCCATTCTAGAAGCTGAAGAAACTACCTTGGTGCTGATGGCCCTCAGGATACGATCTGCAATCCGAAATCACCCATCTGTTGCCTCTCCCCTCTGGCTCCACAAGTCCTTATTTTTTGTACTAGATTCCATCCCTCTTCTGTCTCCCTAGCTTTCCAGATTGGCAGAAGCTTCGTATGGCTCTGAGAGATCTTCAGTGAGCACCAAAGGCTGTGAACGAGGCTGAAAGGAAAGCAGGGCGAACTTTTTCTGAGGCCCCCTCCCATTACAGACATTCAGCTGTCCAGGAGGGCCGCGGTCAGTGGGGAGGGGGAGACTAGATGACCTCCAGAGAGACCTCAAAAGCCTGAAAATCTCTTGGCCACCGGAGGAAATGAGGGGGGAGGGACAGAACCAAGTTCCGTGGCAGAAATTCAGGCTTGTAAGCTGGCAGAGGATGGAAAGAAAAATGCCAACTTCTAGTAGGAGGAGATGTAGTGCACGTGTTTCTTAGAGCAAGCCACAGGGCTTCCATTCCAAAGCAGTAAGTGAATGCTGCCTGAGACCCACCCTCCTACATACATGCATGACAGGTCTCCAGACGCAAGACGAGATCTCCAAAAAGAAACTGGGCCAAATGACAGTTCTCAGACCCTTCCCCTCAAAGCTGAGTTCCCCCACAGACTATCACACAAAGCTGCCCGAAGAGCAAATTTCAGTCCAAAGCGCCCCCCCCATTACCCCTCTGGGAAAACTCCTCCCTGCTTAGTTAAAGCTATGAGAGGAGAATGAGGGAATTAACACCACAGGGAAACCATATCCAGTGGTCTAGTTATAGCTGGAACAGCCCGAGAGGGGAAGCTGGCCTCTCGAAGGAGGCCCTGTATCTCATTGTAGCTCAAATGCTGCTATGCTGTGTGTCCGTGTTTACGAAATGTTTCTCAAATAAGGTCAGCGCTCTAGTGCTCTAAGACTTAGGGCTCTAATAAAATGCAGACCCTGCGCTGTTTGCCAGCTAGCTGTAGAGGCATACTTAAATGCTTTCTCAGAGACAATTGTTCTCAGATTAATATTTTCCCCATGAGTTTTTTTCTTTTCTTAATTCTATATGTACTATTTTTTTAATGATGTGTAAATGTTTCTACATATTTGTACCTCCTTAACGGGATGAGTGGGGCTTGCTTTCCTCGGTGGTTTCTGAGGGCTTGGTGTCTAGCACTTCCCCCCACCATCTCATAAATCACTCTGAACCTAGCATGGTGGCCTTTCCCTTGTCAGTCATTGGGTGGGAAGCGACACCCCAGACTGATTTCCTATTATTTTGAGCTGTTCTGGTTATGCGGACATTTCACTCGCTTATTCGTCACTGGTCTAGCACATAATAGGCTCTCAATAAACAGCTCCTTTAAATAAGCATCACGGAGCCCCTTTGTTGGTTCTACTTTCTTGGAAACTGACACTTATTAATTACTTAATTAGGCCAAAAGTCCTCTCAACTCCACCTGCTTGAGTAACTAGCATGCCTGGTGTGAGGCCCCATTTGCATTTGTGAAAGATGCATCTTGATGAGTGAAAAGGAAGAGTTTGAAGCCCAGTAAGAGTTTGAAGACGGTAACTCTGAGCAAGGCTTTTCAGCTATCAAGTTTCCTCACCTGTGAATGCAAGATTCTAAGACAAACCCTGATCGTCTTTCAGATACAGGATCCCGTGTTTAAAACCAGACATTGCAGGTGGACTAATGCAAGTATTTGCATAGCACTGAGAGAGAGGCATTTGTACACATCTGATCTCATTTAAACTTGCATCAGCTCTATGAGAGCAGTGTTATTCCTACTACTCTAAAGGTTACAGATGAGGCCAGCGAGACTCAGAAAGATACTCCAACAACATCCCCCGGTTTAAAAAAAATGACACAGACCACAATTCTGCCTAGGTCTTTTCACTCATTTAAGGTTACATCAAATTGTACTCCCCTTTGGATTCCCATTAATACCACGTAGAAACCTCACATACAAAATACTTTTCTACCTACTGTCTAGAGCTAGGAAGAGATGAGAGGAGATAAAAAAAAAAGAATGTCAGCAAAGTTTTCGATAGTCCAGAGATTCCTGCAACACATTTCTGAGCAGGACATCATCCTCACTGAGCCTCCCAATCACAGAACAATCTGTTCTGTTCTCTTGGGTTGTAGGGAGCTCAGGGGCACGTTGTCATTCATCTTTGACAGAGTCCAGCCCTGGTGTCCGCTACACACCACCCTGGGCATCAAAACAGGTTTCAGATGGCCATGAAGATCAAGTCTGACATAGTTTCCAAGACTCAACCATAAGTTGGGAATCTCCAGTCTCCAATGAAGGCCCAGGTCATAAAAATCCTCCTGAAATCCAGTCTCGGGAGCTGAGGCTTAGATGGTACAAGTGCAGGATCAGTCCCGAGGCTAAGGAGAGCTGCATGAGGGGCAGAAGAGAGCAAGAGGCCAAGCTGGATGGCTCATGGCGGGGTCAGGAGCAGCTCCGGCTCAAGGAGACATGCACAAGATGTGTACGTCTACAGTCAAGCCCACAAACCTCACATGAGAAGAGGTCCATGGAGTCCGCACCCTGCAGACCAGCCTGAGTTAAGGCAGACACTAACTCTAGAGGGCAGGGGAACAAGGAATGGGTATGCTGGGTAGCAGACATGAACCACGGAGGCCAAAACACTCAAGAGAGAGGCAAGGTGGGTGGTTAAATGTGCTGGCAGACTTTCAGGAACCACAACCCACACTGCTGCTAACGTGCAGAATGAATCAGGGGTCAGGAACCCAGACTGGCGTTTCGGACATGAGAAGAGGAGTCTGAGCCCACACAAGCAGTGATAAGGCTGTGAAAAGTGAAATCACATTCATTCCTGCCAGGACACATCTTATATCCGTCTGTTCTAGGAGGACCTGATCTCAAGGTAGGGGGAGCCTGAAGATCATGGCTGAGAGAAAGCGAGTAGTATTAAGACATCTAAGTGGAAAAGAAGGCAATTCCTGCCCAGAGCTAGCAGATACTTGTGGAGGAAAATACTGGCCAAGAGGGCTCATCAGAACTGTTCTTGGAGGGTTTATCCCCCAAATTCAAAATTAAAAAAAATAACAATTAGCCATATAACCACGTGACGTTTTTCCCTAAATCTTCACCTATTAGATTCTGTTCCAAATGCCCTTGTTAGATAAAACTCCCTAAAGAGCAGCTCCCATCATTTTAAATTGAGCTCATGCTCTCTTAGGTTCCGTGCAACCACAGACATCGGCGAATCTGTACATGTTCCCATTTCTACCTATGGAAACCCCATTCAAGCTCCAATTCAAATGCCACCTACGTCCCCAATCTGGACAGCAGGTGTCCACAACATAGCATTGGCATTCCTCTCCGGATGCCTTGCATCGAATAGATGCCCACTGGTTCAACTAGGACTCATTGTTTTTCTCTTCCAGTTGTTCTTGGAGAATTGAGTTTGGAAGACAGAGAAGGGGCTGTCCTAAAAGATTTGGGAGGAATGACATGACCAGTGGTTGCAGGGCAGACCTGAGACCAGCCTTCCTGATGAACCCTGATTCTTCTGCTCCTACCTGGGGAAGTGCCTTCACCGCTGTGACTCAGTTTCCTCGTCTATCGAGTGAGGAGCGTATGAGTTCCTGCCTTGCATGACTGTTAGAAGATGAAGTGAGTCTGTACGTGTCAAGCGCGAAAGCGCTGCCGGGCACAAGAGGGGCTCGGTAACTGGCGGCTGTGGTGGGGGGGTTGGGAGAGATTTACAGGGATTTGGGGGGAGCCTGTACACCTCTGTTCTCTATCCTTCATCCTTCTTCACATCCAGTCACAGCGGTCCTCCAGCAAAGGAGCCTGTGCCAATGGGCACCCAAGATGGTAAAGGAAATACTAAGAAGCTGAGGGTTCTCAGACAGCTCTGCTGCTGACAGAAGGGCTCAATCTCCCTCTCTCTCTCTCACACACAAACACACACACACACACACACACACACACACCACATCCTCTACTGGTGGGCTTCTGGCACCAGCCTAATAGGACAAGGACGAAGCTAACGTCATGATGGAACGTGCTATGAGAAACCAAGAGGTTAGAGAAAATTCAACAAACAAAGGAATTAAGCATGAATAGGAATTCATTCCAGAGAAAATATGAACAGAACCCCAGGGAAAGAAGATGTTATGGGCCAATAAGACCTCAACAATTTTATCCATCCCAGCCAGAAAGAACAGGACAATGTATTTATGTAATCCACACCCCCGACCACAGAACGACTTTGAGAAAAGCAGACAGGACACTGCTGATTATTATTGACAACCTGGATAAAGACCCACAGGGCAAGGTCACTGAAATTGCAGAGGAAATGGGGGGAGCAGTGGTTAATACGCCAGAGGAGAAAATAAAAATAGAAAATGTTCCTGAAAAGCTGATGAAATGAAACCATTAGCCAAAATTTAATTACGATAAATGCAAACTGTTGCACTTAGACTCCAAAAAGTCAACTGCACAAGTCTGGGCCTGGAATGAGTGAGAGAGAATAGGATCAACAGCAGGGAGGGCAAGGGAGACAGTGGGGACAGAATGACCAAACCAGGGGGTGGCCGTCCAAAGTGAAAACGTCCCTTTAAAACACATTGATGAAAGTCAAGATAGCATGAGAGTAGACAGTCTCACAGTAATATAGGCAAAGAAAACTGGAACCTATTTAGAATAAGATAGCTAGGAATAGGGATAGAGCCTGCCTCAGAGTCTAACACATGCACAATAGTTGAGGAAATTATAAAAATCTATGGAAGAAAAGAGAAGACTTGGCTAAGTGGGTGGTGAGAAACCCAACAGCAATAGATTTTTGAAATCCTATCGTTTGAAAGAAGGATTATACTTGCTCTGTGTAACAACAATCAATGGGAGAAAAGTTCAACCTCCAAAGAAAAATTTATTCTTAGAACTGTTTTTAAAAATGGAATAAATTGCTTTAGGAAGAACTGAGTTCCTCACCATTGAACATAATCATGTAAACGAGAATGACCACTTTCACTTTCTCCAAAATTATGAGGTGTGATAAAAAAATATGGTGAATGTTTAAATTAAAAAAAATATTACAGTAAAAGACACATTCTCATTAAACCCCCTCAAAATACTCCCCCTCGCATCAAGCACACTTATCCCGTCGTTCTTGCCACTTTCTGAAGCAGTTCTGGAAGTCCTTTTTCGTAAGTGTCTCTAGTTGCGCTGTGGTGGCTGCCTCGATGTCCTGAATCATTTTGACTTTGGGGAAGAGCCAGAAATCGCAAGGTGCCAGATTCAGCCAATCAGGTAGATGAGGACACACTGTAATGTTTTTATTCGGCAGAAACTGCCGTATATCAGGAGGGATGTGTGACACGGAGCGTTGTCATGATGGAGGATGATTTACTACACACTTTACAACACACCTTCCCTTAACTGTAGCTCACACCTGACTGACCGCACCGAACAAGTTGAAACTTGTCACACACTGTTACTCGGGTCCGATGTGCCACTTCGCATATTGAAGAGCCCTGTCTTCCTGTTGGGTGGCACTTGGCAGCAGCATTCCCCGTATTCTTTGATCACCCTTCGTATGTTGGTGGGAGCTCAACATGCACGTGGTTGGAACTTGGACAAGAGAGCCCCTTTCAACCCTAACGATTTATCATATTGTTTTCCGAATCAGATTTTATCTTCAGCATGCTCTGGAAGGAAGACTAACCAATAAGGATTGCAATAATAATAATTATAAGAATACTTATAGAGGCTACGCCGTGATTGAAGCAATCCATGTAAGTTAATTCAATACTCACACCATCCTATGAAGGAGATATTACTGTTATTCCCATTTTACAAATGAGGAAACTGAGATCACCCAGCTAGTAAGTAGTACACCAGGACTGGAGCCCCCTCTGGCTCTGGAGTCCACACCTTTACCCACAAATATCGTTCCCTTCCCCACCTCCCTATCTGCTCAATATTAAGGACTTCGAATCATACATCCTCCACCAATGTACAGGGAAGAGCTGTATCAGATGGTTCTGGCAACACAACTATGAAGACCGCAGTGGCCTTTGGAACGTATCGCCTTTGGTAGACCAGCAAGCACAGTACTTAGAAAACACAACCCAGGTCTTCAGAACAGAGAAGCAAAGGATTCCCAGTGTGAGCTCTTCCCACCTGGGCGAGGCCGATTTGAATTTCAGAGAGTGACGACTAATGAGAGTCTTGAAAAGTCAACACCGTGTACCCCAGCGGGAACCCTCTACCCTCTATCCTCTCCGGAAGTAGTGGTGGTTCAGAAAAGCTCTCCGGAAAAGCTTCCAAGCCTTGGTTTTTGTTTTTGTTTTTTTCTTTTCAGCAGCTCTAAAAAGGGTTAAGACCACCTTACATAATGAGGGTGGAGCATGCTAGTTAAATGCAGCTGTTTCAAGTAAAAGCAGTAATGGAGGCAGACACGGGAAGTCAGTACGAGGAGGTACTTAGGGAGAGACAGGAGGATTGAGCATTGGAAAAAAAACAGTCAGGGCCAAAAATTCCCCTTGAAAATCCAACCCGCCCCCCCCAAAATAAATAAGTAAACTGCATTCTTTATTTAAATATACCACAAAGCAGCACACCCATGGAAAAGACATAAATCACTTCAACCATAATCCCCTCTTCATGGAAGGGAGGCCAACGTGTGCTTAGCTAGAGAGGAGAGGGAGGAAAGCAGGCACGAGGGTGTTGGGCACAGCCTACCCACAGACTAGGAACTTACCTCCACAGGGTATGTTTAGAGTGGGCATCTCGAACCTTCCAGCTGAATGGGGCCTGAGATGAAGAGCTGGCAATAACGGCCGTGGCCACCATCTTTACCAGTGTGTGGCGGACTCCGTGCCAGGTACCGTGCTAAGCACTTCCTGCCCATTAGTTCCTTTCATCCCCCCCAAGAGGAATGTTTACTGTGCCCTTTACAAGTAAGGAAAAGGAGCAGGAGTGGATGAAACACTGTGCTGGGCACTGTTTTGAGCACATTACATGGGTTGTCTTGGGCCACGTGCACGACATTCCCACGGGGCCCATGCAATTATCATCCTGTATTATCGGTGTGGAAATATGGTACAAAGGGATTAAACAGACTGCAGCCCAGAGGACTGGAATGACGGCCCAGGGTACAACAGCAAGGACGTAACAGAGCCAAAATCCAAACCAGAGCCATCTCCAGAGCCCACACCCGAACCACTAGGCACGGGGCTCTGACACCTTGCCACGGCCCATTTAGTCGACACAAAAGATCCCACAACGCTCAGACCCACTGTTCTCACCTTCTAGGGGAGAAAGAACTCGGTGACAACAAACGGAGCTGGAGAGAAACAATATAACAATCAAAATGGCAAATATGCAGAAATAATACAAGATCCAGATGATCAGCAAAAGCAAAACTTAGTAATGATCCTACAAATACATCAATCAATACAAGAAGAGGCACCAGCAAAAGCCACAGAGAGTGCAGGATGACGCCGCTGAGTTCCTGATCAGAAAGTCCTATGGTTTAAGTGTTCAGGATTTCTAGCTCTTTTCACTGGCATGTGCACAGTAGGAGTTTTCTAAGGTTGCTAAGCAACACCTGGCAACCAGACTCCAGAGTGAATCACTCATTAGGAATCCTTGGTAACTCTAGCAAGGAAATAATGTCTAGTTCACAAAAGCCAAATTTTAGAAACCCTTAATAACTCATGTAATAGGTTACTAGTAAATTGCCTGAAGCCAAACATAAAAACACAAATCTGTTAATTGCCCATCTTTCACTTGTAAGAACTAAAGGAAGACTTGCATTTTTGAGAATCATCATTCATTTAGTCAGCATGTATTACTTGAAAGCCTACTATGTGCCAGGTCTTGTTCTAGATACTGGGGAAGAGGACCATACATAAAAAACCATTAAGACTACACTAGGTTTCTTCTTTCAGGAAAACAAGGCCCAGAGAGGTAAAGCAATCTGTTCAGAGTTGCACAGCACACTGGAGGTGTGTGCGCTCAGCTGCTCATGTCCAGACCAGCAGACTTGCCAGGAGAGCACTGGGCTTCCCGAAAGGCCACATGGTCATGGTTGGCTCAGACAGGCCCCGTGATTCACCAGCTTGCCCCTGGCATTGTTGGCTGGCCCTGAGGGCAGAGAGTACGAGAAAGCAGGGCTTGGCTGTTGAGCACCTTGGAGAGTCTCCCACTTGACCTCGGGACCTCTGTGGTCAAGTGAGGGAAAGCCTATGATACGGTGTGGGTTTTTATTGGACCCAACCACCAGCGAAGTTCGCCGTCATCTGGAGTGACGGAGAAAATTAAGTTACCACATTCTCACGTTTCAGCCTTTCGCCCGTTTTCCTTCGCAAACAGGAAATGTTTATTTAAATACAGCAGTCTCCAGCATGTTCTGGAGCCAAGTGAAAAACCAAAGATGTCCACTCTTGCCCCACTCCGCTGTTCAGGCCACCACCTCGCTGCGGGTGAGAAGTGGGCCTCTGCCTCGAGGCAGGCCGGGGAGAAGGGGCCCCACATGAGAGTTCATTTTCATCTGTCTCCTCTTTTCCAGGCCGAGATTGTGGTTGGAGAAGAATTACATCTGTGGGCTCCTTTTGTACTCAGAAGGGTAAAGGCAACATCTGTTTACTCTGTGCTCTATGGTAAATGTTTTGTTTCAGGCACCACCGTTCACTTCCTCTCCTCCTGTCCTCTATCTTTGCTGCACGGATAATAAATTACACTGAATTCTCCTCTGCGTTTATTTAGCTTTCTTGTGGGTGTCACCTCCTCATTGAGGGGGAAAGGACTGTCAGGAGTTTATAAACGACAGAGAGTTTCTCTTTCTGTGAGATGTGCTGACATTCTGGAGAAGGAGCTGGAACACAGACCCCCAACTCTGATAGCAGCTTAATTACAAACAATTCAACAGGCCCCATTCCAGGCCGAAAGCAAAGTCCCAATGGTGACCACATTATCCCCATGCAGGTTTTTCTTAATGGCACAGCATGAATGGACGAGGCCTAAGAATCAGAAATACCAACCAAACACACACACACACACACACAGATACACACACACCTTCAGTAAAGCTTCTTTGGGAGGTAGAGCAGCAAAAATAAAGAAGACAGAAAATGCTTCTTTTTTGTTATAAAACACAATGTAAACATTTGGGATCAGAAGAGTGGACTTGAGGAAGGTTCCGAGCATCTGACGGCAGTGCTGACAAAACTTACGCCCCTTGGAAAACAGCCCTGAGGAGTTTGAAATCCTCACTAAAGGAAGTTTCCTTCCCCCGTCCTTTGCTTACATTCTTTACGTTGAATTTCTGGCTTTCTTCTGTATACACAATGGTTTTATATACAGTTACTAGAATGCAGTAAAGGCTCAAGTAATGTTTGTTGAATGAATGAAGGAAAGAAGGAAGGAGAAATTCCTCCCTAAAGAAATCCTTTGCAGAGGAATGCCAACTATCCCCCCACAAGTCTGCAGCCTTGAAATGCTACATCTGAGTTGACTGAGACAGTGAGGGATTGAAAGACTGCTGGTGGGCTGCTCGTGACCCCTGCAGCCCCCCTGGCCCAGCTGGCTCCTAAACGTTGCCCCCTCTCCTGGGGAGAAAGGAGATGAGAATGAGGGCCAGCCTTGGCAGCCGTATCAGCCCCCAGCACCCCAGCCAAAGCAGTCCCAGTGACCAGAACCAAGGCAGGTGAGACTCAGGTATTCCTTCCAAAGCACTTCCTATTCTGTCAATGCCGGCCAGTGACCGTGACTATAGCAGCGGGCCCAGGGAATGCCCAGGACTCCGATGGCTGCCTATCTTCTCCAGTTGTAGAGCAAATGGGCAGCCCGGAGCTGCCTGGGTCTCCTGGGGGAGGTGGTTGGGTGGCCCGCTCGCTACAGTGATGTGTCTGTAGCGTTTGAAGACTTCCTACATGCCAGGAGGAGAGGGGTCTACTCTCCTTGGTTTCCCAAACATGCAACATAATTTTGAAGATGGGGGAGAAGTAATTGCAAGGCCCCAAAAGGACAGCTAATGTCAAAGCAAGCTGAATGTCGCAAGGTACAGCCGAAGTGCCTATTCTGAGACCCAAGCCCAGCCAGAACCTTCCCAAGGCCGTCTTCTGTTTATAGATCTTGGCCCAACTAACCTTTGCTCCAAGAATGTCCAGCAGAGTACTAGGTGTGGCCTTAGGAGCCAGACATGCTCAAATTCAAATGCTTCACTAGCTACATGACCTTGAACAAGTCACAAGATGACTTAACTGTTAAGTGAAATAATAAGCATTACCTATATAACTAATAAGACTATTATAGAGATTCAAAGAGATAGCACATGTAAACAAATTGAGCAGGAAAAGCATTCATTAAACATTAACCACAGTTATTTCACTAACTCACGTGGCTGGCCCTGGTGTGAGGAGGGAGGGGGATTTAGTTTATAAGTTATAGGCATCCAAAAATACCACCCAAACCCCATTTTCACTGGTTTGGTAGAACATACTGTCTGAATTAAATTGTGGGAACCTGGATTCTGGTCCTTTCATCACCGTCAACTCAGGGTATGACCTTGGGCAAGTCATTTCACATTTCTGAGCCTTCTTTTCTACATGTGTTAATGAAGGTTCAGCTCTAACCCTCTAGAATCACATGGTTCAACCCCACAGAATAATCTCTGCAGTGGGAGGAAAAAAATGTTTTGAGCCAAAGGAAAGCTCCAGGAAAAAGGCGGTTCTATTGAGTCTCCACCCAGGGACATGTAAAGAGGAAAAGGAAGAGAAGAAATGGGGTAACAGGAGGTGATTAACAGGGATACCATACTCTAGGACAATTCATCTCAGTCTCATCGCCACTCTCTTCCAGCCCAAAGTCAAGAAGGCAGAATGGAAGACTCAGGCACCTACCCCTAAGACACGTGGGGAAAGAGGATGGCAGGAGAACAAGACCTCGAGAAGTCTACCACCAGAGAGCAAACCCTCACCCACTTCTGGGCTATGATCCCAGGCCAGTTCCCACTGGCTCCACCATTTCTTCCTCCTTTCCCAACTCTCCAACTGAGGGCTAGGAAGAACCCACCCCAAATCCAAGTTTTGAATTTGGTCGGAGGATCAAAATGATAAATGTTTCCAAAACGTTGACATATGAAAAGTAAATATTTGGTTGCACAATTGAGGTTAAAACGAGGGTCAATCCATCCCACTCTCCAAGTGCTTCTCCTCTCACTGCCAAGCCCAGGATCCTAGGCTGAGTGCGGTTTGTAAGATTATAGCGCTCGGTCTCATTTAAAGGGCTGTCAGCATTTCCATTCTCCAGCCCTTTTGGGGAGGCATTTATAACCAAGCAATAAAAAATTCACCGGGGCTGCAGCTTGGCATCTCCAGGGCTGCGCTCCAGGCAGGGCAGGTTTTGCGAGCACCCACTCTGAATTCTTTTGGTTCCTCAGAAGTTAGACCTTCACACACACGCTCAACTTTCCTTGCGAGGGCAGCCAGAGAGTGGCTGGCCTGGCCGTTCTGATCTCCAAGCGGGTCACAGTCTGGGGCCCTCTGGCTCCAGTATCGGCGCCCTGAAGCCCCATCACCCCTCAGCTCTTCCCTTCAAGCCCCTCTTTAATGAGCGCAGACCCTTTACCCTCACCCTAAGACCTCGCTGGCTGCAGTGTTCTCGCTCTCCTCCCCACATCTTCTGCCAGCGTTCTGCTTGGAAGCTGTCAGCCGGCCCTGCATCTGGAGCCTTTAACCCAGGAGAGGCACTACTCTACTCATCACAGGGGGCTTCCAGACCTCTATCCCCAGACCTGCCTAAAGCCACAAACCCCTAAGTCAGAGAGTGGAGGATCCCATCCAGGAGAGGGTCAGAGTTGAGAATGCAGGCAACGTGACCGAGGGCAAAGGCAGGATCTGGCGTCTGGGGGCCCCTCTGTGGGACCCAGGTGGGTGGCCCGAATGGAGGCTGGCAGGGGTACTCACAGGCGTTCGGCGTTGCGGGGCATGCCCCGGGGAACCGCCCGGAGGCCCAGCCCGTGGCAGTCCACGCTGGCGGCAGAGCAGGTACACTTGGTGGGGCAGGCGGCGGCGGGGGGCCCGCTCAGGACGCTCGCCAGCGCCAAGGCCAGCGCCAGGCGGGCGCGCACAGCGGCGCCGGACCCTGTCCTCCCGGGGGCCATGGTGTGCAGGGGCCCGCGCCCGGAGGAGGCTGCCTTGGCGGGGCAAGACGCTTGAAGCCCGGAGAGGCGCGGGGGAGCACGGGCGGCCTGGGGAGCGGGCGGTGGAGTTGGCGCGGAGGAGGAGCGAGCTCGGCGCTCAGGCGCACGGGGCGCGGGCGGAGTGGGGCGCGCCGGGCGGCGGCGACAGCAGCAGCTCCATCGGCGGGGCTGGCGCTGCCCCGCTGCGCATCGTTCGGAGTGCCCAGGTACCGAGCGCCCCCTGTCCCCGCTGGCCCGCGGCCCGGAGCGTGGGCCGGCTCGGGGTCCTGGGGCTAGAGCAGTGGGGCGCGGAGCCCGGCGAGGTCCGGCGTGGGGCCGGGCTGGGGAGCGCAGCGTCGGCGGCTGGGGCACGGGGCAGCCGGGCGAGCTGGCCGGCGCTCGCTCTCTCCATTCACTGAGCAGGGCAGACACCAGAGACGCGGCCCACCCCTCCTGCGCCTCCCCCCCAACCCCCAGCCAAAAAAAAAAAAATAAAACACGCCAGTTCCTCCTCCCATTGGCTGCGCTGCGCGTCATGTAGACTAAGTTGGGAACTTTGCTGGAGCCACCGAGAGCCCGAGGGAGGAGGAGGCAGAGGAGAGGGAAGCGACCGGGTAAGGGACGGGCTTTGCCCGGAGAGCCCCAGAACCGGGACTCAGTCACTCTTAGGAGCCAAGGATAGAGCAGGCTGGTGGCACTTTTTCTGGATTCTGTCACTGAGCTAGGCACTCTGTTCATATTCGTTCCTTCTGTCCCAACTCCGTCCCGCCCGCAAGGGGGCATCTGAGTGCCCCCATTTTATAGATTGAAAAAAAGAAGAAAAAGAAAAAAAGCTCAAATTAGGGAAGTGACTTGCCGGAGGTCACACAGCTACTAGCGGGACGCCAAACCGTGGCCCTCTGTGATCCACCCACGTTCTACGTCACAGTCCATCAAAGCCGCGTCCCTACCTCGTCTACAAAGATACTCAAAGATCCTACCTCATCTTGGCAAAGATGCACAACTTATTCCTAAAGAACCTACTGTATGGACAGGAACGCACTCCTGTCACACGTGTCACAGAACTGGCTAACCCTCCCTGGAGGCCTGCCCTGCTCTGCCCAGAGCCAATGCCGGCTGTGCAGCTAAAAGCAGTGATGGCGGGATGTGGACCCCCGGATTCTCCGAGTTTCCAGTTCCCGCCTGGGTGACTCTGGGCCAATCATGTCACCTCTGAGCCAGGGGGACCCGGCCCTGTTTGGGGCCTCCTCACTGGGATGCATGGAGCATTGAAGAAGAGAAAGTGTTTCTGCAAAACATTCATACGCAAGGCATCACTGCTGCCCCCAGCGCCTTCCTTCTTTCAGTGCCTCCTCTAAATTAGCCAGGGCTGAGCTTTTCCAGATGCCTTTCGGGAGGGGCTCGGGTGTTAGAGGCTCCATAAATACTTGTACGAATGATTTTGTTTGTTTGTTTGGAGGCAGAGAACAGGAACTGGAGGAAGCATTGCCCAGACTTCCTTGATGTCTGCTCAGCCTGGAAAAGTCTGAATGAGCCCTGCACACACACACATTCACACACAGACAGACGTGCATACACACACCTGTGCACACACATGCTTACACATCCATACTCAATCACATATGCAAAGGTGCACATCCATTCTCAAAATGCACATACCCTATCACATTACCACAATGCCAGCTTTGCCACGGAGAACTCTTTTTCTTTCGTTTAAATGCTATTCTGATTCCTTCTACTTCATTTTCCTTCAAGGGAACTTTCAACTACTTGACCACATCCTGCGAATATATGGTAGAGGTGCAGATTTTGTTTTATTGTACTTAGCAGATTTTCAAAGTCATAGCTCCAGGCACCCGATTCTACCTACATGTACACACACACAAGCACACTTCAGCGTCCACCATTCATGAACACATTAGGTGCAATTTACTGCTGTTATTCTTGGGAGCCGCTTTCTGTACACACACTGTTGTGATCGCCCTCTGGTGGCCATAGAGGTCTTTGGGCCTCCCGGCCTCAGGGTGACTTCAGCTTTTAAGAACTCTAAACATCCTTTCCTCTGAAGCTTTCCTCCAAACCTTGAACCAATTTAGTACCAGGTCTGAGGCAGATGAGAAAACTGGGTAAAGGCCCAAGGGCACACAAGCATCTCAGACTGTCTGGAGTAGAAAAGAGGAGGGTTTTCTTTGTTTTCCCAAATGCACACTAGAGCATGTTTTGTTTTTTTTTTTTTTGCAAACCCTTCAGGCTGGGCCTGGGTCTGTGCTCTGAGAACAGTGGGGAGGAGGAGGGGAAGCTTTGTTTCCATTTAAGCTGCTGGGGGTTTCGTGAGCCTGACTAGATCTGTGACTTCATAGGCATTCAAACATGCTTTTCCCTGGCAGAACCACTTTAGCACAGAGTACAGGGGTCAATCACCACCAAGGAAGAGGCCAGTGGCAGCAACAGGAGGTATACAGGCCACTCGCTGCACAGAATAAGGGAATATTTGGGCTGGAACAACCACAGAAATCACCTAACCCAGCATTTCTGCAAGTGCTTTCTGATCACTGCTAGTTCCACATGTGTTTTTTTCATGGGTTCATCATGGGGAAGGGGCTAGTTTCCTTGGACAGAAATGCAATGAGAAATGCTGCTCACCTTCACCTCTCTTAGAGATTTGCCTCACAGGTGAGTTAATTTAAGACCCTGAGAAGTCCTGCAGTAAAGGGACAGGCTTAAGACTTGTTCAACCCAGTTTTCCAGTACAGCTGACTCTTTTACATGTAAACTTAGAATTCTTTTGGAATTTTTGAAGAACTCTCAATATAATTCAACCCTGTATTTACTAATATGGAAACTGAATCTCAGAGAGGAGAGGGCGCTGGTACCAGGTCACCCAGCTAACTAGTGAGAGAGCCACAGCCAGGACACAAGGCTCCCAGTGCCTAGAATGGGGCTCTGTCCATTGTCGCCCTCTGCTTCTGGGGCATCTGCAGAACGTGTCAGCTTCCCATTAGAATTACCACCCCTCCCCCCCTCCGCCCTGGGGAAGTCTAGATAAGTCCTTGAAAGACCAGGCTGTTGGGTGGGATTTTTTATGCCTAAGTGCCAGAAATGGCTTTTACTCTGTGTGGTGTCATTTTTTCAGAGTTCCACATAAGCCTCTGGGGCCTGCTTTTGGATTTTTTTCTATTTTTTCATAGGTTTCTCAAAGCGAATTGCCCACCTTCCCCAAGGTAAGCGCCTCTCACAAGTGCACCTCTACCCGTCTTCTGTCTCTCAGTGAAAGACACCACCATACACATGGCCGTGTTAATCAGTTGAGGTTTTCTTGTTGAAGCAACAGAAAATGACTAACTGGAGTTTAAAACGGGACTTTTTAAGAAGGCTTTTGGGTGGCCTACACAATTTATGGGGAAAAAAACTGAAGAAGGAGCCTTCAGAAAAGACAAGAACCAAGGCATGATCTAGGTACCAAGCCCAAGATTTCCAAATTCCCAGGAGGGCAAGACTGGTTGGCCTGGCTAAAGGTCACATGATCCCCCTCTCGGCCAGAAAAGACAAGAACCTGTGGATGATGGTTCCGTGGAAACTATACTCAGTGGGATAGGTAGATGCAAACTCTTAACAGAAAACTGGGGAGCTATTAGCTGAAACAGAAGGGGGGCGATGAAGAGGCCAAACAGCACCACAGCACGTTCGCTCTGTCTACACCACAACCATTCAGTCCCTGAGTCCTGTTAATTGTCCCCCACGATTACCTCTTGAATCTGTCCCTTTTAATTTGGGGGCCTCCTCCCATTGTTCAGGTCCTGGTTTCACGCATGGTCATTGCTCACATTGGCACCCACATCAGTTCAGTTCTCTAACTGAACTTTGTTTGTTTGTTCCACCAATCCATTCTTTACCCTGATGATCAAGGGGTTTTTCTAAAATGCAAACCTGACGATGCAAGCCTAAGCTTTGAAGTAGATTTCTGCCTCCACCACCTCATCTCCCACCAAAGCCTAGACTCAGTTTTGCTGTCCAGTCCTCCAAGAAACCTCGCTGATCCAGACTATTCGATTCTCAAGGGCAGTGTCTCTATATAATCTATTTATTCCAACATTTTATTATAAAAAGTTTCAAGCACACAGAGATGTCTAATCCATTTTTGCATGCTTGATGCCTTAGAGGTACAAATAAATCTTTGATGATTGATGAACTAATAAATGAACAATTATGTGAATGAATAATCTTCCTAATCAGCTAGCTTATCTGACATTCTCTTGTTGCAGTTTTACTTATTTTGATCAGTGCCACTTGTTCATTTGGGGGAGGAGGAGGAGGTGGAGGAGATTATGTTCTTTCAGAATTTCTGGGAGAGTTTTTTGAAAACTATACACATCCCCCCTCCTCCCTCCACATGTCGTGTCCAGCGCGACAAGAGTTGTGGGAAGCGAGGAGGGTGGTACAAGGTTAAGAGAGACAGAAGCCAAGAATAGAGCGCAAGCGGGGCCAAGGGACTGCAGCCTCAAGGACTGAGCCCCGAATTGGGCCAACGCATGGCTTTTATTAGTTAGGTGTGGAAGTAAAAGAAGTAAAGCTTGTCAATCTCAAGATCTGTGAATCCCATACATTACAGTGGGAAACTGATTTAAGCCAATCACCCTTACCTGCAGGCAGCCCAACCATAAGTCTCAGGATAAGTACTTCCCCAAAGGGACAAAACCTTTATGCATATGAATAGATGGAGAGCACATCATTGAGTCACTTCCCCTGCAGGTTGTGGGAAGGAATGCAGCCAGAGGCAGAAGCTCTCCTTAGCTGGGGGATGGTGGGGGGCTGTGCCCACCTCTATCAACCCTGTGAGTTCCCCAGATGGTCCCCACATGGCTGTGTCTGGCTTGCGTTGCCCCCCTGCCCGCCGCCGTGGGGAGTCGTACCCATCTTTGACTAGTCAGCCATCTTTCTGGGGTCAAACGGGGAGACGTAAGGTGTAAGCACAAAGGTGAAGCAAAGTCCCTGAAAGGACCCATCTCACAGACGCTCCTTTCTTTAGGGGCAGGTACAAGGAGACAGACAAGTAGGCTGCTGCGTGGCAGCACCCACACAATTCTGATGTGTTTGTTCCCACCCCATTGAAATTGCCCTTTGTTCTGGTCATTCTCCAGTGGGTTGTATAGACCACTCTCTGCCCACTGTCACCCTGTCCTATTACCCGGGATGCTTATCCCTACAGTCTGTATCACCTACACTCTCTTGGGTCTGGCTACATGGGTGGCACCTCAGAGAGCTGGAGGAGAAGCCAGAACTTCCTCCACAAGGACAGCAGTTTGGCAGTGATTACCTTCCCCTACAGAAGGCCACAGTTCATGTCCTCCAGCCCTGTCCTCCGGGTACCATACCCACCACTTTATCTCTTTAGAAGATAAAAGTAGGAATAGTTTCCCACTGTTGCTAAACCTTGGGCAGCCCATCCCTTGTTGATTCTTTAACCCTGCCTCACTTTTCTAAACAATCCTTTTACTAAATTTCTTCAATTACTTCTTTGAGTTGTGTCATCTGTTTCCTACCAGTGACCCTGAAACTGACACACTACCTGACACACTACTGAGGCAGATCTCTGAAAAGTAGGTGAACAGGGAGGGGAAGGAGAGACAATGAAAACTCCAATTTGATATAAGATTATGATCCCTATTAAATCTTCCTGGGAGAGAGACCAATCACGTATGTGAATTTCTGGAGAGTAGGGTTAAGGGAAAAGTATACCATCAGCTAGACCTGGGGGGCCATTTTTTTTTCAATGTAAATGCTTCTTTCTCTCTCCCTTGACAATGAAAGAACAATAAAGCTTTACTGCCAGTTAATCTGTTGAGTTTCCCTATGGGGCAGGATCTATTATGACTAGATAAATGTTTGATGAATAAATATGTAATTTTAAAATAAATAACCTATCCTGAAGAAGATAAAGCAACAGAACTTTCCAAAATCCATATTCACCTATAGTGGACAAGTATTATTTTGTCTTTCGCTCCAACCATGAGCCTTCTTGTTCTTATATGATCTTTGCCTCGCAAACAGTGATTTTTCACAAAGACAGTGATTTTCTAGGGGTGGGCACAGGACTGAAATGAGCCAATCAGAGTCTTCCCTGGGATTTTTCCAACTGGAAATGGAGAAAGAGATTAGTACTTCTATGGTTGGAAAGCTGGAACATGTAAGGAATAGGAGTGAGTGACCATATTTTTAGCTGTGTGGCCAAAACTGGTACAAAAGAGTGGATTTGACCCATTGTCCAGAAGTTTAAGTGGCCTTTAGCTCAATTTAGCACTCAAACAACAATTTTGGTAACCTCATATATGCTCAGGAGAAGATACAGCTCACAGCTACCAATAATTCAATTAGGAAGACAAAATTAAGATATATAAGAGAAAAGATATGGCACATAATTAAATGTTAATTGATGTGGATCACATAGTAAGGGCTATGAAATTTTAAAGAAGGAGAAATCACTTCAACCTACATTGGAAGGGATGAGGAATACCGTTTGACTTTTGAAGGATGCATTTGATGATATCAGTGGGAGGGAAGAGGGTGTTTGCATTAAGGGAGGCAGAGGCAAGGAGGCAGGAATAGAATGGTGTAGGGGGTGGGGAGAAGACTTTGGGAATGTGGATTATAAAAGAGTTTGGGGCAGATTTCTACTGGTCTGAGAGAAAATTTGAGAAAAACAGCTTTGCTGCCTGATTTGTCCTTGGATGGGGCTCAGCCTCCTTGCTTTAGAAGCTGGAGAACACTGTGCAGAGGCAATGGCTCTAACCTTGAGAGATGATACAGATTGGAATCCCCAGAAGGGAACCAGCAATGTGCCCCCAGATTGACTTTGCCCTGAGAGGAGGTCTGAAAGGAGGTCAGATGATGTGGGGAGCTCTTGTTTCTCTAAACTGGTGCATTGAGATGGGCACTCAGTCAGATGTGGGGTCAGCCTCCTGGTCTTCAGCGCCAAAGGGCTGACCTGAGAGGCCTGGCAGATAGGTGAGTGCAACCACGGGCCTCTCCAAACTATGCAATGAAGATTTGTCTCTATTTGAGCAAAGCAAGAACTATCACTGGGGAACAGCTCTCCAACTTGAGGAGTATTAATCACCTAATTAACCAGAACACCTGCTCATAAAACTCATGCCACTCAGGGAACCAAAGTGAACAGTGCACGAGGATGTGCCGCACAGACATGGTGGTGGCATCTGCATCCTTGGCTGGCCTCCTTGGCACTGGGGTTCACGAAACTCTCCAGCCAGCTGTTGGCCTTGACAGAAACTTCAGAATCCCAGCCTTGTTTAGCAAGCAGTGATTAGTGCAAACTCAGAGGAACTCCTCTTGCAACTTATTTGGAACCGTGGATGCCCCTGATGTGCTGGGCATGTTCTGAGTGTTTTGCAGATATTAACTGTCTAATCCTCACAACAACCAAGTGAAATCCCCTATTGTGGAAGAATCTGGCTGGATGCTCACAGATCCAGTTTCTTCCTCCTAGATACACAGGAAGACTACATGTCCCAGCCTCCCTTGCTGTTAAGTTGGGGCATGTGCCTCATTTTGACCAATGGAGCGTATGCAGGAGTGACGCATGCCACTTCCAGACTTGGTCTTTGAAACCTCTTACATAATTAGTCAAGCTTTCTCTCTTTGTTGGCTGGGCAAATAGAGGGGATCCAGTGAAGGATCCTAGAGAGCCCTGAGAGGATGGGAGCCATAGAAAGGAAGACGTTGGCATCCCTGACTCATCACATAGAAAGCGGCCAAATACTCAGTCTATACCATGAGAAAAACCTAACCTCCCACTGACATTTTGTTTATGACAGCCATTAGCATTCATTACCCAGGCTGACATACCAATGCAATCTTGGCCATTATGTTCCCCCAAATCAAAAAGGGCCGCTCTTAGGGAAAGCTACTGTCTATGTGGTATGATTTCAGAAACAACATAAAATTCCTCCCTCCCCAAAATAATACCTCCTCCTATTAATTGATGAAATGCTTGTAATTTTAGTAAGTCATTATCTGTCTTTAATCTATTTTTTATTTATTCATTCCACATATATTTACTTCCTAGGCACAGGTAATGTTATACATGCTACAGTGAAGACAAATTAAACATGATTGCTATTCTCATGAAATCTTGTATGAGCAGCTGATATAATCAATTGAACAAGAAAGTAAATACATAATTACAAATTATAAAGTTTGGGGAAGGGAATTAATAGGGTGATGTGACAAGGACTAAGTGAGTCTGTCGAAGTTTCCAAAAAGTGGTCAGGGAAGAAAACTCAGAAGATGAGAAGAAGCTAATTATGATATAATAAGATATGAGTGGGTAGGTCCCTATTCCAAGAGACAAACAGTCCATGCAAAGACCCTACAGTATGAGTGGGCCAGTTGTAGGAATATAAAGAAGGGCATTGTGAAGGGATCCTAGGACATAAAGGAGACCTATTCTGGAAAGGTCAGAATTATTTCTCCTTCGCTGCTCTATTGACCTCAGTCTATATGAAGTATGACAATGAGTATTATTACCGCTTCCGTTTGTATGTATGAAGAGAAGCCTAAACTTTTGGATCAATTTGACGTGACATGGAGTCCGTTACAATTGCAGGGATTTCTGCAAACAAAGGGGTTCATAAACTAATTAGGTAATTTGTGTTAAAGTTATCTTGTATAGGCAATATCATATTTTTCTACAGCTTTTAAACTTTTGTGGCTAGCGGGTAAGGGGTGGAGTTGATGAAGATCCCGGGGGTAGGAGGTTAGAGATCCTCTAACTCACTCTTAGAATCAATGCCTCATTTAGTGATTATGTAAATGTGAATGCACCCAACAGCAGAGTTTCAACATCTATGAAAACAGAAACTAGTAGAACTAAAAGAAGAAACAGATTAATCCACATTTATAGCTGGAGGTATCGACACTCAGTAGTTGCTAGAATATGTAGACAAGAAATCACTAAGCATATATGAGAGAACTGAAAAACACTAGCAAACAAGTAAGCCTAATTGACATTCAGAGAACTCTCCACCTGACAGTTGCAAAATATACATTATTTTGAAGTCCATTTGGCACATTCACAAAGATATACCATAGTTTAGACTGTAAAGCAAGGTTCAATAATTTTAAAAGAACTCAAATTATATAAAAATATTCTCAGACCATAATAGAATTAAACTTAGAAATCAAAAACACAAAGATATGTAGTAAATTATTAAAAATTTTGAAAATTAAGCATCATTCTTCTAAATAAATCATGGCCAAAGAAGAAATCACAAGAGAAATTAGAAAATATTTTGAACTGAATCAAAATGAAAACGCAACATATGAACATTTGTGGAATGAAGCTAAAGCAGTGTTCAGAGGGAGCATTTTGGCATTAAGTGCTTATATTACAAAAGAAGGAAGGTTAAAAATCAATAATTTAAGCTTCCATTTAAAAAACTATATAAAGAACATGTTGAATCCAAAGTAAACAGAAGGAATGGCGTTATTAAATAAAGAGCAGAAATCACTAACATTGAAAAAGGATTGCAAGGGAGAAAACCAATGAAATCAAAATTGGTTCTTTGAAAAAATAAAAACAATTGAAAACAAAACTAGAAAGAATTATTATGAAAAAAGAAAGAAGACAAACTATCAATATCAAGAATGAAATAGGGGTCATCTCTGTAGAGCTGACTAACATGAAAATAATAACAGAATATTATGGAAAGTTTTATGCCAAATATTTGATAACTTAGACAGCATGAACAAATTCCTTGGAAGACACAAACTGTAAGAGCTCACTCAAGAAGAAATAAATAGCCAAATTAGTCCTGCACTTATTTAAAAAAAAAATGAATTCACAGTTTCAAAACATTCCTACAAGGAGAATCCAGGTTAGATGGTTTCCCTGGGAAACATGACGAATTTTATACAAACTCTTTTAGAAAACAGAAAAGGAAAGAATGCTTTCCAAATCATTAATGAGGTCAAAATTACTCTGATAACCAAAACTAGACATATCAATGTACCTCATAAATATTAAAAAATTTTAACAAAATATTGGGAAATGAAATTCTGTAATAAACAAAAATGATAATATGTCATGACCAAGTGGATTTTATCCCAGGTGTGAAAAATTGGTTCAACACTTGAAAATTATTCAATGTCATTTCTACATTAACAGAATAAAAAGGAAAAATAATATGATCTAGAAAGATGCAGAAAAAGTATCTGAAAAAATAAATTCTCAGAAAACTAGGTGGTAAAAAAAGGAAACTTCCTCAACTTGATAAAGAACGTCTACCAAAAACTACAGTTAATATATGATGTAAAAATGAATGTTTTTCTCCTGAAATCAGGAACAAGGCAAGGCTGTCTGATCTCACCATTCATTTGCAACACCTTACGAGAAGTCCAAGCCAATGTAGTAATATGAGAAAAAGTAAAAAGGCATGCAGATTAGAAAAGAAGACATAAACTTCTATTTATAGACATGATTATCTACACAGGAAATCCCAGAGGATCTACTTATAAGGGAGTTTAGCAAGGTAACAGGACACATGGCTTATATATGAAAGTCAATTGTTTTCTTAGATACTATCAATGAATTAACTGGAAATTGAAATCACAAAAGCAGGCCCACTTGGCCTGTGTCTTCATGATCACTGCTGCAATGAGCTTCCTCAAAAGTTTCCCGCCACTGGGGTCAGCTGAGGGGCTACTGCCAGACACCCAGGCTGTGCTGAATGGGAAGGGGGAAGGGCCTTGGCACTGGCACTCATGACATCGCTGAGAGCCACCTGTCTTGGTTAGGTGGCTCTGGACTAGGATTCTCACTGGAACAGTCATCATTAGTTTGCATGCAGTGTCCAGGGACCTAAATGCATCTCCATGAGAGCATCTTTATGTTAGGGTGAATGCCAGATTTGAAGAAGAATCAAAAGAATCTGTTGCTGAAGAAGAGGAAGACCTGAGTTGAATCTATTGCTGAACTCAGATTTGTGCCTAGTGATAAGTCAGCATGGGAGGCAATGTTCCCTGCAACGTGCGAATGCCAGGCTTTGTATCCTGACCCTGAGGATGAAGATTCAGACGATGTCGATGGAGAATATAATGTGGAAGCACATGAACAAGGGCAGGGGACATTCCTACATTTTACGCCTACGAAGAAAGATTATCCCTTTTAACAGCAGAAGGCCAGGCCACACTGGAGAGATGAGAAGGACGGCTTTTGCAGCCGGTGCGCAGCCAGTGTAACATGGCTGGAGTCCGCACAGACGATTCCGTAAGAGATTATGCAGATGGGATGGAGGTAGGTGCTACACCAACAGATGCTGGGCAGTTTGAGCGTGCAGATGCTGAGCACTGGAAATGGTTTTATGCTGCTTTGGGATTCTGCTCATAACTGTAGGAGAGACCTTGGTGCCTTTTTCACGGTGGCGTGGGTGTTGGTGAAAGTATTTTTCCTTTTCCAAAACATACCTGAACCAGTTCTTTCTTGAGACAGACTATACTGAGGCAACAAGTTGTCAGCAGCAGATGAAACCATGACCTTTACTAACAAAGGTAAATTAACGAGGAGGGTGTTTGTAGTTTATCGTTTACCCGTAAACTTCCTGTGTACAGGTACCCTCTGAGCAGGCCAATATTCCTGCCTTTAGTGTACGCATCTTCCGTCACCCAGCAGGGCTCCATGGTGAAAATGCACAAGTACCTGAAGGTCTAGGGAGACGGGATGGGACAGAGGCTGAATCTCAGATATACACCCTTTAGGGCCTATGGATACCCATATCCCTTAAAGAGAGAGACAAAAAGATCTCAAAGAAATCTTGGCCTCTGCTCATTCTCCACAGGGGTCAGGGTCTTTTTTTACTAATTTGGGACCCAGAAGAATTCATTCAGGCATCTCTAGGGAGCCTCTGCGGAAACATCCCAGCACACATACTACCACTAACACAAGTGCTTCTGACTAGCTTCTGCTCCTTGAACCACGTCCATCAGTTTGTTCTGTTATAAGCTCTTTAGTTATATCCTTTCATTTCCAGCCTCTTAGGTCAGTTTCTGTAATAGAACAAGTGAAGTTGGAATGAAGTCCTCAAAGAACTTCAGATGATAATCGTTTTGTCTTTATAATAGCTTAACAAATAAGTCTAGGTTTTCTATATTAAAACAAACAAACAAACCTTCAAAAGCAGTACGATTTGCAATAGCATTAAAGAACATGAAATACTTGAAGGCAAATCTAACTAAATATGCACAAGATTTAAATGCTGAGAATGACAAAGTGTTGATGAGAGAAACCAAGAGGACCTTATAAACAGATAGATATAACTGTGCTCATGGATTGGAAAATTCAGTATTGTTAGATGTCAATTCTCCTCAAATTGATCTACATATTCAGTATAATCCGAATCAAAATCCCAGCATGAATTTTTTTTTTTTTGGTAGAAATTGACAGGGTAATTCTAAAGTTTACATAGGAAAGCAAAGGAGCTAAAATAGGTAATTTTTAATAAGAACAAAGTTGGAGGATGCGCATTACCTGATTTGAAGACTTACTATAAAAATACAGTAATCAGGATAGTGTGGTATTGGCTAAAAGAGAGACACATAGATCAAGGGAATAGAATCAAGAGTTTAGAAACACATCCACATATACACAGTAATTGATTTTTAACCAAAGTGCCAAGGTAATTCAATGGACAAAAGATAATCTTTTCAGCAATGAGTGCTGGAACAATTGGTTATCTATATGCTAAATAAGTAAATATCCTTGACCGTTTTCCTGCACCATAAACAAAATTAACTTGAAGTGGTCCATATCTAAATATCAGTGTTAAATGTATAAAATCTTTTAGAAGAAGACATAGAAGAAAACCTTTTGGAGCTTGAGTTAGGCAAAGACCTCTTAGATAAGAAACATAAAGCACAGACGCCAACAGAAAAAACTGATAAGTTGAACTTAAAATTAAAAAAAAAATCTGTCATTTAAAAGATATTGTTAAAAAATAAAAACATAAGTGACATATATCTGATAATGGGCTTGTGTCTGGAATATATATATAAAAACAAAATTCATTGCAACAAGCAATCCAATAGAAAATGGACAAAAGCTTGAACAGATACTTTATGAAAGAAGACATATAGATGGCAAATAAAAGGATGAAAAGAAACTAAACATAACTCATCATTAGGGAAATAAAAATAAAACCCACAATGAGATCCACTACACGTTCATTAGAATGGCTAAAATTAAAAAGTGCTGTTGAGGATATAGAGAAACGATGCTCCATATACATTATTGATGGGAATGCAATCTGATAAAGTCTTTGGCAGTTTCTAGTAAAATTATGCATTCACTGTGTGATGCAGAAATCCCACTCCTAGCATTTTAACCAAGAAAAGTGGAAACCTATGTCCTCAAAAGACCTGTATACAGATGTTTACGGAAGCTTTACTTATAATAGTCAAACAACAGAAACTCAAATGTTCATGAACTAGTGAATGGATAACCAATTTGTGGTACATAATATAATGGAACTTAGTAAAAAAAAAACACAATAAAGCATCTGTACAGGCAAACAAAATGTATGAATCTCAGAACAACTAAGCTAGTGAAAGAAAGCATGAAACTTGCATAGTATATTATTACATTTATATGACATTTTGTAAAGGCAAAGAGCAGATCAGAAACCAAATCATTGATTGCTGCAGACTGGAGGTGAGGGGAGAAAACGGACTACAAACAGAGACAGAAACCTCTTTTTAGTGATGGAAGTGTTTTATATCAGAGTTATGGTTTTGGTTACAAGACTATATTCATTTTTCAAAACTCATCATACTACACTCTTAAAAAGGGAAAATTTTATCATCTATAAATATCTCAGTAAACTTGATCCCTCCAAAATTTTACCTAAGCCTCAACTTCATCTATAAATTGCAGTGACTGTTATTATTCTTCACTTAGAAATGATTCTTTTCCATGAAAATATTGTCCTGGCCCTGATTTCTAAGTCATTGCTTTGATTATCATTTGTCATTTGTGTTACGGATAAATAAAATAAAAATACATTTACAACAAGCATCTATTATTATGCTCCATATGTACTGGTAACTTGCACAACACTTATATGAGTACTTATGTGAGTATGCCATTTAATAAAAGAGGCAGAAAGAGTCATTTTATTAGGGTCCAAGAAGACATTCCATACAGACCATGGTGAGAACAATTTGCTTTTTGAATCCATGCCCTGCCCTCTTTTCTTACTTTGCAATGGAATGTTGACTGGGTTGAAGGAAGAATTCTCAAAACTGTTTTTATTTATTTTTCAGAACCTATGAAATATCAGGGTTCTGACATAGCAATGTGACTTGTAAATGCGTTTTCATGGCTGACAGAATTACACTCAGAGTTATTGAATCCGTTTGTGTTTTCTTCCCTTACATTTCCTCTGCAAGTTTCCTTCTTTCACGTGGCCTCTAACAATAATTCCCATTGCTTCACCTTCTTGTCTACTGCCTTCACCAGTCTTTTCTGCTATCCTGATGTATCCCATCCTACGGGCCCCCATTCCTAGTTATTTATTTCAACTAGAGACAAACTCCTTAATCCCACCAATAGTGGAATTTTCTAAACCAGAGCTATCTGCCAAGTGCATCACCATGATCGTTATTTTGCTTTTTAATAATCATCACGATACTAATAATGATAAGAATACGGCAGCCATTACCCTTAGTTGGTAATTGGGCTCAGGACAATCCTACATACTTATAACTAACCCTCACGACTTCCACGTGAGGTAGGGATGGTCCCCACTTTATAACAAGGTATGGAGTCTCAGTCAATGGCTTTGCCCCGCCACATATCCTATAAGTGGCCAATCTGGGCTCCAGCACAGGTCTGACTCCAACACATATGTTCTTTCCCTGGCTTAGAAGGATCAAGAGCTCACCTTGCCTATCAGCAAGGACATGATTGCCCAGAGAAATAAATGAGACTTCAAAAAATACTGGCAAAGCTTTCTTCTTGATCAAGTCACAGACAACCTTTAGACCGCTTGCTTAGCCACAGCAGGGCCAATCTGCAGATAACTGCTTTCCTTGATGGCAGCTGGTAGGCAAATTCTGGCTTCAAGTTGATAATTATCTGCCCATATGACCACACACTTATTAGATCCAACCCATGGCAGACATCGCTAATCAAGCACAGAGCTCTTAGGTGGTTTCCCAATCTCACTGTTCTGCTGAGGCAGCTTCCAGCCACTGATTACCACTGATAGATGAGTTCAAAAGCATTTGCCATGCCTGTTCTGGCTGAGCTTGTTTGGCTTGTATTTTCATTCTTCCCTTCTACAGGTAAAAGCATAGACAGAGGTGGCAGATGAATTGCAAAGGTGTTATCTAGTGACCAGTGCCCTTTCACATCTCTACTGAGACCATATCCAAGGATATCCACAGATGCTCTTAAGATCCGTCATCCCCAGATACTGAGTCTCATACTCAGCAACCTTGATTTTGTGCACCTAGTTCTACATTTATAAAGCAAAAGGTAACTGTACCTGAGAAGGATGCAATCTAGTGCAGCAGTTCTCAACCCCAGATACACACTCGAAGCCTGGGGGAGCCCTTAAACTATACAACTGCCAAACACTGTTCTAGACTAATTAATTTCACACCTAGATATTCATCCTAAAGAACTCAACAATTCCACATCTAGTGCATGCATGTAAAAGATGCTAATTATATTATAGTACTGCTTGCAAATGTAAATTATTGGGAAAACCTAAATGTTTACGAATAATAGATAAATAAATTGTGATTATACATACGGTAGAAAATATGCAGCAGTTTAAATCAATGAGAGCATTGTGTATTAACATAAACATACATTTAAAACACAATTAAGTGAAAAAAGAAGTTCAAAATGACAATGTGAAGTGTTACGCCACTTATAGAAAGCTTAAAACAAGCAAATTTAATATCATCTTTTTTTTATTGACACATTCATATGAACAAATTAGAAAATCAATAGAAATGTAAACACTAAATTCTGGATAGTAGCTACCTACGCGGAAGAAGGGAGGCCAGTGGGAAAAAGAGCTTCACCTCTATCTGTGATATTATTTCTTTAGAAAATTCTATATGTATGTTAAAGTACTTCAAATAAAAATCACTCCTTCTGCCATTAAGATCATCAAATGAGATGTATGAAAAATCATTAGCACAATGCTCCATAACTGGTAGTCAATAACTGGTCATTAAATGGTAGACAGCTTTCTTATGAAGTCATCAATTATGCTCAAGTATGCTCAGAGACATTCATTATAATAAATTTTATAACATATTTAAAGCACTTTAAATGTCCAGTAATAAATTGTTGTGTAAAATATAGTACATTCATTCACTTGAATATACACAGTAGAAAATGCAACCAATTGAAACGATGGCTTGGAAGATTAATATTATGGAAACTGCTTAACACATAATGTTAAACGAAAGAAACAATATGTAATGTTGGATGTACATGTGCTATTTAATTATGAGAATGGAACAAAAACTGGCATAAAAAAAGCAAATCACCAAGGAGAAGGCGTAGAAGTATGGGTGGTTTATCTTCTTTGCTCTCTTTGCAATTTTATGTTCTAAACCCTTGTGATTTAAAAAAATTAAGACATCAGATGGAGTTCATACTTTTCTAGGTAGCATCCAAAGAAAAAAGTACTACACGATTCCACATTCTCAGAGAACTGAGAGCCCGAGAGAGAAGCGGATACACACAGGAGATCTGATGATGGTAGCTGTGAGTGTTTGAACATTGGCTTTTGCTACATTATTGCCAACCCTCACAAAATCTGTGCCATTTAGGAATTCCTGTCCCTAATAGAACTGAGGCTCAAAGATATATGTGGCTTTCACATTGGCTCTCTGCCACTCTCCTTTCCCTTTCCTCCTCCTTGCCCTCTCCAGTCGTCTCTCTTTGAACTTGGTTCTTAAATCACTGAGAAAACTGAAGCTATCGCAAGAGAACTTCCACCTCCATAGATCCCACTGCTACATCTAGCCACTTGCTACAATTTCCATCCACAGACTTCTCCTTGCCTTCTCATCTGTGTGTGAACCATCCATGTTCCCACCTAAAGCTAAGCCCCTCCACCTGTACACCAGATCCTATCTCATCTTCTCCAGGATCATTCTAGCAATTCTCCCCTTTCTCTTTTTCTATTTAATTAAATTTTCCCTACTGGGCCTTTCCTTTCAGCATAAAAATGTGTTTTTTTCCTCCTATTGGAAAAGAAGAAAATTCTTCTTTACCACATTTTAGCACCCATCACCAACTTTTCTGCACTTGGACAGGTTTTCTGTCTAGGCAGCTGCCACCCGTGCTTCTCCTCTACCCCACCACTGAAAAGCCTCGCCGAGGTCAAAAGACCTCTACGTGTCGCTGAAGCAACAGTCACTCCTGGGTCCTTGTTCTGACCTACCCCACACAGGTGATCACTCTCAATACTTTATCCCATTGCACTGGTGCTTTTCCTCCTTCTTTGCTGAATAATCTGCAGCTGTGTGCTTTGCTTGTTCCTCTTCTCCCCAAACTCTCATGTTCAAGTGCTTCAGGACTCAGTTCTTGGACCTCTTCTCTTCATTAATTTCACTAATTTCTTCAGTGATCTTATCTGGTTCAGGACTTTAAACACCATTACATACTGATGGCTAACAATTTTATATCTTTATCCCAAACTTAGCAAATTCAAAACTGAATTCCTGGTCTCTCCCTAAAACTTTCTGTCGCCTTCCCCATTGCAGCGAATGACAATTCCATCCTTTTAGTCTCTCAGCCCTACAACTTTGGAATCATCCCTGACTCCTTTCCCTTTTCTCACCCCTACTACGTCTTAATATATCAAGAAATCCTGTCAGTTCCATTTCAAAATACATTCATATTCTGGCCACCTCTCACTACTTCCAAAAACTTTCTCCAAGGGCAATCACCTTTCTCCACTAATTGGGCTGTTTCCATCCCTGCTGCCCACAATACTCCAATGACTCCTCATTTCTCTCAAAGCCTAAGTTCTTACAATGCCCTGAGCTCCACATGGTCTGACATTGATGGTCTCCCTCCTTGTTATTCCCCCACTGTGTTTCCTCCACCCCAGCCCCACTGGCTTCCCTTTTTTGGTCACTGAATTTTTGGTCAGCCTCCTGCCTTGCTTGGCCCCAGACCTTCTCTCAGCCTGGAGCAAACCTCCCCTCCATATCCACTTGGCCCAGCCTCTCAGCTCCTTTGAGTCTTTGCTCATGTCTGACTCGTCAATGAGTCCTCCACTGACCGTATTACTTAATATAGCAACCCCTACCTCTAGCCCCCCTCTACTCTCCAGATTCCTCCTTACCCGCCGTGTTTTTCCCTTTTTGCCAAGCACTTACTTATACATTTTTTGTACCGTGTAAGTCACTTTTTTCATCTTTATCATTTATTAACTATTTCCTGTACAAGCATGAGAACTTCCTAAGGGAAGGGCCCTTTATTTTCATCAGTGATGTATTGCAGTGCTAAGAACAGAGCCTGGCAGGTGTTCAAAACAGTGTTGTTGAATGTAAACAAACTAATAAACAAATTGCCTAAGGTCTCATGGTAGGTAATAGAGATGCGTCTGTCTGACTCCAAAACCCAAGTTTTTCCACTAAAGCTCATGCTAATATAAGTTATGAATGTGCTCAGAGGAAACCGTTTAATGAAATAAATTTTTTAAAAGAATAATAGGTATGTTGTGTTTCAAAGGACCCTTAGGAAACTCTGTTCTCTTCCCAAATGCCTTTCTACTGGTGAACAGGTAAATCAACTGTATTCCGTCTATTCAATGGAATATTACTGAGAAATAACAAGTGAAGTATAGATATACAACAGCTTAGATGAATCTCAAATGCCTTATACTGAATGAAATTAGTCTGTCTGAAAAGTCTACATGCTGTATGATTTCATTGATATGATGTTCTAGAAAATGAAAACTATAGGGACTGGGGTGGGGGGAATGGGATTGATGACAATGAGGAGTGAAGGAATATTTTTGTGTGATAGAACCATTCTGTGTCTTCACTATAGTAGAGATTGCATGACTGTATGAATTTGTCAAATCTCATAGAGCCATGAACTAAAAGGAGAATTTGTCTCACAGAAACTATAAAGAAACTATACTGAGTAAATATATGTGTGTGTATATATATCTAGGCTGACTTCTGTTTCCTCCTCAGCACTTGGAAATTATTATTCCACTGCCTTCCATCCTCTACTGTTATCGATAATGGTATTTCTGGGCTTACCTACAATATATAAAAGGGTGTGTTAATTTTCATTTATATTTATCTTGCTTTCCAAATCTGAGGAGTCATATCTTTTATTATGAGATCTGAAAAATTTCAGCATTACCTCTTTGAATGTTTAATCTCCTATTCTATTTTCTCATTATGTAGCGTCTATTATAGATAAATTTGATCTTTCTTATTCTTACATCCCTTTTTATATTTTCCATCTTTTTGTCTTTTCGTTGTATCCTGGAGGATTTCTTCAGATGTATTTCTCAATTTTCATTTCTCACCTCAGGTGTTGTCTGATCTCTTTCAACCAATCCATTGCCTTTTCAAAGGTAAACTATTTATTGAAATAGAGCATGCATACACAAATATGCATAAATCATCAATGTCAACTCCAATAGTTTCCACAAAGCAAACACACTGTGAAATCACCGCCCAGGTCAGGAGATTCAGTGTTGCCAGCGCCTGTAGCCTCACTTTGTACACTCTCTCAGTCACCAGACCCCTGGCCAAAGCAACCAGAATTTTGATTACAACACCATAGATTAGTTTTACTCATCTTGAGGTTAATGTAAATGGAATTTTCGATCTGAATTCTTTTGGCTTTTTTACTCAACATTACGATTGTGAGAGCCATCCTACTGTTGTGTGTAGCATTCACTCTCATTGTGGTTTATTATTTCATTGTATTAAGACATTTCATATGATCTACTGTACATTTATGTACATGTGAGTTGTTTCCCATTTGACGCAATCATGAATAAGACTGTAAGAACATTCTTGCACATATATATTGGGTATCTACTTAGGAGTAGAATTACTGGGTCATAAGAGATTAGTTTTCTCTTGACACTGTGACAAATTGCCATCAACTGAGTGGCTTAAGACAACAAAAATGTATTAATTTACAGTTCTGTAGATCAGAGGTCCAATATGAGTCTCACTGCGCTAAAATCAAGGTGTTGGCAGGGCTGCATTTCCTTCTGGAGGTGCTAGGAGATAACCCATTCCCTTGCTTTTCCAGCTTGCAGAGGTCAGCTGCTTTCCTTGACTCACGCCCGCCTTCCTCCAGGAACTTTGAGCCAAATCCTCCTGTCATCTGGTTCTCTCTTCTGATTCCTTCTTCCACTTTTAAGGACCCTTGTGATCATACCGGGCACACCCAGCTAAATCTCCTCTTTTGAAGGTCAGGTGATTTGCAATCTTACTTTCATCTGAAAATGCAACTCCTGTTTTCCACGTAGCCCAACATATTCACAGATCCTGGAGATTAGGACATGGACATCCTTGGGGAGCCATTACTCTGCCGACCACATAGGATATGCATATGTTCTGCTTCATTTTACTGTGTGATACTTTCCCAAAGTGTCTATACCAATTTACTCTCCTACAGCAGTGGAGGAAAATTCCAATTGCTTGATACCTTTGCCAATGCTTATTTTGTTTTTTCATTTTATTCATTTTGGTGGCGTTATACTGGCATCTCACTGAAGTTATTTATTTATTTTTTTTCTATGTCCCTAATGACTAATGTTGTTGAGCATCTTTTTCAGTGTTAACTGGCTTTTGGAAAACTTCCTTTTTGAAGTACTTATTTGAGTCTTTTGCCCAATTTTATCTTTGTTATTAATCTATAGGAGTTCCTCAGGTATTATGGGTAGCAATCCTTTGTCAGATATATGTACTCCCTATGGCTTGTCTTCTCACTTTCATTGAGGTGTCTTTTGACAAATAGTTCTTAATTCTAGAGCCATCCAACTGTCTTTTATTGTTAGTATTTTATGGTTGGTTATCCTATAAGAAATCTTTGCCTAAAGATTTTTGCCATTTAAAAACTTTATTTTCATATTTAAATCTATACTATAGGGCATTTTTGTATAACATGAGGTATAAATCAATATTCAGTTTTCTCATATTGATATCCAATTGATAAAATACTAACTTATTGAAAACACACTTCATTTCTTATTGTATTTCCCTTTCACTTTTGTCATAAAATGAGTAACCATGTATGTGCATGTGCTCTATTGACTTTTCAATTTGAAATGCAATATTTTTCCTTTTTAAAATATCTGCCAATTTCTTTTTCAAATAGTTTTTTTTTTAATTCCCAAACAGTACCCTATATTTCTGTAAATGGTACTTCAAAAACTCAAATGTACTTTTTAATATAGCCTCTATTATATAATTCCATTACTTTAGGCTTTTGGAGCATTAATCCTCAGTTTGCTATGTCTGCTGTTCTCCTCATAGTGGATTGCTTCCCTATGCAACATTCTTTGTATGAAATCTTTTTTTTTTCAATAAGCAGTTTGTGTGTGTGTGTGTGTGTGTGTGTGTGTGTGTGTGTGTGTGTAAGAATCACATGTGACATGAGTTTTGGCTCAACACATAAAAGTTTATTATTCCTTCATGCAAAGTCTGAAGCTGCCTTCCAAGCAGCAACCCAGCAATCCAGCTGTTTCCATCTAGTGGCTAAACTATGTCAAGATGCAGCTGCCACTGTCACTGAGGGATGAAAAGGAAGAAGAGGAGACCCCATGATTTCTCTTCTGTGCTTCAGTCCAGAAGTGACTATGTCACTTCCACTTATAGTCCACTACCTAGAAATAAGTCACATAGCCCTAACTGCAAGTGGCCTGGAAATTGTGGGGTGGCACGTGAATATTGGGTGAGCAGTAAATGGTTCTGCTTTTTAATTACCAAATATTCTTTATCCCCTTTCTTCCTAGTTATAGAAAACATTCATCCCCTTCCTCTCCCCCTCAAGGGAAACAACACAAAGGCCAAACCAGTCACAGTTCAAACCCTATCAGATCCAGACATGGTTCCTTTTTGCCTTGAGGTCTATGAACCAAAAAGACAAATATCTGCCCTTCTCAACACAGTAGAAGAACGCCAGCAGAATTTCAGGGAATTTCATCCATCCATTCAGAAAGTGGCAAAAGAGAGAGGCACCGCAGTCATCTGTCTGTAGCCAATCTGAAAGGGCACTGAGCAGATGCCGTGAGGGCCCACTTCATGGGAACGGGAAATTCTTGATTATCATGTAGTTTCTTTAGGAGTGTTCTACAATATAAGTTCTTGGAAGGCGCCTTCTTCAGTCAGTTGTGTCAGCTGACTCTCCCTTATGATTGCCCACCTTCTACTTTCTTGCGTATTTTTAAATTTTTGTTTGTGAGCTGATCATCAGTAGGGATCTGTGTGCATGAGTGTGGTCAGTCATCCGAAAGTGTTTCTGCCAAGTCCTTCAGGGAATTCACCAGTCCAGGACTGCTTTTTTTTTTTTTTTTTAATCAGTTTCTCAGTTGGAAATTTTTGTCATGCAAGTAGGGTAAATTTAGACTCACTCACCCAAGAACAAGTTTGGGGGTTTGATTTCTCATTGGAAGTTTCTGACTTCTCTGAGCCACAGAGCATTCAGTTAGAGCCTTTCCTCTTCTTTCTCCAATGTCACTGCCCAACTCTCTTCCTCAGAGGTTATTAGTATTATGAAGATGGTTTATATCCTTTCCATTCATGTATTTATACTTTATCTGTGTGTCTAAAAATAGTATATAGTTTTGATGGCTGTTTTAAGATGTATAAAAATGGCATCATATTTTGGTTATGCACTGCAACTTGTTTTTCCCCCCAGTGAACATATTTTCAAGATTTAAATATGCTGACAAATACAGATCAAGTGCATTCATTTTAATTGTTCTGTAGTATTCCACTATAAAACATTGCAAATATTCATCAATTTTTATTAAGGAATGAAAAGGAAATTTAGGTTCTTTCTAATTATGCTCTATTACAAATTACTGGTATCTGAATATTCTTTGTACATGATTGTGGAAGTATATATGGGCTATATTCTTGTTATGGAATTATTGGATCCAAGGATTTGGACATCTTTAAGTTTATTAAATATTGACAAATTACTACCCTAAGTGGTTTTGCCAATTTATATTCATAAGCATTTGATAGAGAATATGATATTGGTTTTTCAATGTTCAAGTCAAACTTATTTTTTTAGACCTTTTACTTTTTATCTATATAATATAAAATGCTATCTCACTGTAGTTTTAGTATGCAGTTACAAGATTACTATGAGGTTGAGATTTTTCAACATTATTGGTTGTTTGGGTTTCTTCTGTGAATGATCCATTTTCCTATTGTGATTTAATCTTTGCTTTATTGATTTATGAGGAAGTTTTATATTTTCTGGATGTAATCCTTTGTCAGCTTTGTAAATTGCAAGTATTTTCTTCCAGCTTGTGGCTTGGATGCCTTCCTTAGAGTCCTAAGAAAGACTTACTTGATTGAGATTTCTGGAGTCTGTTGCTAAATTGTATTGTTCATGCTTTTCCACCTTGCTACAGTGTGGCGTGGACATCATGGGAGCAGGTGACATTTCCACGTTCCTCTCAGACCCATGAAGATACTGCTCTTGAAGCTGGATTGATTTTCCTCACTGAGTTGCACCCCTGGAAGTCCCGACTACCAGCAGGATCCAGGGTTCACTGGTCATGTTAGACCCTCTGGAGCCACTTTACTTGATGACATTGAAGTGAAAGCTAAAAATACTGGAGGCCTGAAAAATCATAATCTGAGCAAGAACTCACTAGCAGCCAGGGGAAGACTTCCTATAAGTTACAGACTAGAAATGGTGCCTAGATTCAGGAACACTGAATTGGAAGCATTTATTTGACATGGAAGACTTATAAGCTATCAAATCCATTGGACCAGGTTTCTACCACAATTGTAAGATTTAATTGTGAGAAAGCATCACAGAAGTAGGTCTACAATTTGTATTAGAGCTAGCCCATATATAAGCTATTTTGTGGTTGTTATTTAAAGAGCACTGGAGTGCCTTAGTTGTGCACCCCCAGGCAAAGGCTGCCTTCTCTTGAAACCTCATTTTCTCTATGTCCAGTTAAAGATACACGTGTGCAATATAGGAACCAACAGTATAAGATGCTATTCCAGGCTCCAATGGGCATCACTGAGCCACAGGAAGGCCTCGCACACTAGGGAGAGGGCCAGAAGAAAGGGTACTGAAAACATGAATTCCCCCAGAACCTACTCCCTTTCTTCTAGCTGACCCTTTACAGAAACCGAACTCTCACTCACCCTGTCAGTCTGATACCATGCCTGGCCCCAGCAATCATGCCTGCTCAGCATTTCCACAGATGGATATCGTTTTCCAGAATGGAGTGTGGAAAACGATATTTTTCTTCTGCCATGATAACATCCCCACAATTAGGGGGGGAAAAAGTCAGGAACTGATATTTTACAAGGTCACGCTTCATTTTGCCCAGCTTGATGCAGCCTAGGGAGAAGGACTCGCTTTCTAAGGGGCCAGTGGCAACTCTGGGGGCTGAGGATCTGGTAGAGTCTGTACCTTCAGAGTTTGGTGAGTGTTTTGCAGAGTCTTGTTAAGTGGAGGAACTTAAAGTTGTGCAGAGAAATGGTTTAACATGCAGCCAGTTGGTGACGATTTGTCAGATCAATGACGGCCAATTCTGAGTGTTCCCTGCTGGGCTTCCTAATGCCCTGGGACGCTCAGCTGAACTATCTATTAAGAATATTTCCCCAAGTCATTTGTGGTAGATTATAGGTTATAAACTGCTTATTGTTGCCTGTCCCCCATAAATATAAAGCAATCATTTTAATGCAGGCAGTTGCTGGGCTGGCTTCTCCAAGAAGCTTTGCCCAGGGACTCACATTTTGCTGTTTTCTCCTTCATCAAGTGCATTTCTGATGGTTTTTCTGCTCCGCTGCATACCACACACGTGGCAGTGGTGAGGTATAAATTTTCCTTGCAGAGCTTTGTTTAGACAAGGGTTTCTATAAATATCCAAAAGGAATTGAAGGTGCAGAGGGGCAATTTAACTTGTGTGAAATCTGGTGACTCAAGCCCTCATCACAGCCTCTATTTTCTTAAAATGGCCTTGGAAGCACTAACCCATTTTTTTCTACCCTCCCAGCAATAGGATTTGGGGTTTTGGATTATCTGTATCGATTCAAAAATTCGTTCTTGAGGGTCTGCAACATACTAGGGCACTGTGCTAGAAGTTGAGGACATAAAGGTGAGCCCAAATCGACACGACGCTTGCTCTCCTGCCTCTTTCCACCGCCAGCTTTATCAAGGTATAATTGACAAATCAAATTGTGAGATACCTAAAGTGTATAACGTGGTGATTTGATATACGTATCTACTATGAAAGGATTCCCCCCAATGAGTCATTGAATACATCCATCACTTCACATTTTTACCTCCCCCTTTTTTCAGTGAGGACATTTCAGTTCTACTCCCTTAGCAAATTTAAATTATACAACACAGTGTTATCAATGTAGTCACCATGATGTACATTAGATAGTGAGACCTTATCCATCTTCTAACTGAAAGTTGGTACTCTTTACCAACTCACTACTTCCTCCACTTCCCAGCCCCTGGCAACTAACTTTTCTACTTTCCATTTCTAGGAGTTTCATCCACTGCCTCTTTAATCTAGCAGGAGAGACGGACGGACAAAATAATTGCATGCATTGTGATATGAGATATGAAGAAATCTAAGAAACAAATAAAATGCCTAATCTAGTGATTCATGGAGACTTTCCTAAGAAAGCAGCATTTGAGCTGAAGGTTAAGTAGAGTCAACACTGCAAAGAGGGAGGTGGGGGTGACGAAGATGAGATTTCCAGTTAAGGTACTTTCAGAGGCTGGGAGGTGGGGATGAGCATTATAAGAACTGGGTTGAGGCCAGGGCGCCAGATGAAGAGATGAGACAGAAGTAGCACAGTGGGGCCGGAGAGGAGGCAGGGTCTAGTCAATGAGGGCTTTGGGGCTGTGTGAAGAGGAACTTTGGCTCCATGCTGAAGCCAATAGGAAGCCATTGGAAGCAGTAGCCATTAGGGCCTCAGGAGGAAATTGCTGGTTTCCTTGAAGTATACTTAAGTGAAATGTTTTCATAATTTGGGATTCTTTTCACGGGTGTGGGTGGAGTTAAAGGAACCAAGGGAGGATGTTGAGACACCCAAACAAACCAACATCAAGAAGCTATTATCACCTCTAGGCCTGAAGAGGCAAGGGGAGGAAAGAGTGAGAGCTGGAGCCAGGAAGTTGAGCCACATTGCAGGAGCTGTGGTCATGGAAAGTCATAGACGATGACAGAACTGCAGGATTCCAGTGGAAATAAATACTTCAAACCCTCTTGCCTCTTATCCTCCAGTCTCCTACTGGATCCTTCATTGTCTGAACGCAAACAGAAGCAAGAAAGCCAGAGCAATCCTTTTATATCAGTACCCATCCCCACAACCAGGCACAAAAAAGGGCAGAGAGAGGGGCAAATAGAGAATAATCAACACAGAAGGCTGTTTAGCCTGTCAGTGACATGATCCGATTCATATCACAAAATAGCTTATCCCGACAGCTCTGCAGAGGACCAACAGGCAAAAGGTTAAGAGTTGTGGGAGGACCGGTAAAGAGGCATCTGTAGTTCTTAAGGAAGCAATAATAAATGGTAGCCTAAGCCAGAGTGGTGGCCGAGTTGATGAGCTGATGGGGAGAAGTGGCCCAATTTAGGGATTTCTAACATGATGGAGCGTGGCCAAGACGAGAAGAAACTCATTCGCGGTCTTCGAATCAACCTATCCGTTGCTGCAAGACAACTAAGGCTCCGAAAGGAGAAGGGATCTGAGCCAGCGGCAGTTTCCCCTACCCCCCACCCTGTCTACCATACTTCCCTGCCCAGATCACAGCCTGCCCCTCACTTTTATTCTCCAGGACAAACTCCTTCCTTCTTCAAGGCCCCTGAGGGTCACCTTGCCATACTCACCCCCAGAACCTTGATTTTGTCTCCCTGACAGTAGTTTCCTCGACTCCAGGACCTCCTTGCTGCGGAGACCTGAACACCAGTGGCCCCGTCGAGCTGGCTACCTGGAGGTCACCTCAATGGTTGTATCAGGATAAACAAGGGGTGCTGCAAAAGCAAAGTACAACCTCTTTTTACGTTTCTAACAGTGAACAATTATTGAATGCTTACTCTATGCTGGGCAACATTTAAATCCCCAAACCACACATGGGGGCCACACATATGATCACCCTTTTACAAATGAGCCAAACGAGGTTCAGACAGGTTACATCACTTGCCCGAGATGCACAGCTGGTAAGTGGAAAAGCCCAGACTCAAACCCAGGACCCCCCCACCTCTAAATATCTACAGTTTGCGCCCCTACTCCATACTGCTTCTCAGCTACTTGTCAAGCACTGTGCAGGCTCTCTTGTGTGGGGCACTGGGTTTGGGAGGGAGAGTCCCGGCATCAAGGAGAACGTTGTGGTAAAAAGCCAAAGATGGTGATCACCAGTCCCTTCCCTCCTGTGAGTACACGCTCCTCTTTGCATCAGGAGGACATCTAATTTCCCTCCCCTTGAACCTGGGCTGGCCTCAGTGACTTTGTTGTAACCAAATGAATTCTAAGATTTCTGAGGCCAGGTCATTAAAATGCTCCCCCTTAGAAGCCGGGTAGCATGCAGTAAGCAGCCCAAGCCACGTGGAGAGGCCACGTGGAGATATCCCAGGTGCAGCCTCAGCTAAACTCTAATGCAGGCCATGTGGGTGAGCTGTCTTGGCCGTCCAGGCCCGGTGAGCCTTAGATGCAACCCCAGCCACCACTTGACTATAACGACCTGGGAGAAGTCCAAGCGAGAACTACCCGGATGAACCTCTCACCGAACAACTGTGAGAGATCCTAATGAACTGTTTTAAGTCACTTAATTTAAGGGCAGTTTGTTATGCATTCACGGGTAGTCAGAACACTGGTAAGAGCTCTGACGTCACAGAATTACTATTTAGACAAATGGATCATAAGCATACTACACATTTCCATTCTATGTTAATGAAGCCCCCTTTCTGGAAGCTTACCCTCCTCTGAAAAATGTGGACCCCACCAGTTCTTGAGCCCAGAGTTCTTAGTCTGCAGGGGCTTCCTTTCCTGTGAATTCCCCAGTGTGCCAGTGCGAGGCACACCCAGGAAAGGTGGGGAGCACCCTGGACCACAGCTCTCTGCCTTCTGCTCTCCCAGCGCTGGCCACGCAGACTCTCCACCAGCATGGACTGAGGGTGTGGAACAGACTCGAGAGTTGGAAGACTCGGATGAGAAGGAGGGGAACCATGGGTGAAGCAGAGGGTGCTGTGGGCATTGCAGGCAAGCTCGCAACCTAGAAAGGAAAGGAAACACCCTTAAGTTACCTTACGCCAGGACTAGGAGGGTTCTCAGCCTCAGCACTAATGACATTCTGGACATGACCACTCCTCTTCGTGGGAGGTGTTCAGTGCCTCACAGGATGCTTACCAGCATCTCTGGCCTCTACCCCTCAGATGCCAGTAGCACTCACCCCCTCCGCCCGTTGTGACAACCAAAAATGTCCCCGGATGTTGACAAATATTCTGGGGATGGGGAGGAAAGGCAAAATAACCCCTGGGTGAAAATCACTACCTGGTTCCTTCTTTCTCTGCTCTGCATACTCTTCCTCTGAGATGCAGAGGAAACCCGGGCCTTCCTGCTGCAGCTGTCATTCACCCTTCTATTTGCATGAGCGGCACAGCATTCCGCCATCTATCTCCCCCTGGCTCCCCTCTCCCCAGTCTGCCCCCGGCCAGATGGCACTCGAGCTCTCCAGAGGGCATTTCATAGACATGATGTGGTGCTACCGGCTGAGTTCATTCCACACCCCAGGCTAAGGATGATGCAGGCCGGATTAGTGGGTGAGCCACTGGGCAGCTATCCAGAGCACCAATCAATACGGGCTACTGAAATGTCACTAGAATAAAACTAGGGGAGGGAGCCAGTTAACTCAGGTCTCCACACATGACTGCTGACAAAACTGGTGAGATATAAATTGGTTTGGTTGCAATTAAACACTCCCCACTGCTGCCAGCCTATCTCCGTTGATAGTTTCGTGGCAAGTACATGCAATTTACATGGTGTGTATAAGGCCTCACCACTAACTTTGAGAATGGCCCTCTGAGAGTTCCCTGCCTGCTAAGATTCTGAAACTGAAAAATTCACGATGCTGTCTGTGCTCTTTCCTGGGAATGATTTATTAGAATGTCTACGTTGAAAGAGTTTAATATACCTCTCAAGAAATTGTCTAGTTCAGAAAATCACATGTAATATGTGATGAAAAACAAACCTTCATTTTGAACATAGAAAAACTACTTTCATCACTGTTTTCTATTCCTACTAAATACTGAACAGACGTGTAAAGAATAATAGAGTAAAAGGCCCCCAATTATTCACCTGCCATGCTCATATCTCATTCTGCCCTGGGTGCATGGACAGTGGTGATGGAAGACGATGGTACAGAAACTCAGAGAAATGGCACTGGAAACTCTTTCTTTCTACTCTCATTTATTTCCATGTTAAACCAGATTTAAATGAATTTTCAAAGTAACTTGAATGTGGAAATAAAGTAAAGACCCAACAAGAAAGAGTCTGAAATGTAAGGTCAGGAAATGGGGAAGAGATCATCCATTTGACCTGGGGTTTGAGATGGGCTAGGTGCTAACGTCATGTGTGGAAAAACCTCGGATCATTAGGCAGAGCCAACTTCTCTTGCTCCAATTCAGTTTTCCTTGATTCACTAGTCAGCACTCTCTCCTACACCCCAAGCAAGGAAACACTCACCAGCTGCCGGGGTTGGAGAAGTCTCCTTGCTGCATGTTTCCTGTGCAATCTCCAGGTCTCAAGTGTGTTACGCCTGGTCCTGTAAGAAGCACAGGCCAAGAGGGGATTAGATATGCAAGATATCTATTGGGAGAATGTCTGCGAGAGGATCAGAGCAGGCGTCCGAGGAGGCTAGGAGAGCCATCACACCACAGTGCAGGTGTGGCCCTGTGAAGGAGAGACGGAAGGAAGGAGGACTGAGTTGACACAGAATTAAAAGTTTTGGCCAACCTGACGGAAAGTCCTCGAGCCAACCTATCCAATATCTGCAGAACTGAGACTGCCTTAGTAACGCCTTCTGCTCAATCACTGGCTGAGAGCAGCCTACGGGAAGCAAAGCCTCAGAGCAGATGGCATGAAGGACTTGGAACACAGCATTTGGGTCTGTCTATCAATTATGGTCCCTGCGGCACAGTAGGCGTTTCAAGGCCACCACAGGTGTGGGAGCCTCGGTGCAGCAGAAGCCCATGTTTGAGCCGGAGCAGAGAGGAAGGAAGAGGAATACGAGCGATAATGGAGGCCAAAGACCCATTTGACCCAGGTCTGCTCAAGGCCCCGCTCACCCTTAAATGAGGGTGAGGACTATTTCTAGACCCCGGAGTCCCAGGCCGGCCCCAAATCCACCAGGTTAGCTAGTGCACACTAGCCTGCCTGGAAGACAAGCACCACATTTTACCTAAAAGAAAGTGTAATTCAAGTTCCAAACAACCAATTTTTAATCGGACTTTGGGGATGCAAGCTTGCCAGCACAGCGGATTGTCAACAAGAAAGTATTTCCGCTCTTACGATGGCGTAACCAACAGCAGAGTATATCCAAGAGGAGAATAGGATATCCACCTTTACACAACCGATGCTGCTACATGGCTGAGAAAATCCAATTAATTCTTTTCAGAAATATTGACTGAGGCCTTTTGTGTTGTCAGAAATTGTCCCATGTTACATGTCAGAACAACTGGTAGACATATTTGGAGTTATTCAAGAATGAAGGACTAAGAATATGTGGGTAGAAGTCATAGGGAGATAGATTTCGATTTAAAATAACAAAGAATACTTTAATTTTTTTCCCAATTATTCTGTTACACGTCACCTTCCAATGTGCTTCTCAGCCCTCTTTTATATTTATTCAGCAACAGATTTTTTTTCTTTGAGTGCTTTGTCTGTGCCTGCTACTGGCATCTGGGGAGGCCCAGATAACTAAGACACAGTATCTGTCCTCTAGGAACTCACATGAAGACGGGGAGCAATGCAGTACTGAATGGTGTGTGCTGTTGTTGTGGTATTTACTGAAAAGAGCAGGAACCTCAGGAGGGAACATCTAACTCTGCTGAGGGGGTGATAGTGAAGGAATTCATTCGTCATAGAATTGATGACTCTTGAGCTGAATTATTAAGGACAAGTAGAAGTTACTCAGAATTTTATCCCTGGTTTCTAGCACAGAACAAGTCCTCAACTCATCTCTGCAAAAGGAATGAAGGAAGGAAGGAAGGAAGGAAGGAAGGAAGGAAGGAAGGAAGGAAGGAAGGAAGGAAGGAAGGAAGGAAGGAAGGAAGGAAGGAAGGAAGGAATATGAATAAACAGAGTGTAACTGAGAGTATCTTTTCCTATTCAGCAACTATTGCCCTTGATTCTGGTAACAGCAGCTCACCTCCGGCTCCAGAAGTGACCCTGTGCCCCAGGCCTCGGCAATCAGATAATGAACAGGCCCTGGCTAGTGATTGGTTGAGAAGTGTGGGCGTGGTTGAATTCTGTCCAGTAAGCAGTAAGCCTCATCCCAGGCCTTGGTTGAACAAGGGGAGGATAGAATCTATCTGCTGACCTGGAGCTGTGAGGATGTCAGCCTGGAGCATCCGGGAATATCTTGGTTGAGAGAAATCTGCCTCAGGGTGAAGTCACATAGAGAAAGCAGGACTGAGAGGTGAAGACAGAGAAATTGGGTCCTGATGACATTATTTTAGCCCCTAGATCCAGCAATATAAGAAGTGAGTCTATTCCTTTTCCGCTCTTTGTGTGATCATTAAATTGCCATGGAGGGCAGGGGGGATGAGGGGTGAGGTGGGGTTTAAGCCAGTTTGAGTTGACTTTTCTCCTACTTGCAACCAAAAGTGTATTAACTAATAGGAATAAATAGATATCTAGGGTATGAGTTGCTTCACAAAGTATTGAGTTTCCCATTTCCAAAACGGTTCATGTAAACTCAAGATAAGTCTCCCAGAAAAGGCAATGCTGATTCAGCGGGGAACCCTAAGGCCTTGTCAGCCTTGCTGATGGAGGCTGGAGGTTTCTGTCTGTGGTCTGGAGCAGAGAATGCATGCGGGAAAAAAAAAGGCAGGAGTGAAGGGAGGGAATCTTCAACATAATACCAACCAGACTGCCCAGCAGGCTCCCCATAAAGGCTTGAAATGTTTAGCCTAAAGTATTATTTCAGAATTACTATTTACTTTCTGCATTTTTGGTGAGTGACAAGATTGACCCAAACCAGAAAGAACTGACACACCAAAAATTTTGTTAAAAAGGATTAACAAGTGTGCAGGTTGGTTGAGAGAAAGAGATGTGACCATGAGACCTGGCAACTGAGAAGAGTATTTCTCTTTTCAATGCACCATCTGAGGGGGGAATTACTATCCACGTCCAAAGTCCCCCAGCTTCTTGACAAACACAAACATCCTCACCACAGGGCCAGCCTTGGCAGGGACCAGAGGAGAAGGTGCCCAGTGCCCCCACCCCCAAGGCGTTGAGCCCAGAGGCTGAGGAATCTGCAACACATCTGGGCAGGAGAGCAGACGTCTGATGGGGCAAGGCCTGGAACCAGAGAAGATGCACTTTATGGAGTGGAAATACAAATAAATAGCTGACACCAGAAGACAGAGTGTCTCCTGACTTTAGAAACCACTAGACTCTGGTTCTATTTATAAAGATGACACATTCCACAGAACCAGTTCCCCTGTTACTAGAGGCCAAAGCACCAACATATTCCAGGCACGTGTGAAACGGAATGGAGATGGGGGTTCCGGGCTCCGACCTCTTTAATGAATTCATTCTGGCTCGGGGTCAGGACACATACAGCGTGTTTTTGTATTTGCTACTCTCAATAACTGGGGCAGACATAGACGCATAGCCTCCATCTATATTTCTAGTCCTTGTCACCTTCCTGTCAGTTTCAGCTTTCTTCTTTCTTGCTTGCCTGTCTCCTGTACCTTCTTTTCATTCCCTCTTAGCAGAAAGAATACTCCTGACTGGTCAAGAGGCATGGATTCTGATTCAGGCTTTGCTACTATACTGGCTATTTAACATAAGGCATCTTAGTTAATCTCTCTGGAGCCCAGTTTCCTCATCTGTAAAATGGGCTTAGATAAGTATTTACCCAATTCATATTCTCCAAAATATGAAGAACTGGGGAGCATGTGTGGATATTAAAGACCCAAAGATATACTGCAGTAAAGAGTCATGTTTAACTTTGCTTTGCCAGCATGGCTCAAACTCATTTAAGAACAAAACATCTTAAAAAAAAATAACGTCTACATCTCACTATTCTATGGTATATAGGTTTAAAAATGCTTGTTGGAGCCAATACTTGGGTTGGTTCTCAAAACCTTTTAATCATTCTTCTATTCAGAGAGGTTGGGAACAAACACTGTATTTTTCAGACCTCCTTGCAGCTCGGGTTCTGTATTTCTATTAAATTCTGCCAATTAGATACATTCATGTGAGATGGGGAAGACATTTTCATTTCTTGCCCAGTCCTGATGGATACACTGTTCTAGACGATCTCTAAAAGCTTAGTTCAACTCTATGAGACTTATATTTTCTCTTTTGGCCATAACTTCTCTTAGGCAAAGAACTCTTATTTAGATATAGTGGGTCTAGTTCATTTCTTCTCTTCTGAGTTGTAATAAATCCTAAGAGACCCATGACAGATTAGAAAAAGGGTAAATGCTAGCTGGATCATCTTGCTCTGAAGTTTCCATCATCTTTTACAGTTTATTTCACATTCAATAGGACATAGTTCATCTTCCTGGGGTCTTGCAGCAATTCCAAAAAGAGAAGAGACTTGCTAAGAAGTTGGAACTGTAACCATGATACCCCATTAATCCTCTGGCATCCATTATGAGGATGGTTGAGATGGGCATGCAGAGACTGTCACCTCTTAGCATCCTCTGTTGTTAATTTTATTGGCGTGATTGCATTTCTCATCACATTCCAGGAGCATCTTAAATGCTGCTCCAGTTTAAAAAGAGTTCTGCGATGGGAGAGACCTCGTTCTGGCTCCCTGATGACTTAGTACGGAACTTTGGTCAGGAGAGATAACCACTCTATCCCTTAGATTCTCTGGGTCTAAAATCAACAAAGCACCATTTTCCTTGGCAGCCACTCCTTTAGACAAATAGGAGAACCTGTACTGCAATGAGTTTTAAAATTGAGCTTTTAAAGTGGATGCCAGATAATACCGATGTCACTCTTGACCTTGACTCCAAGAAGGTTAAACACTGGAAGTAAGGGTCACAGGGGCGGGGAGGGGAAAGGCTCACCAAAACATGGGATACAGGGAACCTCTCGGTGGCTGGTCCTTTGGCAAAATTGTGAAGTGGGTAAAATTTCTTTTTTTTCTTTTTCCAAATGTGAAAATTTCAGTTTTCTAAATTTCAGTACCAGAAACCTTTCCCTGCTCTCCTCTGCACCCTAGAATTGCACAGTGTTTTAGCTCTATTCTCTTTCTCAGGGCAAGGACAAATAGTAAGCTCATTTATCTTGGGGCTGTGGTTTTAACCCTGGCTGCTCATCAGCCCTGGATAGCTTCAGAAAGCATGGACCTCACAGCTAGAAACCCAAGTCAGTTGGTCTTGGATGGGGCCCAGGTACACTACCTCTTCCAGAGTTCCCACGGGTTGAGAACCATTAGGGTATTGTTACCTCCAAACAAACGCCTCTGCACAGAGAATCACGGGAGATGTTCTAGGGATGAACTAATCTTGCCTCACTCCTACTCAAAATTTCCAATGCCCTTATTTCCATTCACTTTTACTTGCAAACGTCAAGGTAGCCAAACTGAAAATGTGGCTCTTGCCATAAATAACCTCATAAAATCTTGCAATCATGCCAAAGTTAGTTCAGTAAGTCTCTATATAGTAGCTAGTGCCCCATTCCCGAAATTCTGTGCCCATTCGCCTGCTGGCTTGATTGTGCTCAATTATCCCATCCCCAAATACTCCCAGAACCTAATTTTCAGCCTCCATCCGGTGTCCTGTTCTTCATCTAACCTTCTAGTGCTAACCAAATAATGGCAAACATATGGGCTTTGAGTTAGATCTTATTCAAGTTTTGACCCCACCACTCTGAAACTCAGGATACCTTGGGAAAGTTATTCTGAGTTTTGGTTTCTTCATCTGTAAAGTAGGGATGATATCACCTATTCTATCGGCTTAGGGTTTGACACATATTAAATACACAGCAATTGTGAGGTCTCTTTGCCCCCAGTCTCATTGCTCACCTTGTAATATTTCTACCTCTCATTTATGTGACTGTTAACCCAAAAGATTTTTAAAGGTAGGATTTGGGGTGTTAGTAGGAACACATTTTAGGGACAGCAATACATTTGTGCTGCATTTGAAATTACAGCCTACTGGTCCCCACTAACTGTCTCAGCTCCCTCAGGAAGGGGTACGACGAAGGCATTCAAGACGGTGATGGGATGGGGGAAATTAATGAATGCTGTGAGAGGAGTATTCTGAAGAACCCTCTGACAATCACTTGTGGGAGGCTGAAAAATGAACCCAGAGAAGCCCTGAAAGGGCAGACCACCAGATGTCCAATTAGGAAGCAGAAATCCTAGCTGGAGTCTGTTTCAAACCACAGAATCTGAATTTGGGAAAGAAAGCATTAAAAACAATAAATTACCCCAAATTTAGGATTCAACTGCCTCAAACTGTAACAACTTATACACTTATAAAAGAGAAATATTCCAGATGGTAAAGTGGAAGGATGAATTATAGAGAAGGAAGTGGCTAATATCCTGTGCAAGACTTTGAAGCAACGCAGAGAGAACCTTCCTTGAAGGAGGAGTTTAGCTGAGAGCCTGGTGTTTCTGAAAGACAGAAATGGGGTGCCATTCGGTCAGGGTCAGCTGGCCTAGCTGGCCAGCCCTGGGTGCTCAGGGCTCAGGTGTGATTTCAAATTGCCTTCTGTCTTCCAAGAGATTCTGAAACAAATGGCTCTGGTGGCCTCAGGAGGACGTCTGTAGTGACTACTTAACACGTATACGACTTTGATTTGACATGGTCCATCTGGCTTCATTGCTTACTTCAGGGTTCCATGGGCCTATGTATGAATTGAAAGTGTTTCTGGTCCCTTTTAATCTTTTCCCTCTTTGTATATGAGGTCACTCAGCCCTGGAATCAAGGGGATTGAATCTGAACAGGTGAACTGAAGGCAGTTCAAGGACTTTGGCTGCAACTTGGTCAAAGAAGCCTTAGTTCTGGCTTCTCAAAATATACAAGGTGTGATTAAAACATACAGTGAATGTTTAAATTAAAAAAAAAACATTATAGTAAAAGACCCATTGCCATTAATCCCCCTCAAAATACTCCCCCTCACTTTGAACACACTTATCCCATTTCTTGCCACTTTCTGAAGCAGTTCTCGGAATCTTCTTTTGTGAGTGTCTTTAGTTGCGCTGTCATGTCTGCCTTGATGTCCTGAATCATTTTGACTTTAGGGAAGAGCCACAAGTCACACGGTGCCAGATTCATTAAATAAGGTGGATTAAGACACACCATAATGTTTTTATTTGACAGAAATTGCTGTACCAGAAGCAACGTGTGACATGGAGCCTTTCATTGTGATCAAAAGACATGGTGAATGCTGCTGCCGAGTGCCATCCAATGGAAAAGCGGTGCATCAAACCTTAGTAACAGTGTGTGACAAGTTTCAACTTGTTTGGTGCCATCAGTAGGGTGTGAGCTACGGTTGAGAAAAGGAGTGTTTTAAAGGGTGCCATAAATCATCCTCTATCATGACCATGCGCTGTGTCACACATCCCTTCTGGTACAGCAATTTCTGTCAAATAAAAACATTACAGTGTGTCCTCAGCCACCTTATTCACTGGATCTGGCATTGTGTGACTTCTGGCTCTTCCCCAAAGTCAAAATGATTCAGGACGTGGAGGCAGCCACGACAGCGCAACTACAGACACTCACGAAAGAGGACTTTCAGAACTGCTTCCGAAAGTGGCAGGAACGATGGGATAAGTGTGTTCAAAGCAAAGGGGAGTATTTTGAGGGTGATAAATGGCAATGTGTCTTTTCCTGTAATATTTTTTTTATTTAAACATTCACCACATTGTTTGATCACACCTCGGAGTCTGCAGATTATATGACCTGACTGCATGATGCCCCGGCATCACCTGGGGGATTACTGGAAACGCGGCACCCAAAATCTACCAAATCAGAACCTGCATTTTAACATGATCTGCAGGTGTTTCAAGGTCATGCTAAGGTTCGAGGAACAATGTTGTAGTAGGTTTCACAGACAAAGGAGGGATGTAGTCCCACAAAGATCTCTGTGTCCTTCAGAAAGGACACTGCCCGTTGAGGTTGTCTAATTCTCAATAATATTGCACCTCACAGAGTCTACAGCTTCCTAATAGTTCTGCCAAGGCCTTGACCTCCAGACTACTAATAAAGGTCTTTCGGTCTGAAGCTGGGTCCATAAGAAAAGAGCCATCCAGTGTTCAATCTCAGCCTTAGTCACTCCGTTCTATGGTTTCTCCTTCTCTGCTCATGAAATAATCCATCCCATGGAGGAAAGCCATGGCATGAATGAAAGGTGCACAAAACCCTCTACTGCTTTCCCATCACACTCAAAACAATTCAGGTTCCTTTCTGTGTTCTTCCAAGGTCCTTCATTCTTTAGCATCTGACTACATCTCTAGAGCTTATTTCTTGCCCTCTTTCACTCTGCTCCAACTACTCTGGACTTTTTCTTTCTTGAACACACCAAATGCATTTCCAACTCTGAGCATTTTCAGTCATTGTTTCCTCTATGGAAATGCTCTTTTCTCATATCTCATCATCGCTGACTCCTCATCATTTACATCTCAGCACAAACACTATTTTCCTAGGAAGACCACCACTGCCACTCTATCTGAAACCCTACCCCACCTCATACATCTCTATCACATTACCCTGTGTGATTTTCTTCATTGCGTTTGATGTTATCTGGTATCGTCTTGTTTATATTACTGATTTATTTCTCCTGTCCTACCACATATAACATAAACTATAGAAGAGCAGAGAACAGTTTCCTTTTACTGATTGCTGTATCCCAAGTGCCTAGAACAATGCCTAATCGAGTATTTGTTCAATGACTACTTACGGAATTCAAGTGAATGCTATCACTAGGGCAAACCTACTGATTTTTCAGTCACCTGTGCATTCCTGCTTCTCCTGCTGTAACCATTCCACTCGTGCCCACGGATAACTCAGAAGGGTTTAGATGGCAGAGCCTGAGTTAACGATGCTTTAGGCCCTATGGAGGATTGAGACAGTTCATGCTGTGGTCACTGCACAGCTGCATAAGATTTCAATTCAGTACAGTTCTGTGGGTTCCTATTGACTGCCTGCCCATGTACAGGACACTGTGAACTACAAAGGGAAAATATAAATACAAAGGCAAAGGCATTCCAGAAAGGCAAAATGGCATGTGCAAAGGTACAGAGCAAGAAAGGGGGTTGGGGGAACTGCAAAGTTTGGTAATGCCAGGATGCAAGTGCACAGTTTGGGCAAGCAGAAGGAAACAAGGCTGGGGAAGGAGCCAGGGAACTTGAAATAATGCAACTCCTTCAGGTGTTGGACCTACTTAATGTTTGAGGTCAGATACAAATGTCTCTAAATCTTTCTAGTCCGAAGAGCCAGCGGTGAGTTTAGCTGAGAGCCTGTGGCAACCTCTAACCCTCCTCTGGGCTCCCCTTGGGCACCGTGAGCACTATACCCAACAATCTCCAAAGCCCCCACATACTGGACCTATTAGGTACTGCATACTCCACCATCTGAGTCATTTCCCCCTCTGCCAATGAGGGTAGCACCCAGAGGAACTCTCCACTAATTGAATTTGAGATGACTCACTCTAAACCAGGGACTTGAAACTTGAAAACCTCAGCAGAAATACCTTGGCAGTAAGACTCTTGGTTCAAATTGTCTAGCTTGTTGTCTACAGAGCCAGTAGGAATGAGGGGCTAAAGTGGGGGTGTTTGGGGGGGGAGTTTGGAGTACGGACTTTAGGTTTTCTCGGAAAGCTGGAAAGACAACAGCATCCACTGCATGCCATTGCTTGTTTGAGCTCCAGCTGGTTGCCAAGAGCTAAAAAGACACTCAAACATGTTTTGTTTGGCACACCTAGTTTTGTTTACAATATTTGATGCAATATTTAAAAATAAAAAGCTTTCACATTGAAGTCTAGATTTCTGGATTTTCTCAAAGATTCGAAAGAGGTGGAAAAAACCCACTGCAAGTGAAGATTGGCTGCCCTTTATATAGGCTGCGTGCTTCCAAAGTTTCCCAGGTAGGCTTCCATGGTTCACACCCCAACTTCTACATTCTGGTGCCTCTACACCAACACCCAGAATGCATCATTGGTTTACGGTACCTTTGTGGCCCTTGGGGGTATTTGAGTTTGCAATCTCTGTTTTGAAGCCATCACTGAGAGGACAAACTCTGATGACATTTTCGGTAACACAAGAAAAGACCTTAAAATATGATCTCTTTGGAAAATTTCACCTGCTCAATGCTCAAGAATTTATTAGAAAATAATATAAAGAAAGGGCATGAAAACACCAATCTCTATCCCCTGCTTCTCTCCTGGCGAAATATATGGCACGTACATGTGAGGTGGGGGTTATGTTTTCTTTATTGTCTTATGTTCCTCATCATAATTGCATCACGGTTTGCATTTAACTGTTGCCCAACAAATAGGGAAGGAATGGAATGGCATTGCTTGTCTAGGTCCTGTGCGTCTGTACCCTCCCCCAGGAGGCCTGACACCCGGGATATGACATGTTTTTGTTCTTTCCTCCATCTATTCATGTTTTAATGCTCTCTTTCCTTCTCATCTGCCTGCTCTTTCAAGAAGCGTTTCATGATATCCCCAAGCTGGAAGTATTTGCTTTCTCTTCTCCAATTAAAATAATTACTTATTTGTTTTTGTCATGTAATTTTCTGAGTTTTTGCTTCCTTCATGGGAGAAACAATATCTACTTTATAAGATCATTATGTACATGGTCTGAACATGGTGAGAATAATCATTCCCAACACTTACATATCACTTCCAGGAAAACGTTTAAGTGTTGAGTCTGTATGTGCTGACTTGTTTAATCTTCACAACATTACTATAAGGCGGGTACTGATGTTATTATAATCCCCATTTTGCAGAAGAAGCTGAGGCATAAAAAGATTTAAGTAACTTGTTCAAGGTCACCCAGCTTACAGTGCTGAAGGCAGCCTTCACACCTCAGAAGCTGAACCCGCGTGTATGGCCCTAACCACTAAAAATCCCACCGCGCGCTTCCGAAGAGAGCTCTACGCTATATGGAGGATTCTTCGTGCTCAAGATTGCAAATTGTCCTCCATTACCCATTCTATCGGTGCTATTTTGTATTTTTAGTCACATTAAGCCAGATGAAGTCCTACTTGCTTTTACAGCATGAGTTGACTAGCTGAAGGAGAGAAAGGTGGGGAGAGAAGTTTCAAACAACATAAATAAAACTTCAGAGGTGGAGTCCTCTGTCCTTCCTTCTCTTCCCTTATTTGGGCAGGAGAGTCTTCAGGCAGAGAACACTTTGAAAAATAGCTTTATCAGAAGATAAAAGAGCTCTCCCTTCTGAGAGCTCTTTGTGTTCCAGAAATACCATCCATACATTCAGCATAAATACAAAATACCCCTAAGGCCACGCAATGACAACTGTCAGAATGCAAATGGTACTGGTTTTCCATTTCATCATTTTCAGATATGGATCTATTCCCAATTCTAACACTAATTTACCTGTCCCATTTGGTAGAGACTCTCTTATATTTGTCCTTAGTTCCCTTAGCTGTAAAATGAAGGATTAGAAAAGACCACAAGTGGCAAACAGATTTGCTTTTGTAGGCCAGATACAATTAATTAGTTGTATTTGCCTGGAGAACTGCAGGCCATGGCAGTATTTGACCAGACCCATCTGCCACTGGAGAGAAGTGTGGGTCAGCGTATTTTCCAAGAATTTGCCTCCCTGGATTTGATGATTCTCCAGGCTCCTATACAATTTTATGTTCATATGAAAATAGCTACAAGGAGAAAAGAGAATAACAAAACAAGAGACATGAAGAAGATATTTTTAAAAGGATTGTGAGGAAACAAGGTTTTAACTGTAGAACTATCATTTCTACTAGAAGCAGTGAAGAGCAGGATTGATATGGCAGAAATTCAAATTGTAATGTGGTAGACAAACATAAAATTAACTCAGAGAAAAAGAACAAAGTGGGAAGTGAGGCAAGAAGGACTTGGGTGTGATTATAAACAGGCAACATGAGGGATCTCTGTGGAGATGGAAGTGCTCTGTGTCTTAACCATGGTGGTGGAAAGTGGATCAACACGTAATAAACTTCAGACGACTAAGTACACACACACACACACACAAACACACACACAGACATACACATATACACACAAACACACATATACACACAAACACACATACACACAAACACACACATACAGACATACACACACATACACACAAACACACATATACACACACAGACACACACAGACACACACAGAGACACACACAGACACAAATACACACACATACACACAGACACACACAGACACACACATACATACACATGCACACATACACATATACACACATACACGTATACACACGTACACACATACACACATACACACACATACACACAAACACACATATACACACAGAGACACACACAGACACACACACAAAAAAACACACATGCACACACACACACACACACACATATACGAGTACAAGTAAACCTGGGGAAATCTGAATAAGATGGGTAGATTGTATACATGTCAATATTCTTTTTGTGAGTCCCTACTTTTGCCAGGTGTTACCGTGGGAGAAAAGGGTACACGGTACTGAGCAAAGAGTACACGGGATCTTTCTGTCTTATTTCTTACAACTGTCTCAAAATAAAAAAATTTAATTCAGAAAAAAAGAACAAAGATATGAAGACATTAAGGGAGAATTAAAGATGAGAAAAGACATCTAATATATAGACAAATAGTGTTATAAAATGGAACTAAAAGCAATGATCAAACGTAAAAATAGATTAAAAGGTTTCTATGCTGAGAAAATGCCAATATTCATGGATTTAAAAGGCTCACTGAAATCTATGCATGATGAAAGAAAAGAAATTGATTCTTAAACATATTGTGTCAAACTTTCTATACCATGAGGCTTGCAGCCAAAAATGACAGCCAGATTAAAGAGCTAGGAATCAAGAGCTTGTGAACTGCCCTAGGGGGGCCACAGTGGAAACTCATAGCCCATGGCATCAATAAGCCCTCCCTGTAAAGCTTGTTTTAGGGAGTCCATTCCCCACGGACTGGTGACAACCTTGAAAATTCTGCTGCATCACAGATGCTGAAAGGGAATATCTGCACTGAGCAGGAGAATGTATAACGTTCCCTACCATTCTGAATGATTCCCTACCATTCATAAATGATTTCCTACCATTCATAAATGATTTCTTGGAAAACATGAAGGCAACTTTTATAGTTATTATTTAGATGTGGATCTGGGTAGAAAGCAAATTCAATCATCCCTATACTTGCCCTCTGAAACACTTCTTTTTTAAATAAATTTTATTGGTGATTATTGGGGAGCAGTGTTTCTCCAGGGCTCATCAGCTCCAAGTAGTTGTCCTTCAATCTAGTTGTGGAGGGCGCAGCTCAGCTCCAAGTCCAGTCACTGTTTTCAATCTTTACTTTCAGGGGGTGCAGCCCACCATCCCATGTGGGAATTGAATCGGCAACCTTGCTATTGAGAGCTCGTGCTCTAACCAACTGAACCATCCAGCCGGCCCTGAAACTTTTCTTTAGTCTTAATGCCATGCATTCAATTAATGGACATTTATGGACACGTGGCAGGAAGAAGGCACTAGGAATGTACAAAAACACTGCATCAGGCATGAGCCCTACCCCAAACAACCTATTAAAGATGAGGATGTAACACTAACAATAAAAGCTGTGATTTGAGTGTTATCTGCATTGCAGACACTGCATGAGTACCTTATATATGATTAAGTTTAATGACCTCAATAATTCCACTGAAGGCAGAATTGGGATTTTTCTTTATGTTTCTGTGACCCAAAGACTGTACTATTCTTATTCTCTATGCTCGTTGCCTATCATTTTTTAAGATGAAGGTCAAATCATATAGCCACCATGAAATTTTCTATAAACATGCGCAGATTCGCCACTGATTTATTCATTCATTCACTCATTCAGTAACAAATATTTATTGACGTCATCTATGTACATGCTAGGTCCTGGGATACAATGATGAGAAAAACAGACCGGAATCCATTCTCAAGGAGCTTTGAGTCTAAGAGGGGAACTGGTATTACTCAAATGACCAAATGAATGTAGAACTACATGTGTCCATGGCAAGGGCTATTGAGAAAGATTTCTTACATGTTTTTGAGAGCATGTAAGAAACCTATTTGACCTAGTTAGGGAATTAGTGAAGGTTTCTCCAAAGAAGTGATCCTTGTAAAGAAATTGGAGGAGGGACTAAGAGTTACTGGTTGCAGAATGGAAGGAAGGACTCCTGGAAGAAAAAGCAGCATGGGGAAAATTCCCGTGGTGGGAAGAGGCATGGCAAGATGATGGAGTAACAGAGGACCACAGTGGAGGGAGAGAGAGAGAGAGGTGTGGTGCAAGGTGAGGATGGAGACTTAGGAAGGGCCAGGACATGCCAAGCCTTGTGGCCCATGTAAGGACTTTCACCTTCATCTTAAGAGCAAGAGGAAGCCATGGGAAGGATTTTAAAAAAGGAGTGTAGGGACATGATGAGTTTTGCCTTTCCAATCTTTTTTTTTTCCCTTCTATAGCCAAAGATGTTAGTGTGAACTTCCCAATAATATTCTGTCTTATACAGCTTATTGTGACATCAAACGTAAAAAATATCATCTTCCTAACTACCATGTGTCCCCGAAAATAAGACCAGGTCTTGCATTAATTTTTGCTCCGAAGGACGCATTAGGGCTTATGGTCAGGGAATGTCCTCCTGAAAAATCGTGCTAGGGCTTATTTTCCAATGAGGTCTTATTTTTGGGGAAACACGGTAGAGAGGAAACACCTTGAAGATTGAAGCCACTTCATAAACCACATTTGACTGAATTTAAGACACCCAAATAAATGCTGCATTCCCCTAAAAAAAGAATATATGTTGACAATTAGACATGCCATTGATTATAAATAGCATCTCTATTTCAAAGATTTTAAAATGTGAAATAATGTGCATCTTTAACTTGATGAAATAGTCTACTTCCTTGGACTCTCTTACAGTGCCCAGTACAATACTTAGTTGGTGATAAATGGAGTGGGATAGTACTAGATGTCAAATGAGGATGAATTTGCAACTGGCTCTGCCATGCACCTGAACAAGTACGACTTTTTGGGTCCCATTCCACTCTCTGTAAAATGACAACGTGACCCTGGAGATTTCTCCCAGATCTACATCTTCTCTGTGCGACAGCTGCCTGTCAGAATCTCTAGGAAGATGATTTCGAGGCTTCCTCTGCTGGAGGCAGTGCCTGCCAGGGAGCTGTGGGAATCCGCCCCTCCCCCCCAATACTTCTCCAGGTAGAATGCAGTACTGAATTGTCATGCGGGGCTGCCTGTGGGGCCTCTGGTCCCCCTCCCACATAAGAACGCAGGATATGGCTAGACCAAAAAGGAACACCCACGGAGGCATAGATGGGAGAGGCCACCACTATATTCTCTCTGGAGGCCAGGCGAGACACACACACAGTAGTAGTCACATGATCCGCAGTCCGCCATTCACTTCTCTGCCAACCAACCGACCCACCAAACAACTGACCCACCAAGCCGGCCAACCAACCTCACTTGCTCACTGCAATCCGCGCCTCTCTGCAATCCGCAATCCACAATCCGCGCTTGCTAGTTTAGCCACGGCAGCTATATCGGTGGCCAATGGCCAACTGGCAACAGCTGATGGCCAACTAGTCAAAGCTGATGACCGTCTGCCACCCGAGCCAGCACCCCTCCACGTGAGGCCGAGAGCTTGGAAACTGTTCTCTGAGACTCTGTCCCCACATTGAATTTTCTTGGAAGCCACGCTGCCCTGAATGAGAGGCAGAAAACTGAAAGTTTAAGAAATCTAGAGGCCAAGGTAAGTTTCTGTAGGCCCCATATTAATCAGAAGATGAGAGCAAAGGATGGGCTGTGTAGTGTTACTCTAGAGATCAAGAAAAAACACTATATTTGTGATTTAAAAAATTAGTGTGGACCTCATTAGTGTGGACTTGGCGAGACATGGCTCAGGAGCAGCAAACGTGAAAACAACTTCGTGACTTCAGTTGATCACAAGCTCAATAGGAATGAACAATGTGGCAGACTGCCACTTAACCTTTGGTTGATTCAAAGAAACTTAGCATCACACACAGTGAAGAGGATGGTCTCAAAGTGTCCTGGGCTGGTCAATCTGCACGTGGAGTTGCAGTTAAATCTGAAGATCATATTTGAAAAGAACCCTGACAACCTGAAGGCCACCCGGGAAACACTCCCAGGAAGGTGAAAGGTGTTCAAAACCTTATATGAGAAATGCCTTGGAGATCCTGGGGAAGTCTACAATAGGGGAAAACAACCTGTGGGAGACATTACAGTGAAGGATCTACCTGGAAGAAAGATTTAACTTAGCTGTACAGATCCAAAAAGGGGACCAAAGACCTTCCAAGGGAGACATCTCTCAGGGCAAAAATGGATGGAAGCGAATAATAATGAAGTCCACTAGTACCAAGCACAGAGCTAACATGTATCCACTTTATTTCTCACAAAAGCTTTTTAAGTAGCAATCCATCCTACCTCCAATTTACAGATTGAAAAAAAAAAATCAAGCTTAGAAAAATTAAAATAACTTGCCCAAGGTCCTAAAATTCTAGTGAGCTCTAGAGCAGGGATGCACCTGTGTTATAGGTGATTATTTTAGTTACAAAAGAGCCGGTTACCAAATCGGCTCACCGCCAAAGGTGACTACACGGGGGGACTGATCTAAAAAGCACTTAATTTGTGTGAGGACCTGGGCGATACATTTTACAAGCACAATTTATTTTAATTCAACAATGGCTTGAAATGGGTATTGTTATTCCCTTCTTACAGATGAGGAAATTGAGGCACAGGCAGATAAAGCAACTTGCTCAAGATCCTAAGTAACAGCCAGGATTAAAACCCTGGGGGGCGGAACCACTGTGTTTCTATGCAGTCTCTCCTCGAGAAGAAGAAAGAATTTTCTAGGAACTAAAGCTCTCTGAAAATGCTTGAAGAGGCAGTCAACTCTTCATCCTGAAGTTCCTGTGTGAGGGTGGAATTCTAGACTGAGATGCCTGGAAACTCCAAGCCTTGACGATTCTGTCCAATTTGCTTTTGGAATTCATTCTTCACAAGGCGTGCTGAGTACCAAATAGGTGCTCAGTAAGTAGATGTTGACTTGCATGGAACAGAAGTCTGCTTTCTAGAAGGGGACCCCTCTGTGTATCGCTGTGGGAGTTGTGGCTTTGCAAGTGAACTTTCTAGCTATTTGTGTCAAGGCTGAATTAGAGGGAGGCAGGCTTCCCAGCACAGCTAGCAATTAGACTTCAACCCACAAATGCATGCACTGGAAGGGCTGCTTGCGTGGGAAGGAGAGGGAAGGAGGCACCTTTAAGGGGCAGTGGAGTAAAGTAGGGGCAGCAGTGGGCAGCAGCCCTGGGAGTGTGGCCACAAGAACAGCCTGGGCAGCTGGCCTCAGTCTTGATTTGGATTAAGATGTTTATTCTGCTCTGCCTCCCAGGCCTCTCCCTTCCTGCCCCAAGGGCTGTCCACTTGAACGACTGAAGAGGTGATTAATTAGATACAGACTCTCAGACCCAGCCAAGAAGTGTTCTCCAGCTAAGATTCACCATGGGAGTGAAAGATACCCTCTCAGAGGTACTATATAGAAGTCCCCTCCCCAGCTCACTCCTATAGTTTTAAGGTCATGATCCATGAAAAAACAATCTGAATTAAATGCATGTCACACTAAGCTTTCGCCTGAGCACTGATTTAAGTGGCACTGTAAAATGGGAATGTAGGGACAGCACGTAACCCAACTCCTGACTGGGGGTTCTCTGGGTGCAGATGTTTTCAGAAGAACAAGCATAGATTGTCCATTTCGTTTTGGAGAGAGGATAAAACATCCTCTTCATTCCACTGGTTTATCAGAAACACACAAATCATCACTTCTTTGGGTTAAAGCAGGGGTTCTCACGCAATCTGGTCTCAAGTCCCACTTATCCTCTTAAAAATAATGGAGGATCCCCAAGAACTTTTGTTTATGTGAATTATACCTCTCAATATTTACTATAATTTACTAATTCCTTTTAAAATGGCAAAATGCCATTACATGTTAACATTTGTCTGAAAAAAAAAACAAAAACTATTTTCCAAAACAAAAATATTTAGTGAGAAGACTGTCATTGTTTTACATTTTTGAAAATTCCTTTAATGTCTGGCTTAATAGAAGACAGCTGGATCCTAATATCTGTTTCTGCTTTTAATCTGTTTTGATATGTTGTTTGGGTTGAAGGTTATGAAGAAAATCCCACCTTACACAGTATGTAACTGGGAAAGGGAGGAGTATTTAAATAGCCCTTTTAGACAACTTTGGTGATTCCTTTTTTACGACACCAAAACACATTAGTTAGACTGTGGAACCTGACCACATATCAATGAACTTTTTGTACCGTTTCCCCGAAAATAAGACCTAACTGGACCATCAGCTCTAATGCATCTTTTGGAGCAAAAATTGATATAAGACCGGGTATTATATTATATTATATTATATCATATTATATTATATTATACCCGGTTTTATATTATAGTAAGATAATACCGGGTCTTATATTAATTTTTGCTCCAAAAGATGCATTAGAGGTGATGGTCCAGCTAGGTCTTATTTTTGGGGAAACATGGTACTCTATTACATTAAAATCCATCGATTTGTCCTGAACTTTGAATAGATCTTTTTACCCCTGTATGGTTTTGTAACATTATACATTAATCATTTGGAAAATACTGATTCACTAAGTTATGCAGATCTTCCAAATGTTGATACATTTTATTATATAATATAAAAAGAATCACTGAGTTAATATCACCACTGATCTTATCAGAAAAATCTTTAAGTATTGGGAAACTGTCAAGCTCACAGTGGCAGACACATTTTTCAAAATTCTAATTCTCACTTGGAAGCTCAGGTTTTATCACTGACATCAGATACTGTCAGTTGTTTTCCTTGAAGTGACAGAATCACTTTTCATTTTTGAGAAAATGTCTGCCAAATAATCAGGTCTGAATAGCCAGGTTTTTTGTCAGTCATTTTTTTTTCAAGAAAAAATGGTGTTCCATGACAAAAGTGACAAATTTAGTTCACAATTCAAGCAATCCCACAAGTGCTTTTCCTTGAGAATTTGGTATGCAGCACAAGTGTTTTATGTGTGCTTCCCATTTTGTCCAAAAACAGAAAACATTATTTCTACTCAGTAGAACAGAAGAAAACAGAAAAATATTTCTACTCAGTAGTTGAGATTTTAATGAAATTAACAATATTGCTTCTTCATAAATGTTCTTAAGAAAACTGCCTTAGGTTTTTCCCACGAGTGATGGTGCTGCAGAAGGCAATGCCAGGTGAGCATGGCTGCCGCCTTGACTGTTCTAAGACCAGCACTTAAGTCCACAATTGCTTTTGCATGATCAGTGCAAATGTTAACTCGGTGAGAATGGCTGATAACATCTTAGTATTATTATGAAAATAGTTTTGACTTTGTAGACCTCCTGAAAGGTTCTTGGGACCCCAGAGACCCAGGGATTGCACTTTGAGAACTGTTGAGCTAACATGTTGAAAGACCTTATTAAAATGCAAATGTCATCTGGGAAGGATGGGTAAAAAAAATAAACTCTTGGCAGTCACTGTCAGCTTTGCAGGGAGGCAGGAAAGTTCAGCAAGCATGACCCTCAACTTGAAGGGCCAGAGAAATCTGAGATAGAACACCAGACCCTACTCTTTCCTAGCTTTGTAAGTCATGGAGTTTTTAAGGTCTTGGGTTTTTCCATCTGTAAATGGAAATAAAAATCCTAAACCCTTAAATCTGCTATTAGGATTTAATATGGTTAAGTACCTAATGAACAGTACATACTCAATAAACATTAACTGATTTTATAATTTATGTTCTTATAACCAAGAAAGAATGGGATAAAAGGCAGCTAAGCTTTTATAGGTTTCAGAAACAGGACGGGAAGCTTCCTGGGTGCCACAGGGTAGGAAACTTCTGTGTATCACCAAGATTAGCCATCTAGGGGGTGCAGAAAAAAGAGATGAAGAAGGAACTAAAGACAACCTTCACTTTTTCATTCATCCATTCAACAAACATATGATGATGACCGACTACATGCCAATTCTGCACTAAGAAAAGCCACAAGGTAATGACAACAACTGGTCCTGGGAGCAGGATGTGGGACTCGAGTCAGGAAACCTGGCTTTTGGTCCCAATTTTATACGAGCTGTGTCACCGAGGGCATGCCCTTTCAATCCTCTGAAATCTGGTTTCCCTATTTGCATAATGAGGAAGATATTAAATGTTTTACTGTGATGCTTCAAAGAATAAATGTAAAAATGCGGTTAAAGCAATCTTTAATTATTTTGGTGCCTGTGGTTCTTGAAGTGACTCATCTTTTAATGTCTCGAAAAGCAGCATCACAGGGAGGAAGAAATCCCTCTATCCTTGATTTCTTTTATTCTAAATTGGGATAATACCTGCCTACTTTTGAGGGGTCTTAGTATAAACAGCACCAATCTAGTTAGTGTGTGTCACATGGTAGGTGCCCCGCAGAGAGCTATGATTTCAAGATGAGATAGATATATTCCCCATGGAAGCCGGCACATGAGAAGCCCAGAAAATAAATGACAGAGAAGGACTTTTAGCATAATATCAACTAATAAAATACACCAGCAAGGATTTAATATTGATAGAATAAAAGGTCTGATTATCATGTAGAGACTCATTCTATGGCAAAACCATGGTGAGGGCATCTTCTTGCCTTCCTCCCTCCATTCTCAAGCTCTAACCTCCTACCTTTAAGCAGTATTGGAAGAAAGAAGCTGTATCAATGATAAATCGTGCTGCTCTCAGTGAATGATTAGGCAGAACCTTGGTGGGGGATAAGGAGTGAACTGTGGGGGAAACAAAAGATTTTAAAGGATTAAGCAAGTGTGGGAGCAGAGGGACACAGTAGCCCCCAAGAAGGGATGTGAGGGCTTTGGGGACGCTGGGGAGGCCTCATGGAGCACCCCAGGAGTCCACAGCTAATATCCCAGGCCTGTTCGATGAACTGAAAGATGGAGAGAATAGCACAGAGAAGTCTCCTCTACTCTCTACCTCAACATAGAATATGTATGTTCAAATTGGGAAATACCACAAACTCAAAGATTGAACATTAGCCTGTGTTACTCATGGGAGTTAGACAAGCTGACAGTTAATCCACGGAGTTATGGGCTGTATTTTATGCTATTTGAAAACAAATATTCATCTAGTACTTACTAAGTGCCAGGAAGTACTTCACACATGTTCTTTTAATCTCAGTAACTTAGAGCGAGGTAAATCAGAGTGCCCGGTGTATAGCTAGAGAAACAGCGGCACGGTAACTTGCCTACAGCACTCCATTAGTCAGGGCCGGTGCTCAGGAGCCTGAGAAGCAGGCCCCAGAGTGAAGCCTCGCAGTCATCTAGCTGTGCTGTATACAGGGAGTAGACAGGACCCCAACGCCTTTGATGCTGATGAACGGTACTCGATGGGGTGACGACCATAAGGGGGAGGGAGGCGCTCGCTGTCACGTCAATGTTGACACTAGAGGGTAAGACTCGCAGACTGCAAACAAATATGACTACTATTCTTATTCTTTAAAATGAAAACCAATGTGTTTTAACCCCCAGTTTATCGCCTGAGGTCTGCACAAGGGGCAGCTCTGAGAAAGAGGAAAATGAGGGCAAAGCCAGAAAGCGTATTCGTATCTCCTTCTCCTATCCAACTCTGATCCTTAACTCCTCGGCCTGTCCCAAACTCCCTGCAGAACTTCACCAGGCTTGCAAAGCTGCAGCCACTGAAGCCCCTAGACATGGATGGAGCCTCAGCCTTCAGGAACCATTCATCTCCCACTTGAAAAGAAACTGTAGGAGAATGGTAGGAAGAGAGATGCGGATTATATTCCTTAGGGGCTGCTCAGCACCAAATGAATGTTTGGAGGAGATCTGAAACGATCATTCACACGATCCTGGGAAACCAAATAGCCCCTAGAAAAACTCTTTATTATGTTTGCCTCTCAAAATACTGGTTTGTCCAGGAATACTACCCAGGCCCTGAAGTTGCCTGCTGCCCTGGGCTGCCAATGGGTTTACAAAGGGAGAAACAGCCCAAGAGAATCAGCTCAGCTAGAACCAGGCAGCCTCCTTCCAACCAAACTGGGACAGCTTCTCAGTTCTGGCCGCAACTTAGAATCACTGAAGGCAGATTTAAAAACATACCTGGAGCCCAGATTCCACCACAGTCCATTTCAACCAGAGTCCCTGTGGGGAGGGCCTGTGCACCATTCTTTTATAAAAGCTCTTTATGATGCCAGCGTCAAATAGCACTGTTGACTGTCACTGATAAAGAAGTTTAAATTCTGCACAGCTAGGACTCTTCTCATGGTTTACTGGTCTTGAAAGAAGGCTTCCTAGTAGAAGAGAAAGTGTCATTTCTGTAGCATAGGAAGAACCCAGGCTTTGGAGTTATGGGTTCAAATTCTCATTCAAGCAGGTACTGACACTGGATTTAAGGCCGTATGTTTGTTGAGTGCTAAGAGGCACAACCGATAAATCAGACACAAGGTCCATCTTGAAGTGAAAGCAGTCTGGGGTTGAGCCCAGGTTCTTCTAGTCACTAGCTGGGTGACCTCGCATCTAGACCTTTTCATCTGTAGAATGGGTATATTAATGCCTGTCTTTCCAGGGAGTGTGGTTTGAGATTATAAATTCTACAAATAAACCATTTAGTACAGGGCTGGGCACGTGGTAGCTATTATCCTAAGGACTTTGGAATCTCTTACATACTCTCCCCCACCGCAACCTAACATCAAGCCAAACCAAGCCTGTGAGGGCTGAGATTTCTAAGAAGAGGCTGGGGGTAGGCAGAGACTGTATCTGGGAAGGCTTGTAGAACATTGTAATTACTGTGACCAGTGTGCTAAATTATGCCGAATGGGGACAGTCCAACTTGCACATTGAGAAGACCACTCTCGCTGCTGTGTGAAGAACAGGTTGGAGCTGGATAAAAATGGGAACAAGGACACCTCTTAGGCGGCGATTGTAGTAGGACGGGGGAGGATGATGGCGGTTTACAGTAAGGACACGGCAGGAGGGATGAAGACACATATCTAATGAGATCAATTTTGAAAGTAGCAGGGAGAGGGCTTGTAGATTCACCGGATGTGGGAGATAAGAGGGAAAAAGGGAGCTTCTCATGTCTCTCAGTTTTCTGATTTGGACTCCTGGGGGGAAGGCGGGTCCATTTGCCAAGATGGAAGAAGGCTGGAGAAGGGTTTTAGAGGACAATTGAAAGTTGAGTTTCCGTCATGTGAACTTTGAGATTCATGTGAATCATTGAAGATGAGAAACATAGAGACAGTTAGGGACGGTATGAAGCGCCAGAGAGAGGACTGGGCAGGCGACATATATTTGAGAATCATCTTCATAGAAATGGTGTGAATTCATGAGAATAGCTAACCTCACCTAGGTGAAGATATAAAGTGAAAACAGAAGGAAAGAAAAGAGACCAAAGATGGATCCCTACAGAGCACTAAAAGAAGCCTGCTGTGTTTCAACTAGAGTGTAAATCCCTTGAGGCCAGAAACATGCTTGAGTCCCTCCTGGGCTCCCAGTGTCTGACACACAGTAGGTAATTACTACATTTGAATGAATGAATGAATCAACCAGCAAATCAGTGAAGTATGTGATGTACCAAGAAATGTCTCTGATTCTGAAATTCTAGAATGTTAGTGTGTGTGTGAGTATGTGTGTGTATGAGTTTGTGTGTGGTGTGTGTGGTGTGTGTGTGTATATGTGTGAGTGTGTGTGAGTGTGAATGTATGTGTGGTGTGTGGTGAGTGTGAGTGTGAATGTGTGTGAGTGTGTGTATGCACATGTACTTTCTGTGAAATAGGAGTAGAAAGTTTGGGAGGGCAAGCTCAGCCCCTGAGGAAACATGAGGACTCTTAATGGTCCAGAGAATTCTCACTGCTGTAACTCCATGGCTCCCACTGTCTTTTGCCTGAGGAAGCTATTTGATGTTCAGGCCTCCACACAAACAGGTACTTAAGGCATTAAGAAGAATAAAAATGGTTTAGCTTAATTACATGCTTTCAACCCATTGGTTCTGTTTAATGAGGTTCATCTCCTGAGACACTTTAATCAAGATGCAAAATAATCCTCTATGAAAGGGACTGACATTTCCACGGAGACCGAGATGGGGCTAGTTCATCTCAGAGGGCTGTCACCCCCTGCACCTCCCTGGTAACCTCTTCATGCCCCCTCTGAGCCATTGCCTCTCTTTTCTTTAAAATTCAGTGAACTCTCCTATTACTTCTTATGCAACTCTGGCTCCCACAAGGGAAAGACAAAGAAGCAATTCCTCTCCCAGGTTCTCTTTTAAAAAAAAGCACAACAACTGACCAGCCACCTGGTTTACATTTGCCAATAATGGTATGTAACAGACCCAAAAGGAAGCTGTTCAGGCACCCTGCAAAAAAATGAAAATTCAGAAGAGGAATGTTCTAGCTGGCCTCTTTTCTCCCGCCTGTCAGGGTGGGAAGGGTGGGAGAGCAGCACCGTGGTTATGAACGCTGGCTTTCAAGCCAGCCCGAGGTGGCAATGCGTTCTCCTGCGCCTTAGCGGGGTCTCCTTGAGCACACTGCTTCATTCCTGTATACCTCAGCTCTGCCATCCATAAAATGGGGAAAGTTACCTGTAATCAAGGGTTTTAGGGAAGAGGACATTAAATAATAGATACAATGCATTTAGTACTGTCCTTGGCGCAAAGTAAGTACTTGGGAAACATACACTGTTCTAACCAAACAAATCCCGGGTTTCTCTGTCCTTTAAGCCATCAAGTCTGAATAGCAAGTCTCAACTTAGCATTCGAGGGCACTCCAAGACTGTCTGCAGAAATCATAACTGGTGACCCAACTTGTTATCATCACTCTGGATCTCTCTGATTGCTTGCTTATGCTTTAAAAATGTCCAAGTCCCATCTTGACATCCATAAGCAATCAAATGTAGATTAAAAAGTATGCATGTGACATTAATAGAACTTTCCCCAGGTACAAGCAGATTAAGAGAACATGCTCATCACTCTGAATGAGAGTCATGTGCACAGGGTGTCTGCGTCCCAGCGCGGGTGCAAAATATTTGCAGGAGTAACAACGAAGGATTCTACTGTTACATACATATGTAAATTATATCTCTGGCTGGCTGAAACACCTTGAAGGAGAAGAAATAACAGACACCATGTTCTTCACGTCTGGCATTTATATTACATTCAGGCCCTATCTAGGCACTATTCTGGAACTCTATTATGTACAGTTTTTACATTACTAAAGCCATTTGCTCAGACCTCACCATGTTCCTTCTGGGAGCTCTAATCCAAGAGAGATATTAATGAGTAAAGCTTGTTTAATGAGGACATCTAGGAGAGAGAAGAAGGGTTGAAATCATGTTGTACGTGTGTAACAGGGGCCGTTTTAGGAAGGTAATTGTTGTTTAGGAAAATATTTTGATAAATTGCTTTTGTGTAGAAGATGAGACCCTGTGGACATAGCTTGGGAGGACAGAGCCCTGAGTAAGTAATGAGCAGGGATTTCAATACTGTTGAGAGAGAGAGAGAGAGAGAGAGAGAGAGAGAGAGAGAGAGAGAGAGAGAGAGATTATGATGTAGGGAGAATAATGAAGAGAAGGAACTAGAGCAATGTGCTAGAGGACATAGTCCGAGGTAAACAGGTACAAATAATAAATTGCTGGTGCAGAATGAATAAGAGATTTGAAGAACAATAATACCAAATATTTATTTTCAAATTGTGTGTGTTTGGAAGTGGAAATCGCCTCTATTACCACCATCAGTAAAATCTGCCATACACCCACATGTGTGTGGTTTAAGGGTTCAAAAGGATGATTTTGATGTCACGATCATTGTTGGGTAAAGAGTTGAGAAGATCCAAGGCAAAGAAATATAAGTGAGACAGAGTTCTGTGGAATTAGGAACTCAAAGCCAGAGGTCACCTTGAGAACATAAATCCCAAGAATTCACAGAAACCTTGGGTGGGGCCTTGGATTTCCCACAGGATGTGGGATTTGAGGCTCAAGCCAATTTTATTTAAATCTCAAAGGACCACTGTCCTGAATTGACATCTGGTTTTTATGAGGAATAATAGAAGTTACTGGGCATATCTGGCTGGTAACGGAAGGTACCTAGTGGATCTATGAGCTGTAGTGCAACATCTGAAAGAAGATTCAGGCAAAATAAAACAAAACCAAAAAAGCCTGATTTCATGCACTTCCAGAGGGCAGAACCGGAGTTTATTCCCTCAATTTATAGATCATTTGTCTTCATATAAAGGAAGAATTTTCTAAGAATAAGATCTTTTCAATAATAGAGTGTGCTGCCTTGTGAAAATGGTTAATTAATTGCCTTCTCTATTCGTAGGTTCCCTTAAAATAGGACTCCTTTAATGAGTCAGATTGGATTAGGTAACTTTTAAAGTCCCTTTTTAACTCCAAGATTCATGTGCTTACGTCTTCATACTTATCGGGCACCAATACTGTACCTGGTACTGTGTTAGGTGCTGAGATACTATAACAATTAAAATAACCCACCCAAGGGGGAAAATAAAACAGCCTGGTGAAATTCTATGAAATGTAAAATTCTGTGAAACGTCTCTGCCTGTGTAGACAACAGACAATACTGAGTGTCTGGCACATGCAAGGCATATTACGTGATTACCTTACCCAACCATCCCATCAAGACTAATTACTATTCATCACTTTGCAGGTGGAAAATATACAGCTAGAAAGTGTAGTAAGAACTTACTCAATACGTGACTTTGGATGATTGATTAAACTTTATTTGCATCCATTTCTTTACAGGTATAATAATAGCATCCAGTGCTTAGAGTTTTTGTGATGATCATAGTGAGTTAAAACTTGTGAAGAGCTTAGTAATGCATGTTAGTGATTATAATGATAATTTTATCACTGCCATTATTACACAGCTTTCAATAATGGATATGAAAGGGCAACAGTGGTCTGCTACTTTCAGAATGCCTTGGCTTCACATAGAATGGGGCAAGATGAGCAGTGAAGGGAGTTTGGTGCCCTTTATTTCTCTTGAACAGGAAAACTAAAGCCGTTAGAGTCACTGAACATGGGAGGACAGGCATCAGAAGCTCCCAACTGATATCATCTCATTTCAAGTGTCACGAAATCAGGCAGTCACTCCTATTTATAGGGAACTCTCAGCAGAAAGATAGAAGAGGAAGAAATTAAATCATAGGCTTCATGACTTATGGTCCATTCCACATTTTGAGAAATTAATGCACTGTGTTGTTTCTCCTACAGACCATGTAATATTAGAGTGTGTTAAGTAGATGAAGACTAGAAAGGCCAATAGGATTTATTTTCCAGCAACACATGGAAGATAAAACACAAGCAAGATTAAAAAATACTAACTGATATACCTTCCATAATCAGTGGATAATTGGTTGAAATGTTTAAGAAGCAGAAATGGGTTCTAACCAATCTTTAATGGTATTTGCTCACTCCCTTCTGATTATCTTAGTCACAGAAGTAAATCTGGACTGGAAAAACCTTTTATTTCCATTTACCCACCTTGAAGTTTTCAATGATGTGCTAATTATAAAATTATTTTCCCTCCTGCCAGAGAGATTTAATAATATTAATAGTTGCTGCATATGTATAACAATTAGTAAGACATAGCCTGTGCCTATAACATAATGATAATAATAGATATTTTTAATTAAAAGGTCATTATATGCCATGTATTCTGCTAAATATTTTATTTACACAGCATTAGGGTCTACAACTAGGATCAATATTGATGGACTCAATTTGCCAGATGAAGAAATGAAGTATTGGGTTCAGGTTGACATTCCTGATGAAGACAATTTTTTAAAATCTAGAATATGTACAATATCTTCCTCTAAAAGTGTCACAGAGCAATAAAGTTAGAAGTAGGATTACTAAGAAAAGATCTGGGAGAAAACAAACATCTCAGAAAAGTGAGCTTGCTTTGGCCTTACTTTAGCTCAGAGGACACTTACTGCTGCAGCAGAAGTGGACGGAAGATGAGCAGTACTTTCACAGTGCCATGAAGGTTTACAGGGACAAAAGTTGAAAATCAGGCCTTGCCAATCTTAAAGGTCCTAAGAAAACATACTACGCTAAGGATCAGACTGTGGAAGGATTAGATTCTAGAAATATTGATGAAATCACATTCATATGGAATAGTTTTAATTCACGCCAGTGGTTCAGAAAAATTCCAAGTCCTAAAATTGGATTCGGATGACCCCATGTTGTAATAGGCACCTGGAAAAAGCAAATGACTATCCTCTCAGGACAAAGGTAACAGCATGATAGTCATTACATTATTTTTCTAAAGTCATTTTTGTATATAAGAGCAAGCACACAGTTAACAATAAACAGGCCAAGAGAAAACATGACGATATAAAAGAAAACCAGTAAAAACAACTTAAACAGACCACAAGTGCCCTAAACAGTAGAAATTCTAGGCATAGATTATGAAAACAATTAGCTCATTATTCCCATAGATGTAAAAATTGAACTTAATATTTTCAGCAAATTACTAGAAATTATTAAAACTAGTTTTTCCGATCTAGAAAAATAACTAGAAATCCTAGAATTAAAAAAAGAAAGCTAGTTAGATTCAAGTTGATTAAATAGAGCTGAAGAGAGAATAAGTAAACTGGAAAAGGAGTCAGAAGAAACTATTCAGAATATATCATGGGGAGAAAAATACACTTAAAACAGAGTAGAGTAAGTAGGATCCCAGAAGATACAATGAAGAGGGCTAACATATCTGTAACTGGAGAACCAAAATAATTAGAAGGGGAAAAAAAGACAAAATAGGGAAGAAGGGATGATGGCTGAAAATGGTCTAAAATTGATGAAAATATTGATCCACAGTTTTAAGATAATCTAATAAATCCTTATATATCAGATATATATATCTCACACCTAAACATATCATGTTAAACTTTTGAAAAAGAAAATATTCTTTAAAGTCATCAGAGGAAACGCAGATAACGTTCAAAGGAGTAACAGTAAGAGTGTCAGATGAATTTCAACATTAACCATGAAAGCCAGCAGAGAGTAGAATGACAGATTTTTATTTTGTTTAAGAAAACAATTGCCATAATAGAAATCTATATCCAGCAAAAATATTCTTCAAGAATAAAGATGTGAGATGAATTCTGGGAAGATGGCTGTAGTGGTGACAATGGGTGTCTTTCAATCCCTCTGAAACACCCCATAAAATATACTCAGAACAACTAAGATTAAAAAAACTAAGAGACCAAGAACGATATCTGCAACAAAAATAGAGATTAAGGTATCCCTACCTACCCAAACATAAGTGATTTAGACTAACAGCTGCTTGACATGTGTGGTGTCAGCATGTATGTGAGAGAGAGCAGAGAGAAGAAATGGCATTTGATTGTCCTGAAATGAGAATCACAAAATGCTCAACAGCTATTCCCTGAAAAATGTAAGAATCCAATTTGAGATTGAGGAGCTTAAACTGGGAGGGATTTTTTCACATTACAATTCACAGTTGAAGTCAAGGGATCTGTGGTAAGGTTTGAATGGCTAGAGCAGATGGGGCCTTTCTATTTCTCTAAACTAACCAGTTCAAGTTTCCTTCCAGAATGAAAGCTTCTACTGGAGAAAAATGGCTAGAGAAAGAATTAAAATTCAGGACAGGGTCAACAGAGGGAAAGAAAAGAGAAGACCCAGATAACAGTGGAGAAGGGGGGAAAAGCCAGGAGGTCTCATAAAAGATGAGTCCATATATATATATATATATGAACATTTTACAAAAACAATGGAAGGAGGCACTGTTGAGTAGCAAAGCTAGGAGAACTATTCACCCTCCTTCCTAAAAGATCAATAACACATCTCATGAGTAAAGAAAAGAACTGAAAGGAACCATGATCATTACCTATTTGAAGTTATCATGAGAAAAAAGAAAATGAAGAGCAGGTTAACATTCTTACAGACACTGAAATTACACCAGAGAGACATGTCCACAAAGACTGTAACCTAATTCTTTATCTAACCAAGCTGAGAAGAGATTAAGAAAATCACCAAAATTTAAAAGAATAGCATCAGTAGTCCCTAATCCCATCTGAAGTTTCACTTTCCACAGTTTCAGTTACCTGTGGTTAATGGTGGTCTGAAAATATTAAATGGAAAATTCCAGAAATAAACAATTTATAAGTTTTAAGTTGCCCATAGTTCTGAGTAGCTTGATGAAATTGTGTGCTGACCCACTCTATCCAACCTTGGACATGAATCATACTTTTGTCCAATGTATCCATGCTGTATACACTTCCTACCTGGTAGTCACTCAGTAGCCATCTTGGTTATCAGGGGAAGAGAGAGAAAGAGAGAGACACCACATTCACATAACATTTATTACAGAATATTGTTATAATTTGTTCTATTTTATTATTAATTATTGTTAATCTTGTTCTGTGCCTAATTTATAAATTAAACTTTATCATAGGTATGTATGTACAGGAAAAAAAAACATAGTATATATATATATATATATAGGGTTCAGTACTACCCATGGTTTTAGGCATCCACTGAGGGTCTTGGAACACATCTTCTGTCAATAAGGGGGTATTACAGTACATCAGAAATTTAAAAACTCAGAAATGAAGTGAGGGGATTCAAGGAAGACTGAGAAAGAAAAGGAAAGCAAATGTATTTCAGAAATAAAGGAACATACTAATACACAGAAGGAAACATACTAATAAACTAGAAGGAACATACTAATACACAAAATAAACTAGAAGGAACATACTAATACACAAAATAATGCCTTAAGAGAAATATGAAGTGAAAAGGAAAAAAATCAAACTGAAATGAAGAGACTAAGATTATTTGAGAGAAAATAAAAGATATAGAAGGTAGGTGTATCTGAAAAAAAAATCAAAGCGATGGAAAAAAAATTTAAACTATAATTTAACAAAATTTTGTGAAAATTAACTTAAGACATGAAAGTACATATTGAAAGGATACACCTTCCATGGGAAAATCAACCCAGAACAACCAATACCAAATATATTCCAGAAAAACAATTGTACTTTATAGTAATAGAAAAATTCCCTTGGATACCCAGACAAAGTTTCCAAGTAACTTATAAAGAAAAAAAAAATCATATTGTCCTGTGACTTTTTAATAGCTATACTTCAATGCCAGAAGACAATGACGTACCATATTAAAAATTCCCATGGAGGGGAATGTGAGCTAATTATTTAGTCAGTCAAACTATCTTTCAAGGATAAAGGCCCAAATAAATCATGAACATGTAAGAACATTATTTGCATTTGCACTTTTGGAAGAAAGGAAGAGATGAAAGGTTTCCGACAACCAAAATAAGTTGTCGGACATAATAGGAGAGTTATTGGCATAATATGGTTACACTTGGTCAATAACTGCTGTCATCACACACACACACACACACACACACACACACACACACACACAAAATGTGCCTCTTGATGAAAGGACTCAATACCATGTCTGAAAAATCTTTCCAAATAATTGAATCTGCATTCAATAAATCCATTAACTAAAAATCTGTGAGAAACACAGGGAGAGAGGAACATGTTAAGTGACAGTCCAGAGATGCTCTCAGCAAAACGACGTTTATGGAGAAACTCTACAGAAGAAATGGTGGTAGCTCCAAAAAATAATAATAATAATAAAATGTAAACAAAAAGCAGAGAGAGAGAGAGAGAGAGAGAGAGAGAGAGAGAAAGCTGTTGCTTAAAATAATTTAAAATTTTATTATGTCATTACCATGTATAGACTTTATTAGGATCCTGCTTCAAACAAACAAACTGGCAAAAAACGAAGATTAAAACTGTCATTTTCGGACCAAGAAAAGCTGATAGAATTTGCTGCCACTTGATCTGCACTAAAGAATACCCTTCAGACAGAAGAAAAATGATGCGCACGAAGGGACAATGGACAATTAAAATGTAAATATGGGAAACGATCGAAATGGAATGACTAAGCAAAGTCAAATTAACATGGTCAATATATCAAAATCAACAGTGTTTCTAAATTCAAGTGGCAGTTTGAAAATAAATTTTATAAAAAGGAAGCATTCACAATAAATTTTAAAAAATCAAATTCCTAGAACGGAATTTAACAAAATCTGTGCAATATCTCCTCATAGATTATAAATACAATGAGTGAAAATTTCAAAGTCCTAAATAGAGATATATCTTGATTGTGAATTAGAAGACTCATTGAAAAAGTGTTCAATTCTCTCCAGATTGGTTTTCCCTTAAAAAAAAAAAAAAAAAAAAAAAAAACCAAAATCTTTTCTGTGGATTTCTTCAATTTGATTTTAAAATATAAACAGAAATGCAAATGGACAAGAATAGCAAAGACAACTTAATGAAGAAAAACAAAATGGGGAGACTTGCTCTATTGGATATCAAGATTTATTATAAAGTTACAGTAATTAAGGTAATGTTTTATCAGAGCAAAGTTAGACAAATAGACCAATTCCTCATAATAGAAGCAGATTTACACAATAAGTGGACATTTGATTTATGCTAAAAGTGTCACTGCAGAGAAGCAGAGAAAGGATGGCCTTTGCAATAAACAGTCCTGGGATAATTAGATATGCATATGAAAAAAATGAGACTCCTACCTTAACACGATAAATAAAATATCTATTATCTAGGTGGATAATAGATATCTAATATCTAGGTGGATTATAGACCTAAATATGACAAAGCAAACAATAGCATTTTAAATGATAATAAAGGGGGTTATTTTTATGACTTTAGTTTGAAACAAAAATTCTAAAATGTGACATAAAAAACACTAGGTTGATACATTTGACATTAAAATTTAGAATTTCATTTTCTCAAAACTTATCATTAAGCAAGTGAAAAGTCATACCACAGAGCGTGAATAGATAATAGCAAAACATATCACGCACAAAAAGCTCATATCCAAGACATATAAAGAATTCTTATAAATCAATAAAAATAAGACAGACAATCCAGCAGAAATATAAGCAAGGGAAAAAAGTAAAAAAGAAAAGAAAAACAGAGAAGAGGATCTAATAGGTTCTTTGCAAAAGAGAAAAATCCAAATAATCCCTCCCTTTCCATAAGGAAAGGTACACAACCTACCAATAATCAAGAAAAGTCAAATTAAAAGCAAATGAAATATCACACCCCTAGCAGAATGGCTAAAACTTTAAAAAATAGACAAGATCAAGTGTTGGCAAGGATGGAAAGCGACGGGAATTGTTGAACTCTACTGACAGAATTATAAATGGCACACTCCAGAAACACTTGCATTACGTACGAAATTTGAAGAGAATACATGCCTGTGATGCAGCAATTCCAAAATGCACGCACATATGCCCCAGAAGACATGGATGGAAAGGTTCCTAGCACCACTACTTGTGATGGCCACTAACTGGAATAACCCAAATGTCCACCACAAGAGGAATGGCTGTATAAACAACCTGTGCGTACAGTCATGTAATGGAATACTAAACCATAATGAAACTGAGTGAATCACAGCTACACACAAGATGACTGAATCACACAAACATAATATTGAGGAAAAGAGACCACGCACAAAAGAATGCATACTACAGATTTTCATTTTAACAACATCCACAGCAGAAAATACGAACTACAGTAATTCAGGATATTTAGGTGATAGAACTGAAAAAATGCAAAGAAGATATCGTTATGTAATCCAGAATTGTCGTTACATTTAGGTGAGAGGGTGAAATGTGATGGGAAAACGGCAGAGAGGGCTCCAAAGGTCCTTATGAAGTTCTATATCTTACGCCCTGATTGGTATGACCTGGTGTATTCACTTTCTAAGAATTCATTAAGCTGTATATTTATGGTTTAAACATTTTCTCTGTATAGTTTCACATTATACAGTTTTAAAATAAGTTTAAATGAAGATAGGAACCCGAGGCTCAGTGCTTTTAATGGCGTTGTCTCAGGTGCTATGCCTATCAACTCAGGACAGCCCTGACCCCAAAGCCGGTGCTCTCAAGCATATATACAAGTTACCATCTAGTGGAGAACACTAGTTAGATCTAACATATGAGAAAGAAATAAACAGTGATGTAAGAGAGGTAGAAAGAGAATTAAACCAAGGAAGAGATCAAGTCCAGCCCGACTATTAGAGCAAACAGCGTGGAAGTGATGTAACCTGTAATAAATCCAAAAGACCACAGCATTTAGCACGCTGAAAGCTTCCAGGCCTAGATGGAGGCAGTCATCCTCACCCAGAAGGACAGATACGGTGCCAGTATTGCATCTGGTAACCCTCTCAGCCCTCCATGAAATGGAGGTAAGTTTCAGTTTGGGGACAAGGACTTGAAGAACAACAATCTCAGATCTGACAGCCCAGGTTCTTCACAAACAGGAAATCATAACTGCCAGGAGTAAACTTTGAAGGATTTGTAGTCACAAAATTATTCTCATTAAACAACAGCTTAATGAGTTAAATGAATGAGCCCATATGGATTTAATTTCTCCAGCAAATGTGCAGATGGGCTCAAAGAGCAAGAAGGAAAACACATGAGGACAACCATCTCTAGAGAATGGATCAAACCTTGTGGGACTAGAGCTTAATTCCATCTAAATGGAGGAGACTAAGAGCTTAATTCTACCGAAAAACAAATCTACATGTCTCCAGTCCCGCTCAGTTTCCCCTCCCCACTGTCAGCCTGATCCCCCACCCTAAACCTCACGTTTTTCCCCAGGAGCCAGAAGCGTCTGCATCTTCCATCTGGCACACACAGAAGTGACTCGTAGCAATAAATACCAGGAAGAAAGGAGCCCTTCATGAATACAAGGAAAGGAGTGGAACTGGCATGAAGCACTCAACTCTCCTTCCTATGCAGTACATAAATAAAGCAATGCCGACAACTTCTAAGTGATATGCCTCCTTTCCACATTCCCCGTCACATGCCCCAGTGTCTTTCCTGCATCTGACAGCATGACAAGGCAGAGTCACTCACTAATTCCTGTCTTTCTGGGTAGGTAGAGACATGCTGTAACTTTCCGAAACCCTCCATATGCCTCCAACCCTACACAGTTGGCCCAGCTCCTGAGAAAAGAAACACTGTCTAGAAGTGTTCACTGTCTAGAAATGATGTGTACAGGTGTGTACAGTGCCGCCGGAGTGGAAGGGTCCGTCTTGGTTTTCTTCTAGTCACCAGAGCTCTGAGCACTTCTGGGCCTGCTCATCTCTTTGGCAGCCTCATATGATAGAGCATATACGGAGGGTCAGCTCTGCCAGATTCTCTGACAGGTGGTGCACACAGGACCTCGATGCAGGGTCCACTCTCAGGAAGCAGTCTAGCAAGAGAGACGGCCACAGTAATACGTGAGTGCCATTTAGAGGGATCGGTCGGTAAATGAAAAGGTACTAAGGGGACGGATACATTCTACCTGAGAGAGCAGGAGAGGTATCTTAGAAGAGCAAGAATTTACTGAAGAATGATTTGGCATCTACAAAGAACACAGGGGAAGGGCGACTCTAGACAGAGAATATTGCAAGGACATGGAGTACTAATATTAATACTCATCGTAATTCGAATCCCAATTCCAATTAGTATTGCTAATCCAAATACTAACGCTCCATTTATTGAGCATTACTATGAGCTTCGCACTGCACCACGCTCTTTAACTGCTTCATTTAAACCCTATAAAAATCTCACACAGTAGCAGTTATTACCATCATTCCGATTTACACATAAGCAACTGTGGTCGGAGAATTCCCACTGCTGGTCCTTGAGGGAACCTGGCTAGTGAAGCACACATTTGGCCACTAGGTCTCACTGTCTCTGGGATGGAGGCATCCTAACCAAGAATAGCATTACAATTCGTAAGAAGATAATCCAATGGGTAGAGGCTTTCCACCTCTGATAGGACCCCAGAGGTGTGACAAGAGATATGTGTGAATGGCTCTTTAAGTAGGCATCTCCACTTGTGAAGACATTCTGCCTTGTAGGAAAGAAAGGAGTGTAAAATCGTGCTGAGCACAGATAGAGTGAACAGAGATATGTTTATGCAATCCTAGAAAACTAGATCTCAAAGGATCAGATCAACAGCAGCTGAAATACTACTTTACAAAGCAGAAAGGAATCTTCTTTAGCTTTTGAAAATAACTAGAATAATACTTCAAAAATGATTTGGGTAAACTCCCGGGTAAAAAGCAATATGTTTAAGATATAGAGCTGACATCAAGAATATCCATTTCTACCTGGGCTCCAGGTAGCCTGGTCCCGACCTGCCTGTCCTATCGCCATGAAGAAATGAGAGACTGGGGAAGGCAGGCTTCAGAGAAATCCGTTGGAAAATGCTGCGTCTTCAGTTTACAATATTGACACACACTCACTTGTTAACGTGTAATAACCATAACAGCAGCAGTAATAATATTAGCCATCACTTACTGAGCTGACAACATACTGAGCACAGACTGCCTCTCTGACTCTCTGACTCTCCCACCAGTCCTGTGGGGTTGTTTTACAAGGTCCCACAGTCAATATAAGTAGAGAAAAGCGGGCTCAAAGCCTGGGCTTTTGGACTGCAAGTCCTACTCGCTTCACCTGGGTGTTAAGAAAAAATGTGAGAACAGAAGGCATGTCCTGGAGACAATCAACAGCCTTGGCCTTCAGGGATTGCAGGAAGCTGAGTCAGGAGCCAGCCTCACACAGATGCGAACCACATCTGTCACTTTGTGGGTGTTAGCACAGAGAGCATTGACTCTGCAGTCCATGGGGAAATTCAAATGGAATTCCTCATAGGATTCCCAAAGCATCTCCAAGCAGGGGGAGTTTCTCCTGAGTGTTCTATAGGCCTGAGATTTCACAAGGGTATGAGCTGGTCTAACCAGACAATGCCCACACTTGTCTGCAGCACTGAGATGCTCAGAACTTTGTCATTAGACAGGAAGCAGCCAGAATCACCCAGGAATCTGTTCTTTGTGATGAAGGCTGGCAAGCCCATTTCTGGATTCCTAACAGAGGGCCTCTGACTTAGCTGCTGGGATGTTCTGAAGGAAGAAGAGCTTGGTTCCTCTGGCCCAGGCCCTGGGCCCATCTCCAGAGGGAAGGGAGTGAAGATGAGGCCATGTAGTTCTCAAAGGAGACCCTGACTCCTCTGGACCTTGCATTAAAATAAGTGGAAGGGTCTGCTCTCCAGGGTAGTCCTCTCCTGATGCTCCCAAAGACCTTAGGAACGGTTACAACCCCTGAGCGCCCTTGAAAGAATCTCGCAAACCTCCGTGGTCTTGATTGGAATGCTTTCTCTGTATACCCAGAGCTGCATACTACAATCATAGTATGTTTGTGTCAGTTAGCAGCTCAGGCCATTCGTCAAGCTACTAGAGCTCAAATCCCAGCTCTGCCACTTACTCTGTTACTTTGGACAAGTTATTTAATAACTCTGTGCTCAGGTTCCAACTCTGTAAAATGGGGATAATAAAAGTACACATCTTGTAGGGTTGTTATGAGGATTAAATCATGTAATACATGCAAAGTGATTATATCAATATCTATTACATCCAACACTCAATAAAAATGGGCTACCATCAGTTCTTATCACTTATTATAGTCACCTTACTTTTCTGTACCTCTCTGTCCAACTGATCTGTGAACATTTTCATGATACAGTTTCTGTCTTTTATTTCTGTATCACCACTTAGCATAGAATTTAGTGTATGACAGACACTCAGTAAAGTTTGTTAAATTAAAGAGGACTTCATTCACTCACTCATTCTTAGTGAAAGATAATAATACTAAACGTCTTCAAGAGGTATCCAAGGAATAGTAATACGACGATAGCAATCCAGGGCAGAATACATCCCCCTTCTTTTCCCACCATATGGGACTTGACAGAGGAGGAAGCTTTCATCTGAAAACATCCGAAAAGTCATACCATTGCCAACCTATAGTCAATCCAGAAGGGATTTTGATTCTAGAAGATTATGTCTATATAGAAGATTTGTAAATCTAAAAAGATTTGTAAGTCTTTCCTTGTTCCATAAAATAAAACACTTCAACCTCTTCCAAAATATTTGAAAGACAACTGCTTCTCTTCCTTTCGTGTCCCTCTCCACTTCTTGCCAAGGAGGAAGGAATGGTGTAGTTGATTTGTGAGATGGAAACTGGAGCAGGAATTGCAGGGCTCGGCCCCTTGTGGGTTGACTCTCTGAGACTCCACAGAGCATGAGTGTTCTCTGTTCTTCCCACAGTCCCATGGAAGAAGGTGAACTCACCTGAGCAGGGTTTTTTCCACCTTGTCTATGGGCGGGCACATAAGTCTAATTCTAGGTGGAAAGAGAGAAGCCCATTCTCAAATAGTTAATAAAGTTGAAATCTTGATTTCTCTCCGCCTTCTGCCTCCATTTCCCAAGTGGTTCCAAAGTCAAGGAGGAGACTGAAGACTGGCTTCTCTTAAACAATATTCCCACTCAATGAGTTAATATGTCCACCATTCAGTAATCCAAGGGTGATGGTTGGGAGAGAGGTGAAGAACTCTGGAGCTTCAAATGCAAGATAGATGTCCTTTGAAAAGTAATTAGTACCATAATGCACAAAAATCAGTCTTCTTTTTACCCTGACTTTTGTATACAAGGGTTATTCTGTCAGTGAGGGCCCCAGGGATATACTCATGGAAGAGGGTTTATTTACAAAGGAACTAACTGCAAAACAGTGGGTGGAGTGCAGGGCAATGCTCCCAAGCCATCTCCTCCTCGTCTTCCATTCCCTTTGTCTCCACAACTGAGGACAAATCTGGCAAACGATGCTAGAAAATGTGGCTTAATCTACTTCCTCCTTTAATGGATGTGGCTAGGTCTAGAGAGCAGCCTCTGAATTCATTAACCCCACAATCTGTGTGGCCAGGGATGACCAGTCTGTCCGAAAAGAGCAAGGGCCTTTGAGAACAGCATAAGGAGACAGAAAGAGAAGAAGACCATACGCGAGGCCTGACACAGGTAACTCACCCACTGGAAGGTGACTCAGTAAATGTTCTTTGTTTCACCAGTTGAGTCAGCAGCGCTTTCTGGGGAAGGATAGAGTATATATGTGGAGATGGGGAGAAGGATAGTTCCCCCCCTCTGGACTTAGGCAGAATTGTGGAGGGAGAGGAGTGCAAGTTCTCTTCCCTATCAAAGGCCTTTCCTCAGTTTAGGATGCCCCAAACCAGCTTACTCCATTGGAAAATGACCTAATGTGGAAAGGATCATTTACCAAAGTGAAAACTGAGCCTGGGCTGTGTACAGGTGAGGGAGGATTTATCTACACATAAAGATACACCTGTACCTACTCTGTCTGTGACCATAGCTTGAGAGAGAGAGCCCTGGTGGAGACAGCCAAGTCCTCACTCCCTGTACTCACATGCACACATGACGGGGACCCGGGAAGAAGACAGAAAGAGAAATCCCTGCTACTTCAGTGGGATGCAATTCAGAGATGTTTCCCTTCCCTCTTAGGGGAAGACTTCTCTACACATCTCAGACATGTATCACTTCATCTGAACCCGAAAGATCTCTGGGGAAATGACATCATGATTTCACTTGAAAAATCCTCAAGGCCCTGATAGGAAGTTCTTCCACCTGACCCCCAGCAATAATGGGGATCCATTTCCTTTCTACGGGTCCTAGGACAGGCTTTATTAAGTCATTCCTCAGCTTTGATTTCTGTCACTAGGTAACCACAATCCAGTGGGATTTCCTCATATCCTGCCTGTCAATAATTAATCAACCTCTCTTGAGAGCTCTGAAGAGCTTTGATAAGGTTAAGTGACGATATCCAGAGTCAATCTTGTCTAATCATTAGGTCTAATGCTTGCCTGGCCTCCTTCGAATTATGAGAAGCTGTTCCTGCTGAAAAGTATACAGCTGAACTAGTTTTTCACATTTAAAAAAATCTAGAAATCCATGTTTTAGACTAATTGTTCACTCTGCTGTCCTACCTGTGACCTGCTAATTTGTTGGACCATCAAGACTATTGCCAACCTGGGCCTTCCCATCTCATGATCAATAGGGAGAAATGTTCAGATCACTTAGAAAGAGTCTCACGGCATTTTGGTTTGTGCAGACAAATACTGAATCACTGCCATGCATTCATTCAGGCATTAGCATCACAATTTGAAAATGACAAAGTGCATTTGATGTAGGAGATGGGCCTCTGAAAAGCCAGAAATGTGGAGAATTTTTGTAAACCAGAATTAGCTTTCCATGTACATTGTTAACCACGTTTTAAAGATCATTAATTCTGGAGTCATTGCGGGCAGCCTTGGGTTTATCTTCAAATTCCCACTCTATCCCATCCCTTGATGAATAGCTAATTTTATGGACAATAATAACAACAAAAATCCAAGCTTTATGGAACCAGTGATGGCCTCTATTTAAGAGATTGTTTTCATAAAAGAAACTCTTTAGGCCTAAGTAATAAAAATAGGACTCTCCTATGACAGTGATTCTAATACTTTTGGATTTTACTGCATAGTAAAATTACCCAAAATATTTTAGGAATTGACAGGATAGTCAACACTTTAGTTTGCTAAATAAGGGCATTTAAAATTTAAAACATAATAATAAATACCATTTAGAATCATCAGTACTTCATAATAGAAGGGACATTTGAATACCACGCTATAATCTCACAATAAATGAAGAAACAACAGTTGCCAGTAGTGCACTGATTTTTAAATAGATATTTAAATACCTTTAAATGTTGAAGAACTTCAGGATACATTTTAACTGGTGGTGTTATTTTGCCTGTAATTTATTTTGGCACATTTGGTCAAATTAGGAAGATACATTCACCAGTAGGATACAGATTAGAGCTCAAACATTCAACTTTTGTTGTCATGGATCTTGTTTACAATCCAGGTTGATATAAGCATTTGGACCTAAATGGAAACAATATACCTAATACGACCATTTCTTTCTATAAAGACTATTGTAGGTTGAATTGTGTCCTCCAAAGAGATATGTTGAAGTCCCAATTCCCAGTACTTGTGAATGTGATCTTATATGGAAATAGTCTTTACAGATGGAATCAAGTTAAGATGAAGTCGTACTGGATTAGGGTGGGCACTAGTCCAGTGATTGGTTCTTTATAAGAGAAAGGAGAGGGGCACAGAGACAAACAGAGAGGAACGATGACAATGTGAAGACAGAGGCAAGCCAAGAAATGCCAAGGATTGCCAGGAATAACCAGCAGCTAGGAAGAGGCAAGGAGGATTTTTCCCTAGAGGCCTCCGAGGAAACATGGCCCTCTCAACACCTCAGTTTTGGCCTTCGGCCTGCAGACGTATGAGACAATACATTTCTGGTTTTTTAAGCCACCCAGGTCGTACTGTAACTTTGTTACAGCAGCCTTAGGAAATGAATACAGAGACGATTCTGGGTGAACTGAAAGAAGCCAAGAAAAAACAGTTCCTCTTCTAGTTGCTGGCTCTGCCTTCTTACTACATGGCCAAGGAAAGAGCAGACTGGGGATGTAGACATCAGAGGTTATAGGAAAATGTGCCTCACTCAACAGTTCCCCGTGGGAGCAACAGTTCTCAAGACCCTGGACACTCACAAAAAACAGAATTTTCTATAAAAGGGGTGCCACACATTTTGTCCCAAATCAGCACTAGTCATCAAAGCTTTCCCAATTAATTAAAAAAACAAAAAAAGATTAAAAAGCAGCCGTGACAAAGAAGCAAGAACACTGTGCATTTGCACATTCTCATGTTTGTGTAATAGGTTTTCTTAAAGCAAGGTTACCCTCCATTAACCAAAAAGGCTCTTCTGGAAAAAAAAAAAAGGAGGGGGGCTCTTTTGGAAGCTGAAACCCAAATGGCCAATCCTGAAGAGAAAACTCTTGGGCCTTCGGCCTTCTAAATAAAGAATTCTCTTTCTCTGCCCTCCGTGCTCTTTAGATAAGTCCATTAACGGAGAGTTTCCTGCAGGGACCAGCTACCCCCAGTAGCGACAGGGCAATGGTCTATAGGGGAACAACTGTTCAGGCCACTCAAAGCACTTACACAAACCTAGGAGAGCAGCTCTTAAAGTGTCCCCGCTGTGTTTGCTCTCCTCCACGCTTGTTTGCAAGCCTAGGGAGGACGATGTCTTCTTAGTGGCTCCTGAGTTATGGAATGTATTTAAATGCCTGCTTCAAAGCCCTCATCCACCCCTCTCAAATTTGACAATTGTTTAAGCATTATTGCCTGAATGGATGCAGATGTTCAGCTCATCTCTTATTGGGAGGAGTGTTTCTTTAGAAAAAGGGGGGAAATTCGCGTTTTTCTTCTTTCTTTTTTTTCCCAGACACATATTTTATCTTTATGTTTGTATCAAGAACTGCCAAGAGATGCATCTGGTCCCCAAATCAGGAATCTCACACTCCTCCTCCCAACTCACAGCTTGCTGAGTGTCTTTCTTTGTGATCTCTGCCCAAACAAGCTGGTATCAGAGCCCACTGGACAGATGACCCACACCTCATGCAAAAAAACAAAGAATCACTTTCTCATCATTGCCAGGAAGAGTGGCACCAATGGCATTTTTCATGTCACCCCCGCCTTTTACTTCTTTTGTGCAACTCATTTTCTGATTAATATTTTCAGCAGCTAGAACAAATGCCAGTTTAATTAAATTTCCACACCATTCCCTCCCCTTTATCCAATTAGTGGGTTCACTGGCTCCTCAACAACCTTCAGCGGCTGCGTTTTCAGTGAATGCTCAGTTGCTTCTGGCCTTGCCAAAAAAATCTGTTACATATTAAGTTATAATAAGATATAGGCAATTATAGTAGCAGCAGGACAAATAGATTTGTATGGTTCATTACAAGGGATTTCTGGAACATGCGTAGTGTAAATAGCCAGTTTCTGGGGCAGAGCATATTTTGGAGGAAAAATGTATATAAAAAAATGAGGGAGTGGGAGGAGGGAAAGAGGCCATTATAAGAAAATTTTGAATATAAGAAAATCCTACAGCTCAGTCGCTCTTTTTTACTATGTTCAGGAAAAACACTACTGTCTCAGATGAGCAACATTCCAATATGTGAACCAAAAATGGAAGTGAAAGATAAAAGGATTTTTAATGGAAAATGGAAGGTGACTTTTTTTTTTTTTTTAGAAGGAGTAATACCATTGTACAGCACTGGAATAGACTGAATAAAGAAGAGGAATGAATTAACACTAGAGGAGCATCTGACGTGTGACTAGTTATGTGCTACACACTTTGCACACTCTTCTCACTTAAAACTCATGACAGCACTGGGGGATATTAGGTGGAGGCACTAAAATGACAATTTCACAGAGTTTACCCTGATAGCTGTTGTTTTATACGGGGGAAAGCTGAGGCGGAAGAAGCCGTAACTGCTCAAGGTCACCCAGGGTCTGCCTAGCTCCAGACACCACGCCATTTCCACGATGCTATGCCAGGAAGAGAGGTCCAGGGTCATGATTTTATAAATACCAGACAAGTCCCTCTTTGACGTTAGTTAATATATTAGACAAAGAAGATCACTCACTACACATTAGGTTATACTTGATATTTCGCAGGTTTTGATAACAAAGTAAAGAAATAGTGTTCTGCTTGAAGGGGGAGAAAAGAGTTTCTGTGACGGGAGTAAAAATGTGCCACAGGAAAGCTAGAGTAGGAAAAACACATTGGTTGAGTTCACAATTTTGTCTAAGTAGACCCTGAAACGGATGGACCTTAATTGCCACAGCTCTGCCTCAAGGGCTTAAAAAACAAAAACAAATTGAGAAATGTAGTATTTTCTTCTTTACTATGTTCAGGAAAAACACCACTGTCTCAGAACTGTACCGGGAAAGAACCTTGAGACATCTTGCTCCTCCTGTCACCCAACTTGTCCCTAAACTATAAGCATTGTTGTTTTCATCTTCGTGGAAAATAACTTCCTGGAAGGTGGTTCTCCAGCACTTTTCTACTTTCCATATGGATAACTATTTTTTAACCAATACCACTCTACAGAATCCATTTTATGATCCCCAGGATAAATTCAAGGCATTCTGCCTAATTCTTCAACCCAGATTGGAAAGTGGGGTTGAAAAATCCCATATAAGTAAATACTCCATGATTTTATATGGGCTGAAGTCACCGAGCCCAGAATATTACCGAGCTCCCCGGAGAGCCCAAAACAGCATGTGAAAATGGCTTTAAGGAGTCGTGCCAAGATGCTGACCTCTTTCCCTTAGAGAAGCAAGGGTGGGAATGGAAGATCCTGAGCCAACACTGGTCACTTAGAGGGGCAGGAGCAAAACCAGTGTACCAACCTAGGGCGAGAGCAGCTGAGCCTGCAGATGCCAACAGCCAACCGAGGAGCAGAATCCTGGCTGCTAAGTTGCGAAAAAGTGGGCAGTGTTTTCAGTCTGAATGGGGCTTAGTGATGTCAACATGGGACCACCTACTAGCTTTAGTGTTCTGGGTCCATATTTGCTGGCCTCTGAGTTGCCTGTTCCTCCCAGGGAAACAACATGGTACAGTGGGGAGTGCTGGATTTGGAATCTTGGAAACGAGCTTGGTCTGTCTCTCTGGTATGGAGTTATTTTTAATCAAGACTCTTCTGAATTCTCCATTTGCTCATCTCTAAAATGAGGGGTCAAGAATTCATGACCACATGCTCTTTTCAAGCACTAAGACACAAGTGTATTCTCTGAGTCAGGGACGGCAGTGGCCAAAGTTAAATGCCAGACTCCATAGAGGTTGTCCTGTAGAATTAGGTGACAGAATTTAAGAACTGCAAACTGATTGTCAGGCAGAAGCAGAGACTCTGGAACTGACTTCTCCAGGCTCTTGGTGTCTGTGTAGCAGCACTGGTTAATCATCAAATCCAACGGGCAAGGGCAAAGCAAAGACAATTTGTATAAGACATGTCTCCGGGAGAGACTGTCCCACCCAGGACCCTAATGAGAGGGCAAATCTGGGTTGCTATGTTCAGTGCCATTGGGCCCCACCTATATCTGGCTGTAACTGACAGGACAAGAGTTGAGCAACCAATCCATAGTCTGTGCCGGGAAACTTTGAGCCAAACAGTGTGCTCCATCAAGAATTGAGAATCTGTAAACTGAATGATTAAGCCAGTAAGAGTAAAGTGAGGAACTTGAAAGGGTGTCAAAGAAAAAAATCTAAAGGCCAGAGGCAGCAGTCAAGATGGGTCATAAGCAAATCAAAGTCATGAGAGAGCAGAAACTATGGATAAACAAATAAATAGTTCTATGATATCAGGTCTTCAAAGGTGGCCCTTCCAATCGACCAGTCATCTGGGTAGTCATGCTCTTTTATAGTCTTCTCCCCTGGACTCTGTCCTGACCCTGTAACCAGTCAAATATGGCGGGGCTGACAGGCTGTGATTTCCAAAGATAGGCCGTAAGAAGCCTTTCCGCTTCCACCTGGGTCTCGTGGAATGCTGGCTCCTAGGATGCTCTTTCTTAGAACCCATGCCAAGGAAAACATCAACCACACTGAGAGGCCACGTATAATTCCTCCCGTCAACATCCTTAGCGTAATTCCATCAGCAGCAGCTATCATCCAGTGCTGGCCGTGTAACTCAGCCATTTCGAAAGCCCGGTCCGGTTGAGCCCCTAGATCGCCCCAGCCCCAGCTACCATTGGACTGCACGTACATAGAACACCTAGGTGAGAACTGCACGGTATAATCCATGCACAGAACTATGAGAGGCAATGATCACTGGTAGTTTAAGCCACTAAGTTTTGGAGTGGTTTGTTGTAGTGATGGATAACCAGAACAGGTCCATAGAGAAAGGAGCAGGTGGACAGAGAGAAGTGCAATCTCCAAGAGAGATACTGGTTCCCAGGGCTGCCTGTTGTCCAAGATTTCTAGTCTTCGACAGAGCCACATCTATTTTCAAAATACCATTATTTTATTTGAAGCAAGTTAAGGAGATCACGATTCCTTATAATCTAAACTAACGAAAATCCAAATGGAAAGAGACTGAAATAATGATAGTTCAAGACAGACGTTTTTAGAAGCTAATCCATGGGGAAAAAAGGTTAACAATGTTTTCACAACTCTGTAATGCAATGAGAAATATAAACACGATGTAGAAATTTTTGTTCATGAACCTAAATTTATTCAAGTTAATGAAGGCAGCCTGTGAAATGATCTACTCAGAGTCTTGAATGTGAAATAAGAGGGAATCAAATTCCCCCCACTCAAGCATTCACCATCAAATTCCTGGCCATCCAGGGATGGGCACATTCGGGCCTCTGCTTGCCTCTCCTCCCTCTACCTCTCTTCTTTCCCCCACAAGCCCCAGGATCGAAAAGGTTGGGAGTTGCTTTTACCTTCTGGACCTCACCCATCTGCACTTCCCTTAGGGAAAGGGGGGCTCCGACTTCCCACTTCCTCTATGTCATGTCCTTCGTCCCTACCCAAGACTCATATCTCATCAGCGGTACATAGTATAAGACAGACTGGTGCAAACATTTGGGGGATGGTGGTGGGTACGTAGCTTTTATCAGATTTAATAAAAGAAGCCTCCAATATGAAACAAGTAGAAAAATCTATTATTGCTCAGTGCCCTTAGCCTTGCTCTAAATTCAGATTCTTAACCTATATTTGAGTAAAAATAAGTAAGTAGAGAAAATCTTTTCAACAAGATGCCTTTTCCACCCTTGCCCCTCCAATGCCTCCTAGGGTGTAAATTACCATGTCTCAGATAGTTTGAGGACTGCTGCTAGGAGTTCGGTTACTTTTCCACACAGTGAAAAGGAAGGCCCTTCCACAGGCTCCACCTCCAAGGTTACAGAGCAGCCGTGGATGAGCAGGGACGAGGGCACACAGCAGTCCCTGCCAGCCTATTCCTTAGGTAAGCACTGCTCAAAGCTTAGGCAGAGAGCCCGGTGAGCCTGATTTGCATCATGAAAGTCACCTGTCCAGCTTTGCTCCAGAGGCAAAAAGATCAAAGCTGGGAGGGTAGCTGCGGTCAAGGAGGAAATAAAATATTGATTTAATGATATGCATATTAATTCTCCTCCATCCACCTTTTCAGTAATGAAAGTGGCGTTGGGACGTGACAGTTCCTACCATACTCATACCATGAGCTCACATCATGGCTCCCATTTGCCCTCCAAGTGGATCACATACAGCTTTGCCCAGAAAAGAAAAAACAGGAGGGAAAGGAAGACTAAGAAATGTATATTCCGACACTTTCCTAAGCACTGCTACCACCTCTGCAGACACGTTCTGTAAGGAGGTAGGTTTTGAATTCTTTCAGTCCCAGTTCAACAATAATAATATGCAGAAGCTCAAAATCTAAAACAGATAAAAGAGCATCTACTGTCCTAAAAAAGAAATGGGGAGCGGGGCTTACTCTGGAGTCCCCATTCCCTCTGCCCGGTTACTGAAGAAGCCACAGAAGGAAAACAACTGTTCCATCTTTGGGCATTTCTACTTTGCAACACTCTGACATTCACCTTACTTGAGCTGGGCTTTAATGAAATGGGGGGGGGGGATGGAAGTCGATGAGACTAAAAAGAAATGTCTAGCTTGGTGGCAGGCCGAGATATTAGAATAGCATATAAAATTCAGAGAATGGACATATTTTTCTGGCTGGGAAGGTGATGGGGGCAAGAGATATATTGATTGAGGTCCTTGGGGGATTCTCCATCTGAAACTCCTACTGAAGGTGACGTCACTCTCCTCATCAGAGGCCAGGCCCCGGGGAGCTGTGGTTCACCACAGAAGCAGCTCCAGTTTCTGGGTAAGAGGAGCCAAAGCCTGTTTGGCCCTGGCTGCAGTGTGGGCGGGTGAGGGAAGATTTAAGGATTACGCGGTGAAAATGTTAAGTGAACATGGGTTCCTATTCATTGTCTAGATCTTAAAATCTTTCAGCTTCTTTACTGCAATACCCAAAAACAGCTTCTGTATTTGTTCCTCATATTTCTAGAAATATAATAAAAGTTGCCTTAAAAAAAAAAAAAGCTGGCTCCTTTCTCCATGACAAGTAACCTCCCTCCCCCTGTGCCATTTGCAATCAGGTCTCCTGTTGAATCTCCCCACTTCTCAGAATGTCCCATGCTTTCATACCTTTGTCTTGTGCGTGAACATGTCTCTTCCCAGATGGCTTTTCCACCTGCTCTATAGGAAATACTGTCACCAAGAGCAGGGAATCTTGAAGTTCTGCATTCCAATCCTGACTCTCCTACTTACTGTTTATGTGACTTTGGGCAAGTCATTGAAACTCTCTGAGCCTTGGCTTCCTCACTGAGGGTAAGGATGAAAAGAGAGAACCGATTTACAGCTAGCTGTCCAATCACATAGCATGTGCTTGTGGAGTGTAGCTAGTCCCCTGGCCAACTTCAACTCCATTCCTCAATATGCAGCTTTGGGGAAACAAGCCCTGAGAACCTCCAGTGACTGGGGGCTCATTTCTTTACAAGCAAGGTTCTGTATTGTTGACAGAGAGTTGTCATTATATTGCCACAAAACTTCTTCCACCAGCAGATGCTGTGGAATGAACACCCCTACTTCAGCTCCAGGAAAATGTTTTGTGCAAGTCACACTGCATAGGTGAGATAGAGAATCCACTACCCCATTATGCCTTGCTCCCCTCTGTTGGAGTCACAGAAGAGCCAGAAGTCCCTGTAATGCAGGGACTCAGCTCCTGCTTCCCTCACATGAATGCAGGATATGCGAGGCCAGAAAGGAACAACAACGGAACCACAGACAGGGGGCTTGAGATTCAAGGTCAGGATTCTCAAAGCCAATGCCTCTAGAGGCTGGACACTAGCAACCAGGAGTAATTTAGGTGCAAGGCATCAGGGAGTGCTGAGGACTGTGGAAACTAGAGGTCTCGTACTCCATCGAAAGGAGGGCGCTACTATTTGGTTTCACACAATTATTTCCACATGACAACGTTATTTCTTTGCTTCCAGATCTGGTTTGTCAATAAAAGCCAGAAATGAAGATTTCTTTGAAATTGTCCAATTTTTAAAACTTGGAACAAATTGAGCTAAACCCATCTGATGGCCAGGTCCTGTCTGAAAGACATCTGCTTGTGACTCCTGCTCTTGGTGTCCAGTGGGGATTGCTGGGAATTGAGGAGTGGGGTAAATCAACTACAAAACCTGGAGTCAGAAAGGCACGGTTCACAAGAGCCTCACCCTTTTGTACCAGTGTAATAATTACTTTTGAAAGGCAGGTGACTTCAACTCCTTGAGCCTCAGTTTCACTACTCATGAAACAGAACTCAAATCACAAAAGGTTACATTAAGCAATAAATAATAGGTGTACAGCCGCCATGTCTGGTACATTATAATAGCACAGTAAAGGTTATAGCTGTCAGGGTCCCAGCAGGAAACACATTCAGGTAAAACCTTGCACCTTCAAAGGTTTTAACTGTAGGAGTTTAATTGTTCTCCTTATAGAGGCATAGACAGGGTTTGGGAGGAAAGCACAAGGGCTGATGAAGCACCCAGACTAAAAATATTGAAAAGCCTTCACGAGCCCTGGCCTGCAGGAGCGAAGGCACAAACACTCACCAGGTTCCGTTGAAAGACAGAGCTGCAGAAGAACGGCACTTGGCAGGAGCTATGGTCCTACAGGAATGCCAACTCTGTCCGAACTCAGTGAGGCATGGAGGGAGCAGGAGAGAATACCGCACCTCACAGCCTCTCCTTCTAATTTTCTGGGGTGGCCCGCCATTGGCCAAACCAATCCCGAAGCCGCGAGGCAAGAACACCTGCGAGGTGCCATCGGCAGAGGTCAGTCCCCCAGGGCACAGGCAGAGGTACACAAGAGTGCAGTGGGCTCAGTGCATCGGAAAGGAAACACAGTGACCTTCGCTTCTCCTTCCACTGAGTGTGCACCAGCTGTCGGCAGCCTAAGGCCAAGGATTCCAGTGGAGCCATCTCCACTCTACCTCAACAATGCTCCTGACTTTGAACTTGTCAAGCAAAGCAAGAAGAAGTGCTCAGAGTGCTTTTCTGGGAACGGCATCTGCACAGAGTTCCCCACAGGAGATCTGGGAGGGGTGCAGAACTCAGCAGCTGAGTGGACAGAGCTAAAACTTACATGGTGCTAAGCTATTCCTGATCAAGCCCTTTGCTCTTTACAAGTCACTAGGATGGGAGGTTTGCCGAAAGAGATGCAGCAAAGGAAAGAGCTGACTAAAAGTGAGAGGAAGAAGGCAGGGGAGAGGTGGGAAACAGGTAGTCCTGCTTTTATCGCCACCTTGGACTGCGAGTGGGGGATTGAGTAGGAAAGGAGGTGATCAGGAAAAGCCCAACCTCAAGCAATAATTGAAAAATATTAGTTAGCCCATCGGTAGTCTGCAAGTAATTGAAAACTTGTGTAATCACTGATCAGGTGGGGTTTGGGCAGTTGCGTGGATCCGATAGCTGGTCATAGAAAGGCTGCCCCAGTCAGGACTCATATCCAGACATAACAGTATTTAGAAGAAAGAAGAGTTAGCTTCTAGTATGTCAGTTAGAAAAGAATCCTCTTTTCCGATGCACCCAGCAAATTTCTCATCACATTTCATGAGCCCAAACTGAGTCATTCTACCACTCTTTAAACAATTCCTACATCCAAGGAAATACCATGTGACGACTGATTTAGAGCCAGGTTACCAGAAACAACTTCTATGGCAACGAGAGTGGGTGGGATTACTCTATTCCAATGACAATTTTCTCAATTCCCCCTTGGATGGTACATAACTAGTACCATTTTAGATGTATAGGAGAAAAGGTCATCCATTACATACAACAGACATCTAAGAGCATTAAGGCTGAGTTCTCCCAATGAACCCCACAGAAAACAACCCCCAAATTTTAGTGTCTTTTTAAAAAGAAGATTTATTTCTCATTCACATGAAGTATCCAGTGAGGGTCGGCTGGGAGATTTGCTGCATGTCTCCTCCCTCAGAGACCCAGAGAAGACAGTGTTTTTCACACCACCTCATAACCTTCCACCTGGAAGTGACACGTCAATTCCACTTACATTTCAGTGACCAAAGCAAGTCACACAGCCACTTCTAACTTTAAGGCATTAGGGAAGCACAATTTGACATTATATCTGGAAGGAGAAGAAGGAAAATACTTGTTAGAAGCCCTAGTAACTACGTAGTACGATATTGGCAAGAGTTAGGTGAGATGGACACTCACAGGCCCCCCGGAAGCAGTGCAAATTGGCAGACTCTCTAGAGAGCAAGTTGGCAATGGTGTTAAGGGTCTACAGACAAGTTCATTCTCTTCACGGAACCTTCTCTTAGGAAGCAGAAACTCAGACAAAGATTATGAACAAAAGTGTATGTTGAAGCACTGCATATACAAACCGAAACCCAAACAACCAGATTGTCCAACAGCAGGATATGCTTAAATAAATCAAAGAATAGTCACATGATGGATAAATATCTAGTGCTTTAAAGTGTTGCTTTTGAAGAGTGTTTAATGACATGGGAAAATGCTCACAATAAGCAAAAGTTAAGTGAAAGATAATAAATTATGCTGTACAGATTTATATAAAAATAAAGAACCAAGAAGAAAGACAAAGAAGATACACTAAAATATTAATGATGTCTATCTCGAGGTGAAAGCTATTGTCTTTGTTTTTTGTATTTCTTTAATTTTCTATGCAGACGAATAAGTATTTTTTAATAATCAGAAAGATTATTTAAAACATATATAAAGATATTCACTACAGCAATTTTTGCAATAGCAGAAATTGAAAACATCTAAACTCCATGAATAGGGAGTGTGTTAAATGAATTGTAGTCCATTCAAATAATAGATTATGATGAAACACTTAAAAATTAAGATCTATTTTAGCTGCTATGGAACATTTACTAAAATATATTAAGAGAAAAATCAAGATGCAGAAAAGTAGGTGTAGTATACTGCCATTTGTACACACACAAACACACACACACACTTACGCACAAAAGACCAGTAAGAGTGGTTGCCTTTGGGGGGGGAATAGCTAGGAGACTGGAAAGCTGATTTATATTCATAAAAGAGAGACTTTCAACTCTAAACCCTTTACATTATTTATTTTAAACTGTGTATGTGCATTATTTATCTTGAGTTATAGTTTATAAACAAATAATAAACAAATAAATATATCAGATCCTGGCTCTGGCAGATACATCGTAACTACTGGTTACCTTCCCTGCCATTTTTCTGTCTTTAGATGATTTCGCTCAAAGCCTCCGTTCTGGGTTGGGCCTTAGCTACAGCTTAACAGGGCTTAGGAATTGAGAGTGAATTTCATTGATCTGTTTGCCATTCTGAGCAGGAACAGCAAAGGGTTCCCCAAGGTGGCTGGACATATAGGCACAGGGAACAAGAGTCATCCTTCCCGGGGCCCTGTCTGCTAAAAACACAAAAGCCTCCCCTGGGCTGGTACTGAAAATTTCCTGCAAACAGTTGATATCTTGGGCCCAGGCCTTTATGTCTGCTTAGGGCCATTTAATTCTGGGGAGTTACTTATATCCATGGATACTGAGCTGGACCAATCACTGCGGACAATCCCAGGGTCAGACTTTGTAAACAAAGAGAGGCTTCAATGCTGATGCAGAAAATTTAGCTCTCAGTTCCCCAGAGCGAGGCATTAGGGAATGTCTCTTCAAATTCTGTGTGTCCCAGGACAAGCTTGGTGAGAGAGCAGTCACATGTAGAAAAGATTTTACTTCTGAACTTTATTCTGAAATTGGGTTTTATTGTTCTCTTGGCTTCAGCCTCTCAGGCTCTCTCCCAGTACCAGCAGCAGCAGCATATTTCCCATGTCTGTGGGAATGGTCTCTGATAAATGTTACTTATTCATACAGCAAATGCCCACTGTAGGCATTGGGGATATAGTAGGAAACAGAACCAAAGAATGATCTCTGCTCTCGTGGAGTTTACATTTGAGTAGACATACACAAATAATAAACAGAATTTGAAAAGTAAAATATACAGTATGACACAAGTGCTGTGGAATTCAATAAAGCAAGGATGTGGATGGGAAGTGCCAGAGAAAGGGCTCACTTCAAAAGGGAAGCTTGAGTGAAGATCTGAAGGTGGCAGCAAGAGAGGGAGTGATGTGGGTATTGGGGAAAATGTGCTTTGTGGGAAGTGGCTGAGCTTTACCCCCCACTCCCACACAGCCCCATGCAGAGAAGGTAGAAGCAGACAGTTGAAATGCAGGAATAATGTTTTCAAATTTCCATAATAAAATGCTTTCAAATGTATTTCCAAGATCTGAATAGTTACAAGAAATAACCTACATGTCCCACGACGGTTATATCACGGGACAGCCATGAACTGGATTATGACCTAGGCACTCACAACCAGGAATTTGAAAGAACACTTAATAAGGTGGGAAAACGCACTTAAAATAAAAAGTCCGGTGGGAAAAGTCGAGTGCAAAATTATATTCTAGTTTGCCTTGTTTCCTGTGATTAACTGGTTTAGCAGCCAAAACAGTGCTTGGTATATAATAGATGCATGACAAATAGCAATACATACTTGATTCAATTACTTGTTGAATTTAAGGATAGTCGGAAATAAACTAGAAGGCACATCAAGTCAGTAACGGTTGGACCTCAGTGAGGAAATTCTTGATAATGTTCTCTGTTTTCCAAATTTTCCACATTGAAAACAAAAGGGTTACTTATTTGTTAAAGGATTTAAACACGTAGGATTGCATTTGAGCCCCTCTGCCAGGAACACATTTGACTGTCGCTGCCCTGACATAATATTAGCAGCTACAAAACAAACAAACAAACAAACAACCCACAAAGATTTCTTCACGCAGCTTGAAGTTTCTACCATTCTTAGTGAAGTATTATCTAAGAACTTTCATTTATCAAATGCAGATTTGGGGGCCAAACAATGTGCTAGTGCTTTTATATGAAGTATTTTCAGCTTTGGCTGCACATTAAAATCCCATAGAAGCTGCACTGTAGACCAATTAAATTATATTTTTGGAGGCGGAACCAAGGCATCAGTAGTTTGTAAAGCTCCCCACATCTTTCCAACAGGTAGCCAGGGTGGAAAATGACTATTTAATGTATGTCTTATTTTTTAAGGCAGTAGGTATTTCAATCCCCAATGTACAGATGACAACGAAGGTTCAGTGGTGAAGGTCAGCTTGCTTAAGGCCATATGCTAGGAAGTAGGAGAACCAGCAACTGCAGACCTGACGGAAATCAATTGGCCTGATATTTTTACTTGAAGCAGCTGGTATGGAGGGAGGGACCAGGAAGAGATACAGAGAACAGATGGGTAGTAATCAGAGGGGTAGGGTTAGAGTGGGCAAAATGGGTGAAGGGGGTTAACTGTATGATGGTAACCAGACTTATGGTGATCACTTTGTGTTCTATACAAAGAGCAAATTATTATGTTGTTCACCTGAAACTAATGTTTATGCCAATTGTAATCAATAAACAATTTTTACAAAGAATTCCAGGTTTGGTTCTCGCTCGTCCCTCGTTGGTGAGATGCAAGTGCTTCCTTCTCACGCCAAGACATGGCCTCTAGGAGTACAGGACCCACCCTCCACTCAAAGATACCTGAGGATGCTGGGCCATTAGAAGAGTAATGTCTGCCGGGGTGGAGCCCACACAATCATTACTTGATTATTGGGGACCATCTGGCTGATGATTGGTCACCCGCCCTGGTTGGCAGTGACAAAGATAAGTGGGTGATACCTTAGCTTCCCCTTGACTCTGTTGATGACTGGTTTCTGCTGTGTTCATCAGCCTCACATGGTTGGGTCTCCCTTCTTTTTTCTCCTCCTTGTTTTCTAGTCATAAGGTAGGAAATGGATCTGCAGGTGGCTACTAGAATCTCCTTTCTGTCTCACTTTTGGAAATTGTTAGCGTAGGTTTGTGGCCCTTGTCTCTTCATTCTATAGTATGTGAGTTGTGCCTTGTGTCAGGAACACGGTGGAGGGGGTACGGGTCTTCAGGGTCATACTTCACCAGTCCTACGGACTCAAGAGCAGGGTTAACATGGAGAGGAGACCAAGATGACTGATAAAGCAACACTTTCCTGTGACAAAGACAATAGGCCAAGAGCCTCAACAAAGGCTTTAAAATGTTTCTTTTTGTTCCTGGATGAATGTATGTGAAAGTAAACTAGGTGTTACTAATATTACTATAGCTATTATCTCGGCTTTTGTCTATCTACATTAAACCTTTAAAAAAATCTCTTGGCCTGAAGCCTGGCCCTCTAACAATTAATTTCCTTTTCAGGCAGGCCAAAGAATTTCCTTGGCAGGCTGCATAAACCACCAAGCACTCTGGGCTGAACAGAACACACTGGTGCAAATGCAAAAGGTCACCTTGGACTCGGCCAATGAACTGGCGCTCCCTGATACCTCAGCATTTGCCTATCGGACAGCTAATTTCACCATCCCATCGAGCCCTGGCCTCTGCCTCTACAGCCCAAGTTGACCTGAGTAGAATGGTTTCATTCACTGAGGGACCCCGTCAGAATTATTCACACAGGAACCTGTCCATCCATGGTTCTCAACCTGCTAAAAGCTCTGGTCAGGCCCTTTAGCAAGTTAGCTTATTTTCTGCATATAACCACTTACAGATTGGGGTTTCCCCTCCCTGACATGAGAAAAACAATAACAGGAGGCTCATGAACTTGTAGAATCATGGAACACAGCTCTCGGTGCCCTTTCTGCAGGCACACTATCTCCACTCCGTGCAGGAGCCCCATTCTTCACTGCTCCCAGGGCTTTTTGCCCAGAAGTGAACTTCAAAGAAATAGGAACACAGAGATACACATGTCAACGGGTCTATAGGGTACCCTGCGAATCTCATTGGAATGGGAGGCCACTGAATATTCATCTCTTCACCACAATCCTATTGCATTGGCTTAAGTCAGTTGAGAACTTGGTCTTCTACTAAAACACACACCCTCCTAGGAAAGGTTCTATTCCTGGTTAGGTATCTGCATCTCTTTGGAAGTTTGTATGTGTACAGGGACTGCCTGCACTCAAATCCAGGTTCTTGCACTTACTTATTAGGGCCTGTTCTTGAATTTCTCTGGGCCTCAGTGTCCCCACCAGTAAAATGGAAGTTACAATGATGTCTACCTCATAAGGTGCTATGTACATTAATGGAGTTTTTCCATGTACAGTGCTTAGAACGGGGTCTGGCACATAGTGAGTGCTCAATAAATGTACTTATTTTACTCCCTAAAAATAGGCTTTGAGCAGGAGCAGCACTTGGGCAGCACGGGACTCTTCTGGGGGAAAAGGACAGAGAAGGTGGAAAAGGACACTGAAGAAAAACAGTTGGGGGTGAAATTGAAATGCCATCCTGAAGCTGTGCTCTGGGTAACTCTTGCAGACAGGTCCACAGAGCCAGGTAGAGATGGAGACGCAATGACAGGCCCCCAGCACACTGGGGTACAGCGCTAACTGGATGCTAAGGGACACATGCGTGACAAAAGCAGTTTTGCAGTTTTGAGGGGTTAAACTTGCATTAAAATTATAAATATAATGAACACTTCTGTAGAAAATTTGAAACAATACAAAGAAAAATTTAAATCAATATATCTACTATTCACTGACCATTTTGATGTATTTCAGTCCAATCTTTTTTTTTTCCGTGCAGAACTTATATACCTAATATGTATTTTGTCTTACTCCACATTCAATTTTAACAATATTGGGATCATATTTTAAACTACTTATTCCCCACTTAATACTGCTTAAGCACTTTCTCCTCATTAAACATGGCTTTTAATAGCTACATTATATTCCATCATATGGATTCATTTATCCGATTTACTATAAACATTTAGGCTGTTTCCAATTTTTTTATCAGTATAAATCATGCAGCAATGAACATCCATGTACATAAATCTTTATGTGCATCTCTGGTAACTTCCTCAGGATAAATCCCTAGAAGTGGAATTACTGGATCAAGAGTTGTGCTTATTGTGAAGGACCCTGAAACACATCGCCCTATGTCTTGCTGTAAATGTCCACACACAGGAATGACGCTGTCTTAAGTCAAGCACCCTTTCTTCCTTCCTCTACTTTCTTGCCTTGGCTAAATATCGGTATTTCTCATCTTTGCATACTCAGCCCAAGAATCGCCTCCCCCAGGAAGCCTTCCCCAGCCCCTCCAGACTGGTTTAGATGCTCCTGTTCTATATTCTTTTAGCCCTTGCCTTTCACTCTAATACAGCATTTTGCATACTAGATGGTACCTGCTGATTTACCTGTATGGCTTCCTGACTGGACTGGAACTACCTTAAGGGTAGAATAATCTCTAGAGTCCTGACCTGGCACAAAATAGACGCTCAGTAGTTTCATGGAGTCGATGCACAGCCAGCACCTGGGTGGGCCGGCACTCTGGAGGGGCACATGTGGGGCTCGTCTCTGCTCAGGTAAGCCTCCTCCACATGACCGGGGTAGGTAACGTGCGCTACTGACCTCCCAGCCCAAAATGCTAACCCAAGGGCTCGTATCACACCTTTCACAGAAGGCTGATCGACACAGAGGAGTGAGGAAGAACATACAAGGCTTGTTTAATAGAAGCCCAAACTCTTGACAATTATAACCTTTGGTCAGAAGTGTCAGGAGACAAAGGCCCTGAACAGAGCATAGCAGGTCATTAACAAGACCACAGATTTTTTTAAAGAAGCTGAAAGGAACCTAAGCGACTACCTTGGATTACAGCTCAGTGTACCAAGGACTAGAGAAGTACGAATAATAATACTTACACCATAGGACCGTTCCAAGGACTAAAAGAAATGTGAAATCCTAGTAAATACCCAGTATATCATAACTGCTCAACCAAGGGGATTAATTAATTAATTCAATCACTCATTCAGCTAGTATTTACTAAATGCCTCTTGTGGGCTGTTACGGACTAAACTGTGTCCTCATAAAAATTACATGCTGAAGCCCTAACCTTCAATGTGACTGTCTTTGGAAACAGGTCATTGAGGAGGTAACAAGGTTAAATGAGGTCATTAGGGTGCAATCCTAATCTGATAGGACTGCTGTTCTTACAGGAAGAGGAAAAGACACCAGCGTGTGCGCTCTCTGCACAGAGAGCACAGAGAGGAAAGAACATGAGGACATAGCAAGAGTGGCCTCGCCAGAAACCGGCCCTGCCAATGCCTTGGGCATCTAGCCTCTAGGAGGAGGAGGAAATTCATCATATGGTTTAAGTCACCCAGCCTGTGGTACCTAGTCATGGCAACCTGAGCAGACTAATGGGTGCACTATGGTCCAACGGCTAATGTGTTGCAGTGCTCACACCCAGTGTAACTTGTGCAGGGAAATGATTAAAAGACACCTGGGATAAAATGCAACAATAACCTTCTGATCATGAAGGGCTCTCTGCTTTCTCATTATTCAAGGATGCTTCGCAGCTCCCAGTTGGAAAGCCATCCCATTCATTACATTCTACAAGTGGCTACCTATTCGGCATTGCTGCTTAGTTCTATGACCAGCACAGGAATGTCACAGAAGGCAGCTTGCTGTCCCAGAAAAGCTGACCACTTCTGAGTCACACAGATCCAAGTCTGAATCTCCCATGTGTCACTTACTAGAGCTGGGACTGCAGAAAAGTCATTTCACCTTTCGGAGCCTTTGTTTCCTCATCTGTACAATAAGGCTATTTGTATATACCTTTGTGGCAAGTAGCATAAAAGCTCCCCAAATATGTCTACACTCTAATCCCTAGAATATGTGACAGAGTTATTCTACATGGCAAAAGGTACTTTGCAGATGTCATTTGGAATAAAGGCCTTGAGAAGAAGAGTTTATCCTGCATTATCCAGGTGGAATCATATGAATCCTTAAAAGTGGAGAATCTTTCCTGGTTATTTCCCGAGGCCAAGTGTAGCAATGGAAGCATATCACAGAGCTAGCAACATGAAAAAAACTTGACCCACTGTTGCTTGCTTTGAAGATGGAGGAAGGGCCACAAGCCAGGAAATGCAGGCCGCTTCCAGAAACTGGAAAAGGTAAGGGAATAGATTCTTTCCTACAGCCTCCAGAAAGCACCTTGATTTTAGCCCAGCGAGGCCCATGTTGGACTTCTGACCTACAGAAATTAAAGATAAATCTGTGTCGTTTTCAGCCACTAAATTTGTGGTACTTTGTTACAGCAGCTAAAGGAAACTCATACAAATTTACACAATCGTCGTAAGTTTCAAGAGAATATGTGGTTGGGGCAGCCGGATGGCTCAGTTGGTTAGAGTGCGAGCTCTCAACAACAAGGTTGCTGATTCAATTCCCGCATGGGATGGTGGGCTGCGCCCCCGAAACTAAAGATTGAAAACGGTGGCGCAGGCGGTTAGAGCTCCATGCTTCTAACTCCGAAGGCTGCCGGTTCGATTCCCACATGAGCCAGTGGGCTCTTAACAACCAAAAAAAAAAAAAAAAAAAAAAAAGAAAACGGTGACTGGACTTGGAGCTGAGCTGCGCCCTCCACATCTAGATTGAGGGACAACGACTTGGAGCTGATGAGCCCTGGAGAAACACACTGTCCCCCAATATTCCCCAATAAAGTAGGAGAGTATGTGCTTGCCACCTAGGAGGCCTGCACACCGCCTCATTCATGGTCCTCTGAAGGAGGGCAGGATATCATCATTGAAAATAAGTAGTTTATATTTAAATGTCTCACAATAAAGGAATTAATAAACAACTGTCCCTTAATGGCAGGTGATGAATGCGTGTTTGCATCGGTTCTCTACCCTCCTTTCCTCACCATTCCACGGAATCAGCAACAGCTAATTCTGTGGTTGTGTGACCATGGACAACCATTACACCTTTTAGAGTCTGAGATTTGCCTTCTGACAAGTAAGGGTGACTTCTACTGTGCATGGTGAGTCAGAGCAGGAAAAGAGATACGTTTGCAAATTGCTTAATATAGTGCCTGTCACACAAGAATTGCCAATAAGTGGATTAATTTATCCAAAAATATAAAAGGAGAACTAAAAACTCTATATGTACATACACATAAGAAATACATATTATATATAATTTATATATTGTTATATATAAATATACGTACATATATAAACATATACACGTATATAAATACACATATATACATATATATGTGTATATATCTGTGCTTATAAATGTGTATATATGTGCGTGCACACACACCCCACATTGAGACCTAGGGCTTGTCTTCAAATTTTCCACAGTCCAGTGGGGACAAGACAGGTAGAAGAGGCAATTACAAGGTAATGTGGTGAGCCCTAAAGCAGGAGGAAGCAGTCAGTAATTTAGGTTCAGAGACGAGAGGCATCTAAGCCAGTTTGTGTGGTCATGGAAGGCTTCTGGGTGAAGCTCCCTCTAAACTGAACCCTGTAGGATTAAAAGGAATTGGGGTGGGTCAAAGAGAGAAGAAATAAATAACTATTATGTGCAGATCAAATAGCATGTACAAAGGCCTAGCATAAGGGAGAACACTAAAAAACAATTAAATGAACATAATATTACAGAGTGGGAAAGGAGAAGCAGTATAGAGAAATTACTTATTGATGTAATTGTTAAATGTGAATATTACTATTATTATTAGGTGTGTCAGACAAAATATACTTTTGCATTAGTACATAGCCTATTTCCCTCCCCCATCTGCTAAGGAAAATTCTGGTTACTACTCAACCTTATCCTAAGACTTGATGGGAAGATTGAGGCAATCAGTGAAGTAGAGAAGTGCTGAAAAAGATAGAGAATAATTTACCCGAAGAGATGAGAACTAAAGGGAAAGAAAGATTGGTGATGAGGAGCAGAAGTACTCTAGCTTTTGTGTTGCCTTGAGACGCTGTAGTAGAGATTTAAATTAGTTTCGATTTTTCTATTAGTTATCTGGATTTGATTCCATGCCAAGAGTGGACTTTGTGAGGCCTGGTTTTCTATAGTTTTCACATATATGTATAAATCCGAACCGTCTCCAGCCAGACTATTTTATTTATTGTTCCTTCAAAATACCTATCTCTAACCCTTTACTTATGCTGTTTGCCCTGCCTGGAATGCTTTCCCTACTTATCTAAATCCCTCTCATTCTTCAAGGCCTAGTTTATGCTCCATGAAAGCTGTCCCAGCACAGAAGAATGTTTCTTTGATGAATTTAATGCATTTGTGGCCTTTAGTGCTTATCTTCCAGAAAATCTTCACAAAAACATCAAAGGAAAATACAGGGGAAAAAAAGCAAGCATCACCCCTAAGACCACTGCCCTAAAGGAATAATTATTTACCCACAATCCCTTCCGATCCTTAATTATGGGTATAGCTAATCAATAATATCACAACCACGGTAGGAATTTTGATTTCTTTCTTAACCATCTCCCTTACAATATTAGTGACCATTTTACGTCTAGAGGGCATGTCCCCTCTACCTTTCTGGCTTTTATACAGCATGGGGTCTTACAAGGTTGCAGTCTTAATCTGTAGTAGAAAGCAGTGTCTCCAACAGAGAAGTTGCTCAATAAATGTTAATTACTCCTTTGAGCAGCTGAAAGCTTCCTAGAAAAGGCTGTATCATGTTTTTTTGTTGTGGTTTTTTCTTTTTGTTTTTAATCTCCCCAACAACTTAACAAAGACCACAAATTCAAACACCTCTAGGAGCCAAGCCGATTTTGTAAATGAATAAATCAGGCTGGTTTTAGGATGATATGGACAGGTTCAATAATGAACTCACTACAGCAGCTGTTACCAGCTTGTAAGAGCCAATTGTTGTATTGTGAGGACTTTTGCAAGCCTGAAACACACCTTTTGTTAACTTACCACTACATATTAATAAATTATATTGAAAACAAAGGTAATAAATTGTCCAAGTCACCACTTCCTAATTATTTTACTAAATGCAGCCCTTATCTATGCTTTGGAGGTCGTTTGCATCTGTATCTCTATGTTGGAATGCCATCTGTATACTGTGTGTCCCTATACACCCCTGGCCTATCCGTCCTGCAGTGATGTCAAGTCGGCAGATGGAAATTGGCTATGGGGGGCGTGTAGACATTACAGAAATTAGCCAATGCTACAAATCATGACTTGTTGATTTTCTAGACTTAAGTGAGTGATGGCAAAAATGTCATTAATGATAAAACTTAAAATTGTGTTATGTTTATATTCGTAGCATCCCGAATGGTACAAAAAAATGAGGAAATAATTTCCTACTATTCAAAACCTAGTATGTGATTCAGCAAAAAAGCCACTCGTGTCATTAAAGAACAAGTGAAGTTCTTCAATGCGAAATAAAATATAGGACGCCCAGTTAAAAGTGAAATTTCAAATCAACAAGAACATCTTTAGCATAAGTATATCACAAATATTGTTCAAAACATACTTACACTAATTTTATTTGTTGCTTATGTGAAATTCAAATTTAAGTGAGGCATCTGTATTTTTACTGCTTTTGGCAACCCGAGGCATATATCTTCATTGTTTCACTTTTATCTTACTTGTTAACATAAACAAAAATATCAGTAAACATTCATGTTAGAACAACACTTGTTTGTCAGTTGGGCTATGGATAAAAGAGCTTGCTAAAAATCAATAAAATAATCCTGGGAGAATCAATTGGCTATGTGAAATTTACAACAAAGAATATTGTGTATTTTATTATTACTTACAAATTTTATGCTAATATCCTTATGTCAGTAAAATTTACAATACACTTATGAGTGTATATACACACACATACACATACTTTATTAATTTTTGGAAAGCTGGTCATTAGATATTCATCAGCAAACCACTGGAGACATTGAAATGGTGATAAACCATCCCTTCAGAATACATACAAACTCACTTTTTAAAGCACAGCCCTTCTAAACAAAACTTTTTCACATCTCTCTCCTCCAACTGCCATTTTGCTGTGTCAGACCCAGGACAGGTCAAGGTCAGGGCCCAGTGGAATAATAAAGGCAGAGTTTACACTATTAAGAAATCAGTCAAATATATGGTGATGGAAGGAGAACTGGCTCTGGGTGGTGAACACACAATGGGATTTATAGATGATGTAATACAGAATTGTACACCTGCAATCTATGTAATTTCACTAACAAATGTCACCCCAATAAATTAAAAAAAAAGAAAAATAATAGAGAAAATCAATAAAAGCAAAAAAAAAAAAAAAAAAGAAAGAAAGAAAGAAATCAGTTATCTCCAAAGCATTTAAACACAAGCAACTGAAATAAGTTATCTTCCTGCTTAAAGAATAGTTTAAAAAGAACAAAGGAAGATCATTCTTCTCTAACCCTCCACCCTCTTTGGGAGCCCCATCCAGCCATCTGAACTATATTCCACACCACACCCATCTCCACCCAACTTTCCACTCGAGCTGAGGCAGCATCTCTGGGTGCCATCAGGCTCTGGCAAATGGGACTCATAACCATAAGCAGACAGTATTCCCACTTGTGCCAGAGTGGTGTTCCCCTTGGGAAGGTTGGTGCAGTTGGTGAGCCTGCCTAGTTATGCTTCTGTTGTCATTCTCTGACTGGAGGCCACCTGGACCTTGCTTAGGGCAGTCCTAGGGCCCAAGAAGCCCCTGGAATGAAGATTCCCTCTGAATCCACATTGTTAAACACATGAGAGCAGGAAGCTTGTCAATGAGGCGACATCTTTAGACAGTCTCATCCTCAGAGAGGCAGACTGGCAAAGGCAGAAAGAAAGACAAGCTAGGCCTCCAATCCCGATACCTGGAAAGAGCCAGGGGCTCCAGACAGATCGGGTTCCACATTTCAGAGCTTAGCTCAGCTCTCGCTTGGTTCTCTTGCCATACACTTGCTTTGTGTTAATAACAAGAGAGAATCAACAAACTTCAGAGCACTAACCCTGTAGCTTATTTTATGGGTAGTCTGTCTGTCTGTCTGTCTGTCTGTCTGTCTGTCTCTCTCTCTCTCTCTCTCTCTCTCTCTCTCTCTCTCTCTCCCTCCTCTTTCCTCCTCCCCAATAAACAAGAACAATAAGAAAATAAAGAATAGAAGAATAAAATCTCTTACGTAGGTATAATCGTGGTATTAAAATACTTGACATATTCCCAACTCTATGCCCTAAGCCAGCATTTTCCAAAGTATGTTCAGACAGATGTATATTTTACAGAAAAATGGGAGAATTCCATGGTCAAATAATTTTGTGATATTGTAAGTTTAAAGTTTTAATTACAATTCTTTGCAGAAGAACTTCTGCATTAACTGCATTTACTACCCGAGCCAGCACATTTCTATGTGAGGCCGAGAACCTGTAGGGGTGGAGTGTGGGGACAGAGCCCCAGAAAGCAGTTTCCAGGCTCTCGGCCTCATGTGGAGAGGTGCTGGTTCAGATAGTGAATGGCCGTCAGCTGTGATCAGATGGTCAGCAGCTGTGGCTAGTTGGCCGTCAGCTGTAACCCGTAAGCCATTGGCCACTAACATAACTGCTGTGGCTACACTAGCAGAAAAAAAATGGGGGCTAGCAAGAAGATGGTGGCTGGCAAGCGCGGACTGCTGTTAGGCAGATTATGTAGATCCTGCTGACTACGCCATGTGTCGTGCGGGGTGTCCCGCAGGGCAGTGGGGTCTCTGCTCCTGCTCCCCACATAAGAACACAGGACATGGTGAGGCCAAAAAGGAACACCCACGGAGCCATAGGTAGGGAAGTCATACCACTATGGTCTCACTGGAGGCTGGGTTTACACGACGTGCGATCTGCTGTCCGCTTTGCTGCCAACCGACCAACTCTCCTCGACTCTCCTTACTCTCCTTCAGTCTCCTCCTTCACTCTCCTCGGCTCCCCTCTGTAGCCGTGGCAGTTATATCAGTGACCAATGGCTTAATGGCTACAGCTGACGGCCAACCAGCCACAGCTGACGGCCATCTACTACCTGAGCCAGCACCTCTCCACATGAGGCCGAAAGCCTAGAAAATGCTTTCTGGGGCTCTGTCCCCACAGAGCCTTTAATATGCAGATGTGCTTTGAGAATCTATTCACTGCAGTGAAGTTCACCACATTTTCTAAATTGATTCATTTGAGTCAGGAATCCCCTTTTCATAGAGTATCTTACAGAACCAGTGTTCTATGGAGGATATTTTACAAAATTCTTAGGTTCCAACTATTTTCAATAGTTTCTCATTGGTCAACAATAGACTGACGTTCACATTTCCATGACTTTGTTCACCTACTCTCTCCCCTCATCTTCAACTATAAAAGACTTTCTCTTTCTTCAAAGCCCTTTGAGTGTTTTCAGAGCCCCTGTCATAATTCCCTTTTCTCCTTTCTTTGCTCAAACAAGATTTCTCAGTACCAATGTCCTCATCATTACCACAAGCTCCTGGAAGGCAGTGGGGCTTTGTGGAGAGGGCTTGAACTAGAAGCCACGTGGCCTGGAATCAAGGTCTAGCCCCAAGTGACGTTAATCAGGCTACTTTACCATTTAGAGGATCAGTTTCCTTCTATGTAAAATGGGAATAATAATATTTTTGTCACAGACTCATGGTGAGACTCTCATGAAAAAGTTTCATGAAAACGCTTTGTTATCATAAAGTGAAACTGAAAAATTATCATTAGCCCCATTTTCCCTAATTCTTTTGATCCTAAGAATCACCTGGGCACTTATTAAAAAGAGATTCATCTGAGGAGTCTGCTTCTATGGGTAGAAACTAGAATCTGTGAGTTTACCAAGCATCCAGGGTGATTTTTACCATCAGTATTTAGAAGGTACTGAATTATCTGAAAGAAATGAGGAATGAATGGTAAATTTAACAGCAAAAGCTACAGACAACTGGGAGATATTTAGTCGGGGGTGAAACAGGTGAAACAAAACACTACAGGGCTCTTTCTATGTATTACACCAGGTAAGCATGTGGATATCCCTTTGCTGGGCAAAGACGGGCTGAGCATTTGACCCTTTACAGTAATTCCTGGAGTACACATTCCAAAAATATATTGTGAAATATCCCACTGGTCAAGATTTATGCAAAGTAGCTCTAGTTACTTCTTTATTTAAATTTTGGGTCTTTTTTAAAAAAAATCAATTATAATTTTGTAGATCGTCATAAACAGAGGTCTAGGTTCAAGAAATTGATCTCACTGAATTTCTGATCACAGATTTGCTGGCACAAGAGAAAACACACATGCGCGTGCACACACACACACATCCACACACACATCTCTGCACCATCTGGTGTCACATTTGGCATTTATAACTCTTTATGTAATTGTTGAAGTGTTCATGAATGACAAAAATAATAACCCCATCTCTGCAATAATCTCTCTCTGTTTGTGTATATTCTTTATGCCGCCTGCATCCAGGAGCTGGGATTACTTAAAGATTTTATTTCTTCAGTGGAGAAGCAAGGGGATAAAAACAATATTTGCTTTATTAAAAACAAAATAAACATCCCCAACAAAAACTCATTATTTCTAGAAAATCCCCTCTCATGTCCAACCACGAAGGAGACTCTATTGCAACTGATTTCTTGAAAAAGTCCAAATCAAAGCCGGGAAAATCTTGTAGCCATTAGACTGTAATCTCTATGAATCACCAATTTGTTTTTCATGACTTTTCCTGCATTCCTTCTACATTTTGTAGTTTATTTTGTTCAGTGTTTTCAGCAACAGCTTTGCCAAGCCCCAGAGTGTAGAAGCCATCCAAGCAGGGAGCGTGTGTGCTCCACAACACAAGCTGCTTGTCTAAGGAACAAAGCATGCATCTGACTTCTCTGCCATCCATGCTTTCCTTGTTCGGTTACGGGGACAGACAGAAAACAGCCAGATCTAAACTGTCATGGAATAAGGCCTCATTCCAGCCAGGGAATCCAGTCAAGGATGCCATGAGCAAATCCTGAGCCTTAGGACCTGTTCTTTCTTATTACTCAAGAGCGCATCTTACAAAGACTAGGCCTTTAAGAGAAAAAAAAACAACAAAATCCAGGAAACTGCAGTTGTGACCCGTTGGCAGCGGCCACATTGCGGCTTAGTTAGTGCAATAAATAGTTTACTTTAACTTAGCTCCAGCTTACCGAGTCTCTCCCTTCTCCACTCCTATACACAAACAATCCACTTCTCGTTTACAAATATTACACATCTGCATGTGTAACCACACTCTTTCTTGTTCAATAGATATTTACTTCTCTTTGTGCCCAACATGGGGAACTGGTTTTAAAGTAAGTTAGCCACATTAACCTGTTTCACTGTACTAAGTAGACTGGGATTTCTGGATCTATCTTGGTGGTGACAGCAGGGTATGTATCTGATTTATTCATTCAACCACCCATTCATTAATCCATTCGCCCATTAATTCATTGAGTAAATATTATTAAGTGTCTATACTGTGGTGCAGGGGCATTGGGGTAGGCACTGGGGGTAGGGGTACAATCGTGAATTAAATACGTGGAATCCGTGTCCTGGTGGAAATGTACTGTCTAATGGGAGAGACAGACATTAAACAAATAATCATACGTATTTAAAAATTTTAATTCTACTAAGGGCTGCAAGGACAGTAAAGAGAGCTATGAAAGTTAATAAAAAGGGAACTGAGGACCACATATTGGCCAACTCCATTTATAACGAATGTCCAGAAGAAGCAAATCCGGACAGGGAGAAAAAGGAGATTAGTGGTTGCCCAGGGCTGGCGGTAGCATCTGGAGGGATTAGGGATGACAGCTAAGAGAAACAGGGTTTCTTCTTTAGGTAATAAAAATGTTCTAACATTGATTGTGGTGATGGACGCACAACTCTGTGTATATGCTCAAAGCCTTGAATCCCTCTCTCTCCATTCACTGCTACTTTCTTTGGGGCAAGATTCATTTTCAGGGTGTATGTCCACCTACGGCTATTGTTTATTCTACCACCCTAGCAACCCAAGGCCAGTGAGGGCCTTTATCTCCTAGGTCCAGCCAAAGCCCTAAGTCGTCGGGTTTAACTGATCTGCCTTGTTAATACGTATCTGCGTCTGCATCCCTCACTGGTTGGGCGAATGTGGTACCAGAACTGTACATGGCTGCCCCAGGAGGTGGAGGCAGCTCTACCAGAACCTCATGCTCTGTTACCAGCTGCAGAGAGGCTGAGCAGGCAAAAGCAGCAGTGCCCACCTGGGGGCGATCCGGTGCCTCACACATCCTTGGAATAAGAGGTTCATCTTAAGGGTCCACAGCCCTTAAGGATACAGACTCACTACATTTCAACTGTTACCTAGAGCGTCTAATTGCTGAATCATTCAAAGTGTCACACAGAGAGCCTGAAACATTTGAAACTCTTAATGAATTCTACTACTTAAATTAAAAAAAAAAAATACAGTCATTAGCTTCAGAGTAAGACTTTAAAACAGTGACTACAGTTCCAAGTTGATGTATGTAGACATATTTAATTCATATTAATAATTCTAATTTGCATTGTGGCTGTGGGGTTCTTTTGAGTTGCGAGTTTCATTTGGTTTGGTTTGGTTCCCAGGTGCATGTATCGCTTCTGTGAATCCTGAGGTTCCAAGGGATATGTAATAAAAGGCTGTCAAATAACTTACATCTTTTGATAGTTCCACTAACAAATGGAGAGCAATTAGAGGCAACACAATGATCTGTTACTTGCTGTCTTAGGAAATTTGCTTTGCTTGCAGGAGAATGTAATCACACAGTGGGGGCAAATGCATGGCTGGAAGTCTCACTGTCCTCTTCCACGCACGCCATGAAGCGATCCCAGCGCTCTTTCCCACGGTTAGTCAAGGTGACTTCAGAATGCTCTTTAACACGACACTTTGGGAACTACCAATAAAACATAGATGGAAACCACCAGGATGAGCTGCGTGAGCTTGGAGAGTTATCTCATTTTACTAAGCCTTACTTCACTTGTTATACTTACAAAACGTGCGTGTGCTAGTTACTAGCACATTTGCTCTCATAAATGGTCAAGATGAGAACATCCAGATGAAACCCTGAACATTCTGTAAGAAGCCATGGAGGGAGATATTGCCCATTCCGTCCCATGGTGTCCTTTATACAATGACTCATGTGATGAATGTCTAAGTTTGGTTCCAGGAAAAAGTTTGTCTCTGCAGAAAAATGTGTATGCTTTCCATTGTCAGAAAACCAAAACTAAGTAACTGAACATGTTTCCACTTTGCCTTCACTGCCAGGAAGCTTGTGCCAAAAATGTACTACCCAAGAGTTATAATTAGCCCAAATCAGGTGCCCAAACACATCAACAATCTTTGATTCCTTCAGACATTCCCAGTTTTCTTTTATCCTTAAATAGTTTATTTTATACTGATTAAATGTGCAATCATCTTTAATTCTACTGCAAGAGTTGGGTCACCTGACCTTTTAAGGTCTCTTTCAACTATAAAATTCCTTGAAATCTTCAATAAAATTTAATCATTAGAGCAAATATGATTAGTTTCAAAAGGGACCAATGGTCTCTGGTATCCAAATAAACTAAAAAGAGAGATGAAGAGATTTAAAACATATTAAGAACCTACTGTAGGTTAGGCAGCGTACATCTATAACTAGTGCTCTTGGGGTCACTGGTCTGTGGGTACAAATGTGACCATGTTGCCATTCAGAGCCTCATCTGTAGCTCAGCGCCCCCACCATCTCCTGCATAGCAGCAGGGCTTCAGAGTTCCCCCTAATGGTTCCGGAGACTCCGAGTGTCTTATGAATATCCCATGATCTTAGGTTGCTGCTGTCATGAATACAGGATGTTGGCTTTGTTAGACAGCTGAGAGTATCTTCATTCCTGCCCACCCATACCGCTCCTCTGGTAGGCTCTGACCTACCTAGGATTATGTCTTCCAGAAAAATTCCAAACCTGAAAACCACTTGGGGTGCCAATATGTGACTAGATATTTTCTTCCTTTTGGTTTTGTTCTATGAAGTAATGGGAAAACCATTTTTCCAGCCCTTCTAGTGGGGTAAAAGTAGGTAAAGAAAAAGAGTCTGTGAAATCATCCAGGAAGAGAGTATCAAAGAAGAACATAATTGTTTTTAGGTCCGAGCCTTAAGGAGCTTCAACTCAAGCTAGCCTAGAGGAAGAAAACAGGAGACTGAGGAGAAAGAACCAGGGAGGTAGGAACAAAATGCAAGAGGGAATCGTGTTGCAAACCTCAGTGTGTTTCTTAAATGAAGACCAACCCCTGCTCTACATGATATCAAACCTTCACAGCTCCTTCACCGTTTCTTATGGAATTCAAAGTGATAATAGATGTTACCACTCCTATTTTAGAGAAGCAGAATCTAGGCTTAGACAGGTTAGTTTTATTTGGCCAAGATCACAAAGCTAGTTAGAGTCAGAGCTGAAACTCAAAGCCAAGTCTGCTGTGCTCTTTCCATGACACACCTGTGTGAAATGGATTGTAGAACACACCTTTCCTGTTTCTCTAATTTAGTCATATCTATTTCCCAAATCTGCAATAGACCATTTCTATTACAATGCTTCTGAAGTCAACTTCTCATTCTGATAAATGCCAAGGACAGCAACCAAGGGCTTAAAACTCAGATTTCCAACCTCTTATTTGGGCCACAGCGGCAAGGAGGTCAGGACTCGCAGGGCAGATTGGAAACTGAGATAGAGCTTGGAGGTTTTACTTTTTAATGTTGCCATTGTCTGTGAATATTCTAATGGATGCAAATATGCTTCATAAAAGTCATAACCCACACATACATAGGATTATTGGCTTTATTGGAGTATAAGAAGAGAATGGCTCTTTGGGATTTTATATTTGTTTATTCTAGCTACAAGCCAACATCAATACATAAAGTAGACTATAATAAGACTTGCTCTTCACTGAGAGAAGTCTTTCTCCACCTATATCATCTGTGTGACTGACTTTTTTGGAGGTGGAGCGGGGCGAGGTGGATTAAACAGGCTAAAAATATTCCGAGAGTTATGAGAAAAACATTTTTTTTGAGGGGAAAAGCATACTTTCTGAATATCGTGTTAGGTTCTGGCCTTCTGGCTCTGTAGCCCCTTTGACTCCTTAGAAAAGGGCGAACAAGCTCCTGGAAATGTGCCAAGAGGAGCCCTTGCCAGGCTGAGTGCTCCAACATGTATTCTCCCCAGATCCATTACTAGAAGACATGTAGTAACGCATTTCATGCTGACAGGAAACTTTGTTTCCCTAGAATCACAGAATTTTAGAGGCTGAAAACACCCTGAAGACCTAGCCAGTGTTTTTAATATTTATTTTTAAGACACAGAACCCTTTGTATGTATATATAGATAAAACAAGTTGAAAAAATATTAGTTTGACATTTGACATCTTAATCCCTCTTAGGGAGGAAGCTATCATTGTTTGGAAAATACCTTCGTCAACATACTTGGGACATGGCATCAGCTGGAGCCAAGACCTCAGACGAGAAAGAAGACAAACTATTCTGGGTGAGAAGAGAGGAGAGTGATGAACAACATTTTGATTCTGTTTCTGGATGCAGGGAGAAGAGGTGAAGAAAGAAAATGGAGAGGGGTAGGTGAGAGGAACCAGAAATTCAAATAGACACTATTATTATTTGAATTTATATATATAAAATGCATGTCTTATTTCTGTATACATACATATATATGCACTGTTCTAATTGTTTTACTTATATTAACTCATTTCATCCTCATACCAATCCTGTGAGTCAATATTATCATCCGCATTTTAAACATGAGAAACTGAGGCACAGAAAGGCTAAGTAATCTACCCAGATCCTACAGCTAGCAAATATGGAACAGGCTGGGAGTCAGTGAAATGGCATCTTAAAACCAGTCATGTCTGTTGTTCCATGAAGTTGATGTACCTTGCTACAAATTAAAACTTTTCTCTGCTTCCCCAAACCTGCCCCCACCTCTATGTAAAGTATTTTCTGTAAAGTATACAAATATTTGGGGTGATTGAGTTAGCTTTTTGTGGAATTCAAAAAAGGACCAAGTCCCATGTCTGAGCACAGTGTAACTTCAAGAAGTAATCAGTCGCCTGAGAGCTAGAGGAGGTCATGAAAACACACGCTCCACTTCCAGGAACGCTTGGAATATTGGGCAGGTGTTTGAACTTTGGAATTGGCAGATTGCAGACACTTTAACCTGGATCTCCGGGGGCAAAGAAAACTCCCTTTGGCCCCCACAGAAGCCTCTAATCATCACACAGAACATCACCCTTCACAGACTTAGGACTTCTCTCTAACTGGTGAGCAAACCGAGAAGGAGGACATTGTACCCTAAGAGGCTGCAAACTGTATTTTATTTAATTTTGCCCTGACCAATATTTTAAAAAATGAATTCACCAATATTTGAAAGGAGTGGATTTTTCATTTGAAAGGTCAAGATTTCTTGCTTTTCTTGAAAATCTAGAAAACTGTGCCGTGCTGTTTTCCAGCAGAACTACACTCACTCCCCACGGCACATGGAGCATGGAATTTCCAGAGTGTCGTGGTCCCCACGCTGTCTGCTTCATCCATTTACCACCTGATCAAGGCCTGAATTTGAAGCTACCGATAAAGCACACAGGCAGCAGAGTCAGAGACCAGACAGACCTGAAGCTGAACCTCTGGTTTCCCTTTTCAGAGCTTTGCTGTGTCATAAAGATCAGATTTTAGCACCAGGGGTTTCTCACCAATGCATTCTGGTGTCTAGTACACTGTGGGATACATCGGCAGAACTCAATACATATTTCTTAACTCATGGATAGATGGACGGATAGATGGATGGATGGACGGATAGATGGATGGATGGATGGATGGATGAAAGCTCGCAGTGTCCATGGCGGAAGGAGGTATATCCCCCTTTCTCTTCCTACCACCACTACCACCATCACCCAAAACCTTCACAGACAGGTCAAGTGCCCTGTTGACTTTGTCTCTTTAGAGAACCTGCCACATGCAACCACTGTGACAAGGCCTGAAGCTCTCCACCTAGGGAAGAAATGTACCAGCCCTCCTTCTTAAGTATCAACTGCTCCAGCGGGTTCCCAGGGTCATGTTCTCAGACTGGGGACCTGAAGAGGAAAAGCCAACGCAAACAAAAGCAGGGGTGTGGACAACTCAGAGGGTCTTCAAAAGACAGGCGGGGCCCACGGAATCAGACGCTGAGTCATCATGATAAACCCCAGATCCCAAGGCACAGCTCTATGCAGCTTTGCTGTTGGCTCGATGGTATTTTACGCCTTAATTATTATTCTGTTTTATACTTGCAGTCTCAGAGCCTCGCTATTAAAGTGCTTTCAAATGTTTGGGAAGTCAGTCGTGTTCAAGTTTATCCTCTTACTGTTTGGTTGACAGGAACTATTTGTAAACGGAGCACTCTGCCAGTTACCAGCATTTATTTGCAGTTATATCACAAATGTTTTTGAAACTTGTGTTTATCTATAATTTGACACATCAAGAGGACTTTTGCTCTTGGCCAGAGCTCCTGCCAAAGCAAATGGTTATGTGTTAAAGTTGCTTTCATCAGACCTTCACAGACCTAATGGCTGACTCTCGCATCTCCCTCGCATCAGGGTTACCCAAACTGATGTTAAGAAAGCAATTGAACACATATGTGACAAGTTGGAGAGCCCAAGTAAGAGAAAAGGCGGTGGGGTGGGGGGGGGCAAGCTCAGTTTGGAGTAATGTTTTAAATAAAGGGCTGTTTTCAGAGAAGCTGGCTCTGACGTCCACAAAGGCAATTTGGCAGAAGACCTCGTTACTCTCTCATCTATCTCTGTACTGATTATGATGATTGCTTTTTGCTCTGTTGCTAAACTCAGAGGAAGATGTGTCGGCACCCGAAGGCACATGTTTCACTCGCCTTGCTTATCCACCATTTCAGTTAAGCCCTAGGAAATCCTATTTTGGCCAATTTGTGGAGCAAAGCTCTCCATTGGAAAGATGAATGCTTTCTGTGATGGATTTTGAAAATCATAGTATTTCATAGCTGGAAGGAGACCCTCAGAGATGATCTAGTACAAACCCTGGCTTATCTAATTCATGTATTCATTCAGCAAATATTTACTAAGCTCCTTGCACATGCCAGACACCAGTCAACATGATGGAGAAATATGGGAACAAAACAGACAAGGCTCCTCTTTTACAGAGCAAGTAAACAAATAGCATCATTTCAGAGAGTGTTAATTTCTATAAGAAGATAAAAACACAATACGAGATCAAGAGTGACCCGAGAAGTGGTTTTTTCGATAGGGAGACCCTGACAGAAGGCTCTACTGAGATTAAGTGATCAGAAACCAGCCGAGCGAAGATGTTTGGAAAGGCAGACAGAGGAAAGAGCAAGTCCAAAGTCTCTGACAGAGAACAAGTCTCAGACACTGTAGAGCAGAAAACTGACCGGGAAACGGGCTTATAAAGTGAAGTTGGACAGGAGCAGGGACCAGGGGAAGCAGGGAGGGCCCTGGGGATAATGATGAGGCGGAAACTACGGAGGGACTGACTGACTGTCTGTCATACAGCACATGCAAGCACAGGCCTCTCCACCCCTATTCAGAACTTTCTGAGCAGCACATGTTATCCCTAAAACAAAAGCCGCCATCCTTTCTCTATTATATGTATTTTCCCACCAGATTTGTGCTCCAGGAGACATAGGATATGGGGAAATATGTCTTGGCACAACACAGAGAGATTAATCCAGGAGTGTGCTGCTTTCGTAATGAAAATCACTCTGGATTAAAATGATCTTTCAGCCTGAATTGTTTTATGTGCTTGTTTCTTCACATGCTTTTAAATATTTTTCATCCCCTGTGATCCAGGTTAGAAGAAGAAAATTCCTATTGCCAGCATTTCCCCAAATTCACCCATTTGTGAATCACCTTCAGAGCTCATGCCGTATCTGCAGCTCACCTCTACTCTTTTTTACTTATTATTTCTATTTAAGCTGACTTATTATTTTATACTTTTTTCTACCTGCCCCAATAACATCCACAAAATTATGAGTTTGATGTGCTAGCCAGTTTTTATTTTATCACACATAAAATAATCATAATTTTAAAGTTTAAAACTTTTGACTTTTGTACCACCTAAAATCATACCCTCGGGGTAAATTTTTTTTAGGGGGAAAAAACACTTCTTGTGTCCAATAGGGGCCTGCTGTCTCAGGTTTATGTTTCTCTCTTTATTTTTGCTCGTGACAAACAATTATGCCAACTTGAAATTGCTGCACTAGCTCAATGATAGAATCTCCAGAATCTCTTATTTCTAAAAACACTAGGGTCCCTAAATGAGAATAAGTAACACGACCATCAGCTCTATTCGACTCCCTTGGAAAGTGCCACTCATGTTGGGGAAACAGGGAAGGAGAAAAGATATGCCCTCTGGAAAGCCATCGTTAAGTGGCAGATGCACATAAAAGCCCTGGGCCCAGGACAGCAAAACAGAGCCACAGGCAGTATTTGTCAAAACCAAGCACATTTCTAAAATCCCTCTTTAATCTTTATTTTAAAAATATTTCCGTAAGTAAAGACAATTGCATAACGCACAGTCATGTACGCGTCATCTGCTTTCAAGGATTATCAACTTGCCAAGCTTGTTTCCTCTATTCTCACACCCATTTTGCCCTCCCCAGGGGATTATTGTGAGGCAAGTCATAGCTATCGATTCAGTTCATCTCAATATTTCCATACGTATCTTTAAAACGAGGTTGATTTTGACTATACTCATACTACCAGTATTATGCTTAACAAAATTAATCATCCTTTCATATCATAAAATAGCTAGTGTTCAAAACAGAATGTTTTACAATTGTTTTGTTCAAATCAGGACCCAACAAGACCCACATCATCCATCTGATTGTTATAGTTCATACGTCATTCTAAAGTGATGACGCCCCCCGACCCCCAACCGCCCCGGCCTTTTTCTTACAACTTATTTGTGAAAGAAACGAGATCATTGTTCTAAGAGTTTCTTTCCCACATTCTGGATCTTTCCCGATTGTATCCTTGGAGTGTGTATAATGTGTTCCTCTGTACTCCAATCGACCCGCAGATGGATGCTGCACTCCAGACACGCTCTGTCCGAGTGGGAGCCACTAGCCACATGCCTGCTGAGCACCTGAAATGTGGCCCGTCGGAATGGAGATGTCCAGTAAGTGTAAAACACACACCAGATCCCAAAGACTTGGCACCAAAAAAGTAAAATAGCCCATTAAAAAGGTTTATGTTGACTTTTGTTGAAACAATAGCACTTGGTTGGTATTGGGTTGAATAAAATGTATTTAAATTAATTTCTACCTGTTTCTTTTTAGTTTTTAATATGGCTATTAGAAAATTTAAAACTACATACATGACTCACATATTTCACATAGGTAGTGCCGCACTAGAGGTCGTTCAGGTTCAAATTTGACGTTTTGGTGAGAATATTTCATATACTACACAAGGGGACAAGAACAGCCGGCTCTCTCTCTTTTTGTGGAAAGATTGATCAGTGTTTTCAGTCAGATCCCCCTGTTCTAAAAGTACCTAACAGTCCCTCGCCGGACAGTTTTCACAGCAATTAATAATTAAGAATTACTGTCTCAGCCAGGGTTTCTCAGCTTTGGCACTATATTTGTGTGTCACATAATGACGTTTGGGTCAACGACAGACCACATGTATGACAGTGGTCCCATAAGATTGTAATGGAGGTGGAACATTCCTATCCCTAGGGACGTCGGAACCATTGCAATGTTGTAGCACAACACATTACTTCTGTTTGTGGCGATGCTGGTTTAAACAAACCTACTGCATGGCCAGTCGTGTGAAAGCACAGCACAAGCAATCGTGTGCAGTGCATAATACTTGAATGATTACTAAACAACTATGTTACTGGCATACGTACATATTTACTATAGTATACTTTTAATCGATGTTTTAGAGTGTGAATTATTTTGAGAGCCATGGTCACTTAAGGACAGGAATACATTCTGAGAAACGCATTGTTAGGTGATTTTTGTCATTTTTTGAAATCTTAGAGTGTGCTTACACAGACCTAGATGGCACAGCTGACTACACACCAGGCTGCATGGTACACCTATTGCTCCCAGGCTACAAGCCTGTCCACCACGTTACTGTACTGAATACTCTAGGCATGTGTAACACAATGGCAAGTATTTGTGAACAAATCTAAACATAGGAGAGGTACAGTAAAAATACATATAAAAGATAAAATATGGTCCACCTGTTTAGGGCACGTACCATTTAATGGAGCAAGACTGGGAGTTGCTCTGGGTGACTCAGTGAGCGGGGAGTGAATATGAAGGCCCAGGACCTTACTACACACTACGGTAGACTTTATAAACACTGTCCATGTAGGCTATACTAAATTTATTATAAATATTTTTCTGTCTTCAATAAATTAACCTTAGCTTACTGTAACATTTTTTACTTTACAAATGTTTTATTTTTTTTAACTTTTCAACTCTTTTATAATGATACTTAGCTTAAAACACAGATACATTGTACAGCTGTATAAAAATGTTTCCTTATTCTATAAGCTTTTCTCTATTTATTTTATTTTTTTCACTTTTGAAACTTCTTTGTTAAAAACCAAGCACAAACACACACATTAGCCTAGGCCCCCACAGGATCAGGACCATACGTGTCACTGTCCCCGCCTCCATCTCGTCCCACTGGAAGGTCTTCAGGGGCCGTAACACACATGCAGCTGTCATCTCCTGTGAGGACACTGCCTTCTTCTGGAACACCTGCTGAGGAGGTGTCACTCTTCAGAATTATGTCCACGGTGGTTGGCTCGGTTTGTTTCTTTTTTCATCATAGATTTGCTTGTAAGCAGATAATACACCAGGAACATTCTTCTCTCTCATGAAAACCTTTAGGTGCTGGGGTTCATGTTTTCAGACTTTTTAAGGAGCCTGTTGAGGTCTGCAAAAGCTTCTGCCAAGTCCTTCACTGGTTCTTCTTGTTCTCCTGCAGTTTCCTTTTCTCTTGCCTCTCCTTCAGCTAAGAGTTCCTCTTCCAGTTCCAACACCTCCTCTTCAGTCGTTTCCTCAGGAACCACATCCCGGAGCTCCTCCATGTTGTCCTCACCCACACCCAGGTTCAAGTCGTTTGCCATCTCAGCCACAGCCGTGTGGATTTTCGCAACCTCCCATCCTTGGTAAATCCTTTGGAGTCATGGACAAACCTCTTGAGTGTCTTTTTGCAGATGTCATTCATACACTCCTTGGTGACATCACCCAAAGCCCAAGCAAGGTCATAGATGCAGTCATGGATGGTGTAATCCTTCCAGAATTGCATCAGTGTCTTCGTCAGCTGCAGCAATAGCTTGGGCAAAGGTGTTCTGGGTAGTGGGCCTTAAAAGCTGCTAAAACTCCTTGATTCATTGGTTGGATCCAATAGGTGGTATTTGGAGGGAGAAACACCACTTTGATATTGGGTTGAAGATCACCAATAAAAGGAGGGTGTCCGGGAGCATTATCAACAAAAAGCAAAATGTTGAAAGGTATGTTATTCTCCACACGGCACTTCTCCATTTCACCGGCATAGTAATTCAGGAGGGCATCTTTGGAAGAGGAGCTGGGTCATCCGTGACTTCCTACTGCCCCTGTAGTACCCTGGCAGTGTGTTCCCAGCGCTTATCGATATACGTGAAGGCCCTGGGGGTCTCCCTGTGCCAGATCGCAAAGGGTTTCAATTTGTGGGCTGCAACATTGCCCCTAAGCAAGACTGTTATCCTGTCCCTAATAGCTTTGAAACCTGACAATGACTTGGCCACCTTATGGGTGAAGGTCCTTTCAGGCATCCATTTCCAAAAGAGGGAGGTTTTATCCATATTGAATATTTGCTCTGGCAAGTCATTTTCTTCCCCAATCAGCTTATCTGGAGTTTCCAAAAATTCTTCAGCTGCCTTTACATCAACACTTGCAGAATCATCATGCACTTTCACATTATGTCATGAGTAACAACTCTTGAATCCTTTAAACCATCCAGAGCTAGCAGTGAATTCAACATTAGAGTCAGGTCTAGTCTTTTCTTTCAACATCACAAACTTTTTGTTATGGTACCATGATCACCATGGTACTGAGAAGGATAAGCTTCTATGTCTGGTCATCAATCCAGGTCATTAGAAGTTTCTCAATATCTCATATAGACTCTTTTCAAAGTCTTGTTAGCATCATTCCTTTCCATGAAGCAGATCCTTTAACAGCTTCTTTGTTCTTGTTCTTCAAGGTCTTGTAGCTATGGTGTAAGGAGACATGTCTGCCTGGTGAGCAGTAACATCACTGACTTTCCACCTCCATGCTCCTTAATCACTTTCAGTTTTGTTTCCAGGTCCATCACTCGACATGGCCTCTTACTGGCAATATGAGAAGTGGATTTTACATGCTTAGGAGCCATAATGAACAAAACAACATGAGCTTAAAACAATCACAAGAGAAAACGATGCAATCAAAAAACACAGTAAGCATAAGATACATGAAGCTGCTGCTGGCATAACTCAGCATACTGTTTGACAGCAAATTTATTTTGTTATAAGTACAAAGAACACACTCTAAAAGAACGATAAAAGTTTAGTGTGGTAAACATAAGCCAGTACCACAGTCATTTATTATCATTATCGAGCATTATGTACTGTGCATGACTAAATGTGCTGTACTTTTATATGACTGGCAGCACAGGTTTGTTTACACCACCATCAACACAAACACGTGAATAATGCATTGTGCTATGATGTTATGGCATCACTAGGTAACAGGAATTTTTCAGCTCTGTTATAAATTTTGGGATCACAATTGTGTGCATGGTCTCTTGTCGACTGAAACATTGTTATGTCACATACCTGTACTTCATTCCTTTTTATGGCTCAATAATACTGCACTGTATAGGTATACCACTTTTATCTATCCATTCATCTTTTGGTGGACATTTGGGTTGTCCATCCAGGACATTTGGGTTTCCATTTTTTGTCTATTAAAACATTTGTATAAAAATTTGAATAAAATTTTTTTATGTGGACATATGTTTTCATTTCTTGGGCATGTCAGTAGGAAAAGAATTATTGAGTCATAGGATAATTCTATGTTTAACTTTTTGAGGAGTTGCCAAGTAATTTTCAAAGTGTCTGTACTATTTTATAATCCTACCAGCAATATATGATGGTCCAATTTCTCCACATCCTCAGCAATACCTGTTATCTGTTTTTTTTTATTTTAACCATCTAAGTGGTGTGGAGTGATATCTTATGATTTTGATTTGCATTTCCATAATAACTGAAGATGATGAGCATCTTTCCCCATGTCTGTTGGCCATTTTTACATCTTTTTTGAAAAAAATGCTAATTCAAATACTTTGCCCATTTTTAATTGAGTTATTTGTCTTTCTATTTTTGAGTTGGAAGAGTTCTTTGTATTTTCTAGATATAGGTCCTTTATAAGATATATGATTTGTATATATTTTTTCTCCCATTCTGAGAGTTGTCTTTTCATTCTCTTGATGGTGTCCTTTGAAGTCCCCCAAATTTTAATTTGATGAAGTCCAATTTACTATTATTATCTTTGTCCCTTGTGTTTTTGGTATTATACCTAATATGGCTTTGCCTAAGCCAAGGTCACAAAGATTTACTCCTATATTTTCTTGTAAGAGTTTATACTTTTAGCTCTTACATTTAGATCTATGATCCACTTGAATTAATTTTTGTATGTATTATGAACAAGTCTGTTCATCTTTTGCATATAGATGCCTAATTTTCCCAGGACTATTTGTTGAAAAGATTATTCTTTTCCCATTGAATGGTCTTGACACTCTTGACAAAAATCAGCCGACCATAAATGTGATTCTTTATTTATGGATTCTCAATTCTGTTCCATTACCTAAACGTCTATCCTAGGACAGTTACCACACGGTCTAGATAATTATAGATTTCTGATAAGTTTGATAAGTGAGAAATGTGAGTCTCCCAATTTTGTTCTTCTTTTTCAAAATTGTTTTGGTTATTCTGGTTCTCTTGCATGTCCATAAAAATTTTAGGTTTATCCTGTCAATTTTTGGAAAAAAGCAAGCTGTAATTTTGATAAAGGTAGTGGAATCTTTAAATCAATTTGGATAGTATCATCATCTTAAATCTTCCAAACCATGAAAATATAGTGATTTTCCATTTATTTTTGTCTTCTTTAATTTATTTCAACATTGTTTTGTACTTTTAAGTGTGCATACTTTGTAGTTCTTTTGTTAAGATTATTCGTAAGTATTTTATTCTTTTTGATGCTACTGCAAATGAAATTTCCCTTTGGATTTCATTAGCAGTGTATAAAAGTACAACAAATTTTCATATGTTGATCTCATAACTGCAACCTTGCTAAACTCACTTATTAGTTCTAATAGGATGTGTGTGTGTGTGTGTGTGTGTGTCCATTTTGCCTCATTGCCCTGGCTAGAATCTCTAAAATAGTGTTGAACAGAATTGAAAAGAGTGAACATCTTTCCTTATGCCTGGCCTTAGGGTAAAGTTTTAAGTCTTTCACCATTAAGTATGATGTTAGAAGTATGTATTTTGTAAATGTCCTTTATCGGGTTGAGGAAGTTGCCTTCCATTTCTACTTTGGTAGGTGTTTTTTTGTTTGTTTGTTTTTTATTATCATGAAAGAATGTAGTATTTTGTCAATGCCTTTTCAGAGTCAATGGTATTATCATGTGTTTTTTGTTATTTATTCTAATAATATGATGTGTTACATTGATTGAGTTTCATATGTTAAGCCAACTTTGCATTCTTGGGCTAAATCCCACTTGGTCATGGTGTATAATAGTTTAAATATGTTGCTAGATTCAGTTTGCTAGCATTTTGTTGAAGATTTTTGTATTTATATTCATAAGGGATATTGGTCTGTGGTTTTCTTGTCATGTCTTTGTCTGGTTTAGGTATCAGAGTAATACTGGCTTTACAGAATATATTAGGAAGTATGCCTCCCTCTTCTATTTTTGGAAGAGTTTGCATAAATTAGAATTCTTTTTTAGAATTCTGATAGAATTCAACAGTGAAGCCATTTGGTCCTGGGCTTTTCTTTGTGGAATTTTTTTATTATTCTTCTTATTAATTCATTCTGTTTATATTTTGTAGGTCTATTCAGATTGTCTATTTCTTCCTGAGTCAGTTTTTGTAGTTTTTTTTTTCCCCTAGGAATTTGTCCATTACATTTATGTTATCTAATTTGTTGGCATACAATTGTTTGTACTATTCCTTTGTAATACCTTTTTTTTTTTAATTTCTTTAAGTTCGGTAGTGATGTGCCTTCTTTCTTTCCTGAGTTAAGTAATGTGAGTCTCTCTCTCTCTCTCTTTCTCTCTCTCTCTCTCTCTCTCTCTCTCTCTCTCTCTGTTTTTCTTGATAAATCTCGCTAAAGATTGTCAATTTTATTGATCTTTTCAAAGAATCAACATTTTGGTTTTATGAATTTTCTCTATCTTAAAAATATTTTTTTCCCATTAACTTCCACTTTTATCTGAATTATTTTCTTCCTTCTGCTAGCTTTGGGTTTAGTTTGCTCTTTTTCCTCTAGTTTCTTAAAATGGCAGATTAGGGATTTTTTTGTTTTGTTTTGTTTTGTTTTTATGGATTTTTTTACGTTTACTGGGGTGACAATTGTTAGTAAAGTTACATAGCAGGTTAGGTTTTTTACTTAATATCTGTTTAGTGACTTTCCAGTACTAATTCTATGAAGTCTGTATTATTTCTTGGGTGGAGCTGCTGAAGTCTCTGCTTGGTTAGCTTAATGTTTAATGATTGGACAAGAGATTTTCTTAAAGGTCTTGAACCAAAAAGTCTCTCAGCCTTTACCAAGAGGTTCTCTGTGTTTGCTGGGGCATGACTTCAATGCTCCAACACGTGGTTGACGACTCTGCCTTAGCCTTCACTTTCTGATTGTGCAAAAGCTCCAGGTCAACCAGAGGTGTGATTAGGGTCTTGTCATGTACTTCCTGAGCATGTGCACTGCCCTAACCATATGCACAGCCTTCTAGATCCCCAGGGATACGCCATAGCTTTTCAAATTCTCCTATGAACATTTCCTTCCCCAGCTTTTCCTTTAAAGGTTTTTGGTGGTGGGTTTCTTGTTAGCCTTAACTGGTATCACTACCATAAGCAACTGCAATGTTAAACAATTGCCACTGATTGTTTTGACAGATTCAAGGGATAGGCAGGTCTGTTCACAAAGAACAGAGCTCTGCATCAGCCAACCGAAGACAAGACCTAAGATTGGAGCTTTTACATTTTTTGACATTTTTAAAATCATGCTTATTGTGGCTTATGCACGTTGGATGAAATTCACCTGTTTTAAGCATACATGCTGATGAGTTTTAACAATGCCTACATTCATATGTCACAATCAAGATATAGAACCTTTCTATCACCCCCAAAACTTCCCTTTTGCTCCTTTGCAGTTAATTCCCTCCCCTAGACATATGCCCTGGAAACACTGTTTATTTTTCTTTTCATTTTACCTTTTCTATAATGTCAAAAAGTGGAACGATATAGTAAGTCTTCTGTGAGATGTATATTTTTAAAAAATCATTCCTGTTGCCTTGTGGAGAATGAACTGGAGAGAGCCAAGAGAGGAAGCAGTGAGAACAGAGGGTAAAAGGGGTCAAATATATGGTGATGGAAGGAGAACTGACTCTGGGTGGGGAACACACAATGGGATACATAGATGATATATTATAAAAATGTACACTTGAAACCTATATCATTTTACAAACCATTGTCATCCCAATAAATTTTAATAAAACAAAACAAAACAAAACAAAAAACCCAGAAAGCTATTATCCTAGTCTAGTTGCAAGATGGTGGGAACTGAGGTACATTGGTGACAATAAAGGTAGAGAAAGGACTCAAAGTAATAGGGGATGAGGGACATGGCAGCCCCCGAGATGACTCCTAATTATCTGGTTGTGGCCTTTGCTGAGATGGGGATACTGGTAATGGGAAATATCAAGAGTGCTATAATTTAATCACATTGGAAACATTTCAGAGTAAGAAAAAAATCATGCTTCCTATAGCAAGCTATCAGAATTTCCACACTTTGAAATGTAAACCCATTCATCCTTTCTCATGGACTCTCGAGTTTCCCACACAAATACCCATTTCTACATGCACTCAAGAAAATGCCACTATCAGGCAGCTCTACCACGGACTATATATCTGTGGGCAGAGTCCTAAGGAGAGCTTTCATCTTCTCCCCTTGTACTGACAAGCTGAACAGGAGACACTTTACTTTGCCAGTCTTCCACTTAAGAGAGAACCTAATTAGATCATCTTCTGGCTTTGATCAGAGATGGTCTTCAGAAAGTTTAACGGGTCAAAAGGAACTCAATTGCCAGACAGAGACCAGTGTGCCAAAAATAAAGCATGAACCAAAGCCAAGACAGCAGTGTTGGCTGAGGCAGGGCTTGGTATGGCGCTCTAGGTATTTCAAACAGCGGGGTTTGATGGAAGCAATTAGGAACAGCAGTAATTGCCTGTCAGGCAACATTGCCATTTGTTAAGGACAGAGCTGATACATTCAGACACAAAGACTGCTGGGCCTCCATTGTAGCCTTTTGCTTTTGGAGATTGTCTTCTGGTTTCCATTACAATGAAGCTCAAGCTGCCGACCCCATTAAAATGTCAAGGTGGGAGAGAAAGGAGGTCTTGAAATAAGTCTTTCAAGGCTATTGCCATAGTTGGTTTTATTTATGGAGTAGGGTTCCTGTACACACTTATTTTACCGCTTCTTTACCTTAAGTGATGAAAGAACCGAGTCCCTTTGCCCCATCATCAAGGAGCTGAGGAGCCAACTTTTGTTCTCTCGGTGGTAGGGCTGTAGTCAGGTCAAACTCTCTCTTCTTCTGTTTTTCCCCATACCTGGAAGACTAATCTCAGGTGCTCTAGGGGCAACCTTACTGCACAAGTCTCTTAACCAGTGACTCAACACTTCCTAGGGTTTTAAATACCTAGTTCCACCACTAGAAATGTATGGAAATCTGGAATTCCTCTAACTCTCCCTTTGTTCAGAAACGTCCCATCACAAGTAGCTGTTCTTGCATCAGATTATTTTATCTCAAATTCAAGGTCAAGAAAAGAAAGAAGGGTGCCCATCTTCAGGGTTAGAGAGGATTGTGATAATACACGTAATGTGTCTGTAGAGAAATACGTTTTCCAGTATGGAATTAGGCTCCAAGGCTCCCTAGAGAATAGCAGAAAACTCCAGGCTCATTCACAGACAGTATAAGCATGGCCAGCAGTACAGTCATTCCTTACTTTGGAAAACATACTTGAACTAAACCAAAACAGGAAGGCTGATCTGGAAGTCGGAGACCCGGTCTCTTCATATTATTTGTCCTTAACAAGGTGTGTACTCTAAAGCATGATTTTAACTTTTTCTGTGTAGAGCCGTATACCTAGGGCCTAGAAGACGACCTGATACATGAGAGGTTCTTGGCAAATACTTGCCCATTCATCTTTTTTGAACCTCAGTATATCGGTCAGAAATATGGGGAATTTATTTAGTTTCCTCAGGCTTTCATAATAGTACCACACACTAAGTGGCTTAAAACAAAAACAATTTATTCTCTGACATTTCTGGAGGATAGAAGTCCAATATTAGGGTGTCAGCAGAGTCATGTTCCCTCTGAAATCTGTAGGGGAGAAGCCTTCCTTGCCTATTGGCTTCTGGTGGCGACTGTCAATCCTTGGCATTTCTCAGTTTGCAGCTGTATCACTCCAGTCTCTGCCTCTGCTGTCATAGGATGTCCTCTCCTGTGTGCTCCTTCCTCCTCCTCTTATAAGGACACCGGTCAGATTGTATTAAGGTCTGTCGAGTCCAGTATGATTTCATCGTAACTAATTATATTGCAACAACCCTATTTAGAAGTGAGTTCACATAATGCGGGACTGAGGGGTTAGGACTTCAATATGCCCTTTTGGGGGACACAATCAAACCCATAATTCCAGTTGTCCGATCCATCCCATCATTTGTTATGGGGACTCACTAGGATAATGTCTTTAGACATCATGTGTTTGTGGAAAAAGTGTGTAGAAGTTACAGATGACGATTCGCAAGATCTGGAAGAGTTTCTTCCCCTTACTATTTACTGTGAGGGTGTAGTAATATTTCAAAAAACTTAAATTGCCAACATTCATACTTAATAGAACTTCAAAGTTTATTAATTCCATTAATACACATGATACCACTTTAGCGTGTGAGATGGGCAGGGCAAGAACTATTATTCTCATTCTAGAGGTGAAAAGGCTGAGACTGAGATATTAAAATGACACAATCAAAGGCAAACAGCCTAACAATGGAAGAATCGGTGCTAGATCTCAGGGGGTCAGCCTACTGTTTGTGATGCTTTCTAGCTCACTGCGATGCTGTGATGACAATTTCTCCTTGGAGCTTTCATTTCCTCATTATTAGGTGGTCTGGTGCAGAGAACAAGGGTTCATTTCCTGATCCACTGAGACTTGTTATTTCTATGAAACTTCAGTTCAGTTGGATCTAACTCCCTATATTGTGGTACTGGAAATGCAAGGTGGGATAAGAAACAGGGGGCAATAAAAAAAATGAGGATAAAGAGTAATTACAATGAGTAGGTGAACTCGCAATTCAGCCAACAAGGCATGAATTAAGTGTGGTGTATAGGATAATTAGCAGTCATTTAGTGCAGGAAAATTGCTACCAGCTGTTCAAAACCCAAGACCGAAGGGCTGATCTGTAAGTAGTTATCTGAACGAGCAGGCAGACAGCTCCAAAACGAAGCTGTGCCCCAGGGCCTAAAGGCTATGTTTCATTGTCCAGAGATGGTCTTGCCCTGAGATAATTCCACTGCGCACATTAATTACTGTTACACAAATTTATTGACCTGGCCCAAAGCTCCTAGAGAACACTGGGTCATGGATCTGTAGGCAATCAGCCCAAAGCTCCTAGAGAACACTGGGTCATGGCTCTGTAGGCAATCAGACCAACAAAGGGGTAACGATGGATGTCAGAGTCCTGAAACCCAGAGACTGCTCTTGGTATGAATCTCCCACTTTTTTCTCTGTAGCCCAGTCAACAAATACAGTCTATTTCCTCGTTGAATCCCTCCTCTTATTTCTCAATAGATGAGCATAAACACTATTTCAGCATCTGATATCGCTCTTTAATTTGGCACTCAAATGCAGCTGAGTTACTTGGGAACCTTTGGAACAACAACAAAAATCACAGGCAGAAAATGTACAAGATGACCCTGGAATGTCTCATCACACCTGAAAAGCAAGGACATTGTCAAAAACTATAAGAATTAAGTCAGAAGATCAAGAATCAACTCAAAGAAGCTTCCACTGATTAAAATGGGGCAATTGAGAGCATTGACATGAATAATATCATAACAAGGAATTAAAACACTTTAAATATATTAAAATCCATGAGCTCATAAAACACTAAAAACAATACTTAATATGACGTCATCTTGGCGCTTGCTGAGGAACCAACACATTACTCTGGAAGCTGGTAAATAAAGGAAAGAATCAATCAGTTAACATGATTTCGTGTAGGACCTGACCTGCACCTCAAATAACAAAGGTTGATGAGGAAAAGTTTTTCTTTATAGAAGGGTTCCCAGTAATAAATGAAGAAATGATAGTATCCTTTTTGCAAACCCCTAACTAAAAAATGTACCTAAACAAAGATTATTGAAAAGAGAAAAACAACAAATAAGAGAGAGAATGGGGCATTATGGTCCTCCTGATAAAAGTACACTTCATTACCTATAAAAGATCCTTGTGAAGTCACATCAGACAAGCCTCTAAATCTAACCACCAATTTACAGAAAATGCAAAGACCAGAGAAATATGTCAAATGATACTATGGGTATGCCATCAGAAAAATCTAGAATGTGGGAAATCCACAGGACACATTATTTTTGGTTTCTTCAGCAAGTAAATTATAGGGAGAGAAAAAAAGGGGGCAGGGAAGGAGAACAGTGATTGACTGAATTGTTGGCCTCTGTTATTCACCCCTTTCTACACCTACACCCATACTACAGTCCCACTATGGGAGGAGTGTACTTCCCTACCCTTGACTCTGGGCTTGGCAATAAGAATTGCTTGAATAATAGAATGGAGTGGAAGTGACAGGGCAAAGCTCTGAGCTAAAGGCCTTAAGAAGTCTCTTGGGCTTCCACTTCCCTCTTGTACTTCTGCCTTGTCTTGGAAAGGCCTTTCCTTGGGTAGCTGTTGATCCTTTAGTCTGGACAGTAAACACATCAATGGCAATAACAATGTATTAAAGACAGGAAACCACAACCCAATATTCTAGACAAGATATACAACCTTCCCATCCTGCCACCACCACCACAACAACAACTACAGTAAAATGTTCTGACTTCTCTACAGATGGAGTGAAACCAAAGAGTGCTGATTTAAGAACAAGAAATAGGGAAGCACCCCACTCAAATTCTCTATAAACTAATTTTAGTTCCTGATCTTTAGTATCTTAAGTACCAAAGACAATAAAATATAACAACTGCCCCTAGGATAGAATCCTTTACTCTTGTGGCAGATAAAAATAAAATGTATTATCACCATCACCATGTTAAAATATTTATGTGGAATATTTCTGGGTAGAGACTTGAGCATGTAAACATGCAGAAATAAAGATTTCTTACAAGCAGCTCTCCAGCAAAAAAAAAAATGATTGCTTTTCTAACTTGAGATAACAATTTAGGGCCCCATCTAGGTTTCTTCCCTGTGAGAAGTCCCGAGGAAGCATGATGGTCCGCATCGTCAACTTTGTAGGACCTTGGGATCCACATGTAGGGAGCGGGGGCGGGGGGATCAAATACACTTTCATCAAAAAGACAGAAGATGTGCTGAGATGAATCTTTTAATTGTTATGAACAGAATTTACTGTGGATGTTTGCAGTTTGGAGCAAGGCAAGAACATGTGAAACAATCCTCTGCTGTAGTTCCTCACTTGCTTGTCAGAGAAAAACAATTGGGAGAAACCGTAAAAGGACAGGGCCACACACAGCTCTCAGCATAGCTCATGAACTCAACCCATGAACCCAGGGGCCCCACAATCACTTCAGCTAGCAGGAAATCCAGGAGTGGCAAGTATGTCATGATCTCTCCCACCCCAGGAACTTGAGAGATTATAAACGGTGAAAGGTCCTAATTTTAAAACATGGTTAGGGCAATATTTTCGGTCCCACATCCTCTTCCAGAACCTTCTCATCAAGAGGACTCTAGTTTTACTTCCCTTGAAACTGGGCAAGACTTTGTGACTAATTTGAACACAATGCAGTAGCAATGACGCTGAGTGACTTCCAAGGCTATGTTATAAAACACAATATCTCTCAAGATTCTTGTGTTTGGAACCCAGACACCCTGCTGTGAGGAAGTCCAATCAAGCCCGTGTGGAGAGACCATTTGGTGAGGCCCACGTGGAAAGGAATCAAGGCCATATACCAACAACCAGTATCAACCACTGCACATGTGAGTGAATAAGCCTTCAGAAGATTCTAGTTTCTAGTCTATGAGTCTCCCAGCTGAGACCCCAGGTATCCTGGAGCAAAGCAAGCTGTCCCATTTGTGCTCCGTCTGAATTCCCAACCCACTGAATATACAAGAAACAGAGAATCAGTATAGAAACTCAGCTTCTGAATCGCAAGGGCCAAGAGCCCCAGTGCTCTAATGTCCCTCTGGTGGTTTCCCATCATACTCATATAGGCATTAGCGATGTGTAAATAAAATGACCAGAGGACTTCGTCCTGGTTGGAAAAAGATTGTAGTTGATTTGTCAAGAATTTTGAAGCCACGCTATGGTTGGTGAGACGTTACCTCTTTAGAAGAAAGTATTTAAGAGGACATAAACTGGGATAGTCAAGACTGCAATGGCAGGGAATGACTTTGCAGGGAATCAGGGCCACACAGCAAGAGAGAAGGAAAAAAGAGAACCAGACACTCCCTAGAGAAGGGTCCATAGTAATCTAATAGAGTTTAAAATTCTAACCACTATAGGTTTAAATCTCCAAGAAGAATAAAACAACTCAAAAATAGGCTATTTTTCTCAAGGACTGCTGTGGGGACAGAGCCAGGAGTGCAGTTTCCAGGCTCTTGGCCTCACATGGAAAGGTGCTGGCTCAGGGAGTAAGTGGCCATCCACTGTGATTGGATGGCCATCAGCTGTGGCTAGTTGGTTGTCAGCTGTAACCAGTGAGCCATTGGCCACTAATATAACTGCCGTGGCTACACTAGCAGGAAATGGGGGCTAGCAAGAAGATGGTGGCTGAGCTAGCAAGAGCGGACTGAAGAGAGGCGGATTGCAGCTAGCAAGTGAGGTTGGTTACCAGAGACAAGAGCACGGCAGGTTGCGGATCATGTGGCTCCTGCTTCCTGTGTCTCCAGCCCAGCAGTCAGCGAGAATATAGTGGTGTGACTCCCCCATCTATGGCTCCGTGGGTGTTCCTGTTTGGCCTCACCATGTTTTTCACTTATATTAACTTTCACTTATATTAATTCCATTTAACTTTACAACTCTGTGAGAATTTACCATTTTATCACCTTTTTCTTTTTTTTATTAGACTTATAATTTCATTGTGATTATTTTAAATTTAAAAGTCTTGTAAAAACTAAGTTTCCCCTTTATGCTCTTTCCTAACTCAAATTTTCTCCCCATCTCAAAAGTACCAAATATGACATCTCAAAAGTACCCCCTGGTCTTCTACATCTTTCAAGAGACCTCTCTCTCTCTCTCTCTCTCTCTCTCTCTCTCTCTCTCTCTCTCTCTCTCGTAAATATATGCAATACATACAGATACACACACACATAAAATATATACAGTTGACCCTTTACCAACACAGGTTTGAACTGCATGGGTCCACTTATATGTGAATTTTTTTCAATATATAGTTGGCTCTCTGTATACCTGGGTTTTGAATTGCAGATTCAACCCAACTTGGATCAAAACCAGTACTTTAGATCTGCAGTTGGGAATCTATGGATGTGGAAGGCCAACTATAAGCATTGTTCTACATCATTTTATAATATATCAGGGTCTTGAGCATCCACAGATTTTACCCTGTGGGTACCAACCCCTACAGATACCCAGGGATGACTGTAGTTAAGTTTTGGGAGACTGAAGACTTATATGTGAATCTTCAACTGTATGGAGGGGTTGGCACTCCTAAACCCCCCAGTGTTCAAGGGTCAATTGTGTGTTTGTGTGTGGGGGGTATATTCTTGTGTTTGGAACCCAGACACCCTGCTCTGAGGAAGTCCAATCAAGCCCGCGTGGAGAGACCATTATACACACACACACACACACACACACACACACACACACACACACAGATATATATCTTTAAAGAACATAAATGGGTCATATTATTTTGTATCATGCATTTGCTTTTGTGATTAATAATATATTGTGGACAGCTCCCCCACATCAGCACATACAATGCTATCTCATTTATTTGAAAAAGTCTTAGGTATTCTACAATATGGACACACCATGCATGAGTTATTTAGCTTTCCCCCAGCTGTGGACCAGACTTCAGACTATTACACACAACAGTGCAACAAGTGTCTATGTACTATAGATATTATCCTTTGGGTACCTGTGGGAGTACTTCTGTGGTGTTGATTCCTAAAATTATGATTCTGGGTCAAGGGCATGTGAATTTTAAATTCTGTATTATCCTCTTTTTTTTTTTTTTTTTCACCTGAAAAGTTTTTTTTAAATACTTAGACGTTTATCTTTTATATCCCTCACACTGTGTGAAACCCCCACCCCCCATCCACTATCCCTCTGAAATCGCACAGAGCCATTACATTTCCACAGTCTCTATTTTTAATATATATACATACAAACTTGCAGTTGACATTCCTTATTGTTCAGCTTCAGCTTCAGGTATACAGTGCAGTGATCAGGCATCTACATCTTCCCTGAGATGGTCTCCCTAATGACACAAGTGTCCATTGGATACCCTACAAAATCTTTACAACATTATTGATTACATTCCCCAAATTAATTTTCAAAACCCCATGGCCACCTTGTGGTTACTGACTGTTTTCTAATCCCCTTACCTTTCCCCTTATCCCCACGCACCCGCCCACCTAGCAACCCTCAGTTTTTCCTCTATGTCTCCAAAACTGTTTCTGATTAGTTCATTTATATAAGATTTATTCTTTTCTTTGGATTCCACATATAAGTGAGATCACATGGTATTTGTCTTTCTCTGTCTGACTTATTTCACTTAACATAATGTTCTTTAGGTCCATCCATGTTGTTGCAAATGGTAAGATTTCTTTTTTCTTTATGGCTGTGTAATACTCTATTGTATAAATGTACCACAGTTTCTTGATCCAGTCATCTACCGATGGGCATTTTGGTTGTTTCCATGTCTTGGCTATTGTGTATAGTGGTGCAATAAACATAGGAGTGCATACTGTTTTTTGAATTAGCGTTTTGGATTTCTCCAGATAGATACCTAGGAATGGAATTGCTGGATCATAAGGTAGTTCCATTTTCAGATTTTTGAGATACCTCCATACTGTTTTCCATAGTGGCTGCACCAATCTGCAATCCCACCAACAGTGCACAAGGGTTCCCTTTTGTCCACATCCACGCCAGCACTTGTTGTTTGTTGATTTATTGATGATAGCCATATTGACTGGGGTGAGGTGCTATCTCATTGTGGGTTTTATTTGCATTTCCCTAATGATTAGTGAGTTTGAGCATGTTTTCATATGTCTGTTTGCCATCTGTATGTCCTTTTTAGAAAAGTGTCTCTTCATGTCCTCTGCCCATTTTTCAATTGGGTTGTTTGGTTTTTTTTGGAGTTGAGTTGAGTGATTTTTTTATAAATTTGTGATATTAACCCCTTATCAGATATATCATTGGCAAATATCTTTTTCCATTCAGTAGGGTCTCTTTTTCTTTTGTTGATGGTTTCCTTTGCTGTGAAAAAAATTTTTAGTTTGATGTAACCCCACATGTTTATTTTTTCTCTTACTTCCCTTGTGCGAGGGGATGTATCAGTAAAAATCTTACTCCAGGTAATGTCTGTGAAGTTTCTTCCTATATTTTCTTCTAGGAATTTTATGGTTTCAGATCTTACATTTAAGTCTTTAAGCCATTTTGAATTTATTTTTGTATATGGTGTAAGGTGGTGGTCCAGCTTCATTTTTTTGCATGTGTCGTCTGTCCAGGTTTCCCAGCACAATTTATTGAATAGACTGTCTTTACCCCACCGTACATTCTTGCTTCCATTGTCATAGATTAAATGGCCATATAGGCATGGACTTATTTCTGGACTCTCTATTCTGTTCCATTGATCTATGTGTCTGTTTTTATGCCAGTACCATGCTATTTTTATTACTGTAACCTTGTAGTATAATTTGATGTCAGGTATTGTTATACCTCCCACTTTGTTCTTATTTCTCAAGATTGCTGAGGCTATCCGGGGTCTTTTATGGTTCCATATAAATTTTAGGATTACATGTTCTTTTTCTGTGAAAAACGTCGTTGGTAGTTTGATAGGAATTGCGTTGAATATGTATATTGCCTTAGGCAGTATGGACTTTTTAACTATATTAATTCTTCCTATCCATGAACATGGTATGTGTTTCCATCTATTTGTATCTTCTTTCATTTCTTTCTTCAGTGTCTTATAATTTTCTGAGTACAGATCTTTTACTTCTTTGGTTAAATTTATTCCCAGGTATTTTATAGTCTTTGAAGCAATTGTAAATGGGATTTTTTTTTTAAATTTCTACTTCTGATGTTTTATTATTGGTATATACAAATGCAACTGCTTTCTGAATATTAATTTTGTATCCTGCTACTTTACTAAATTCATCTATCAGCTCTAATAGTTTCTTGGTGGAGTCTTTAAGGTTCTCTCTATATAGTATATCATCTGCATATAATGACAATTTTACTTCCTCCTTACCGATTTGGATGCCTTTTATTTCTTTTTCTTGTCTGATTGCTGTCGCTAGAACTTCCAGCACTATGTTGAATAGAAGTGGAGAAAGTGGGCAACTTTGCCTTGTTCCTGATCTTAAGGGGAATGGTTTTAGCTTTTCCCCATTGAGTACGATGTTAGCTGAGGGTTTATCATATGTGGCCTTTATTATGTTGAGACATGATTCCTCTATTCCCACTTTCTTAAGGGTTTTTATCATAAATGGCTGCTGGATTTTATCAAATGCTTTTTCTGCATCTATTGATATGATCATGTGATTTTTATTTTTCATTTTATTAATGTGGTGTATCACATTAATTGATTTGCGGATGTTGAACCACCTTGCATACCAGGGATGAATACCACTTGATCACGGTGTATGATCTTTATAATGTATTGCTGAATTCTGTTCGCTAATATTTTGTTGAGGATTTTTGCATCTATGTTCATTAGCGATATCAGCCTGTAGTTTTCTTTTTATGTGGTGTCTTTGTCTGACTTTTGGATCAGGGTGATAGTAGCTTCATAAAAAGTGTTTGGGAGCCTTCCCTCTTTCTGGATTTTTTGGAAGAGCTTGAGAAGAATAGGTGATAATTCTTTTTTGAACGTTTTGTAAAATTCACCTGTAAAGCCATCTGGTCCAGGGCTTTTGTTTGTTGGGAGATTGTTGATTACTGATTCAATTTCCCTGGTGGTAATCAGTCTATTCAGGTTTTCTGTTTCTTCTTGAGTTAGCCTTGGAAGGTTGTACGCCTCTAGAAAATTGTCCATTTCTTCCAGATTGTCAAATTTGTTGGCATATAGTTGCTGATAGTAATTTCTTAAAATTTTTTGTATTTCTGCAGTGTCTGTTGTCACTTCTCCTCTTTCATTTCTGATTTTATTAATTTGGGTCCTCTCTCTCTTTTTTTTTAATGAGTCTGGCTAAAGGTTTGTCGATTTTGTTTATCTTCTCTAAGAACCAACTTTTGGATTCATTGATCTTTTGTATTGTTTTTCTGGTTTCTATTTCATTTATTTCTGCTCTGATCTTTATTATCTCCTTCCTTGTACTCCCTTTGGGCTTATTTTGCTGTTCTTTTTCCAGATCCCTTAAGTGTGAAAATAAACTGTTGATTAGTGATTTTTCTTGTTTTTTTAGGTAGGCTTGCAATGCTATGAATTTCCTTTTAGGACTGCTTTTGCGGCATCCCATAGATTTTGGGTCGTCATGTTTGTCTCGAGATATCTTTTGATTTCTTCCTTGATCTCCTGGTTGACCCATTCATTATTTAGTAACATGTTATTCAGCCTCCATGAATTGGTGGGTGTTCCAGGTCTTTTTCATGTAGTTCACTTCTAATTTCATAGCACTGTGGTTAGAGAAGATAATTGGTATGATTTCAATTTTCTTAAATTTATCAAGACTTGTTTTGTGACCTAGCATAAGGTCTATCTTGGAAAATTTTCCATGTGTGCTTGAGAAGAACGTGTATTCTGCAGCTTTGAGGTGAAAGGCTCTGAAAATATCGATTAAATCCAAGTGGTCCAATGTGTCATTTAAGGCCATTGTTTCCATATTGATTTTCTGTCTGGAAGACCTGTCCCTTGATGTCAGAGGTGTGTTGAAGTCCCCTACTACGATAGTGTTACTGTTGATCTCTGTCTTTATGTCAGTCAGCATCTGTTTTATATATTTAGGAGCTCCTATGTTGGGTGCATAGATGTTTACTAGGGTTATGTCCTCTTGTCAGATCGATCCCTTTATTATTATATAGTGCCCATCTTTGTCTTTTAGTATGTTCTTCATTTTAAAGTCTATTTTGTCAGATATAAGTATTGTAACTCCAGCTTTTTTCTCATTTCCATTTGTATGAAATATCTTACTCCAAACCTTCACTTTCAGCCTGTGTGTGTCTTTTGATCTGAGGTGAGTCTCTTGTATACAGCATATAGAAGGGTCTTGCTTTCTTATCCACTCAGCCACCGTATGTCTCTTGTTTGGAGCATTTAATCCATTTACATTTAAAGTGATTATTGATAGATACATAGTTATTGCTATTTTTAAATTGGTAGTTAGATTGTTTTCATCTTTCTTCTATTTACAGAAGTCCTTTCATTATTTCTTGCAATATTGGTTTGGTGGTAATAAATTCCTTTAGCTTATTCTTTTCTGGGAAGCTCTTTATCTCTCCATCAACTTTAAATGATAGCCTTGCTGGATAAAGCAATCTAGGTTGTAGGCCTTTGTTTTCCATCACTTTGAGTACCTCCTGCCACTCCCTCCTGGCCTTCAATGTTTCTGTAGAAAAACCATTTGATAGTCTTATGGGAGTTCCCTTGTATGTAACCCTCTCTATTTCTCTTGCTGCTTTTAGGATTCTCTCTTTGTCTTTAAGCTTTGCCCCTTGAACTATAATGTGTCTTGGTGTGGACCTGTTTGGGTTTATCCTGGATGGAACTCTCTGCACTTCCTGAGCTTGTATCTTGGTTTCCTTCATCAGGTTAGGGAAGTTTTTGGACATTATTACTTCAAATATGTTCTCAATCCCTTGCTTCCTCTCTTCACCTTCTGGTATTCCTATGATGCGATGTTGTTGCACTTGATGTTATCCCAGAGGTCTCTTAAACCATCTTTATTGTTTTTTATTCTTTTTTCTTTCTGTTGTTCTGTTTGAGTGATCTCTGCTAACTTGTCTTCTAAGTCGCTGATTCGATCCTCTGCTTCATCTAACCTGCTGTTAATTCCTTCAAGTGAGTTCTTTATTTCGGTAATTGTGTTCTTTATTTCTAACTGGTTGTTCATTATGATTTCTCTATCCTTCTTTATATCGTCTCTAAGCTCCTTAAACATTCTTATCACCAGTGTTCTGAACTCTATCTCTGATAGGTTGGTTACCTCTGTTTCATTTGGTTCCATTTCTGGAAGTTTCTTCTGTTCTTTTATTTGGGACATGTTTCTTTGTTTCCCCACTCTGGCTGACTCTCTATGCTTGCTTTGATGTATTAGGTAGATTCCTCTAGAGTTCTTAGTTCTTGTTGGGTTATCTTTTGTAGTATGTGTCCTTTATATTTGACTGGCACTACTTCGTTCTTCTCCTCTGCATGTGCTCCAAAGGTGACTCTTGTGTTGTGTATATTGTCCTGTTAAAGAAGATCTTTAATTGCTTTTCACTTGTAAGTAGATGGGGTTAACTCCTAGGCTGACTAGTTGTGAGACTTGGCTCTGCTCACCGCAGGGTGAGCGTGAGGGTTCACCACTTAAATGTGGTTTGGCCTCTATGGGCTCTTGTGCCTGTAGAGAATTCCCTCTGGTTGTGTCACTTTTAGGTCAAACCCGGTAGTACTCTTGTTTGGTCTATAGTTGGCCTCTGGGTATGTTAAATCTTGTGCCTCTTAAGCTGGGCCTTGGTAGGGCAATTTCAGAACAAAACAAATCACCAAGCACCACCACCACCACAACAACAAAGAAAACAATCAAATACCTTCACAGGTAAAAACAACCAACAACCCCCACTCAACACAAGCAAAGATATCAACGATATAAAGACCAAAACAAAACAAAACAAAAAAAGCAGTGCCAGTCTTGGCTTAAACCCACCGAGTAATCTCTAGGTTGTCCTCTGCTGTACCAAAGAGTCGTCTGTGTATTGTGCAGGCAGAGCCAGTCACCTGGTGCCCAGAGTGACCTGGGGACTGCAGATTTAGATGCGTGGGGCTGAGGGGTCTGGATGGTAGTTTCTACAAAGTCAGTGCAGTTTCTGCCCTTGCCTGCACATATGTGTACTGAGGTTACCACCACCAGTCCTGTGTCTAGTTCTCCTGAGTCTTAGGGCACTTCTTCCGTGTTTGTGTGTGTGTGTGTGTGTGTGTGTGTGTGTGTGTGTGTGTGGCGGGCGAGAGATTTATCAGCTGCTGAAAGCCCAGAGCTGCATCTGCCACCTACTGCTGATACCTGGGAGTGCCTCCGCAGTTGTAATTGCCCTGCCCTAGCAGGCCAGAAAAGGTGGTGGCTGGGGGTGGAGGAGTCTCTTCTCTACTAGCCCAGCAAAAATCACACTCTTCCCAGCCTCTTCCCTGGGTCAGAGCAACACGCCGGTCTTCCCAGAGCCTGAGCAGTAAGGCTCCTCTGTAACCTGACATTACTACTAAGTTCAGGGGCCAGTTTATATCTCTGGAAGGGTGGGAGGGGTAGGATTGGAAGAGCGGGGGGGAGGGGCCCAGGTATGGAGTTTGTGTTTTTTGTCTGAGGTAGAGCCCAACTGGAGGTCTCAGCTGAGACCTGGTCTCATATTCAAATGTTGGATATGCTGCCCCCTTGGCGGGGGAGATCAGCTGTGGGACGCAAGGAAAGAGCCCACCTCCTGGCTTTGAGTTCTCTGTTCCATCCTGGGATCCCCTGCGTCTCGGCAGCTGCGGATGCTGGCGGCGTTTCCATTGCTGCAGATGCAGGCCGCATCCCTACAGCCACAGATGCGGGCTGCGTCTCCACTCCACTCCCTTCCCTCTTCCTCTGCTCGCCCAATTTGCCCACCCGCAAGTAATCCTTGCACGAGTCTCTTAACTGTTCTGCGTGATGAGCAGAGAGTCCTTTGATGGGTTATAGATGTCCCGTTTGTGATAAGATCCAGAGGAGAACTCAAAAAGTGCGCCCCGCTGCCGCCATTCCTATGACGTCCCACTTATCCTCATTTTTAAGATAGTAAGACATATTGAGAGAGGTTACATAATTTGTCCAAGGTCCCAGAGTTTGGAGACAGAGAGCCAAGATTGAAACCCGAGTTATGTGCTTCCCAGTGCCATGTGTTTTACATGGTGTCACACTGTTTAGGAAGAGCCAAAGCTGAGTCACAGCCAATGCCTGGAGATGGAGCCCTATATTTTCTCATACCCTCACCCACTCCTCAGGAAACAAGAAGGAAAAATAGAGTTCTAACCTCTTCCTACGTAGTTTTAAGCAACGTGACTCACTTTTATTAGTCAGGGTACACTAACAGCTACAACAAACAAACCCCCAAAGCTCAGTGGAAAACACAATAAAGGTTTATTCCTTCTTCGTGTCACAGTTCAAAACAGAATGGTGGTGGAAAGGCGCTCTGCTCGTTCCTCACAGCCATTCAAAGACCCGGGCCCTTGACTGCACATGGCAACCTGTCACTCAGAAGCACTCCAAAGGGCACGGACGAACCACCCTTCCCTAAACGCAGTGCCTGAACGTGTCTCATCACTTCTGCTTATAATTCATTGGTACACCTCAGTCGTATATCCAGATTAAGCTCTAAGGAAAGTTGGGTATTTCAGTCTAGCTGTGTGCCCACAAGGAGAAATCATGGTTTTGATGAACATATAGCATTGTCTCTGCCACAATTATGGAACTGGCACATGTAAAGTATAATGAACATGATGATGGGTAACTTTATATCAACTTGACTGTGTCATGGAGGCCCAGATACATGACTTCTGGGTGTGTCTGGGAGGTGCTTCTGGATGAGATTAACACTGGCATCAGTGGGTTTAGTAAAGCACACTGCCCTCCACACCATGAGTGACATCATCCTGTCCCCCGAGGGCCTGAATGGAGGAATGTGCCCCTTTTCTTCCTGCTTGCGTGCTGGAGTTGGACATCAGTCTTCTGCCCTAGGACTGGAATTTCCACCATCAGCTATTCTGGGTCTCCTCTAGCTTGCAGATGGCCATCATGGGACTTCTCGGCCTCCATTACTATGTGAGCCAATTGCTCATAATCAATCAATCTCTCTCTCCATATATATATATATACACACACATACACATATACACATATGTACATGTATACATATGTATGTATGTATACATATATTTACATATTTATTTATACATATATATCTAAAGCATTTGCCCAGTTCACATAACTAGTAAGTGGTATGGCAGGGATTCAGACAGACTGGCCAGGTGCCACACTCCCTGGAATTTCCTTAGGTGGCCTTTTATATCTCAAATCAGATACTCTCATCATGGGGCAGGGGGTTAGGGGAACCAACAACAAACAGTACTCCTTGTGTTACAAAAACAGTTTTAAATTCAATGTTTTTCACATAAATGTCTTTGAAAATTTTTCATGAATGTTCTTCATTGCATCCTGGCTTTGACACAAGACCTAATTAATTATCTTTCTGGGTCCCACATTATTCTTTGTGGCAGCTACAAATTTCTCCCTAGAAAGAAAACCTTTAAGTCTCACCCTAAGAGGAAGGCTGGGGAAGAAAAGAAAGGGTCTTTTTCCTGTTCCAGGCAACTGTTTACTTAACCCTGTGGCTGAATTACAAACACCTTTTTTTTTTTTTAAGGTGAAACAGAGAATTAAATTGATTCAATAAAGTGACTTAGAAGGAAGAGGGCCAAAGTCTGACTAGGTCTCCAAAGGTTCAGGAATGCATCCATCTTTTTTTCATATGTTTGCGTTTTTCTTTGATACTGTGTTAAAAGGAGCAAGGAAGAGGAGGATGGGGGAGAGTGGCGGAGGAGGAGATGGAGATGAAGAGGGAGGAGAGAGCAGGTAAAGTGAAGGAGGAGGAAGAGGAGAAGGAGGCAGCTCCAGGCACATTGCCCAACTCCTCAGAGATGCTGAAGATAAGGCTGGAGTTTGTTATGCCTGGGGAAGAAGCAAGTCTGCTCCTCATCTGCTAGTGTGAGCTTAGGCAGCAGGGAACAGCTATGCACTGAGAATCCGGGAAGACTTGCAAACAAGCTGGTAACTATCTTTCGCTCCCAGCATTGTCACACCAGGTGCTTGATCCTCCCTCCTATGACCTAAACCTCCTCACCACCCAGCAACCAAAGGGCTGTCTCGTGATACGGAAGGGGTACCCGGGACCTGCTCCATCACCAGGGTGGCAATGCCCAACATTCCTGCCCTAAAGGAGTACACTGACTATACTCTTGGTCAGAAATCTCTACTCTGCAGCCTGGGAATGAGGCTGCCAGTGTCCAAGGCCTTCCTTGCTTTGTTCATCTCTGACTATCCCTGGCTGAGCACCGCTGGTCAACTTGCCTTTTTTTTTTAATTTATTGGGGTGACAATTGCTAGTGAAATTACATAGATTTCAGGTGTACAATTCTGTATTACATCATCTATAAATCCCGTTGTGTGTTCACCACCCAGAGTCAGTTCTCCTTCCATCACCATATGTTTGATCCCCCTTACCCTCACCTCCCTCCCCCCTTTTGCCACCCACTGAAGACAAACAACGGCAGAGGGACTGTGTGCCAACTCTGAGCCGGGGATGGAAGGGAAGGAGAGACTGAGGGAACAGGGAATGGGGCAGGGTCAGTAAAGTTCTCAGGGTGAGAAGAACAATCTGTTCTTGTTCACATAACAGAAATTCGTTGGGTGACTCCCTGTTTTGGATGCTGTACAGTTTACATGATGTCACACAGTTTGTAAAACTCTTTCACATACATTCTCTCACCTGATACTTATGACAAATATTTTGGTAGGCAGGGCAGGGCTGATGATTCTGGTTTCACAGGAAAGGGAATGTGAGTCCAGAGAAGAGATGCGACTTGCCCAGGTCCTGGAGCTAAACTTTGAACTTCAGCATATAGATGCCAAGTCCAGCTCTCCACGGTGCCTTGTTAGTAACACATGCGGACTGTCGGAAGACGAGTGATCAAGTTGGGCCTGACATCTAGCAACATCCCTGTTTTCATAGCATGTTATTCATTCCAATTTTATTTTGCCCTCGTTCTTTCATATGTCCTTCCTAATAATGCTGTGAGGACATCAGAGGACACCTCAGTGCCTACATTTTAAAACACGGCAATGAAACCCCAATGGCATTCAGCGATTGACAAGGCCACCCACGCACACGGACGACAGCAGAGCTGGGCTAAGGGGCGATGTTCTGAATCCCCGGCCAAAGCTTCCCAGAGCTGTGCCATCTACTGCTCACACATCTTGTGTCCTTCCAAGAAGGAAAGAGACAGTTTGGGTAAGAAAATGATGAATCATCAGCTGCTGATTCTCCACCATCATAAGGAGAGTGGAAATGCAGATGATCCACAGCATGAAATACACCAAAGAGAATTTATCATTTGAGAATATATTCTTAGGTAGGGAATCTACCTGTTCCATCATGTTTTGTTCTGCTTCCAATAGAAAGTAAAAGAGATTGGAAAACATGGATGTTTACTACTTCCACTACATTATCTCATTTAACCATCATAACAACTATTATGTAACAGTACTATTATTCACGTCATATAAATGAGGAAACTGGCTCTGAGGCATAACGTAATTCGCTCAGTCTTGCAGGCAGGAATTGGCCCTCCCAAATGCTCATGAACTGGGTAAGGAGGTTCCCCTCTAACATGACGCAGCTCTGCCATTTGGAGGAAGAAGTACAAATTCTGGCTCCATCCCTCAGAACCTGTGAGCCAGTTATTGTGTAGTTCCCTGACACTCAATTTCCTCATTTCCAAACTGTAGGTAATATACCCCCTTCACCAGGTTACGGGGACTAATATCAATAGCTAACAGCTGCTGAGAGTTTACTGCATGCTAGGAGCTGTTTTAGGGACTTCCCATCTATTCTCTCACAAACGGCTCTGAACATCTCTATGGAGGTGTCACGCAGGGGACCCTGCTCGCTGCGCCATTTGTCATGCAGGGTTTCAGCTCCCACTCCCCGCCCAAGAACGCAGGACACGGTAAGGCCAAACAGGAACACCCACGGAGCCATAGATAGGGGAGTCAAACCAATATATTCTCGCTGGCGGCTGGGCTGGAGACACAGGAAGCAGGATCTACATAATCTGCCTAACAGCAGTCCGTGCTTGCCAGCCACCATCTTCTTGCTAGCCCCCATTCCTCTCCTGCTAGCGTAGCCACAGCCGTTATATTAGTGGCCAATGGCCTACGGGTTACAGCTGACGGCCAACTAGCCACAGCTGCTGGCATCTGATCACAGTTGATGGCCATTTACTACCCGAGCCAGCACCTTTCTATGTGAGGCCGAGAGCCTGGAAACTGTTTTTTGGGGTTTTGTCCCCACACTCCACCCCTACAGGGTCTCGCCTCACAATCTACGTGACAAGCGTCTTCTGCGAGGGGCCCTGTGCAAGGAGCCTGGAGGTGAATGCACTATCCTGAACACAGCCAGGCTCTCTGGGCACAGCCAGGGTTTCTCAGGGCACCACCATAGTACTTCTGGGCACAGCCAGACTTCCTGGGCTTCTTAAGGTACCACCAGTCTCCCCGGGCACAGCCAGGGTTTCTCAGGGCACCACCCCAGTACTTCTGGGCACAGCCAGACATCCTGGGCTTCTTAGGGTACCACCTGTTTCCCCGGGCACAGCCAGGTTTTCTCAGGGGACCACCACAGTACTTCTGGGCACAGCCAGACTTCCTGGGCTTCTTAGGGTACCACCTGTTTCCCCGGGCACAGCCAGAGTTTCTCAGGGCACTGCCACTCTCTCTGGACACAGCCAGACTTCCTGGACTCAGCCAGGACCTCTCAGGGCACTGCCACTCTCTCTGGACACAGCCAGACTTCCTGGACACAGCCAGGGCCTCAGGGCACTGCCACTCTCTCTGGACACAGCCAGACTTCCTGGACACAGCCAGGGCCTCTCAGGGCACTGCCACTCTCTCTGGGCACAGCCAGACTTCCTGGACACAGCCAGGGCTCTCAGGGCACTGCCACTCTCTCTCTGGGCCTCCTGGGGTACTGTGCTGGAACAACAGCGGCTCACATCAAGGTGCTTACATATTATCAATGGCGGCCAGTCAAGACACAAAAGCAAATATCAAACCAGTCCCACTACATGGTGGTATGTTCCCAAACAGTCAAGCGTCCATTAAATTAGGGATGGAAGGCAATTCCCCATAGTCCATAGTCATTCGCCAGGGCTGTCCTGGGGGTGAGGGATGACCTTGATCTCACCCTCATCTCCCACGGAGGACTCAGCAAGCGTTTCCTCCTGGGACTAAAAGTCCTGCATCTGGGCTGCCTCAGCAAGCAGTTCCCAGCCCACAGGGCAGCAACAACCTCCGCTTTCTCCGCTTTCTCCGGCCTCTGCTGGTTGGGGAACCATCCACATCTTTCCACCCCTCCACGGGAATCGAGCTCTCCAGCAGCTGCTCCTCCTGGTCTTCCTCAGACTGAGCTTTCATAGGCACAAACTGCTCCACTGCCCTTCGGAAAGCTTTGGCCAGCACCGTATCCTGCCGACTACGCCAAGTGTCATGAGGGGCACCCTGCTCGCTGCACCATTTGTCGTGCAGGGTTTCAGCTCCCACTCCCCACCCAAGAACGCAGGACACGGTAAGGCCAAACAGGAACACCCACGGAGCCATAGATAGGGGAGTCAAACCAATATATTCTCGCTGGTGGCTGGGCTGGAGACACAGGAAGCAGGATCTACATAATCTGCCTAACAGCAGTCCGTGCTTGCCAGCCACCATCTTCTTGCTAGCCCCCATTCCTCTCCTGCTAGCGTAGCCACAGCCGTTATATTAGTGGCCAATGGCCTACGGGTTACAGCTGACGGCCAACTAGCCACAGCTGCTGGCATCTGATCACAGTTGATGGCCATTTACTACCCGAGCCAGCACCTTTCTATGTGAGGCCGAGAGCCTGGAAACTGTTTTTTGGGGTTTTGTCCCCACAGGAGGTGTGTATACTTTTTCACCCTATTGCCCTGGTGAGAAATCTGAAGCCCGTAGCATTTAAGAGACACATCCAAGTTAGTAGCTGGAAGGGCCAGTGTTTGAAGTCCAGGGGTCTGACTCCAAAGACCACGCACATAATCGGAGCTCAGTGATGTCTGTTTCATTATCATTAGGGCTGACAGCTGAAGGGAACCTGGGATGGGCAATTCACTGAATCCAACCCACAACACAGCTTAAATGACCCATCTAAGGTACATAAATGGGGAAGACACAAGGAGTCCTCCACAGACATAGAGGGAATTAATAGAAGCATCCACAGGTTTTCAATGGCCTGATGGAGGCCTTGGAGAGAGAGGCCATCCACTGAACTTTATAGTCCAACAGGGGCACACACCATCTGTGGAAGGTTGGGGGCTCCCATGCCATTATTCTCTTCTCTAGGTTTCCCTTGAGAAGCTTGAGTTCTAGAAACATTCAGAAAACCTAAGTGTCTGTTATTAAAGAACAAAGTATTTTTAATAAATAAATGTTATATGGACACACCCAGCTTCTCTTTCTCTCTCTCTCTCTCTCTCTCTCTCTCTCTCTCTCTCTCTCTCTCTCTCTCTCTCACACACACACACACACACACACACACACACACACACATTTTCACAATTTTTCTTCTTTCTTTCACGTACTTTGCAAATACCCTCTTCAGCAGCTGGCAAGCTGTCGCTCGTCCTCCCACTCAGCGAGTACCAGTTGTCCCACCATCCCAAACCAGCCTCTCACAGTGGTTTCAGTTTCCAAGAGACAGCTTGACTCAAAATGCCATCCAGTCTGATGCCAGGGGAGGACTAGGACTCGTCCAGTAGGGAGGGACAGAAAAGATAAAAGCCAGAACCATCATCCCAGGAAAACTCTAGGAACACGAGCATCTGTAAGGCGTCCGACATGCCAGCTGGTCAGGGAGTATGTCATGGGGCACGAGGGTCTTCAGTATTAGCCTCTGGCCAAAACCTACCTTAAAAGTTAAACGTATGAGACAAAGCATGCATTTCATGTTACTTGTGTACATCTCGGTCTTGCTCACTAAATGTGCATCATAAGCACCTCACTTTGTCCTAAAGTTTACTCATATTTTAGCAAGAAACCCCAGAGACCCAAGAGGGATAGAGCCTGAAAATCTGAGAGTTCTCTGATTTATCTTTCTTTCATTCAGTCTCCTATTGCCTATCAAGTTTTCCTGTAAGGTACTGGTGATAATGCTCTGTGGAAATATCTGTGCTATAACTCCTTCATCTGGGAACAGACCTGGACTCAACCAGGGCCATGGAATTGGATGGGTGACCAGGCTGGGCCAATCATAGCTTCTCATCACCAGGCACAGAGGTTGGTCCAAGGGGTGAGCACATGATCCAAGCCAACCAATCAGAATCCTTAGCCTGATTTTCAAAACCAGAGCTGGCACTGAGAACTACTTCTGATTTGGTTGTAATGCTTGGCAGTCATGAGCCAAGCACTGCCTGCATCCATAGTTCCAGTCTACTGAAGAGAGCTGCCCAAAGAAAATAGAAAGATAAACTGAAAGGCCATGGTGCTTCCTGGTTCTCCGCTTCATGGTTTTATGAACTAATGAAACTTTGCTGCTGTTGTTGTTGTTTTGTTTTCTTGTTTGTTTTGTATAAGCCAGGCCATTTCATTGGTTTTTGTCTTTTGACTAAAATAATGGCCAGGGTTTGAAATGTGGTGGGGTAGGAGAATGAGCTGATAAATCATCTAGCCTCCCAAACCTTGTAATAGTATTGTAGCCAAAGATGAACAGATTTTCAGAGATTACATCTCGGTTAGGATAATGTGTTGCTAAGTTACAAAAATAAATAAATAAAAATTCAGTTCAAAATAGCTAAAAAATAAAGGAAATGTATTGACCCATGCAGCTGAAATGTCCAGAAGTGCTCTCACATACAGACAACAAAGCTCGATCCAAGAGCTCAAACATTGTCCCCAGCAAACAGCTCAGAGCCTCTCTCTGCATCTCTCCTGTATGCCTTCTAATGTCAGCTCTATCTTTGGGCTCCATTCAGACAACAGAGAGAATCCTGGTAAGGCAGGCTAACTCGCACCCCGAATTATGTAACTTGCAGCCATGTTTAGTTGTAAAAACAACCTAAAAAGTTCAAGTATGGTGCAAATGGAAATTGTGCTTCCATTTTTATAAAATAATTTCAAAATCATCTACATGGATTGTGTCTGTATGACCGTATAAGCACAAAAATGCGTGAAAGGGTACATATCAGGTCATTGAAATTGTTTACGTGGGGTGGGGAAGTAGAGACAAGGAAAGGATGGTGAAAGGCTTAGAGGAAAAAGTGTTCTTCATAATAATAGTATTTACAGTATGTATTAGTTTCATGTGCTTTTCCAGCTTCTAGAGGCCCCCCATTCCTCAGTTGGTGGTCCCTTTCTCTGTCTTCAAAACCATCAATGCCTGGGTGAGTCTTTCTCACGTCACATCACTTTGACACTGACCCTTCTGCCTCCCACTTCCACACTGAAGAACCTCGAGACTACACTGGGCTCGTTGGAATAATCCAGGATAATCGCCCCATTTTAAGGTGCACTGGTTAGCAACCCTAATTCCATCCACTACTTTCGTTCCCCCTTGCCATGTAATGTAACATACTCACGGGTTCTGGGGATTAGGATGCGGACACCTCTGAGGACGCTGCCTACCCTACATTTATGAAAATGTGGATGTATATATACATAAAATGACAGGAGACGGTCATCAAAATGACTCAGTGCTTCTCACGGGTAGTACAAGTCAGCTTTTTTTACTTTCCCTTCAAATGTTTATGTAGTGTCTTATTATTTATTTATTTATTTATTTATTTATTTATTTATTTATTGCGTGTATTTGCAAATCTACGTACAGGAAAAAAACAACAAAGCTAGCTAGTTTCATTGGTAAAAAAGAATTTTAGAGGGATGTGTGACCCAGACTCCCCTTGGACATCAGAAGTGCTGTGCCCCGGACCGGGAGGTTTGGCCCCAGAGGAACTTTGTACCTACTACCCTCCCCCAGCAACACCAGCAAACCATCTTCTTCTGTACACAAGGGGAGGTACTGAGCCAAGGCAATAGAAAGACTCCATCTGCTCATAATCCAGCGAGAGACTCAAAGCCAAGTAGAACATGCAGACTGATGGATTTGCAGAAACCTATTTTGCTGTGGCTCTGCGTGGAGGTAGGGAGGGTTCAGAGGGGTTGGAAGCAACTCTGAGGGTCTTAGAACATACGTCCCCAGGGAAACACTTGCTCTTCCTTCCCCCACAGCCCACTCCAAAATGTCTACTAGTTTTCATCACCCTACAGCTGTCCCTTTCCATATGCTTGGTCACTCTCACGCAATCCCTTTTAACTTCTCCATTTCCTGGTCCCAGAGGGTCAGCACACCCTCCAAAAGCTTCCTGCCCTCACTAATTCTTGCTCCTAGAAGACAATCTGTGACAGCAGCATCACACGAATCATCAGATATTTATTAGGTGTTCAGTGAAACATGATTCTGTCGTCAAAACTTGGGAAGACAAAGCAAAAACAAAATGAAATTCATTCTTCTTCTGCAGGATGCACTGGCCCTTAACACACTAATGTGCACTGCAATACTCCAGACAGAAGGTGGCTATAGTAAGCAGTAAATCCACCTAAATGTGGAATCATGTTATCAAAGGATCACTAGTGAAATTAGTTCTCCACATGTTGGAAGCAGTATTAAAAACCTCTATATGATGGTAGGGCATGTTATGAACCTAATCTTGGAGCCTGAAAGAGCCTTAGAGAGCATCTAGTCCAACTTTATTTTAAAGCTGAATAACGGAACAGAGAGGACAAGCAACTTGCCTGAAGTCACAAAGCAAGTTAATGGCAAAGATGAAAATCTCTTTAGAGTGCCCTTCCCCGGTGCTCCCCATTTTATACTGTCTCAAGTTACCTCTACCACACACAGAAAGAAGAAACACACTGTGTGACAGACCTGTGAGAAATCAGCAATTATCCCTGGACACTTGAAGCCTTATCTAAGTTGGTACGTTAGCTTTGTTACCTCTTGAAGGCATTTCAGACATCATGCTAAAAATGACTTGAGTTTTTTTGGTTTGTCATGGAAGTGAGACAGTGAGACATGTAGAACTGTAATGCCGCTTAAGGGTTTCTTTTTTCAACATTCCACCTGGGACAAGAATTTCATTCATGGAAACACACACACACACAATGATTATAGGATTCTTAAAAGCTTCTTTATTAGAGAGGCTAATTAATGTATCATAAACTGCACATAATGAATAAACTACACATTTACAATTTAATAAGTTTTGCTGTATGAGTTTCACCCATAAAACTCTCACCACAGTCAAAAGAGTAAGCCTATCCGTCATCCCCAAATATTTCTGCATCCCCCACTGTAATCCTGCCAGCTTGCCCTTCTAATCTCCGCCCCCAACAACCACTAATCTGCTTTCTATCACTATTGACTAATTTCTTTTTCAGGACTTTTATGTAAATGGCAACTTACGAGCTACTTTGGTTTTGGTCTGACTTCTTTTATTCAGCATAACTATTCTGAAATCTATCCAGACTGTTGCCGGCATCGGTTTATTCCCAGTTATTGCTCAGTAGTATTCCACTGCACGTATACACCACAATTTGTTTATCCAGTCACCTGCTGATGGACTTCGGGGCTATTTCCAGTTTTGAGCTCTTACAAATAAAGCTGCTATGGATATTCACGTACAAGACTTCATGTGGGCATGTGCTTTCTTTTCCTTTGGGTAGAAACCTGGAATGGAGTAGTTAGATAACATGCTAGGGGCATATTTACTTTTTTAAAGAACATGCCAAACTTTTTCCTGAAGTGATTGTACCTTTTGTTTGCATTCCCAGTGGGAGTGTGTGAGTTCCCATTCTTCCACATCTTCACCAACTTGGTAAGGGGCAGTCTTACGAATGTCAGTCATTCTAAAAGGTATTTAGTGTACATAATTATGACTAAATTTCAATTTCTTCAATGACTAATATTGAGCTTTTTTTTTCCATTTGCGTACATACCACTTGAATATCTTTTTTGCCGAAATGTCACTTCAAGTCTTTCCCATTTTTAATTGGGCTGAGCATTTTCTTATTATTGAATTATGAGAGTTCTTCGTATACTATTCTGAATACAAGTAGTTTATCAAATACGTGCTTTGCAAATATATTCTAACAATCTGTGCCTTGTCTTTTCATTCTCTTAACTTTGTCCTTCAAAAGCCAGATGCTTTTTAATATTGATGAAGTCAAATTTATCAAGTTGTAGTTTTCTTTCAATATCGTGGTCTTACTTTGGGATCATGGTGACACTAGCACTAAAAGAATGAGTGGGACAGTATGACCTCTTCATTTTCCTTGAGAGTTTATGTAGAGTTGGTATTATTTCTTCATGAACTCTTAGGTAGAATTTACCAGTGAAACCATACGGGTCTGGATGGCTTCTTTGTAGGAAGATTTTTAATTACAAATTCAATTTCTTAAATAGACTTAGGCTATTCAGGTTATCTATTTTTTGAATGAGCTTCAGTGGTTTGGGTCTTTCAAGGAAATTTGTCCAATTTATCTAAGTTGCTCAATTTATAGGCATAAAGTTGCTCATACTATCCCTCTTGTTATTATTTTAATATAGAGAGAATCTGTAGTTGGTTACTCAGTAATCAACTGATACTGTAATCTCAGTGGTTACTGATACTGGTAATGTGTGTGTTTTCTCCGTTTTTCCTCAGCAGTTGGCTACAAAGATCAATTTTAATGATCTCAAAGGACCAGCCTTTATTGCATTGATTTTCTCCATTGTTTTTTATTTTATAATTCATTGATTTCTGCTTTAATCTTTATTATTTCCTTTCTATACTTAGTTTGGTTTTAATCAGCCATTCTTTTTCAATTTTCTTATGGAAGTAGCTGAATGCATTGATTTGAGACCTTTTTTATTAATTTTCTAATACAGTCATTTGTAGCTATAATTTTTCTCCTAAATATTCTTTTAGCAGCATCCCACAAATGCTGATATGCTGTATTTTCATTTTCATTCAGTTCAAAATACTTTCTCATTTCTCTTTTTATTTCTTCTTTGTCTCATAGGTTATTAAGAAGAATATTACTTAGTTCCTAAACATTTGGGGATTTTTCTACATATCTTTCTGTGATTGATTTCTAATTTAATTTCATTGTGGTCAGAGAACATACTTCGTATGACTTGAATCCTTTTAAATTTATTGAAACTTGTTTTATGCCTACAATATGGTCTATCTTGATAAATGTTCTGTGTGCACTTGAAAAAAAGTGCATTTTGCCACTGTCGGGTGCAGTGTTCTATAAATGTCAGTTAGGACAAGCTGGATGCTAGGATTACTCGAGTCGACTACATTCTTGCTGGCTTTCTGTCTGCTTGTTCTACATTATTGAGAAGGAGTTATTTATCTCAGTGTAATTGGGTACTTTTCTATTTCTCTTTGTGTTTCTATCAGTTTTGTTTCATGTATTTTAAAGCTCTGTTATTAGGAGCAGATGTATTTAGGATTGTTATATCCTTTCAATAAATTGGACTCTTTTATCATCATGAAGTGACCTTTTCATCTCTGGTAAAATTATTTGCTCTGACGGCTACTATGAGATTAATATTGTCACACAAGCTTCTTTTTGACTAGTGATAGCATAGTATGTCTTTCCCATCCCTTTACCTTTAATCTATTTTTGTCTTTACATTTAAAGTATGTTTCTTTAGAGAGCATCTAATTGTTTTATACCAAACCTACAAATCTCTGACTTTTAAATGGGGTGTTTAGACCAATTACATTTAATATGATTATTGATATGATTAGATTTAAGTCTATCGTATTGCTGCTTGTGTTATATCTGTCTCCTTTGTTCCCTTTTGACCCTCTTTTTCTGAGTTGTTCTGCATCAATTATTTACATGATTTCATTTTATCTTCTTTATTGGCTTATTATCTATAGCTCTTTTTTATCTTATTGATTGTTTTAAGGTTACAAAATACAGTAGTAACTTATTAAAATCTAGAATCAAGTGATACTATGACACCTTATGTATAGTGCTCACAGCCCTATACTTCATTTCTGTCCTTTCAGGCTTGCTGCTATTTTTGTCATACATTTACCTATGCTTGTATAACAAAGCTCCAAAGACACTGATATTACCAGTGTTTAAACAGTAGTTTTCTTTCAGAGATATTTAATAAGAAAACTTGTATGTATGCATCTGTACAGTTACTGTACCGGCTACTCTGCATGCTTCTGTGTAGTACTTTCCATCTGGTATCATTTTCATTCTGTCTAAAGAATTTCCTTTAACATTTCTTGTAATGCAGGTATTCTAATGATGAGTTCCTTGAATTTTTGTATGAAAAATATCTCTATTTGATCTTTAGTTTGAAAGACATTTTCACTGGGTATATAAGTCTGGCTTTGTAGGGTTTTTTTTTTTTTCTTTTTCAGTACTTAGAGATGTTGTTCCACTGCTTTCATTGTTTCTAATGATAAATCTGCTGTCATCCATATTTTTGTTTCTCTGAACATAGTGTGCTTTTCTTTCTTTTAGCTGCTTTTAGTATTTTATTAAGAGTTTTGAGAAATTCACTATGGTGTGCCATGATGTAGTTTTCTACTTGGATTCCTTTTCATGCTTGGGCTTCATGAGGGTTCATGATTTGTGGGTTTACAGATTTTATCAAAATTGAAAATTCTTCAGTTATCAATTCCTTTTAAAAATATACTCCTCTCTTCTTTTAGGGACTTAAAGTATATGTACATTAGGCTGCTTGTACTTTTCCTATAGCTCAACTGATATTCTTTCTATCAGTTTTTAAATTCTGTTTTGGTGTGTTTCATTTTGGATCATTTTTACTGTTATATATTCAAATTCATCAGTATTTTCTTTTGCAATGTATAATTTGATGTTAATCTCACCCAGTGTATTTTCATCTCAGACACTGTAGTTTTCATCTCTAAAAGTTCGAGTCAGTTCTTTTTTATATCTGTTATGACTCTAATTAATATATTCATTTTTTTCTGTATTTGTAAATACATGGGATACAGTTATTATATAACAATGATTTAATATCTTTGTCTATTATTGTTATCATCTCTTTTATTTCTGAAGCAGTTTTAATTGATTAGCTGGTAATTTTGATTGAATACAAGACATTGTGTATTTTACATTGTTGGCTGTTGGATATGTGGTATTCCTATAAATATTCTTGAGTTTTGTCCTGTGACACTGTTAAGTTACTTGGAGAGAGCCTGATCCTTTTGGTCTTGGTTTTAAGTTTTGTTAAGTGTATTTATTCTAAATTAATCATACTATTAAAGTAAAATCCCTTTGAGTACTGATATCCAATTAAGATAAACCCTGATACCCACTTAAGATATTAAGATTTTCCACTCTAAGTGGTAAGAACAAGCACTAATCCTGGCCTCTTTATACGAGTCCTAGGGAGTGTCCCTTTTTTTATAGCAGGTCCTCAAAACATCATTTGGTTCAATGTAACTTCATTATAATGTTGATGAGATGCCCTAGAAACTTAACTCTTATTTATGTCAATTAGCCTGTGGTAAAATTGGTTTTGTTATACCTCATTTTGCTTAAGCCACAGAAGCTATCAAAGGCATAATGAGAGAACTTACTGTACTTTCAAGTGACTCTTACCTAGGTTTGGGGTAGTTTCTTCACATGCATGTACCAAAGAGTACTTATCTGAATACTGGAGTGACATCACCTTCAGATCTCTAAAGATCCCTTTCTGTGCAGTTCTCTCCCTCCAGTATTCTGTCCGGTCAACCCTAACAGCCTTGATTTCGCCAGATTGTCTACTCCATTTCTTCAAATACCAGAATCCAACAGGCACTGTCAGGGTTCCCTCTGTGCTGAAGCCTGGACACTCTCTCAAAGCAATAAACTGGGACAATTTTAGAGCTTACCTCATTTTTCCTATCTGACATGGATCACTGTCTTTTGTTGCTTGATGGCAAGTATTTTAAAAAGTGCTGTTTTATAATATTTCTTTGTTTAGTTGTTTGTGAGGTTTTTTGTTTGTTTGTTTGTTTGTTTGTTTGTTTTTCCAGGGAGGAGGATGGTCACTTTTACTCTACATTAAATGAACATAGAAGTCCCTGAGTGTATTTTGATAAGGCTATGCTTCCTCAATTTTTCACTGACTTTACCTCCATTCACTCTTTAAAACTTGGTATGTTTCCATTCAATTGTTCTTCACCCTCATCCCTTTCTTCCTGGGAAATCCCATCCCAGCGTTTCAAGTAAACCCACGTATTGATGAATCCTAAATTTCCATCATCATCTCAGTCCATTTTCCTAATTTCTATATCGACTTGCCAGTGACTTACTGGTTATCTAATGCTAGATGTCCCATAAGCTGCTTGAATTCAACATGTACAAAATAAACAGCTCCCTCCTACATGTTCTTACCAACTCTTATTTAAATCTCCCTGTAGCATTCATCACACTATTTACAGCTAGTTGTTTGTGTTTCTCTCTCTTCTTAAATTGTTAGCAGAGATTATGTTTTTGTCATTGTTATTTTTCTAACACGTAGCACAGCTTCTGAAATTAAAGAACTTCTTAATAAATATGTTCAATTAAACTGAATCCCACATACAAGGGGATCTGTCAGAAGCAGGTAAGATAAATAGTCTAAGCTAAAAGATATCACACTGAACAGGACTTGGTCCTTCTCTCTCGGAAAGGGTGCATTGGGAAGCAGAGACAGTCTGGGGCAATGGCTGACTTTCCATCTCTGGCCAATTTGAAGGAGATACCTGGGGAGAGACAAGGATGGAAACTTAAGTGGAAAGAATGAAAGGGAGCCAGATTTCTGAGCTCCTAAATATTAAACATTGCCTCTTAGAACTGTTTCCAAATTAACCACTCCTATTGCTCCCTCGTGTGCTGAATGTGCTTATACTAAAATCATTATGCATTGCTTTCTGAAGTATTCTTGAGTTGTTTTATGTGAAGATATTTCATCTCTTCAATCATATTATAAACTCCAATTGGACATAATAACACCTATTTTCTTAGTAGCTTTCGGAGATTTTAGGAGAAAAGACCATATCTCTTTATAAGACTAGGTATATCCCAAGGATAGGGACCGTGACTCTTTTTCTGTCCCAGGAGAAAAGTAATGCATAAAAATACTGATTATCTGTAAAAAGGAGTAGAGATGCAGGGCTGGCTTGGGGTCTACAGCCCTGGTAACCCCACATCTGGTAATAAACCTCATTTCTACCACACTTTCTCTATCTATACTACAACCATCTTCTAATCGGACTGAGGAACCGGGCTGTTCCACATTGGCAAGCCAACTTCAGCTTTGCCTAAAGCTTGTTTGCCAAAAAAATCTTGGCCCAGCTTCTCTGGATGCAGACTCCCTGGCAGAGCATGTTGGTCTGTCTTTGGGGAAAGTTCTCAGCATGCTCTGCCTCTGTTCAAACTGGCTGGGTGGAGCTAGAGTCAACAGGGGATTCGAGGAGCAGGCCAGCCAGGTGTGAAAGCCTCTTCCAGAAACCCAAACATTGAAAAGCCTTTTCAATCATCTTGTCTGGTGTCCAGGTCTGGTTCCTCTCAGAGAGGGGGCTGGGATGGCTCAGCCCTCTAAGTTCCAAGGCTCAACATTATAGAAAGCATAATTAGACTTGCCTTAGAAGACTATTGTTATAAAGAACAGTCCAACTTCTCAGCAACCACACTGTACTCACATCCTGTTCTAATAAAGTTCAATAAAAATTTCCAAACTGAAGATGCAAGGCCATAAAGCCTTAAAATAAGGATTTAAAAAAATGATGTTTAATAAATTAAAACAACCATGTGACATTATTATTTGCCCAAATTGACATTTTTTTTGAAATTGATAATATCCAGTGTTAGGAAAAGAAACAGTAATTGTCACATACTCTTGGTGGAAGTATAAATTGAGACACCATTATAAAAGGGCATTTTAGAAGTATATATCAAAATTTACTGTGACTGCCTTTCAACTCAATAATTCCAGTTCTAGCTGACTGTCCTTGAGAATGACATTCACATATGGACAAAGATACCCAGTCAAGGGTGCTCAGTTCAGCATTGTTTTTAAAGTCATAAAGTTATGAGTAACCTAAATACCTATTAATAGGGGCAAGGAAAAATTATTCTGTCTACCAACATTATGAAATACTATACCACAACTCAAAAGAATAAAGGATCCCTTTGTATTAGGACAATTTCTTAGCTATATTGTTAAATGACAAAAGACATTACAAGACAATACAGATAGATATCACGTTTATGCAAAACATAAAAGAACCTGGGAACTCTATGTCTCTGTATGAAGTACCCTTCTACGAGGCAACTCATCAAAGTGTTTACAGTCGTTAATGCTGGGACTCTGAGAAAGTGAATGCATAGGGAATGGTGAGAAAAAGAAATGGTAAAGAGCGAGTTTTAAATTGAATTCTAGACTTGTTTGGGAAAATTAAGAAAAGGAAACAACATGAAGAAAAACCCTATTCCTAACTGATATTCTTGAAGAGGTGGGAGTTCAGGTCTTACTCAGAAGCAGTGTTTTTCAATTATGGCTTGTATGGTAGAATCACTTGAGGACTTGAAAAAAAAAAGTCTCTATTAAAGTTCTATAGAAAGCAGAGCCTAAGGAAAGGATTGAAATGATTGACACTTTATTTGGGCAGTGCAAGCCCAGGACAACGAGCTAAAGAGGTAAGAGAAGTGGGCGAAGGGAGAGGCAAAGTAATGGTATACAGTCTTACTTCGATGGCAGCATGTCATAAAAACCATTGAGGAGACAGAGTAGTTGCTCATCAGGACTTCTCCAGATGTGTAAGGAGCAGCCACATGTAGGGGCAGTCCACAGAAGAGAGGAAGAACAGGTGAGGGGAATCTATCTACCACGTTCCCTCCTGTCTCCCATTTCTTATTAGTCAAGTTTTGCCTAGTGGTGAACTGCTTTCCAAGCATCATCCAATCCACTGCTACTCTCAGGAAATCAGATTCCATGCCCTGAGGTGTGGCATTTTACTCGTCTCTTTATAAAAAGAGAGATGACTTGGAGTACCTAGAGCTCGGCAAGTGGGTCATGAGATTCTTGTTTCTTTGGGTTTTACCTTGAGCTCCAGCAAGCGCAAGGGGTGGGAGTTGAAGAGGTGATGGTGGAGGTGGGTGTTCAGCAAGGGCCTAGCAAAGACAGAAGCAGTAGAACATGGTCAGAAAGCCAAAGAGGGCCTTCAGGCATGTGGAAGAGATCAATGGAAGCTAACAAGGTGCATGAAGCTTGTGTCCCCTAGGGTAAGTCTGACTCTACCTCATTCTTGATTAATTAAATCAGAGTGTCTGTAAACTTGAATTACGCTCTCTAGATTATCTGAATATTCAGCCAGGCTTGAGAACCACTGCTCTAAAGCATTCATCAAAACAAACAGCTTAGAGCAATTTCATATCGTGGTACCCTATTTTTTCTTTTAAACTCAAAAATGGCAAAACTACTTGGAAGGACATCTTAGAAAGCCATTGTGCCTCAGAAGCTTAAGTTATTTCAGAGTAGGTTCTGGAAGATGCAAACACTTCATGACCTTGACTTCCTATTAGAGAAAAGGTCACAGAAATTCTTCATGCAAAACAATGAAATTTTCTATTAGGTTACATTTAAACAGCAATTTTGCAAAGGGTAGGGAGAAACAGCAGGTTCCTTAGTCAGACTGAAGAGGTTTTATTTGAAAAGATATAATCAGTTCACTGCCTTGGGTTTGAAGGGCACGTCTTTCCTCAAAACAAATAATGTTACGTTTTATTTACTCCTCAAAAATTGGGTCCTGACCATGTGTATCCAGATGAAACCAAAACATGAATAAAGTGATTTCTTGGGTTTTTCCTAGTACATATTTTCTGGTACAAACCTCCAGTTTTTACTCTTGTACTAAATCCACTGCGTGCTAGTTTACCTATGAATAAAGAGTAAGAACTTCTCTGAAAAGAAGTGAAGTATTGCAGTCAAATGCAACTTTCTTAGATGGACCTTTGTCACTTCAGCAACTAGAGTAAAAATTATCACAAGTGATGATGAACTTGGTGCCTACCAAGAATAAGATACATAAGTAGCATCCCGAGAGATATATCTCTTAGGTATATCCTTTCCCCATCTACAAAGGAGAGGATAGGCCTCTGAGATTTTACATTTCTAAATTCTTGGACAATTTCCCATATGCATGTGTTAATATACACACTCGACTGAATTCTACCCACAAAATTTCCAAAGACTTAGTGGTCAAAAAAAATTATCTCAAAATAAAATAACCAAAATGCCTATTTAAAACAGCTTGCAGACTGGGTATTTTATATTCTGCAAAACAATGTAGAAAGATGTAGAACTCTCCTCTGGGAACTTACAATTCATTCTCTGTTATCAGCAAAGACAGAGGAAAAAGCGATAACAACAACAGAATCCAGATGTTGAGAAAATGTATGCCAAGTAAATTTTTTTAGAGTATATATTATGGTTTGGGGATTTTGAAGATTATATTTGTTGATGATAATCATGAGCTAAATATGGATGGATTTTTAAAAATGACAAATAATAATGAGGACCCAATTCTTTATATGTAAAGCATCTCCTTCAGTCTCTGTCTATACATATCAGCCAAAGCTTGTTGATACCCACAACTCAGATTCACAGAGCACTAGGAAGCCTTTTCATAATATGTACAAACGAGGACCATGTATTCCTGCACTTCCTATTTCCCATTCTTATAGGACTCCTGCTTCTCCGTTTTAGTAATTAAAAGAAATTACTTGTAAAATTATTTAATATCTGTCATTTCCAGTGGGTTGTGAGAATCGCAGGAATGGAGGCCAAGGGTCTTATTTATCTCTGATTTCTGTGCAAACAGCACAGGGTCTTATTCACCTAGTACATGGTGAATACCCATAAATATCTGTTGGGTACTTGTGTGAATACATCAATGAACAGGTAATATCTACTTCCAGAAGACCTGAGGTGATTAACGATGAAGCATATGCTGACCATTTAAAGAAGGACATTGGATCACAAACCATCTAATGGTGGAGAAGGGAAATATAATTCAACTAGGACCCTTGCCTAAAGCTACTCCCCACTATTAAACACAAAATTTTAACTTTGGGATTTCTGGCAATTAAGGCATAAAAAGTAAACATCATTATGAGCATACAAAAGAAGCATACTGTTTTCTGCCTAAAGAGAAGCACATGAAATCAGGACTCTTTTTTATAAGTATCTTAAGGAATAATGACCAACATAGTGGAAACATCTCCACTCACTTCACCTGAAACTCAGAACACATCAGTTACTTGGGTATCCGACAGTGAGCTTAGGTTTTGACTTATGTTTTTCCCAGGTGAGTTGTATTTGGTGAGCATTCCTTTAGCCTGCTTAGGGCTCTGTTCAATGCTAACCATTCTGATCCACAGCTTTTTGATTGGGAATATTCTCAAGGATGATGAAATGAAGAGAGTGTTTTTCTGATAGAGTGAAATGAAAGAAACCATTTTAAGGTTTTTGTGTCAAGATGGGGAATATTTCATCATTCCTTTCAGCACATCATGGAAAAGTAAACGTCCACTTTCCAATGTCTTACAAATGACAATAACAATGAAGAGTTTCATCGATAACTGGTACCAGGTACCACTCCAATGCTCAAGAGCACTATGTCCAGGTCTTCTTCATTTAGGGAAGTTTAAACATCTGTCAGTAAAATGGAACTCTCATTTGATGACTTGTTTAATACAGTTTTAGGTAGATTCATGAATGGGAGAAACACATGTCTGTGTTTTCATACAGTGACTGGTGGCACATAGGAGAACCTCAATATTATTCCTACGTGTGTAATTTTATTTAATCCTCTCAGTAACCATGGAACATGAAGATCATTTATTTTCATCCTACAGATAAAGAAACTCAGATACATACAGATTAAGCAAATTGTTCAGGGTTACCGAACCAGTGAGTGGCACATTAGATACTTAAGCCCAACTATTTGAGACTACATATTTCAGGCCCTTTTCACTATAGTATATTACTGTCTCAAAAGGAAAAGAAAAAAAAAAAGCAAGGTCTATTGCTTCTGAAATCCCAGCGTACCTGGCGTAAATAACTTGGAAGATGAAAAATACTGCCCTTGATTATGAGACATAGTTAACCTTTTAACAAAATAACTAATTTATCAACTAGTAGCACTAGAAACAATGGAAGCTTCTGGTGATGTGTACTTTGCCTCCACTTAGAAGAGTCACCCAAAAACAAGATGCCCAGTAGTAAGTAACTACAGAGTCAGGGTTAGAGTTAACTCAGCATCTCAGCAATATCAGCATGCCCCTGACAATACACCCCTCACATCCATAAAATAATACTCGTGGAATGCCTATTATTTCTAGACAGTTCTAAATGTTTTACAAGCATTTCAACTCAGTTGGTTTTCTCAACACACCTATGAGATAGGTATCATTATACTGGGATAGACAGAGATGCTTCATAGACATAAAATAGCTGCAGCGGTATCAAGTATCAAAGCGAGAGAAGGGCAACCAGTGAGAAAGAGAAGTGGTGTTGTGTTCCATGTACCTCTTCTTCCTAGAAGCCACTGAGCAGACTTTCTTTCTCTGTTTCCATGATCAAACTAGTCACCAGCCAGAGAAATGGAAATTATCACAATTATCTTAAGCAAATCATGATTCACACAAGCTCCTCTAGAGTGGAAGTTCCCCATTTCTTCAAGCACATGGCCACCAAGGGAGGCAATACCTGAACAAAAGCTGGGCTTTGCTGCTACACCTAACGTCACCCCCAGCTATAAAGGGAACATCCTTGGACACAGGCAAGGTTGATGGGTTCTCTGAAAAGCAAGGGGAGCAGGCTGGAGATATTGAAAGGATTTGCTAGTGTCCTTGATAGAGACTAACAGTGTCCTGTTCGAGCAGTTGTAGAAGCACTGAAGAAAGCCAGACACTGAGATGAAACAAACAAACAAAAAGCGCTGGCTCTTGGAGGAGACAAAGTCAAGGTCTGAGTTTCACACGTCTAGCATGACCAAAAGTAATACCATTTGGAGTTTACAGACATGGGGAAAGAAGCCCCAGTGTGACTGTAAAGAGTTCTGCAAAGCAGGAAACATTCCTGGTGGGCTACATCATGCTGTATGAGGTAGAGTTTACTGCATCACCCCTGCCATCATGCCTCCGGTGATGGCAGAACTCCTTCAAGCTTCACGAGGATGTGCTTGTGTTTTTGTGTAGCAGCTAAAAACATGTGTTTTCAGATGCAGGGAGTGTGTGTATTGGCGTGCATGTGTGTAGAAATTTCCCCAATTGTAGATGCCGTACTATAGGCTGAATTTTACATGCCCTTAAAATTCATATATTCAAGCCTGGGCCCCTAGTACCTCAAAATATGACTATATCTAATGATAGGCCTTTAAAGAGGTAATTAAGGTAAAATTAGGTTATATAAGTGGGTCTTAATTGAATAGCCCTTATGAGAAGCAGATATTGGGACATAAAAACACAAACTGAGTGAAGACTGTGTGAAGAAAGGGGAGAAGTCATCCGTTTTCAAGCCAAGGAGAGAAATCACAGAATGAAATCAACCCTGATCAACCACGAGCTCAGATTAGCCTCCAGAACGATGAGGAAATAAATTTCTATCATTTAAGTCATTCAGTCTGTAGTATTTGTTATGGCAGCTCTAGCAAACTACCACAGTTAACAATTTGTACAGGATAAAAGCGTGTATAAAATGCTTCCTATATGGAAAGTTGGCTTTTCATAAATGGCTAGCTCTTCCTTAATTCCTGCCTCCTGAATATATTGCAGGATGACAGGTAATGTGGTTGAGCAACAGCCTATTGACCAGTTTAGCTATCTTATCTGAATCAGACAAACCAAGCAGCCGATGGGTATGTTATGCATAAATTAAATAGCAGATAGCACTAAAATGTGACCCAGACAATTGCTTTTCTCCTGAGCTCTGGCTCTTGAATCATGAAAGCATTTTGGTCACCAGCATGTACATATGACTTACCTCCTCTTCTCTAAAGAACCTCTTCTCTAAAGAAATTAGATTTCATGAGAGAGGTGAGGGGTGAGGTGGGAAGTAGTTTAAGCTAATTATCCTTCATAGAATATCTTAAAGCTTGCCTTGGCCTTCTTTAATCTCTCTCAAAGCTTTTGCTTAGAATTGACAACTTTGGGTGTCATCTCTCTTCTCCTTTCCCAACAGCATTTACCCCATTTAATGCCCACTAGAAAGCCAAATCCCAAATTCTCTATTCTATTTAGCCACAAACCCGTCTCTACTCCTCTAATAACCTGAATGCTGGATGGCATTTCCAAGGCTCCAAGACCCTAATGTGAATGTTACCAGTGTATTTTCCAACGAAAGCCAAGGTCTCATTATCAGAAGTTCTAATAACAGCTGTTGAGAGAGTAAAATTATTCTCCTATCTTTATAAGGAAAATAAAAAAAAAAAGCCGAGAGAGAGAGAGAGAGAGAGAGAGAGAGAGAGAGAGAGAGAGAGAGAGAGAGAGAAAGAGAGAAAGAGAGAGAGAGAGAGAACGGAAAAAGTGGTTGAATGCAAGAATCTTAGATCCTCCAATTGTCATTTGTCAGAGAAGAGAGGTCAGTGTTTTGTACCCTAAATAATTTGACAAGCTTACCAGCCTAGAAAAGCTAGAATATGAAAAGTCATATAGCACTGCCTGTGAGGGTTAGCAAATGCTATTCTCAGAGCCTGAAAACAAAACAAAACATTGTTTTCCTTTTAAATTAACATTAACTTGCATCAAACACACACACACACACCACACAAATTATATTTAGAAATGTTCTAGCCCTGACTTCTCAGTAGGGGTAAGTGCCTCAATTTCCTGCAAATCATTGTCAAGTGTCTAGACAGGAGAAGTGGAAGCAAAGATAAGAGATCCTGAATTTCAACAGAGGGGCCATCAAGCTAAACCCAACTGGCTGTGCTTTTTCATTTGGCAACAAGCGATAACCCTCTGATAGCCATACATCTTACTGTTGCCTTTGACTTCTGATAAGGAAGAGGAAAGTGGGAAACAATGATGAGTGTTGACGATAAACACCGCTGGTTGTGCATTTTCTTTGGCCTTTTTAAGTTAACTGAGCCCCCGAAGAATCCCAAACCCTACAAGCCTATCTAATATCTGGTGAGGTTTATGAACACTTGAAGCTACAGATGAAGATGAACAATAGTTTAAATGGTTTGTGATTTGTTTAGCGCCTTAATATTAAATACACCTTTAAGTCAATCAAACATGCTTCATAGAAATCCCTTAAGTCTCAACACCCTGTGTGAAAGAGGGTTTTACAGTCGCTTAATCTTTAAGAACCGGACAAACCTCAGAGGTCAGCAGCAGCCTATTCCCACACAGTAAATTCACTGTGGGAATAGCTAAGATCGGCAGCAAAGTTTCTTTCCTTGGACACATTCAGAGAATACCTTCCCTGAGGATCTAACCTCCCACTGTGCAACAAGACATGAACATATAATTTGCCTGATCCATCGTCATTTGCTTACACAGCCATTCAACGCTTCTGAGTGCTTTATTGAACAGGGTAGGGATTAAGTGGGGGGGTAGTGGACTCAGGTGGCCTAGTTTAACACTCTGACTCTTCTCACTAGCTGTGTAAAGGAAGTTATTTAATCACTTGAGCCTCAATTCCCTCTCTGGAAAATGGGGATACTGACAAGACTTACCTCTTAGGATTGCGTGAGGGTTAGATGCAAAACACTTAGAACAGATGCAAAACACTTAGAACAGCGTTTAAAATGCAGTAAATGTTTAATGAATTTTAATTATCACTACTCAGTGCCAAGCATTAGTCTTTAGTCAGAAGAAGAAAATATAGCTGAAAAGAACCTTGCAGGGATGATGGTGAAGAGAAAAAAATCTACCAATTACTTAAGAATTAAGAAATCAGACAACCCAGCGGCACAGAGTTAGTTCCTAGCACTTCTTTTGATACATTTATAATGATCTTCAAAGCAACTTGTAAGACAGTGCTAACTTAGATTAAACTTAGAACAAACAATTAAACAGTGTGGCTTGAAGGACTGTAGGAGTGCAAAGCAGAGAAGATCAATGTGTACTGAATGGGCCAGATGAGATTTCAGGGAGGAGGCATGACCTGTCCTGGGCCCTGCTGGACAAACAGCAGATGAGCAGATGGAGAAGGAGGTTATGGAAAGAAGAGCATAGAGGTGAGAATTGTGCTGTGACAGAGGTCACAGTGAACATCTGGACTAATTCTCAGTGGTTGATACAGGAAGCTGGCTTGCCCTCTGCCTTATAGCTTAAATGTAAACCTCTGTATAAGCCTCAGGTTTCCTCCCTTCCAGTAGATTCTACACAGTCTCTACCAGTTCAACCTTCTTCCAACACTACTGCCTTCTTGTTTCCACTCGCTCCTAAAGCCTTCAGTATCCGCCTCTCCCTCAACCCACATGCTTTCTGGGCAAAACCAAGCTCCTTAGCCCAATACTCAATGTTCATCACAATGTGACACTTTCACGCCTTCGGGGGTGTGTCCCAGTATCCTTTCCCCTCCTTTTTCTCACAATTCTTTCAGCTATGCCTTTCTTTTGTGCTTCTATCACTCCAAACTCCAACATGAAATTACCTTTATTCTCTCCTTAACTATCTAATCCATCATTATATATCTGTGTGCAAATTATTTGTGAACTTTTTGGTTCTTTGCCAGTTTTCTAATTCTTTTAAATTTTTTGCTAACTTTCCAATCTCTTTGCTAACTTTCTTAACTCATCACATTTTCTCTCTCCTGTGCTCACAGAACACGTCTGTTCTACACACCAAGCAAGGACATTTATAATATTCCTTCAGCTAGAATTTTATAGTTATTTCAGTTAGCTGATTTTTTAAATTGAGATCTTAGTTTTCAACCTGGACTGTGACTTCCTCAAGACCAGGATTTGCATCTGAGTCTTCTTTTTGCAAGCACAATAGTTGATTAATGACTAGGGATGACAGAAAGCAGGAAGGGCAATTTACAAAACTAAACTACCCAAATGGGGACAAGTAAAATGTAAGAAACAGTTGGATGTCAAGGTCGGTAGGTTATAGATCCTGGTCCCTCAAAAATAAAACATGAAATGCTGAGGTTTGCATTGTTTTGGTTTGCTTTTGCTTTCCTTTTGGGAGCTTGAGACTTGCTTTCAGGAAGTTACTGCTCTTGGGATCAATACGAGTGGGGCGTGAGGCACGGGGGTGAGGGGCAGACTGGGCAGAGGAAGAAGTAAGAGGGTGAGCTGTGAGGGGGTTGTAAGAGTCTTTATGCCGTCTCATGGGGATCTCTGGAGCTGGGGTGGCCCTTAAGTTGTCCCAATTGAAGCAAGGGGGACAGGTCTTTGTATGTCCATTTAGACCACTCTTTGGATGTGGACTGGACCTGAGGAAGGGGAACAACTCTGTGCAAGCAACTGCTTTTGGCAATTCCTGGGGAGGGATGTGCTGTGAGCGGTCAAGAGTCCACCCCCCTTGGCTCGCCCCTAAAGGCAGAGTCTGGTGGCATTTCACAGTGTCCACTGGACCGTGTTTCCCTGAAAATAAGACTGGGTCTTACATTAATTTTTGCCCCCAAGGACACATTGGGGCTTATGTTCAGGGGATGTCCTCCTGAAAAATCATGCTAGTGATTTTCCCAGTGAGGTCATATTTGGGGGAAACACGGTAGGTGGGTCACAGGACGGCGTGAGTTACTGGCCCTCTGGCCTTCACTCCCGTGCTTGACACTCAGCCCCACCTGGGGCCATCCTGCTCGCTCTCTATTACGTCCTCCATGCCTGACTCTAAGCGTGTCCACTCGTGGATCAAAAGCTAGTCCTTCGTAAATGTTCCCTTCCTTGAACTTTCTTGTTCCACTTATAAGAAAGAGAGAAAAACATTTTAAAAACCTGCTCATTAACTGGACCAGCAACTGATTAGCGCCCCAATCATCAGCACTCGCTCTGAAATCAGATGGGTAACTTCCATCAGATGATGTCTGGGATCTCAAATGAAGGGACTCCCCAGAGGGTCAGCCTTCATGGGATTCATTCTAGGCAAGATTGGCGGGATAGCCTTGGGGTTTCGGCACTTCCCGGAAACACCAGCTGACCAAACACTTGGGAATGTCAAGAGGCCAACAACAGGACGAACCTGTCTTAGCACGAGGAAAGGAAAACTGACTTAGCAAAAGGTAACGAGGAGACAGATGTGCTGATTCATGACCACCTGGAAGAGCTGCCCCTTCCATGTGGGTGGCCTTGCCCCAATCCATCACCCCTGCCACTTCTCAACTTTCCATCTTTCGTTATTAATGATGGTAATGACGATTTGAAAATTTAATAAATACAGAAAAGAACCCCAAATAACGAAACAAATATTTAAGTACCTCCTTCCCAAAATTCACTATTGTTAACTTTTTGCTATATTTGCTTTTGTGTTTTTAATAAAAAATATACTATTATAAGTATAATTCAAATTGCCTCTGTTCCTACTTTCCATAGTCAAAACCATGACTTTGATGTGCATCTTTCCAGTTCATTTTTAATAATTTTAAATGCATATGCTAGTATCCATGAGAAGACAAATGTATGGTTTTTAAGTTGGCATAAATGGTATGCTATATTATACTATCATTTGTTTTCCTTCATTAACTTTTTTTGAGAATTTTTCATATTGTTATATGTAAATGTTGTTCATTTTTAACTGTTTATGATAGTCCATAAAAGAACCACACTACATTTCATTTATTCATTTTCCTATTGATGGACCTTGAAGTGGCTTCCAAATTTCTTTTTGTGCCTTTTCTTCCTGACATCCTTGACAGCTCAAAATGAATGAAATGTCTTTTTCTTTCTTTCTTTTTCTTTTTAATTTCTTGCTGAGATTGACCAGGCCTCCAGAGAAGAATTCCTGCTGTATCTTTGTTCTTTGCCCTTCTGCCTCAGCCCTGACAAATACCAGGTGCTGGTTTCTAAAATTTCCATTGTTTCTGAGTTGCTTCTGCCAACAGATTTCAATCCTAGCCAGACCTAAGGAACAGATTATAGAAGTGACAAATATAGGCAGAAGGAGTATAGTGCATTTAACCTCAAAATAAAATAAAATTGGAGCTACTTCTGGGAATTTATCCCAAGAAAATAATTCAAAAAAATCTATATACATGAAGGTTTTTATTATCGAACTATTTTTAATGGCAAAAAATGAGAAATAACTAAAATAGTCAACAATGGGGAGTCATTACATAAATCATAGTACTTCAACTCAATAGAATACTAGTCATTCTTTTACAATGATGATTCTGAAAACTCTGTTTTAGGCAGAAATGTATGAAATTGCTCTAGTTAGCTCACAATAGTTGAATACCAGCACTTTCATGTAATCCAATTTAAGAGTAACAGGGGAAAACAGATGATGGTATAATGTTAGATGAAAAATGCAAAAAGCAGAATCACATCTACAGTATGTGAAAGCATACCTGCACTTGGGCAAGAACTTGAAGAAAGTACAACAAAATTTAAAATGGTTCTATTGAAAAAGGAAAGTGGGAAAGAACTAAAACTTTGACTTACATATTCAGGACCTTATAACCATTATAATTTAAACACACACACGCACTCACACACACACACACACACACACACACACACACACACACAGCTTTTATTATTCCTACTTATAAATGAGAAAACTGTGGTTCAGAGTGATGAAATAAGTTGTTCAGTATCATAAGTCAATGGAATGGCAGAGATAGAATTTACAGCCAGGCCTCTTTCATTCCAAAGCCTGGGCTCCACCCACGTCCCTTTCTGAGGCAGATGAAAGAACCATCTTTCCCTTATACTTCTCATATTATTATTGGTGTAATAAATAGAAATTCAAATTAAAAATTCCCAAACGGGATGAGGATAAGGAAGATGGGTTGTGACACATCGCTCCCTGTTTCTGTCTGGTCCAGAGTGGCAGGGCATCTACTAGAAAGGCTCTTTGATTTTCCATGCTTGCCCTAAGGGTTCCTGCTGTAGAACAAAAGGCTGCTGGGGAGAGGGTGACAGTCAACAGACAGAGCTGACTGAATGGGGAGTGAACTAAGCCATATATTGCCTAAGGCCACTTGATCAAAGCTCTTGAACAGAGACCTCAGTATTCTATGACTCTATCACAAGCAAGCTGAAAACCATCTGTGGGTGTGTGGATGTTCTTAGGGAGAAGCTTCTGAGTTCCAGCCTGAATCAATGAACAGAGGAACATTGGGCCGGGAGTCAGGACTTGCGGGTTCCTGAAAACAGTTCCTAAGCAAACGTGTGTCGTTAGGTGAGTCACCCAGGTACTCGGTTTTCTCATCTGCAACATGACAGAGTTTTCCTCTTTCAGCATTAAGTGTTTCTCTGGCTCTTTTTCCTACCCAGGAAAAAGAGCTCTATGGGCTGCTACCTGGAAAAATCATGTGTTAGATTTCTGAGTGTTGAACAAAGTGCTTATTCCTCTAACCTTCACACTCTCAGAAAAGAGGGGACTTCCACCAACACTTCTGCTCTTCTCTCCACTGATTAATGGCATCACTACTTCCTGTCCAGTGAATTTTCCGGCCGGACATGTCCTGGATCTAGTGTGTTGGAGGTACGCTGTCACAAAGGTGGACAACAGGCTCTGAACAGTCTTACTTCATCCACCAGCTAGCAGGTGGGCCACGGTGCGCTTCATGCTCCCCTCTTAGGCAGAAAGCATGCTGGGTCAGGTTGTGCGTCTACCTCCGAGGGGAGACCTGCAGACCCAGCCCCTCCTCAGCAATCTGTCCCACCCCGTAACTGGCTAGCTAAATGTCAGCTGGGCAGACCCCAGAGAGGGCACCAGAGTTTAAACTCAGGGTAAGGGGAGGAGGAAGGAAGGAGTGGGAGGCCCCATTATGACTTTAAGATCAATTTGTATATTCCAACATAGACTGGAGCCCCAAATCTGGGGGTTCACAAAGCCGATCCTGAAATTTGATCTTCCCCAAACTCCTTATATCTGTTTGCTCCTGGTAAAGAACCCAGGAGAGAAAATGAATGGATAACTGGCATCCCTAAACCTCAAATACAGAGCCAAGGTACTGAAGAAATACCAGCCCAGGACCAGGTGTAACCTCCTCATCAAACTGTCGCTAAGAGAATGAGAGAACGCAGGGGTCAGAAGAGAGACAGAAAACACATGGATGGCACAACTGAAATAGCATTTCTGCAACTGAGCTCTGTGAGGGGCAGCACCTAGTTACAATAAGAATGCCAAATGCTGAAGTCCAGCGGGGAGTGAGACGTGAGTGAGTAAGCCTAGGCCCAGCCAGGGATGTGTCCTGGTTCCCAGCAAACCAACACTCATAAACAGAGCAGAAGTAAGACATATAACTGTTAATGGGATCGCATTGGGAAGTAGGGAAGCAGGATGGATAGGTGGACTGTCTTCCACCCCAGAGTGCCTAAAATCAAATGCCACCATCACTACCTCTAAGATAAATGACCACAGGCAAAACGAAACCACTGCACCCTCAGTTTTCCTAACTGCAGAACAGGGATGATAATAGTCCCCCAACAGAGTTGTTGGGAGTATTTAATGAGATAATCCATGTAAAGCACTAGCACATACAGTGTTCTAAAAACACTGGGCTCCCCTCCTGATACATGAGATGGTAAGTTCTGAGAAGGCAGGGGCCATGGTTGAATTTGCTAATCGGTAGATTCTCAATGCCTAACACAGTGTCTCAGAAAATAGGTATTGTTGTCACTGACATTTTGGTTTTAGATAAAGGACTTGAAGAAACAATATTTGTGTCACCTTCGTCCTGCCTAGTACACCTTCCCTCTCATGTGAAGCCAGCTAAATATATTGCTAAGGGTGAACCTACATCTTTCCCATCTAAAGATTCGGTTTTCCCTGTTCCTTCAGGAACCATCACTGTATAAGGAGACGGAAACGAACCTCCATCAACCTAGCTGGATTCTCAGTCTGATTCTTGCTCCTCCAGATGGGTTAGCAAGGTAGCATAACACACACTTGCCCTGATTTGAGTGATATGATTTAATTTGATTAATTTGATTGATTTGAAAATTCCTTTCTTATTCTCACTCCAAGTTCCCCAAAATTTGAGGGAAAGAGAACTACCAGGTTCTAGGTAGTAGGTGATAAGCTCCAAATATCCATTGTCAGAATAAGTACCCTTACAAGGTTGGTCATGGCTGGAGACAAAGGGGCCGCTGGTGGAGTAAAAACCAAAGGAAGAGCTGCTTTTTCCAGTTTAGATAACTTACTTTCTGAGAATAAAATTTATCCATTTACAGCCAGACTAAACAGTTGGCAATGAGGGTTTTGGATCCTGGATTCCCGCCAAGAAGGAGAAACATTGCGTTTCATTCATGGTAGACCAGTGTTAGTAGCCTAATCAAGTTCCTAGTACCATTTAGGATCTGGATTCGAGGTAGAACATAGGTAGATCCTTACCCATTCACCAATTCCCTATCTTGTGGCCCCTGAGTTGCCACAATCACACAACACCTTTGGTGGCCAGGCCCCAGGTGACCACCTGCAGGCTGGCGTAGCCTGAGGAGCATCTTAGATGATTAACAGATGTTCACTCAAGTTTAAACATGAGGTTGTCTGTCTAGACAGCTAGTCAAACCTCTTCACACCTCCCACGAGCCCTGCCGACTTCTCCCTCCCTCCAGCTGCTGGGGATGACTGACATTGTGGAAACCTTAGAGACGTATACTTTCTAAACATGGGATCTTGAAGCGAGAGAATGAGAGAACTAAATGGGGACCACGGGACCTCCCTAGGGAGGGTTCACAAACGAAGGAATGTGTTCAAAACCCCACAGTCTGTAGCAGAATAACAACTTGAGCTTAGGTCTTTAGACTCCAAGGCCAGTTTTGTTTCTATTAGATGACCTGGATATTGAGAAATATTGTGACTTCTTTCTGTATTTAACAGAGTATTGATTGTGGAAACAGGATTTATTAAGACGTCTTCTGCACCTGCCAGCGGGCATTATAGACACTTAAATGTTCCCACCATTTAAAAGCCCACATTTCTGAGATGTCAACAATCTCATCCAGGAAGCAGTTGGTCTGTCTCAGGCATATGAAATAAGCTCTATTAGTTTGCCAGGGCTGCTGTAACACAGTACCATAAAATGGGTGCCTTAAACAATAGAAATCTATTGTCTCATAGTTCTAGAAGCTAGAAGTTCAAAATCAGGGTTTTAGCAGAGTAGGGTTGGTTCTCTCTGTGGGCTGTGAGAGGAAGGTCTGTTCCAGGCCTCTCCAGTTCGTTTATGGCTGTCTTCTATGTTTCTTCACATTGTCTTCCCTTTATGCCTGTCTCTGTGTCCAAATGTCCCCAGTGATACTGGAATAGGGTCCACATTTAGAAAAGGACCCTCTCTCTAAATAAGGACACATTCTGAAGTACTGGAGATTAGGACATACACATATGAATTTGGGGGGAACACAACTGAACCCACAGCAAACTCTAAATCAATGTTCTCCAAGCTTCAGGCACTTGTGTACATATCACCATCATACCTTTGCTACATTCATATGCCATCTATATGATAACCCCTTAATATTTAAAAACCAACTTGTTTCACTGAACTCGATTTAATGGAAACTGTTTATTACATAAATAACAAACCAGTGCTTTTCTAATATATATTAACATTATTATTAAAATTAAAAAGTCCTCATACCGTGTAACATTATCTCATGAATCACCACTGGTATGCGTATCAACCTTTGAGAAATGCAAATTTAAATGGCTAGTGAGTATGTGGGTTTGCATGCATTTCGTATGAGATGATGTTTTATAGGTATTTATTGAATGAGGCAAGTCCCATATGAGAGGTAGTTCCTACAACTCCAAGTACTCCAAAGCAATTCTCTGCATCTCTCCAGCCTCACAGAAACAGCCCACCTAAATTTCTGTATGGTAGGGTCACAAGAAGATTCTAAAATCGGAAAGCGGACAGGGAAGGGTCCACTCCTCACTTTCTTTCTCTCTAGAAATTTGTTCAACTGCTGCAAGTGACACCTAGGAGAGCTAAAATTTTGGAGAGATAAATTATGGTAGGTTTAGATACATTCAACCATGCAGCTCATTGGCTGAATGGTTTCTGAGTGAGTTATTGAATCTTCTGTTATGGAAGGCTTGCCATGGAGTAAGTTAATCTTAAAAATGAGAGTACTCATAGACACAGACAATAGTTTAGTGGTTGCCAGAGGGTAAGGGGGGTGGAGGGAGGAAGATGAGGGTAAGGGGGATCAAATATATGGTGATGGAAGGAGAACTGACTCTGGGTGGTGAACACACAATGGGATTTATAGATGATGTAATACAGAATTGTGCACCTGAAATCTATGTAATTTCACTAAGAATTGTCACCCCAATAAATTAAAGAAAAAAGAGAATTAAAGAATAACCAAGCAAAAAAAAAATGAGAGTATATCATTCCCATAGTCTTTCCAGCTCACCTTCTAAACATCACGCCACTGGGTTTAGAACAGGATAAATAAATATGCTCCAGGAGCCCCTGCTCCTCCCACAGCAGACATGATGACCCATTTTCCATGGACCTCTTTTCTACGGGGCCCATACGAACTTCGAAATCTTTTTCAACACAACACTCCAGGAAGCCACTACCAATTTTTCAGCATTGCATCGAGAGAGAAAACAATAGGCCAGCTCCTATCCTGGGCAGCTTTTTTTGGCTTCCATGAAGGGCCAATCCAATAAGTAGTGTAGAAAAAGCTCTTCGCTGCTCTATTCTCCTATCCTCTCCACTCCCTTCTCATATTTGACTTCTTACTCTTCAGGACTCAGTTTAAACGCACCTCTCCAAAGAGGCCTTGCCATAGAGACCTTAGCTATCTAAATAAATGTCTCCCATTATTCTGCATCTCAGATTTTTGCTTGATTCCTTCGTATCATTTACCATGAATTTGGGTGCTTAGTTGTTGCTTATTTTTTTAAACAGTCTTGCCCACTAGACTAGATTCCTGAAAGTAAGAGTTACATTGGTTTCTTCACTATCATTCACACACACTACCATGTTTCCCCCAAAATAAGACCTAGCTGGACAATCAGCTCTAATGTGTCTTTTGGAGCAAAAATTCATATAAGACCCAGTCTTATATTAGACCTGGTATATATTATACTATACTATATTATATTATATTGTATTGTTTTGTATTGTATTGTATTACATTACATTACATTACATTACATTATATTATATTAAAGACCCAGTCTTATATTATAGTAAAATAAGACCGGGTCTTACATTAATTTTTGCTCCAAAAGATGCATTAGAGCTGATTGTCCGGCTAGGTTTTATTTTGGGGGAAACATGGTAGGTACTCAATAAATATTTGTTAACAGGAAAATAGAAAGAAAAAGGGAAGGAAAAAATTAAAAAAAAAAAAAAGGAAAGAAAGGGAAAAGAAAAAAGGGAAGGGGAAGAGAGGGGAGGGAAGAAAAAAGAGAGGAGGGTTATCTCATTTAATCCCCATAACAACCTTATAAGGTAGTTATTGGTAAGCTTATTTTTCAAACAAGAACACTGAGGCACAGAGAGAATAACCGCAACACAATCCCTGCCCTTGAGTAAATGGTTCACCATCTGGTAGGGAGTCAGAATGGAAAATGATGATGATGATGATATATTATACATAATATTAATTTAAGTAGAATTTAAATACAGGTTTAAGTGAAACAATATAAGATCATACGAGGCAGACGATATGCCAACTGTATGATTAGTGTGTGTGCCATGGGGGGCAGGGATACAGCATCTCAATCAGATGAATGAGTACTTCTTTTCTTCACAAATGTAATGGGTGTGATCCAGAGTGTTGATGACTGTTTAACAACCAGATTTCCAACTATAGTTCTTGGTGATTGTTGGGGAGGAAGAGGAGAAGAGGGAAGGACTAGAGGAGAAGCATCTGTAACAGAGACTGTATGCGATCAGCAACGCCTAAAATATTTATAAAGTTTGCCAACTCTTGGTGTATATAATCAATAAAACAATAAATCAAGCCTTGATTTCGTGGCATTTCTGATTTCTGTAGTGTAAATACTCGCACCACGGCTGACTTCAAGCTAACAATATAATACATAGTTGAGAGGAGATGCATCGTCATGCCCTGTCACATAATATTTCCACCACACAGAAATAATAGATATAAATAATCTCAAGAACATAGATAATCATAGGTGTAGTAAAATAACTAGGAAGGGGTGAGTTCTGAGTATGTATTACCTTCAAAATATAATTGTATTCCATTGTAAATTTATAGAATTATATTTCTAATAATGGCTGTCTTAAACTATTGCCTCACAAAATTCATGAAATTTTAACAACGGCTTCTTCCAAAAAAAAAAAACAGAGCTGACCCCAGCACACCACGGTGTGATCACAGAAGCAGCTGGTTGCCCTTGATGTTAATATTGATGTTACAACAACAACCCATGAATTCCTGTAAGTAGGCAGGGCTAGCTGATGTAACATGCTAAAATATCCTTGCAGAGGATATTCATTACAGACTTGTTTATAATTGTGAATATTTTTTTAAAAATCTAAATGTCCACTGGTAAAAGAATACATGAAACGCTGTATATTTGTATTATGGAATTCTTGTGATGCCACAATGTAATGCACTATCTAGTACTGCATGCATCAACAGGGACAGATCTCAAAAAACAAAATGTGTGAAAAGGAAATTTCAGAAAAATATGTAGAGATGATGCAATGTATGTTGATTTTAAAAAACCAAATAACACAAACCTACATATTATTTTATAGTTTATAGTGTGGCAAACGTATAAAAACATGCAGGGGTAGGATGCCTCCCAAATTGTCATATCAGGTGCAGCTGGGGGGGGGGGGTTAGAAGAGCAAGAGAAAAGAGGGATGGAATGGGTGAGCAAAGAGAACATCAACTTGATCAATTTATAATGTTTTGTTCCTTTAAAAACAAAAAGCAAGTAAAACAGATGTTGGCAATTATTAGTATTATACATTAGGAATAAGAGTGCTATTATATTACCTGAGTTAAAATTATGCAAATAATTGTTTTGGAAAAAAAAAATCATAGTCCAAGTACAGCAAACACAGCCCTCCCAAGACCAAACTTGGTGGCGGAGCCCTGTCTTTCTTCATACTGGGCCCTTCACCCTGTCCAAATAGTACAAAGCCGGTGGCAATTTCTCATCATGCTCCAAGATATAGACTGGTGCTCTCACCTGTGGACTCACATTGAGGCTGGGGTATCCCAGCCACTGTCAAAGAAATACCTGTTTGCCACAATGCCTCTGCTGGAGATGGACTACCCACTGGAGCCCTGGGCATTCTGGAAATATGCATCCCAACAGGACCATGAGTTTGGGAAGTGCCCACGCCCTACTCATCAGCCATGCACAGCAAAGCCAGAGCCCAGGTCAACATTCCAGGAAATCCCAGCTGTTTGAAGAAAGGTGGCTGCACTGAGTCACCTGGTGGCTCTGCCAATGTGGCAGCTCTTGCGGATCACTGATGCAAGCTGACTGTGGTGCTCTAATCCCGGCTTGTAAGGATTCACGCCCCCTGTCCGGCTCTAGGACTGTGGCCTGACCTAAGATATGTGAACTGGGAGAAGTTGTAATGTGTCTGTCATCTCACAGACCCTTTAGACCACCAGTCAACGGGCCCCATTTCAGTCAAGCACCAAAGTGATTTTATTTCAGGGTATAATGAAACATTCCTACTGCAGGGACTTGGCAAAGACCAACTTCAATCCATCGGGACAGATTTCAATTCTTCTGTCTGGGAAGAAACGTTTCTCTTCCAAAGCTGCCTAAGATCCGAATGCAAATTTACCCATTCTTTTCTCTAAACCTCCAAGTTCTAACAAGAGTTTTTATAAAGCAAATACAATACTAAAATATTTAAAGGTACCAGCTCTAGAGCAAGGGCTTTATTTGCATTTTCTCATTTAGCCTTCACAACAACCTTAAGAAGTTCATATTGTTCATTAGCCCCAAATTACTTCCCCAAAGCCACACTTTTAGTACGTGGCAGAGTCAAGACTCAGATTCAGAAGTAGGTACGTCCAGTAGGTGCACGTCATGCGTCCTTTCAGTGCCATTTCTCTGCTCCTTCATTCCCTGCCTCTTCACCTTTCCTTAGTGGCCTTGTTAGACCTCTGGGCCTTTTCCAGTGTCCCAACTCCAGCTGGAGGGGAAATCTTTTTCATTTTTAAAATATCTTTATTTTCAAATTATTATAAAATAGTTATTATACACTGAGGAATATGTAACATATACGTAAGTTAAAAACAACAATAGCAAAGCTAAAGCATGACCAACTCGTGTACCCATGGGCTCCTCGGCCCAATCACTGCCCCCTCCTTCCCTCCATTCCCCAGAGTAACTGAGTTTTAGAGTCACCACTTAAAAGTTTTATGTAAGTGTTCCCAAATAATATTAGATTGGTGCAAAAGTAATTGCGGTTTTTGCATTGTTGAAATTTGTCGTTTAATATTAGACTACATTCTTAAATAAATGTGGTTATGTTATACATCATTTTAATGCACATTTCTCGCTTTATGTTTTTTTGTTAATGACTTACTTGCTGTTTATTTTATATTTAATTTAGACTATGGAAATGATGTTAGACAAAAAAGCAATTCGAGCTATTTTCTTTTTTCATTTTTTTAATCAAAGTTTATTGGGGTGACAATTACTAGTAAAGTTACATACGTTTTCTTATTTGAGTTCAAAATGGGTTGTAAAGCAGCGGAGACAACTCACAGCATCAACAACGCATTTGGCCCAGGAACTGCTAATGAATGTACAGTGCAGTGGTGGTTCAAGAAGATTTGCAAAGGAGACAAGAGCCTTGAAGATGAAGAGCGCAGTGTCCAGCCATTGGAAGCTGACGAACGACCAACTGAGAGCAATCATCGGCACTGATCCTCTTACAACTACATGAGAAGTTGCTGAAGAACTCAAAGTCAACCATTCTACGCTCCTTCTGCATTTGAAGCAAATTGGAAAGGTGAAGAAGCTCGATAAGTGGTGCCTCATGAGCTGACCGCAAATCAAAAAAAAATTGTCACGTTGAAGCGTCGTCTTCTCTAATTCTACACAACAACAACAAACCATTTCTTGATCGTATTGTGGTGCGCGACGAAAAGTGGATTTTATACGACAACCGGCGACGACCAGCTCAGTGGCTGGACTGAGAAGAAGCTCCAAAGCCCTTCCCAAAGCCAAACTTGCACCAAAAAAAGGTCATGGTCACTGTGCGGTGGTCTGCTGCCGGTCTGATCCACTACAGCTTTCTGAATCCCCGCGAAACCATTGCATCTGAGAAGGATGCTCAGCAAATCGATGAGACGCACTGAAAACTGCAACGCCTGCAGCCGGCGTTGCTCCACAGAAAGGGCCCCATTCTTCTCCACAACGCCAGACTGCATGTTGTATAACCAATGCTTCAGAAGTTGAATGAATTGGACTACGAAATTTTCCCTCATCCACTACATTCACCTGACCTCTCGTCAACTGACTACCACTTCTTCAAGCATCTCGACAACCTTTTGCAGGGAAAACGCTTCCACAACCAGCAGGATGCAGAAAATTCTTTCCAAGAAGTCATCAAATCCCAAAGCATGGATTTTTATGTTACATGAATAAACAAACTTATTTCTCGTTGGCAAAAATGTGTTGATTGTAATGGTTCCTATTTTGATTAATAAAGGTATGTTTGAGCCTCGTTATAATGATTTAAAGTTCACTGTCCGAAAATTGCAGTCCAAAACTGCAATTACTTTTGCACCAACCTAACATATTGTTTCCTTTTGCTTTCTTATAAGGTTTATAAAAATAGTACCCTATGTCATCTTTTGTGACTTTTTCATTGTATTATTGGTTCAATTATAGATGGGTTTTGGGGAAAGGTTGATTGGACTAATAATAATACCAAGTATCAATGAGCATTTGGAGCAACCTGAACTGCTTCGAGTATTGTCAATGAGTATAAGCACCAAACAATTGGACATTATTTTGTAGGACTGAAAAAATGCATTTACTATTTCCCAGCAATTCCTCTCCTAAGCCAATGCACCAAACTCTTGCATCCATGCACCGAAAGACACATGCAAGAATGTCCATAGCAACACTGCTGATGATGCAAATACTGGAGGTGAAGTATTTTGATCTTAGGGATTCTTCCTATATTCTCTCTCTGAACGAACTGTTTTTGAACTAGGCAATTTATTATTTGCAGTAGGAAAAGACATGAAAAAGGTGGTTTTATATGTTTCATTAATAAGTAAGCAATTTGGATAAGTGCTAGGCTAAAATATGGCTTTTATGATTGCATCACATATTTAGGCTTAACATTTTTAAAGTGCTAATTTCTAACTCTAGGAAATCAACAGGGTTGATGTCATAATTTAGTAGCAACTTCTCTGAATTCATTTGTCGCAGATTGGAGAGGGTGGGAGAGATGATGGCAAAGGCAGATTGAGGAGAAATGAAAAGCTTATAGATTTCATACACCAATCACCACCCTCTCCCCACCCCCTCCCATCCCCATCTGGGGAGCATCAAAGTTCATATCCTGTGCAGAGAACCATGTTTGTTGAGTCTGAGACAATATTAGATTAATTTTTGTTAGCACTTGTTACTTATTTAGAAGTATAGAAATTTTGACTTCATGTTTAATGTTGAAGGTTCTCTTCTTTGGGAAGGAGAACTGAGAGAAGTTTGAGGTTTGAGCTTTCCCACCAAATGATTTTTTATAAAAAAAATAATAATTCTTTTCAGATTCTTTAAAAATGGGCCACCTAAGCCCAGAATGCCAAATCTGCTGCTCCTTCTGAATGACTACTCAATGGTTAAAATGTGTCACAGAGGTATACATATACAAATATATCAAGTGTTAGAGTAGAAAAGATCTTCCAAAACACAAAACAAAACCCCAAACACAGCTGTTACTGAACACCTAACTCTCACCTTCCGCAAACCCCGCTTGCCCAGCACTCACAAGACGTCCCTGCATTTAATGGTGGAATTTCCCCAACTGCAGAGGTCACGTGACCTGCCCCTGATCTCTGGGTGAGTCTTAGAGTCGGGACCAGGACCCAGTCCCCAGGACAATCTTTGTTGCCAGACAGGCTGTTTCCTGTCTCTCGAGCAGTTTCCACATACAGTTCCCTGGGAAGGAAATGCTCTGTTGTTATTATCTTTGTCGTTTTGTCTCCACACGCCTCAAAATGCTTTGAGGACTTTCTTAATGTGACTTCCGGAGTGACGCTGTTTACGTCGTCATCAAGTGAGAGGCAGGCTTGACAGCTCCCCCCCAGCCCCACCACGCCATATGTAAGAATACCAGTTACCACCCATAAGATCAGGTTGAGCTTCACTTGTCATTCGTTTCCTTCCTAAAAACAGCTCCTACAGCTTTCATAGGCAGCTAGCTGCGCTCCAGTTCCACAGAGTGCACAAGTCTGCTTGCTGTAGACTGAAGGGGAAGCTTTTCACAAATTTGGGTCACTCCACTTCCTGCCCACTCTGTTCCCTTCCAAATACAGCCAGAGACTTAGCAACAATTGTATAAGCACTAACTGCAGAGAGGCATGTGATGGGGGAAGGAGTGTCCATGAAAAATGACAAGATGATGCTTTCGGGCCATTTTAAGGGCTTTAGCTCTTTTGCTGCAGAGGATTTGCGAGGGAATGAGAATCTCTCAGTGTCCTACAGAAGAATGCGACATGTACTGCCTACCCTCCAATTTATTAGACATGTTTTGCACACACATTTACACACAGACAGACTACATCTAAACAGTTCTTCAAAATGTTACGTGGCAGAACCTAATACTTTTACTGTGGGTTGAAAACCACTGTATTGCAAGAGTCTCTGTGGTTAAAAGGAAAGACAGTGTCCCTGAAAAGGTAAGGCGACACTATCATGGGAACGATACAGAAACCAATGCTTTAGGAAACTCCTGCAATATTCAAGATCCAAAGGGATGCTTTGAAGTTAAGGCAGTTGGCAATTTACCTCTCACTTAATCAATTTGAATCAATAGGAATATTCTTGGCGTCCAGATATACTATAAAGATTGTTGTACACTTAACCACCACATCCTGGGGGATATGGATATCACATATAGGGCAAAATAAAGGAAAGAGAGGCTGACTAGCCCTGATGCTTCAGACAGAAAATCCCCACAACATCCCACAAGCCCTTAGCTCAAAAATGCCCCTCCTTGAGCCTTCCAAAATTCTAGTGATTTAAGCAGAAGCAGAGGGATTCAAAGTGGGTCCTCTGTGTGGATGAACAAGACTGGGGAATCAATGTGAAAACCAAAATGCAGAGATAGAAATATAATGTCCTTGGACTGTAGATGAATGTATTTGTATTTGCAAATGTGTGTACAAACATTGCTCCCAGGAACCATTCAGGAAAAATTCACTTTTTGAGGCTAGAGCAGGAAGCTGTGACCACAGAATGGGTGTCAACGTTATCCCTGGCAAAATCTCTATGGACATATAGATTCATTCTCAAGAGGAATGGTTCCCACAGCTCTGGACTCAAAAGCCATTATGAATAACCTCACTGGAGACAGGGATCCCAACTCTTTCCTTCTCAGTGCTTCAATTTCCACATTTGGAGAAGGTGATAATGGCTTCCTCACAGTTTTGTGACTAAATAATATACCAGGGATGACAATGCTCCAAAAAGGGGTCCATGTAATACCTCAGTAAACCAAGAGCAGCTGCCTGGTTGTGTAAGGTGGGCAGTCCCCTCGACAACAAGCCAGGTAACAGGAGGGCAAGTCTACTTTTATAGAATGCGTATGTTGTGCCACATATTCTTTTGGGTACCTTTTAGCCCCTACCCCATTTAGTTCTTGCAAGACCCCTACAAGAATATGTATTACTATCTCTACTTTAAAGACGAGGAAACTGAGGCTCAGTTTGGAGAAGGCTTGTCAGGGGAAGGAAGCCGGTAGTGATTGCCCTTCCTATAAGAGGCTATGAATGCCGTATGCTCACTTTCAATGCCTCTCTCAGCTAGAGTATGGGTGTCTGCTCCAATTCAGGTCCATAGGACCTGAGGGGCATCTGCTGGGGCTTTCTATGATGGATCTAGAGAACAAAGGCGTTTCTATTTCTATCAGAATACAAAGCTACTCCTGGCTCTGCTCAAAGTTCAGGGTGTTGGCTCTTTCGAATGGAATACAACGATCTTCTCATTTCCCAAGACTAAAGCTGAACAACATTTTTAAGAAATAAATAAAATAGCCAAGTAGATATTAGCTGAAACGAAGGAAGGGTAAATGTGGAAGAATGAACCCATACTGAGAGTCCACTCGGCGTAAGATCCTTTGCATAATATCACTGTGGTCTATCCAAGTCAAGAGCAATGCTAAGTGTACCGCATGTGCTAAGGGAAGAGAAAGGTCAGAAAGCTGTGGAGAGCATAAGACGTGCCTGCTGCTAACTCTGAAGTGTGGTTCAAGCAAAGGACACAGAAGACATTAATGCAGCAGCTTTAACAGGACAAGGACTAATCAACAGGAGAGCATGCATTTCATACATTTAGGTTCTTTTAGAAGGAAACTTTTCCAGACTACCTGGATTCAAATCCTGGCTCTGACTCCTACTGCCTGTGTCCAAATACCTTAGCCATTCTGCCACAGTTTCTTAATGTGGGAATTCCTAAAATGGGAGTAACAATAGCATGTGCATCGTAGGGTTGTTACAAGGATTAAATTGGTTATTATTTGTAAAATACTTAGAATAGTGTCTGGTACATATTGTGCTAGATAAAATAGTGTTTATGAAATAAAACAGACAAAATAAGTAGCATTAAGGAATTGTTTGTGATATTACAATGATATCCTCAAGAACTATAATTTGTTAGTTATGTCATATTTATTTTTTTATTTTTGTCATATGAGATATCCTTTTAGAATATTTTAGCCAGACCTAAAACAACACTGTGTGTGTGTGTGTGTGTGTGTGTGTGTGTGTGCATGAGCACACGTGCACTGGGGAGGGGCAGGGCAGGTTACAGGAAAGAGGAAAGTATAGCTAATAGAGATGGATAAGTCCCGCAGCTTTTTGCATTTTCCTTCTCTGACATCTTTAAGAAACTGACCCACGTACACAGTCCATGTGGCTCTACTTAGATGATCAATCACAGTGTCAACATACTCCTTGAAGTTTGACACAGAAATCCCAAGAGAAAGGTCTCTCTCTCCCTTTGGATCCTAAGTCATTATGATAAAAATAGGAGATTGTTAACTGCCATTTTTCTTACTATGTGTTAAAAGCCTGGCTGAGGACCTCTAGTGGGAACCAAAGCCAAGAGATAAGAAAAAGAAAGAGCTCCTTGACATCATTTGATACTCTGGATCAGACTATGCCTGAAGCCCTTTTTTGGGTATCCCAGTACCATCATCCATTAATTTTTATTTTATGTCTATTCCAATCTGAGTTCTGTTTCACCGTCTTGTGATACCAAAAAAAATATCATCCAATTCACTCAAATCATCCAGTGGAGATATTTTAATTTCTAAATGGAGGTTGTGTCAATACAAAGTATGGCATTCCTAAGAGATAACCAAAGCCCAACCCAAGAATCTCTGACTCAAGCTTTCCTCAATCTAAATGCAAATTCACATACTGGCTTCTTCACACGGGACCTTCTCAGACACTCTGTTTCTCAAAGAGTTTGTACTTGCCCCCAGACACTGTGGGGCGACCTTCCTCCCCAGTCAAGCCTTGCCCCCAGGTCTCTACCCACCATTAGCCCACTTGGAAGTCTGGGAGGGGGCAATAGAGCAATCAGGGCCTCACGTGAAGAAGGCCTAGCCTCTGTACCTCATCAAACTTCACAGGGCACTGGGTTGATTTATGAGAAAAGGTTATTAAAGTATGTAAGAGCTCCTGCTGGAGAGAAAATTATCTGTATAAACAAAGTGTTATTATGGGAATCGGGGAGGCCACATGTAGGAAATGTCATTAAAATAAGAAAAAAAACTGGCATATGAATCTCCTCTAAATCACTGAACTCACATGAGAGAAGTTAAATATCTTTGTATCTCACAGGTCTTTTTGATCATTAGTCTTTCCAGCTCAGAAGGGGACATTCTCAGATGCTAAACTGTTGAGTACTTTAAATTAGAGGAAATTTCTAAGACATAAGTTGTGAAGTTGGATTTTTGAAAGAGGGCTCAATTAGAGATTGCCTAGTAAAACAGAGCAGGCATCTGAATCCCTGGGGTGTTATTTTCTCTCCTACAAATGAAAGACTAATTTTTTTCCTTTGCTTCATTTGACAAGATTTGATATTTTCCACTCTTTCTCCTAACAAGGGGAATGCACAACAGTCATATTGTATACAGTGCTATACTTCATACAAATGATTTTCAGTCTTTGGGTTAAGAAAACAAATCTCTTTAGTAGATTAGTTTGTATTTAAAAAAAAAAAAATTGAGCTAGGGCCAGATTCCTCCCATGGAAATCATATTAGTAAACAGTTGGTTCCATTAAGATGTTTTGCTCAACTTTGGTTCTCTGAGATAGATTCCTTTGTTCTTAACAGGGGTTTTGACAGCCCAGCTCAGACTACTGATCTATATTCTTTAAACACATGACCATTATAATGTGCCTTTGATTTCCCTCTTATTCATTCTTTGGACCTTTAATTCTGGAGTTTAAAGTCAACAATATTTCATCTAAATGTCCTCAAAAGTATTTTTTTTGCAAGGTAATAATTAGGTGCGATTAAGTGGTGGTATACAGATATTATAATGGTATTTTAGCCAGGGGGCGTAGCACTACCTGAATTCTTGCCATAGGTTCAGACTACTTCTTCTATAATGTCTCCAAGGGAGTTTTTAAACAAAGGAGGCACAGTAGAGGGTCTGTGACCCCAAATGTCAAAGCAGAATTCAAGCTAACTGGGCTCGAATTCATAGAAAGCTCCTTCAGCCAAGGGATTCAGGTTTGAATGGATTAGAAGCAAGTAGGAAGGCTATTCTATCTCAACAAAGCCCAACCAGTTTGAATGCTTATCTCTGCAAAATTTTCTGTGCCACGCTGTACGGGGCCTTCTTAAGATCTAGTAGGAAACAAGCATCCGAAGATAGACGACTGACCCTTTTCCCACTGCAGCAGAACCAGACTGATACACCACCCCAAAGGAGAAGAGACAAAGTTTTGAACCATGTACAATGACTCTGCCCAAAGTGGTCAACTCTAGGCACAATTCTCCCTTTGAGGGTGGAAAGAAGAGGTTATAATGAAGAGGTGAAGTTCGAAGAGCTCTTCCCCATTCTTAGAAACCCAAGTGTGACAATCTTTCACACCCCAGCATTGTGTATGTTACCATAGGTCTACTTGGCTCATTTAGGAAGCTTACTCTCCCAATTATATGTGTTGTCTTACATATAATGCTCAACATAATTAGTCATCCAACGTAACGGGTTTGGACACACAACAGAACTGAACTGAGTAATATGTACTGGAGTCCCTGTAGCTACACTCCAAGTCTTTCGAATCTATTAAAAGCATTTCTGATGTGAAAATCTATTACTTTGCTGTCTGGAATCTTTCTACCTTTCTTCCGGTAGCTATACCCCAATTTCCCCCACTTTCAACCTATGCGCTTCCAGTGGAGTTGACTCCACCCTTAACTCAAGAATGAGGTGAATGATCCAGATGTGGCCAAAGTCCTGCAATCTGATGGCATCAGGAATCAACTCAAAGGTGAGCACATGGGCTGACCTGGTCCAATCAGAGTGGACCCCAGAACGATTTCTGGAAATGGCAGGATAAAGATGCTCACTGTTTTTCACTGGCTTACAACACAGAAGCATGCAGCTCCGAGAGCTGATGCAGGCCATCTTTCAAGCATGAGAAGGGAACCGCTAAGAATGGAGACAACACCAAGGCAACATAGCTGAGGAATTTATAGAGAAATTTATGAATTCTGGAGACACCATTTGGGCCTGAATCAAGCCCTATCTGAAGGTGGTATGTCTGTAAATTGCTTGAATTACAAGCGCCAATACATACTTTTCCATGTTTAAGCCAGTTTGGGTTAGTTTTTAACCTTTACAGGATAAAAGAATGCCATAAATGATACATATATGTGCATCTCATAAAAATTAGCCAAGATAAAATAACACTAATGGATAAAGATAATTCTATAAACTCTCACACTAATAATAAAACTTATATATAAGATTTTTGAGTACTTACTATAGGCCAGACATGGTTGTAAACTTCATTATATGTTTGAATGAACATATAATGTTCATTATATGAACATATATTTCAATTGAGGAAAGTGTGACATAAAGACGTCAAGAAATCTACCCAAGGTCACTTTAGTATTAAGGTGGCACTCCCTGACTAACACAGGTCATCTGATTCCAGACCTTGTGTGCACAATTGCTATTTTTCATTGCTAAGACCTCCAAAACAATCTACTTTTCAACATTCATCAGCTATAAAGGTGTCTGCCTAAGAGATCAGGGTCATCACATGGTGTAAAGATCAAAAAGTAGTCTAAAGGTGAAAATGAAGAGTCTCAAATAAAGGTATCTCTTTAATGTGCAGTATAATGGAAACCAAACCTATGACCTCAACAACGTTCATGTTAACAGAATGGCCTTAAGTATCAGTCTTTTTAATCATGAGCATGAAGACAGGTGTTCTGAGGGTTCTCTCTCTGTGTGGGAAGGCCAGTAGGAAAGGGGTGGAAATCAGGATGTAGGGCAACGGGGTACAAAAACTAAGGTTTCAATTTCCAGTGGCTTCACGATCTAAGGGGCCCCCTCCTATAGGGTGGTTCAGAGTGTATTCCAGCAGGGTCAGGGTGATGGTCAAAAGTAGTTGGATATAATACTGGGGACCTGAGTAATCAGTTCATGGGAAGCAGGCTCTCAGTCCCTGTAATGGTCTAAATTGTGTCCCCCCAAAAATCATATGTTGAAGCCCAAACCCCCAGAACCCCAGAAAGTGACTGTATTTGCAGATAGGATTTTTAAAGGTAATTCAGTTAAAATGAAGCTGATAGGCTGGACTCTAATCCAATCTAATTAGTGTCCTTATGCAAAGAAGAGATTAGGACACAGAGCGACACCAAGGACACACACAGAGAGAAAAAGGACCATGTGAGGACACAGCAAGAAGACACCTATCTGCAAGCCAAGGCTTCTGAAGAAAACAAACCTGTCACACTTGGATCTTGGACTTCTAGCCTCCAGAACTGCGAGAAAATACATTTCTGTTGTTTAAGCCACCCAGCCTGTGGTCTTTTGTTATGACAGCCTCAGTAAACTAAGGCAGTCTCTGAGAGTTCAGGGTAAAAGGTACAGTCAGGACCACACAATGGATGGTAGCTCTAAATCTACCTGGGTAGAGTTTACCAAAAGCTAGGCAAATGCCGTGGTTCCCAGCCGAATCGGGAACTGGAATACTGAAATGAATGCCTAGGCAAAGCCAAATTGTAGGGACAGGCCATTGGGCAGTGTTTGGCAGGCATTGGATTAGAGACCCACAGAAAAATCCTCACTCTGCAGCTAACTAGCTGTGTGACCTTGTGTATGTCTTTAAGCAGTGAGCCTGAGTTTCTTCGTCTCTGAGGACCCCTATCTCATGGATGTAGCAAGGATTAAATGAAAAGAGATAACACATGAAAAATGCTCAGTGCAGTTCCAAAATCACAGTAGGTACTCAATAAATGGAAGTCATTTGGTAACAGTTTGGGCGAATGCTGCATCTCTAGGTTGGCCCTAGTCAGAACCTCCGACTTCCAGCCTGACTCCTTGCATTGCTCACGAGTATCCAAAGTCTTCTGGCCTCCTGCCTGCCTTGGTGGAGATCAACCTCCCTACTGGGTGGTGCTGGCAGGAGCAGAAGTTCAAGACCCATAGCTGAGCAGGCTGAGAAGCCAGAGGTGAGATTTTTTTTTCCCCATGCCCCCACACAGAGATAAAAAAAATTATCCAAGAGAGTCATCTTAGAACAAAAAAGGACATCACCAGGTATGGATTCCAGCATCCTGTTTAGCGCCCCCTTCAAAGCACTCTATCTGACCGCCTACACCTCCCTTGAAAATGATGAGAGAAAACTGGATGAGAAAATTCCAGGGATAGTATGCAAGGAAAGGGTCATCATTTGGATATGTAGATGACATTTGCCGGAGAAAAAAAAAGCTCTTGAATAATCAAAAACACACCAAAGAGCAAGAGTGAATTAGGGTACAAATCAAAGATGCCCTAGACCACCGCTACAATGAAATTAAAAATATTTTTTAGTCAATTATAATTCTAAGAAAGGAGTTTTACAAAAATGGAAGCTAGATTTTAAAAACATTTCTTGAGATTCAGTAACTTTAGGGAGGAAATCATTTTTCTTAAGATATTTTCATCAAGGATGACTTTGTTTTCTCTCTCTGCTGAATAAGAAACACATTTACAATGCCAAACTATTAGAACAAGACCAATCCTGTTATGACAAATATCACTGCCTCCGCCAATGGTCCACTCATTGCAAAATGTATTTAATAAACATTTCCAGAACCACTGAGAATGGAAAAACTATGAATGCCATTTCCTGCTGAAGGGTCTGGAGCAAGCCTAATGGGAGAAGCATACGTTTAGAGTGGGGCCTCTGGTGCTGAACCTAGTGGAGTGTTTACTCAAAGCATCTCTAGGGAGCGCGGCTGGAAATGGGTAGGGGAGGAGGAACCAGAATCATGAAGAAGCCAAAACAGTCACCAGGAAAACGACTTCAGATGTTAAAATAGAAGGGTGAGGCAAGGACAGAAATTGGAAGGTGAGTAACAGTCTTAGCACACGTGAAACTAAAACGTAAGTGGGAGAGAAATGTGAAGTCAGAACTGGAGCCATGAAATTTGAGTACTGAGGCTTTCTTAACGGGCCAGGTAAATAAATAAAGAGGGCAGGGTTGGACATCAACTGAAATTTATTTCCTGACATATGCTGTTGAGAAAACTGAGCCTATGGAAGAAGACACAATTATTCAATTATTGTATAAAACCATTAAAAACTGTTCTAAGTGACATGCTGAATTTTCATAAAAATGAAGACAATTTTATTTTTAGTATTTATGCTTACAATAATATTACTGCAAGTTTTTAGTTCTAAAAATCGCAACTAACTGACACATGTGAACACAGAACAAGTATAAACCGAGGTTGAAAATTGAGTATCTGTGTTGAGTCTCCTTGTGTTTCCCCTGCGCAGCATTTGAGAAAACAAACGAGTTTTTCCAATGTGGAACTTCTATCCCCAGGGCCTTCCTCATATCTTGTAGCTTCACGTGTATGTGATGGTGAGTCCAGGGGGGACTTCCGCTTGAGAGCTCTCTGATCTCTCCCTGATGATAGGAGGCTAGGGTTGACATTCGTGGTCCTCATTTCTTAATTGGGGAGTTATTCTGTTAACAATCGGAGAGTGCTATGATTCACCACATCCCCACTCCACACACACAAGGCAGTTCTGCATATCCAAGGTTTCTTCTGAGGACAGTGGGAATTAGAAAATACATCTGCCTGCAGATGCTGCCTTGTTCTTCAATGAGCTTTGTCAGTAATAATCTTGACATCTCGATCGCCATCTTACTTCTGTGTCATTTCTCAAGTGGTAATGAATGCAAGAGGAGAAAAAAGGGGGTATAATAATTCATTGGCTCTCCAAAACTCCAAGACATTACCAACATTTAAACATTGGGACATTTCATACAGAGATCTAGGTTTCTGACTCTTGTGGAAAAATGGAAGGTCTGGCAGGACTGGGCCTTATTGACGCATAGTGTCCATAATGTTGAGTAATGGACGCCACCTTTAGATGGGGCATGAGTGTCCCAATTTGCCATAGTCCCCGCCACTCCGTATTATTTACACTCAGGCATTTAATTCAGCCCTGAATCTTGTCCTGGCATTTAACTTTGCATTTCCTACTATAATCATAGAATGGTGTTCAGAATGATGATCCTTTTTTTTTTCTTAGTGGACTCCTGATGACTGGATAGAAAGATTAGTAAAAATGTTGAAAACCTTTAGTGTGACAGGTCCTGTTATCGATTAGGTTTGATTGCAAAGCTAAGTGTTCTGGCATTCTGGTCCCTGCCTTCAAACAGCTACACATCTCTGTTACCTCACGCCACATACTCCCAGTAAACGTCAACCTAGATCAACAGTCTTTTTCCTAATTTTAGGTGAGACTGCACCTGTCAGCTTGGAAAAATCCTATGGAAACCCTATAGCAAAGAAAATCCTGCATCTCTTGCTTATATTTTGTGTCCAGACATTATAGGGTTGTGTCTCTCTGACCAAAGCAAAGTAGAGGACTGGAAAATTTATTGAAGTAGTTCAAGCAAAGCACATGTCAAACGACCCAGGTAATTTCCAGGAGAGCCAATGTTTTCTCTGCATTAGAGTATTTGGAGATTTGCCCCAACCACCTGTATTGCTTAGGTCATGGAGACTGAGACTGTGTTTTCACAACTAAAATAACCATTTTGAAGCAGCCACGGAGGCCTGTTTCAAAACAGAATTTTGCTACATCCCTTGTGGATCACATTACCTTTAACACAATCAGTTGTGGGGATAGTAAAACATATTAATTTGATTGTCCCGAAGTAATTTAATCATATTACACAGATATGACTAATATTAAACTCATTCCCAGTTTCACATTACAAGATAGCAAAATGACTACTCAATCAACCATTTGTCCCACTCAACTGATACTAACAGCTGCTTTGACATTTTTACTTAATTAATTGACTGCAAGTTTGAGATTCCTTCATAAACTGTTATGGCGTCCGCACTGCAGGCTAAGATTTAGCTCCATTAGTTATTGTTTCCTTTTTAGGAAACTAGCATTCTTCTTCACAAATGCTTGTGGGATGTCTTCTAAATAAAGCTAAATTCCCCCACTGGATTTCTCTCCATTGGCTCTTGCCGATGTCTTTACTGTTTGGAAATAGTCTCTTCTGGCTTACCCTCTGAAAATCTTTGACACAGATGTGTTTGCAAGGTGATGTATCTCTGCTCTACCTGTGAGTGCTCCATACCTAGAGTCCTGGCGCTCACATCATTCACTTCAGAAAATAAATGCAAAGTAAATATGATTCCAGATTTATATCCAAGAACTGGAACAAGCACTACAGACTGGAGTGTTTGGCTTCACTTCTCGCTGTGAGTCAGAGCCAGGAGGTTCCCATTAAGGTGTATATGAATTGTATTACTACACGCTGCAGTTTTCTATAACGTAATGTTGTAAAGCAGCCAAGTTCTTCTAACAATCTCATGGACCAATATTCAAAACATGTCAGTATCTCATTAGATTCTTCATTTGTAAAAAGCTTTACATTCTACTCAGCAAGCCATAGCTACACAGATATTTTGTTTTAAGGTAAAGTAAAACCAGTTTTAAATAAGTTTATTACTTCCATTGTATTAGTACTTCTCAGGTTGTCACATTCATCTGGAATGAGTTGCCATAAAAAGAGGAGATAAGTGCACAGAATTATGCATGCAGCATGCTTTGATATAGTTCAAAGTAATAGGAGGGGCGTTTTCAGGGAAAATTTGTTCTGCACCCTCATCACTTTGAAAACCAGGGAATAAATCCCTCAAACTAAGTCACTTGGCAGGACAAAAACTGTTCAAATAAGCACAAAACATGACAGAAAAAAACACAACAAATAGTCTCTCTTCAGCTTCAAACCCCTCTTTTCCTCTTGCTCCTCTCATTTAAATGAACCCCTGAAGAATTTTAGGCAAATACAGTTTGATAAAGTGATGAATCCCGAAAGACTTAGCAGTTGAAGAAAAGAGTTCACTGCTAATCTCCCTCCCACATCCCCTCCTTATTCTTCAAAAACTACTTCTTCAAATGATAACTTGTGAAGATGTCCCTCATCATTAGGTCATCTCTCACCCGAGTATGTCACCACCTTCAAAGATAAATGACCTGGTAAGAGGATGAAACGTACTGTGGTTCAAAAGCAACCATGGGCTGATGGTACCAGCACTAGAGCTGAAAGATTTCTTTTCTTGCCTCTTAAACCTGGGGTTCCATGCTGAAAGGACAATGGTTATTTCATCGGTTCCAGAAGTGAGACATGAAGGATCAGGGCTGACAGCAAGGCTGGAACCAGGGACTGTAATCACATTGTTTCTAGGGGAGAAATAGCAACCAACCAAACAAACAAACAAATTGAAAAAGGAAACTCAATAGACTCTGATAGCACAAAATGGAGAATGAACACAGGTCTATGAAACTTTAAAGAGTATATTATTGAGAGGCTTTGAGGAAGTAATCAAATGTTCTCTAATGTCATTGAGAAAAACAAAATTAAATGGCACTGAAATATATTAGAAGATAAGATTATATATTAAGCAAAACTCCATGACTGGGCAAGCATCTTCTTCCAAAAGGTCTTTAAAACTTAAATAGTAATAATAATAATAATAATAATAATAATAATAATATAATAATTTCCTGTTCTAAGCAGGGGAGTGTATGAAATTTCTAGCAGAATCTATGCATCATGTTCCTGTTCTCCTTCTACCCTTACAACCTATTTCATAAAATCTGACTACTAACAGGTGACAAATGGGTTTGTTCTTGTGCCACTCCTATCAAACATGGATACGCATTGGCTGTTTCTACATGCCTATTTCTTCTATTAAATTGAAAGCTCCTGAAGGAAAGAACGTTGATTGTCCTGCTCAATTTTGCAATATTATACTATGGAGATGTATTGTGAGAAGTTCAATGTCTAACGTCAACATGAAAGGCAAAATTTCCTACGTCAAATCATCCTGGGAAATCTCTCAGAAAGGGACAATTTGAAGACCATTTTGTATTAAGTCCATCGGAAGCAGGTTTCCTCTTGGAAACCTGGAACAGGTCAGTGTATCAATACATTTTTTATTTGTATGAAGCTTTATATTCTACTGTTTTTTTGGTTGACTATCAGTTTGGTTGTAATTATCACGCATATTATTTGAAAAATATAAACATTAGAATCTCATTTAGGGTTACAAGATAGCTCAACCATGAGAAGTACACAAAATTTGATACTGAATGAGGAAAGAGAGCATTCACGTCTGTTATCTCATGTTCACTGCAGTCAGGATCTCATCGAAAAAGCAGAAGCCATGCTAGGTGTTTCAGACAGTGGTGATTTAATACAGGGAATGAGTTATACAGTGATTGGACAGCTAAAAGAGCAAAGAAAGGTTGCTAAGGTAACCCTGGTATTAGTAACATGGGAAGCAGCTGCCACTCTCTGGGCTGTGAGAGTGAGAGAAGAAAGGGTGTTAACAGAACCTGGGAGCTGGGGGACGTGTCTCCACAGAGCAGATCTTCCGACCCCCAAGTTACCACTGCTCAGCTGTACTGGGAACTCTGAGGGGTACATCACGATTGCCGCTTGGACTCTTACAGGGAACTTGAAGAAGTGTGGCACAGTTGCTACTGGCACCTCTGAAGGGGCCACCATAGAACTGGTGCTAGAAATATGGAAATAAGCTGGAGGTTAGAGTCCGACTTGAGTGCTACTGCTGAAGGGAAGCTGATTAGAACTGAAAACAGGAAGAATATTCCTTCTGCTCTCCTATCACCTTCTAATCTCCTATTAATGCCTCTATTTGCAGAAACTAACCAGAAGCCAGCCAGCAAAGAAGTCTGGGACATGCAGTTTGCATAGCCTCAGCTCCAGTGTCACAGCAGAATGTAAAAGTCTGGGCTTGAGGCTCAGAGACAATAGGTAAAATATTCTCAGATATAAATTCATTGAGTGCAATAACAAGCAGAATTTTCTTTCATTTTCTTTTACCATAGTTGAATTCCAGTAAGTTAAATGTATACATGATGCACATTCATTTGTTCTTGTACCCATAGTTCATTAGCTCAATATTCTGCTTATAGCATGTGATTAACCTATATACATTGAATGGATAAAGGAATGTCTTTTTAGCTTTTTAGTACTTAAGGGATCTATTAGTCTTGTTTAATGACCAGTTAGAGTTTATACCAGAGAAGATATATAGGAACCAACTTCTGCCATAGTTCACTGACACTGCAAAAGTACCTGCCCAAAAGGTTTAATTAGTTTCTACCCATGGCTATATTTCCTAACTCTCCACTTGGAGTTTGTATTGAAAAATCTCTACTACAGCCACGCTTGCATAGCTTAAGAGTGACATCCAGTGGCTTATAACTTAATCACTTATTTCAATACATCTGGAAATCTAATCAGCTCTCAATGATCAGTATACATAGAAAGGGGCATAATATATAAAACCCTAAACAGAAAATAAAACTATTACAAGTACTTTGGAAGATTATTGAAGATTTGCCTACTAATTGTTTGAGATCTCATAGTCACGTTTGTTTGCATTTTTCCTTTCCTGAGAATATGTCTGTCATAACTCTGGTAATGTCTGCTACAGGCATAAGCTGATGAGCAGAGAAAGAAACTGGGAACAGGTAGGATTAGGACAGCGAGTATTAACCGTTGTACAGTTCTAGACCTAACACCCAAGGCCAGAAGTTCAGTGCTCAGGGCCCCAAACAGTACGGAAAAACTCAGCCTAGACTCAGGTTTGACCTAATACCTCAGGTGTCCAGTCCTGCTGTAAAGCCTGTCTGTACAGGGTTCCAGGCAGAGGCAGTATTTAGAACTGGACAGATTCTTCAGTCAAGGTACCAGGGGATCAGCGACTCAAAGAGAAGTCCAAGACAGTAGTTGACCTAGGGAGCCTGGGATCAGCAAAATGTGGGGGCAGCAGCTACACTGCCTCAAGAGCAGAATGGTGCTCCATTCTCAATGACACAACTGCAGGAAGCTGAAGGTGATTTTTATTGATAGCTTGGGAATCTCATTCTAGAATAGACAATCTTAAAAAACAAAAACAGAAACTTCATACATGTTTTAAATTCTCCTCTTTTTTTCCCAATGGAATAGTCAAAGATACTAATAACTCCATCATAAAATTTCACACTTAAATAGGAATAGAAATCTTCTCATCTCTGTTTAGATAAATCTTAGCCTGAAAAATACTACCAATTCAGAATTCACAGTGATTTGAATATGTTCTCTTACTTGAAGGAATTTGGCACAAGCTCCTTCCCTACTTAATAGTATTTTCCAGAGGCAACCCAACAACAACAAAAAGTGTTTATTCGTAAATATGCAGCCTTGAGTTCAAAGGAAATCTCAGTGGTAGCTGTAGTTAGAATTAGTCAGATACCTTTCTGATTCTCCTTGATTTAGAAGCAGGATAATAATAGTGAGTCATGCATATGATTAATACAGCTCATGATGTCAATATACAGAAAGAGATTTGTTGTGGCTTCCTCCCATGTAATCACCTCCCACAGGGAAGCGGGATATGATATTTTTCTAATACAGAGTCTGAAAGGAAACAGTTCCCACCATGTTTGCTTGCCTAGCACATCAAAAGGATGAGCAGAGTTAGCCTCTCCTATGGAAACTTCCATGCATTTAAAAATATATATATGACAACTTCAAGGCAGAGCACTATGAAAATCCATAGATGCTTTTAACCTCAAAATGGTCTTTTCTTCAGTGAGAATGTGCTTTCATGATGAGAATGATGATGAGAATGATTTTACCTTTTACCAGGACACTTTCTTGCTCCTGTGGAAAACAGGAATTGTCAGCAATCAAATGGAGATAATTTCAAAGTTCAGCCTCTTAATGATAATATTTTCATTACCAGAAAAAAAGGCAATGTGTGAAATTTAAATAGCAAAGTAGATGATGTACATCTTTCACCTTTCTCAATTAATCTGGGCTCACAATGTCTAGTTAGCCAAGAGAGTATAAGGTACATATTTTGATGAAGATAGAAACTTCTTTATCAGTATTTTGTTTAGTGGTTTCTTTTTTCCAAATTTTTTTTTCTAGGACATTAGATTTTAATAGTAGGAAACAGAGTAGTGTATTTCTCGAATCTAATCAATAAACAAGAACGTTCACTTCCTCTAGTTTATTGTTCATAGCAAAGCTGCCTTTGCACTTTATTTACTTAACCTTGGGCATTCTCCTACCAAAAAAGGAGACCACAAGAGATAGAGTAAATCTGGGAAATGCTCCAGAACTCAAAATTATTTTGTGGCTTGTTCTGTGTGATGGCAGAACTAGTGATAACAGAGGGCACTATTTTCAAGAGACCCCTCAATTTCATTAGCTCCATCTCCTCTGATGGCTCAAGTCTGACGGCTGCTCACTACAGGCAGAGCTCACCAGCACACTTTCCCTTCAGAGGAGGGACGCCCTCTGATTGGAACCCTAGCTCACACAGGTGGAAGGTAATTTCAAGGGAGTGGCTCACAAGAATCTGGGAAAAGATCAACGGTATCTCTTAGGAATTGACTTTAACTCAATGATAAGACTTTTATATTAATTTCTGTCTTTGTGGAAAGTGAGAAAGATCATTATTTAAACAGGCAATGGAGAGTTAAATTTTTTTCAAATCTATCTGACTGAGGGCATTGTATGGTGTACATAAAAATGAAGAGAGTCTTATAACTGATTTCTCTTAAATACCTGATTTAGACTTTCTATCATCAGTTTACCTGAGGGAAAAGGAACAAAATACAATACCATATATCTATTAAGATCCCAATGGAACATAGATTGTTTTGAATATAAGCATAAAGAATATCTCCTAGAAAAGCAGAATATAATTCTACCAACAAGCACAGCCTATAAGCTCAAATTCTGTCTTCTTTAGAAATTGTAACAGAGTCAGGCCCTTTGAAAAATGTCCTTCTTTGCTTATCCAGGTGGAGCCCTTTCGGGTAGTTCCCAAGAGAGAGAAGGGTTCATATTAAACAATATTTCTGACTCTCTGTATCATACCCCTGCTCACTTCATGCCCAGGGCACTCAGAGGTAAACCCTGGCTTGCATTTCCAGTAAATCAAGGAAAAGATACTTGACCACTCAGAAATTCCAGCTCTCTGGACCCAGTTAAGGTCCCCATCTAAAGGAGACACTGGACATAAATGTGTGACCTTGGATGAATGACATCTATGTAGAGTGTTCAATATTGTGTAGAAAGTAAATATGCTAAAGTGCAGGGGAGAAAGGTAGCAAGATTAGTAAGTAAAAGTAAAGAGTTAAATTAGAAAATGTAGGGGGATAAAAGAGTATAGGCTGATGAGACATTTAAGTAAACAAAAAAAGTCAGAGAACATGTTTATATTCTTGTGACCACAAGAATAAGCATAACCAAGAGCACTTACAGCCCAACCAACCAAAAAGATCTGAGGAGGTCCCAATGAGATGGAACTCTCTGGTCCTCACTCACAATCCCCTGGGCAATCGGACCTCCTCCACATGCTAATTGCATCATTAGGAGACAAGTCAAATGCAAATGAAATAAACAATAATTTGGGGCAGAATGTGACATGTGGACTAGGCAACTCCTCTTTGGAGACAGATCAGGGGAGGGGTTCTGGAATGTCTGTGAAGCAAACGATGAGATCAGTATAAAAGGATAGACTGGGCTTCAAAGCTCAGACTTTTCTCAAGTTCTCCAGATATACCTGTTATAGTTTGCTCTGAATTTGTTCATAGTGAAGGTCAATAATAACCAAATGCAACAGCCCTCCTCGTACTTGACTTATCACACTTTGAAAAGGAAATTACTTCGGACTCAGAGAGTCAAAAGGGCTCTTTTGAGATGTCACAGGAATATTTGCATATCCACACAAAGACAGATAAACAGGGATTTCTCAGTGCAATATCATTTATAATAATGTAAAATCAGAACAACCTAAATATCCATGAATAGGGGAATGCCAAATAAAGAATAATATATTTATTCTAGGAGCAAAATGTAGTGGCTGGAACAAAGTCTGCAGAACCAAGCTGCTTGGGTTCATGTTTCAGCTCCACTGCTTACCAGCTGCATGACCTTGGCCAAGTGGCTTAGCTTCACAGTGACTTAGTTTCCTCCAATGACAAAATTTCCTTCTTTGTAAGGCTATGGTGAGAATTAATTGAGATGTCACTCTAAAGAGCCAGAACATTGTCTGGAACATAGCAGGTACCCAATACATGTTAGCATGATTCTTATTTTGAACACATGATTATACAGCATTTAAAAAGAGTGAATCCAGCTGTAGCTCCTGCCATAGAAAACCGTAAAGTATACTGTGAGGTTAAAAAAAAAAAAGTTGCAGAAAAATATGTAATGGAGGATTTGATTAATTTTTTAAAGTATATATAGGCAAGCATGCATAGGTGTGTATATAAATGCACAGTGGAAGGATCAGCTAATAGCAACACTTTTCTCTATAGAAGGAATTGAATTGGATGGAAGAAGGAGCTGAAAGGAATCTTCACTTTCTTCTTCTCTGTATTTCTGCACTTGGGGAATTGTTTTACAAGCATAGGTTTATATATTTCTTATATGCTTTTGAAAATATAATAAATAGACAAATAAACAAGTAAGTGAGCAATAAGAACAGTGGAAAGAATCCTGAACAAGTGAATGCAGTCTGAGTTTCCTAGGAAAATGGCAGTGGGCCTTCTGAGTCTGTGGTATGGTCTAACACAAGGACAGGACCAGGACATGGCAAGTGAGGTAGCTAGTGAAAAAAAAAAACAACACAAAAACTGAAGGGGCCCTCACTTTTAGGGCCATGACTTGAATAATCCTTAGGCCTAGCCCTGATCTAACACTGCATTGAAAACATATTCTAAGTCAAAAATATTGCACAAAGCCAATAGCCTGGACTATACAGTTTAGACGTTTTTCCCTCTCCATCCCCATTTTAAAGAAAAACAATAACAATTGATTTTTAAACCACTGATTTTTAACTTCTGGAGTGTAAGTCTAGTGTATTCTAGGCACAGTCTCCCAGAATGCAGACGAACAAAAGTCCCATCCTCTTCCTAGCTATTCACTCTGCCCTTTGGGAATGTCATCCTGAAAAAAAGGAGATTATTTGGATGGGTGGGAGGGGGTGTCGAGGAAGTTTCCATGAGTCTTTTTAAATGCTTGAGCACTAATCTTTGGACTTTAAAGTGGTTTGACAGAATTCACCCTCTTCCTGTGGTTACTGTGATATCAGCATAATCATTTGTAAAGGAATCTGGCGTTAGGAATGCAGTGTGACACTGGCCTAGCCCAGAGTGAAATGAAATATCCAAAACAGAGTGGTATTTGTCTGTTTGGCTGAAATGCCCTAGTATGGCCCTACCATTTGTTTATGAAAGACATTCATTCTGATTGGTCAGTGCCCATGTCTTCTTGTTTGTAGATAATTTTGAATATCAACCCTGGAAAAATTAAGACTGTGGCCCAATGAATAGTTTCATGCATTAACCAATTGAGCTAATGCCTATAGATATTAAAATGCTAATGTAGTCCTCTTAACTGCCTGGCAATACCACTAGATGGCAACAGTTCCTGAATGCCATACACCAGATTGGACTGAACCGCCAAACATAATGAATTTTTTTCAAGTGTTGGCCTTCATTATCCAAGGGAAATTGATCCTACATGAAGACCACATAAAGTAAATCAACTTAAAATGGGGACCAAATTTTCATATTTAATAGGGTGGGGGAGGAAAGTGTGGATTTAACTTAAAAATAGAAAAAAAAATTTAAATGCAATTGCTTTCATTTTTATTTTTATAACTTATAAAATTTAAGTTATAATCATAACTATCTTCTGATTATTAGGACAAAGAATGAATCACCTTTTGATTGTGTTTAGAGAGATAAAATTAATCTAACAAATGTTTTGGGAGCCTAATACCATACCCTTTGTTTCAAGACTTATTAATGACAACAATAACAGTCCTAGGCAGTAGCAGCAGCAAAAAAAACAAAAACAAAATCACACATATACATACACACACACACAATTCTTAACCCAAACTAGGAAAAAAGAAAAAACAAAAAGTAAGAAACCAGAACAATCTACAAATGTGTTATTTTTTGCACACTGAACCAGGGTTAAAGAAGGATGTGAAAGATTTAAGCTCAGAGCTCTTGGGATGTGGGGCATTAAGAAAAAATACTTTCATTATTACATTTGCCTTCTCTATTATCTTGTCAATCATATATTTTTATATTATCTTATAGTGGTTTTCCTGAAAATTACAATATTCATTATTAATGTATCTGATCTAATATAAATCAGTACGTTTACCACTTCCCTACAAATTCAAGGATTTTACAACATTTTAACTCCATTTACTTCCCTCTTGCCTATGTTCAATATATTTCATTCCCTTAGAGATATCTGCCCATTTTTCTACTGGGTTGCCTTTTTTCCTTATTGACCTGTGGGAACCTTTTTATTTTTAATATTCTAAATACCAGTCCTTTTTCAATTTTATATATTGCAAGTATTTTCTCCTAAGCTATGCTTTCTTTTTTAATATAAAACAGCTTTATGGCGGTATAATCAACATATAATAAACTGGACCTATTTAATGTGCATAGTTTTATGAGTTTTGACATATCTGTACACCTGTGAAACCATCACCATAATCAAGATACTGAACACATGAATTATCTCCAAAAGTTTCTTCATGCCCCTTTGTAATCCTTCCCCTCTCAGACCCCTCCTCCCTACCCCCGTCTTCAGGCAGCCAATGGTATACTTTCTGCCTCTACAGATTACTTCACATTTTCTAGAATTTTACATGGAAGGAATCATACAATATATCCTCTTTTTGCCTGGGTTTTTACTCAATATATTTTGAGATTTATCCATGCTATTGCCTCATTTCTTTTCGTTATTTTTTCTGAGTATGAACATCCTAATGTATTCACATGTTGACAAACATCTGGGTCATTAATACTACTTGGTATTAGCAGTCTTTTAATTTTTATCCATGCTTGTGGGAGTGAAGTGATATCTCATTCTAGTTTACATTCCCCTGATGACTAAAGCTACTGAGCACTTTTTTGTCTGCTTATTAGCTAGTGTCTGTTTGTATCTTTTGCCCATTTTTAATTGGGTTGTTTGCCTTTTTACTATAGAACTATAAGAGATCTTCATATATTCTGATATAACTCCTTTATCATACAAGAACATACTGAATAACTTTTTTCCCAGTCTGTGACTTGCTTTTGAAAGAAAAGTTTTGTTTTGCTTTTCCTTCACATTCAGAAGCAGCAAGGCATGTTTTGAGGGTTAGTTTAGTAAATATGAGAATCTGAGCTCAATTGTTTACACTATTATTTAAACAAGAATAATTACTCTCTGTGTTTCCATCAGTGAAGTATTTACACAACATCTCCCTGATGTCAACTAAATACTGCCTAGAACAGCACAAAAGGTCCTTACTTCACTGACATAAAGTTGTTAGCTTTATAATATAAGCCTCTCAAAAGTAGCAAGGTTGTCATGGTAAAAATCTGCAACTGATTTAAAGTTCACAAGTTATCAGCTCTAATTAATAAACTGAGCTCATCCTCCAAAAGACAGTTTCAGAGACTATGGGAAAACAAAGACACTCTTAACTTGCTATACTTAAATGCTACTTATGCTTTCAGCTACATGAGATCTGTGTGAAAGCAATTCACTTGGTTACCAGGATCTTGCAAATTTTCATCAGCAATATCACTGATTTCATATCTGATCCTTCACATGATTATCCTTCTAAATTTAGTCAGTGTCCAAAATGTCCCTCCAAGAAGCCATCTAAAACTTTTTTCTCTCTGGCATCGATTGCAATAATACAACAGAAGGATGGGAATCAAAAGAGAGCAAGGTGAGAGGGAAGAACATTGCCTGTATAAGGCAGAGCAAGATGACACTGGGGGAATGATCAAAAACACCCCAAGAAGAAAAATCCACTTTAAGAGGAGATGCAAATCCATTTTTCTGTGATAACACTGGGGCAGGGCGATAATTTGAAGTGTAACATAAACTGTCATGGTTTTTCCTCCCTCCAGCCTTCCTGCCCACAAGGATAGGAATCTAAGAGCAAAAATGCAAACAGTGACAAAAGAATTGATCTCTTGGCTTTAGAGCTTTAAAAACCAAGGGCTAAACCTAAAGAACAAAGTGAGTTTTTCCCTCCCCTCTTCCATCTCCTCTGCCTTCATGCACTTCATGCACTCTGATAAGGAGAGTAAAGAACAATGATGACTAAATGCAGTTAGTAATCCCAAATTGGATCCTAGATTAGAAAGAGAAAAATACCTCCAAAAGGCATTGCTGAGACGATAGGAAATTTTTAGATATACTTGTAGATGTATATTATTAGTGATACCAGTAAAAGCATTGTGTCAATATCAAATTCCCAATGTGATAAGATAGAAGAATGTGTTGTTCTCGGGAGATACATAGTGAAGTATTTCAAGGTTAAATGGCATGATGTAGGTAACTAAGTCTCCATTGATTCAGGGGGAAAAAAGTGCCCGTGAGTGTGTGTGTGTGTGTGTGTGTGTGTGTGTGTGTGTGTGTAGACAGAGACATAAAGCAAATAAGACAAAAAGTTAAGTGCTGGTATATCTAAATAATATAACAGGTATGTAGATGTTCATTGTATTACAACTTTACTGAAAGTGGAATTTTTCCAAACTAACATGCTTTTTGAAATAGGAGAGATAGAATCAGAAAGGAAAGTAAAACAGTGAGCTGCTGATCAAGGCTCTCAGCAAAGGGGGTAACATTTGATCAGGGGCTCCCAGCAAAGGGGCTAGCATTGTTGTAAAAGGGAAAATGACACAATGAGCAGATGTGACAATGTGACAGTAGAGGGGACTTCCACCCACTTCCACCCGGAGTCCTGGGAGACACTGGCCGTGCCTGGGGGAATAAGACTAAGAGGGCTGCATGGAGTGTTGAGGGTCAAGAGGGCTCAAGCCAGCCAACCACATTGCCCAAGGCAGAACAGAGCACTGAGCGTAGCCTCACGTGTAATGTGTGCTCCAGAGGGCTCGGCCTGCTGCCTGCAGTGGGCTCCTCGCCCTGATGCCATGGTTCTATCTGCCACTCCAGGAAGAAGGATGGCGAGAAAGAAACTCTCAAGTTACTGAGTGAAACCTGGAGAGATTGGGTTTACTCACAAGTGACTAATTTCATATTTTATGCCACTCAACAGAATGGGGTTTGACATTAAGATGAGCTAGTGCTTAAAAAAAAAAAAAAAAAAAAGGAATGTTACATTTTATACACCTGTGTTTCTGTGGCCTGAGGGTCTATATCCACAACAACATTTTCTCTCTAATAAACTAGATATTGCTTGGAGTTTGGTAACTTATTCCAAACCTTGGACATTGGTAATGTAATCTGTATTCTGTTCCCAAGGAACCTCAGCAATCAGTGATAATGAACTGAGAGGAGAAGGTGATTTCACTTTTATGAATATCAAATATGAAGACTCAGCTTTTTGCCTTCCAACCACCAAATTTCTCTTTGGGGAAGTGCTTCTCTGTTAAAAATGACACACACTTTTAAAGTGACAAATACTTTAAAAAACTAGTGTGTGAGAAGGCTTTCTAAAATCAAAATCCAATTTTGGTGATTACACAGTTGTTTCTTTAAGCTCAGGCAAAGCACCTTGTATACTCATAGAATTTTGGAAGAATTTACAGTTACAATTATCAGCTTAAACTGTGTTTTAAATGTCAGCCCTCTTAAAAAAAAAACAAAACAGAAATATTCCTTGTAGTCTGTGTCATTAAGCTAGATTCTTACTTGGCAGAGCTCAAGGTGGGGATTCTTGCAACATTAAAATAATCTCTTCTCTGTAGGTTTTTATTACCTTGGGAATTCAAAGATCAAGTTGCTTAGAGACCCCATGGAATTTGCAGAAAAAGCAAACTCTAAGCTTGACATCTGTAATTAATGTTTTATCTTACTCTGAAAATTCAGTTTGCTGGCAGCTTAGCTGCTCTCTGGAGCTGAATCGTGTTCTTGCTACACCACATCCCAAATGCCTTTCCGTCCCCAGGGTGGATGGGGTGCTGCGGGGCTCTGTCCAAGCTCTTCTCTGGTGGGTACAGTGGCTGCAGATGCCCAGGTCTCCTCCTTTCAGTCAAGCTCCCTGCAGGTTTCCTAAGCTAGGCTAATGCTGGCCTCGTTTCAGTACTTTTTACATTGGGGTCTCAGACCGAGGTGTATGTATGCACAGCACACAGGATCAGTGGAAGGTTGTGAAAATATAATATCTCTATAACATATCATGCAGTGAAATGTGAAAATATCTGTATAATTCTGGCCACATTTAAAAAATACTTATCTTTTCCTCAGTAACCCAGACCATTGGCCACGCAGGCAAAAGTGAGTTATATGACTGATATGCACACACACATACAGATGCACAAATATGAATTTTAATGGGACTAAGGCATGTGCTAGTTCCAGCTGTTCCAGTACGTTTTCCACATATTTATATTGTGACTCTTTGAACTGAGGTGCACGAGTGCTTGTCTAACACACAGATCAAAACCCTCACCAAAATTGAAAAGGTAGAATCTATCTTACTCTTAAGACACCGTGTTGACTTGACTAAGTAGCCAAAGTACGTAGAGAGAGCGTCATAGTCACCCTCTCACTCATTCAACAACTATGGATTGAACTCATATTCCGGGGCCTGGCATCTTTGCTGAGAAGGCCACAGGAAACAAGACAGAGTGGGTCCCGTTGCTTCTCATCCAACACACTAGTGAGGGGAGAGAGACACTGGACAGGAACAAAATTAATAAAACAATAGTCAGATGGTGAGAAGAGCCTAGAAGAAACTAACATAGAGTGATATCTTACTAATGTGGCTGTAGGTCTGCCTCAGACGGAGGGATCAGGAAACATTCCACTAGATGTGATTTTTGAGCTGAGAGCTGACTCGCAGGTGTTTAGGATGTAGCTTTGTCTTCTGAATGGGGGTCATTTTATGGCTTGGCCATGAGAAAAAGATCCTGTTAGTAGACATTCAAATGTAGTTATTAGAATAAACATCTTGTGGATGGGGTTCTATATTATACCCTCAGTGTGAACCTTTTCCCTTTTTAAGCTTTGTTTTAAAATGATATTATACCACTGGAATCCACTTTGGAAATATAAACGGCAAGTCCAGACCCATTAGCTGTGAGTGATACAGAAACCTCAAAAAGATGTTCCAGGAGAGGCTGAGCTGGCCTTTGAGACAAAAATAATGAGTTCATTGCTGTGCCGGCTGCCACAGGCTTGCACATCTCAGCTTCTATCAGTGACCAAAATCATCCAACAAAATGACTCTTTAAGTGCGTATGATGAAGAACAGCTACCAACACAGCCAGGCAAGCATTCTTCTATCCATAGCTTCTGCAAATGCATCAGCCAGCAGTTCCCATGCTCAGGGTCACGAGCAGGTATAGCTCTGGTCAGGCAGTTGGTCTATTGAGATGCTGTAGGATGTCCATAGTCCATCATCTTGTGCTTCATGACTTAGCTTGTAGCCATGACTCATGACTTACGACTCGTAGTCAACAGAAACAGCCACCTGAAGGCATTACCATGCAACGTTCTAAAAAGGTTTATAAAAGAAAATAACCACTAGCTGTATAACCTTGTGATAATCATCTACTCTCCCTAAATATTACTTTTTGTATATAAAAAGAAGTTTAACAGATGAACTCTACTTCTAATTCAGTTCTAATTTTAGCAGTCTTTAAGGATTCTGTGAAAATGATTCAAACAATATGTCTATGTAAGGTAAGATATAAAACGTTTTTATACGCAAGAAAGAATAATACTGAGCTTGAGTGTAGATGCTTGATTGTGACCAATAAAAGAGTTAACAGTGGCTTCAACAAATCAGGGTTCCCCACCCCCAACAAAACAAGAAGACTAAAGGTGAGTCTCAGCTGGCTTTGGTTCGGTAGCACCACATGTTAGGATCAGGCGATCTTTTGATCTTCCCCTCACTTGTAGCCTCAAGTTCACAAAACGGCTGCTACAACTGCAACAATCAGACCCTCAAAATTTGCTAAATAGCACAGGGGAGTCAGGAGCAGTGCCAGTTAGGTGTGATCTTTCTACAAAGAAAACAAAGTATTCTGTAGAAGCTCCTACAGTGGCCAGCCCATTGGTCTCATGTGTCACATGGCCAACACAAGGTCCCAGGATGGCTGCAAAAGTGAGTACACAGCTTCTCCAGCCTGCAGGGTGGAGATCCCTTCAAGGGCTCTAGGGTCAGCCAAGTAGCCATGCCGATTACAATCATTTCAGTATTGTATCCTCATATCCCTACATATTTCCTTCATTACAACGCCCAGGATAGTTGTATCTAGGGTTTCACTAAAATGTAGATGTAGAATCAACATTAAACTATTAAATAATTGAACATTTAGGAAGGTACTGGCTTGTAGGAAATGTTAACAGGGAAAACCAATACCAACTGAGTCAAACAGGAATGCCTCAACATCTGTCAAAACAAATTAAGTCTGAAAGTTGGCTGATTTTCTAATTGTAAAAGAAACACAAGCTTATTGAACAAGAAACTTAGATTGTTAGGACTTATGAAGAAAAAAAAGTGAGTCACCTAAAAGTAACCCCTGATATAATATGTGTGGTATATGTCCTTCCATCCGTTTTTCTAAGCAGTCTACATGTATTCTTCCTTCCTCCACTCCATTCTTTCTGTAACTATGCTAGAGTTTTCTGCAATCTACTTCCTTTACCATGTCCTCTTTCCATATAGTTGCTGTTTTATATCCTATATGTAGGGGTTAGAAAGTATAGACTCAAGCCAGACAACCTGGATATCACCTCCAAGTCTACCACTTAGCAACTGCATAACCCTGGGCAAGTTACTCGACCTCTTTGTGCCTCACTTTCCTCATCTTTAAAGTGAGATAATAATACTGTCTATGCTGAGGATTATTTGAAAATTATGTGAGTAATCCCTATAACAACCTAGAACAGTGGCACACAAATAGTAAGTGCTCAGTAAGTTGTCATCTATTTTTATTGTATAAAGATATGTCAACTAATTTCATTAATCTTGAATTAGTGGATATTAATATTGTTTTATTAATAAAATATTTTATTGTATAAACGTTCCATCCATTAATATCCTTGAAAATACATCTTTGGAAACATGTCCAATAATTTTCTAAGGATACACGCCCTCAAATATGATTGCTGGGTCAAAAAATATCCACATTTTGAAATTGGACACTTATTTCCAAGCTGCCCTTCAGAAAACTTGTTCCAGGTCATGTAGGATTGCTTATTTTTGGTACAAGACTGCATGTTTTCCCACACCATTTCCAACACTGGATATTAATTTGTGCCAAAATGGTCAGTGAAAAACTCATTATCCTAAATTTGCATTTCTTTGAACAGTAAAAAGTTTTAAACTTGAAAAGTGTTTTTAGACCATTCATATTCCTTTCTTTTTAAAAAAAAAATGAATTACTTGATTGGATCCTTCAAGACTTAATTGATTTTTTGTGATAGGTGTTGGTTGACCCACATGCTCTTTAAATTAAAGACTCCAGTGACAAAAGTGAGACTGACAATTTTCCAAACATCTCTTTTTACATTTTCAACGACTGCTACCAATTTTTTCAGTTTGAAAGAAATAGCTAGTCAAGAGAAAGTTTCAGACCTTGTGAGACATGTATCTCAGGAAAACCTACGAAAAGGAACACAGTGAAAAAAATGATGGACAAAAACAGAAAGGAAATTATTTCAAATGAGAATAAGTTTCTGAATTATCTAGTTGATTGTTTTAAACATTTTGATTATATTTTGATTTGTCCCAAACTGCCAAGGACACAGGGTGTTTTGCTAAGTGTTCCTCGTGTGTGTCTTTGGAAGAAATAAATCACGTGACGCAGCTTTTTCAAAACCTCTTTCGAGGACACTTACCTCAGCGTCACGTGGAGAGCTTAAATATCTGATTCTGGAGTTCAATTCTCATACTAATGATGAGAGTCTCTAAAAATATAGATCAGACAGTTACATCTTATAAAGTCGCTCCCCAAAGGATTCTTATACACACCAATATCAGAAGAACTTTGGGAGATGCCAGTTTACTATAACATTAGTTCATTCAATTATTCAGCCATTCATTCAAAAAATAATTAAAAGAATTACTGGGCACCTACTATGTGCCAGCCACTGTTATGGGAATCTAACAAAGCCCATGTTCTAATGGAGGTTACATTCAAATGGAGGAAGGTAAATAAGAAGCACAGAAATGCATACTATTATGTGGTAAGCAATAATACAAAGAAGAAAGCAAAGTTAGGGGAAAGAGTGATGAGCAGGTACTACTTTGTATTTATTCATAATCAATACATTTATCTCTCTTATAAAGTTACCTTAATGTCAATCTTAGAGGCATTCTAGTTTCTCAGTTCGCCTGAGTTTCGGGCTGGCCCTCTAACCTTCAGCATGCTCTTGCTTCCTTACATCCTTACTTACTCCTGGAGAATACTGGGCCCTTTGGAGCATTAGCAAGGGATGGACTCAGTGGCCAAAGGGTTGGCCATTTCCATTAATAAGATCATAAAAAAACTAGTGTGTGTAAACAGCATAGACAACAATCATACACTGGTAAAATACAAGTAGGAATGAAAGCAAATATTTATAGTCTGCACAAGTCTAATAAATTAGCAACTACCATCTTAAAGAAATGCACAGCCAGTAACGTAGAAGCATCTGGCACATCGGACAGCAGCGCAGCATAGTGGGGCTCTGCCACTGTCCCAAGCATTCTATCGCCCAGAGCTTAGACTAAAGGAAGGTCTGGCATGGAAGAATGAGCTAGAAGCTTTGAAAGACACTGAAACGTGTCTGATTAAACCAAGCACTGGTCAAGAAGCTTTCAGACTCTAAACCTGAGATCTAGCCAGAAATCCAGACCAACAGCTCCTCCTCATTCACCAGTAGGTGGGACAGCAATAGCAGTGGAAACAAACACCTGGCCAATAGTCATGCACAGATACATGGCAGTTAGAGTTGACTGGACAGCCCTAGGGATTCAAGGAAGGGTCTTCTCACTCAAGGTCAGAGTTGCTTAACTGTATCTTACTGATGCATGTGCCGCCACAAAGTAAGCAAACTTGTGTGTGGTGGCAGTGGGGTGGCAAGGGGATTACATACATGTGCATTTTATTTCTAGGAAGAAGTTCTATAGATCTTATCAGATTCTCAGAAGAGGCCGTGACCCAATAAAGCTTAGATCAAGGATCAGCATACCTTGGAACTTAAACTGGAATATCTAATTCAGCCACAGAAGGCTCACAGTGAGAATGAATGTCATGTAATACTCTTTCCACACTGACAATCTCCCTCAGTGTTATAAAGTGTCTCATGCCTTGTAAGTTCAGTCCCCTGGTGAGGATGGTAAAAGCTTCATGTTTATGTATGAGGACCTGTGTTAAGCTCTTTAAAAAACACATCTCTGTGCTAGGTACTACCGCTACATGATAAACCACCCAGAACTTAGCAGTGTTACCTGTTCATTGTTCAGTAAGGTCAGCAACTTGAATAGGGTTCAGCAGCACAGTCCTTTTTTCTAGGGATTACAAGGCCTGAGTTTGGAATCCCACAATATTACTTTTGCTAAATTCATGAATCAAGACATTTCACAAGGCCAGAAACAGACTGCACCTCCTGATGGGAGGAGACGCAAGTTATACTGCAAAGGGGCTGCACACAGAAGAATCAGTGTGGCCCTCTTGCAAAAAATCACTACACCTGCATGCTGAAGAATTTATGCTTAAAAGAATATGATCTCTGTAATTTTCTCAAAAAGTCCCAGAAAAAAATTGATGGGGCAATAGTTGAAATGAAAATGGTAAAAAGTGATCATTGTTAAAACTTAATGATGGGCACACAGGATTCTTTACATTAGTCTGTAGCATTTCTTTTTCGGTCCTTTCTTTAGGTTTCCATCTCTCTGCTTACACTGCCTATCCGTTCATTCATTCTGTCAACTTTATCCATGAGAGTCCATATCCATATTAACCATAGTTGTTTTAAATTCCTGGGCTGATAAGTCCAACGTTCCTGCCATGTCTGGTTCTGATGCTAGTCCTGTCTCTTCAAATGGTGGTGCTTTTTGTTTTGTTCTGCTTTGTTTTACTTTTGGTATGCCTTGTAATTTTTTTCTTGATAGCCAGACTTGATGTAGCAGGTGTTCACTTTTGTAAATAGACTTTTAGTGATGTGTGGTGATGTGGGGGGAAGAGCAAATACTCCGTAGTTCTATGACCAGGGTTCAGTGTTTGGTGGGCCTGTGTCTCTGGACTGTGAACTCACTGTGTTTCTCAGTTTTTTCTCCCGTTGTAGGTGGGACAGAAAGGCTAAAGCCAATTGAAGTTGAGTATTTCCCATCCCCTGGTCAGTTAGGCTCTGATAATACCCCGAGAGGTTAGGCTCTGGTTAACTACTTTCTCTTGAGTCAATCCTTGTGAAGAAGAACAGAGTGCTCTTATTTCAAAGTGGTTCCTTTCTCTTCCCTCTGATGGAAGCATGAGGGGATATTTCTCCGATATTTACTGTGGGAACCTGGTCCGGCTCCTTTCGGTTAATGTGACAATATTGTGGGCGTTTCCTTATGCTTGCCTCTCCCTCCGACTTGTCCACATTGAGCCTCCAGCTCAGGTTACAGCTCAGGCTTTCCTACCTGCTCTGAGTCTCTGACCCAGGAAGCTGTGCTTCCTTGTGCTCACCTGTCTGTCTCTCCGATCTTGGGGCCAACAGTTTGCCCTGTGTCCTGCCCTCTCCTCTCCCACAGATCCTAGAACAGTTGCTTAGTTTTCAGTCCAGCTTTTATTTGTTAGGACGGAGTGTGACTTCTGAGCTCTTTACTTGTGGAACTGGAAACTGAAGTCACATTAGTCTCTACTTTTGTGTGTATTTATAATTTTTTAAATAAAAAGGTTAACACGAACAAAACACATGCTCTCAATGAATCCTTACAAGAATTCTCTTCTTCCTTATATACATGAGGACACGGGGATGGGGGCAGTCCTGTGACTGGCCCTTGCTAAGGTTAGGTATTTAATACTAACGGCTAACCTTTCCTGAAAACATACAGTGGACCCACACCTCTCCAATCACATTGCATGCCACATCTCTTTTAACCCTCACGACACTATGCACTAGACACTATTATTATCTCCATTCTGTGATAAGAAAACAGAAACACCAGGAGGTTGCCCAGGGACACAGAACAAGTGAGTAAAGCAGGGCATGGATCCAAGAAACGAGGCTGCAAAGCCTCCATTCTTAGCCTCCTGCCTGCAAAGAAGTAAAACAGAGATGAGACTCAAGGCCTGTGTGTCTCCAGTGGGAGTCTGGGACTCGCAAAGCTGGGTGCTTCCCCAGTCATGTTCTTCAGTCCACTGACTGTGCAAGTTCCTCCTGCCAAATGTGCACATTGGACTACAATGAATACCCCAAACTCAGTCACGATCTGACTACATTGCACAATCCATTTTCCACTGGGGGAACTCCCCGATTTTCTTGTACTAAATAATATAATGAGCCTGCAAGTACTTCATAAAGTGTAAGGTAATATGCAAAGTTCATTCATCCTCCAACTTAAGTGACATTTTAAACCAACAACTACTTGAAAGCTATTTTTAAAGACTTTCAATAGAAACCAAAACTTATGGTAAATTCCCCCTTTATAATTTTCCTCCCCAGCATTGCCACTGTAAACGGGCTTTGACCTGTAGGGTGGGAAGGAAGAAGACACGTGAATGAGAGGGTATTTTAACTATGAAAGTTTGTTTCCAGGAATAATCTGAGAAGGAGTGCATGGAGCAACCTGGGGTTTTTCAATTACTCTTCTTTATAAGCTGAGGTGCTCTTGTCACTTCTAAGTACTTCCCTGTCTGTGCTCAGAGCCTCAGGCATCCCAGCTTGAAGCCATAGTTCATCAATGCTGACTCTGAGGAAGTGAGAAAGTGTAATTTACCAAAATACTTCGTGAGGAAACAAGAGGGATGGGATTTCAGGCCTCTGTCATGTGAAGTGTCACTAGCCTTGCTCGAAGGGATCTTTTTCAACTGCATCGGCTGCAGCAGTGCTACACCCAACTGTAACAGGAAGGTCTATAGATGCAGATAAGGGAGGTAGGGGTGTGTGTGTGTGTGTGTGTGTGTGTGTGTGTGTGTGTGTGTGTGTGTGTATGTTGATTTGAAAGTTAAAAGAGGACAAAACTTATCTAGAAACATACCAAAATGTTAAAAAGGGAGCAGTCCCTCTAAGAGTTAACTGCTGATAAAAAAAAGTTGATGCAATATTTTATTGAGATTCTCTAGGGTCCTAAAGTATCCTTTCGTAACTAGGGCTTTGTCTCATCCATGATGAAGGGAAAGGAAATAAAGCTGTGCCTTCCTCACAGACACAAAACATTGGCTCCATTTGTCAGTAGTACCCCCCCGCCCCCCCGCCCGCCCCAAGCATCTCAGCTTTGCAGAGGGGACATGAAAGGACTAAGGACATTAACTGATTGATGGACACTGAGCTTTCCAATGTTTTCTGATGATTCACCTTCTTAAGAACTAACGATTAAGAAGCATGAGAAAGTAGAGTATTTAAAAACTTAATATTTGCAAAATACAGAGAGATAAAACAGAGAAGAGACAGAGAGAAGAAGAGAGACCAAGAGGCAAGCTCCTTACAGACAAAAGCTCCTTAATCAACTAGGTCTCACACTCAGTCAATTACCATAACACATAAAACAGTCAAATATTTAATAAAAACACAGTCAGAACTTGACCTCCAATACTCATAGGTGCATTGTATGTATCAGGTTTCCCAGAAACAGGAGTAGTAAAAACAGATTATATATAAAGAAGTATTTTCCCTCTCCATCCAAGTAAACTCTTCCCCTGGTAACCACACAGCTGTTGCAGTAACTGTCTCTGGGAAAGAGGTCATGTGCTAACTTTCCATTAAGGTCCCTAACACTAGACAAAGGTTAATCATAAATTGAATTCTCCTTAACTTTCAGAAATTCTGAGAAAATAAAAGTCCATACCAGAAAACTGGGTCAATTAGCCAGACACTGTGAAGGGATCATAAGTGAGAGAGTTGAAACTGCTGGATTTTTAATTTTAAAGTCAGTACTGTGCAGCCTGGAATGCACTCTAGGTCGCAGCCTTCAGCACGTGCCCCTTGCAATCATGGCCACCATTTTTCTTTCACTGTGGGAAAGTGTCAAATCCTTTTTCTTTGTGTGTGCATATTTGAGTCACAGGAAATGGTCTTTACATTCCACTCACAGGAATGAATGAGGTGTGAGAACATTTTAATTTCACATAAATGCTTCATGTCTGTATCAGACTGAATTTGCTTTCGTTTCTCTTATGTAATTGCATTTAAAATTCTAATAATTATAATAGACATAGGTTCACTATGGAAAATTTGGAATGCAGATAACGAAAGAAGTGTGGGAAGCCATCAAAAGTCATTCAAAGAAAACTACTATTAGCATTTCCTATTGTTTGGAAGCCTTTTTATTAAAATTTGATTATAATTTTTTTCATTATTAAGGGTCCCCTTTATATACTCAATAAAAGTACCTAGGAAATAATTTATAATTTCATCATACATAATTCTGATAATTATAAATAGATCATTATGACAATGTTATAAGTTTTAGTTTAAATAAAACTTATTGTAATAAACAATAAGCAACGATGAAAACTGAGAAATAAATCTGAATTTGCACCTGCATAATTAGAGGCAATTAATGACAGTACAAACAATACTGGCCTTGGTTAAAGTCCCAGCTCTGGCACAAACCTATAGTGTGATGAAGAATGAGTTGCTTTACTGCTCTTTAACCCAGTTTTATCTGTAAAGCGAAGGAATCAAATTTTATCCCTAAGTCCCCTTCTTGTGTTAAAGTTTTCTGATACGAGGTAGAGTAGAGTCAACAGTTGAGCATTTCTTTGCTAGATATTACCCGTAAGGCAACCACTTCTAAATATTCAAATTATTATTTTCTGTTTTTCATTTATAGTTGAGCTTTTCCACAGGATCACTTTAATTCTCCATCAATAAAAACACAGCCAAAGAAGTCGATGTAAGAAGAGTTATTCTGCTAGTTATAAGTTCATTCATACTGTAAGCAGACTAAATTGAAATAGGACAGAAATGACATTTGAGCCACAATATAGTCAAGTCTCTTCCTAAAGCTGACAATCTATAACAACCTTAAGAACTCCATTTGTCTAAGAGAAGAATCATAGAATCAGTGTGGAGGACAGTGGAGCAGTAATATAACCTAACCTTGCCTTATATCTTGGATGGCAAATTCAAATGCATACAGAAGCCATCCATACAGGTAATGTCTCCTTATATCTGACCCATTTCAAACCCAATGACAAAGTGACAGTGGCTGGGGTAAACTGCAAAATACCTGCTCAATACAAAATACAAAGACCCACCAGATCACTGGCATAAGGAATGTGGGCACACCACAGCCAAATCTGATTTTCAAGAGAAACTAGCAGTCCAGCTCTGTGTGTGTGTGTGTGTGTGTGTGTGTGTGTGTGTGTGTGTGTGTGTGTCTGTAAATTCCCAAGCTTCTAATTTTGGCTCAAAGTTTTTTCTTCACTCTGTGGACCAAACAGCACAACAGTGGGCCACCAATTTGCAGATCTCTAACTTATATAGAAAAATTAACATCCTCCATTTTCTGGAATGCATGCTACGTAGGCATGCTACTGAAGCATTCAGGCAAAAAGTGGAAGGCCAAGGCAACCACCTGGCAAAGGGAGGACTTCATCTACAGTGCCATAAAACAAGCTCAACATTTAGACCCAATGAGATCAATTCTGAAAGTATTTCCTCCAAATAGCCACATGTTTCCTCACCTATAAATAAAATAACTGATGAGAATTGGGTTTTATCTGTAGGTGAATAAACATGCAGCTCTTTGGTTTACAGAGTTGGTACCATAAAGCCTATTATCAGTGTATGCAATTTCCTTGAATTCAGTTTGAACAAAATTATCCCAAAGCCCCTGATCCCCTCACCTCCACCTCCAGGCATGAGAAAGGAGAAGCATCATGGGAAGAGAGATATTCCACTGCTTGGCTGACATGCTAAACATCAGAACACTTGTCTCTCCTTCTCATTCCTATAAAAACATCTGTGCAAAGAGGGCCCAGCTGGCGTGCAAATATGTTCCATGATGCAGGCCAGCTTCCAGCCCCTTCCTATCACCCTTTGTCTTGTCTCCTTTCTGCCATTGTGCATTTCCCTTTTAAACATCTAATGCTTAGTGAAAAAAAATCAGTGTTAACAGGTTAAAAGTTAATGCGCTTCATCTGTTTTACCTCCTTCCATTAGTAAACTTAGACCAGTAAAGGGGTATTTGACACATTACCCGTTTGCCTATCTCCTCCATGGAAGACACTATGAGGGGTGCTCAAGAGCTGTTCATCAAAATGTCAGGCTCTAATTTGGTAAAATCATTACAACACCTGCTTTCTGGGAATTATTGTGAAATCTCACTCCTTTTCCCTTTGTGTACAGCCTGCTATTGGCCAAGAAATACACCCACTCATGACTTTTATTTATAGTTCAAGGCCTGTTTGGGATGGTGAGGAGAAAGGAATTTTCGGGAATCAGCTAGTGGTGAACAGTCCTTAGAAGATGAGGCTGAAAGGCTCTGAGACTTCTTGGGAAGGAAGCCTCCTGAGATTATCGGGTTCTTATAAAATTGTCAGGGACTTCTGAAGTTTCCATTAGTTCATACTCAGTAAGCGATGAGAACAGTTTCACCTGGAAACTATCTCAACTCCAGCCAAAGCAGCAAGCATCTGATATTCAGATAAATTTTTAAAATACAATGTGCAAAAAAAAAAAAAAAAAAAAGTAAGTCTGAAGTGCTTGAAAGTCAGAGAAGGCTCAAAATGGCAATCCTTTAGAGACCACAGAACTGGGGTTCCGGGAACCAAAGCTTATATTCAAGAGTCAGGTCTTCACCTATTTCCGCAGTCCATTTTCCTGCACAGTGACTCTCCTCTCTTACACTCCTCCCTGCTGGTTACCCAACAATACCCTCAGTAAAACGAAAATGTGGCCTTCTCAGCTCATTGAGGGATTTGAAGTAGTTTTTAATTCCAAAATTACTCATGCCTTTTTACCTACCACCTCTGCAGCTAGAAGGGATAAGAGCTAAAAGACAAGCCATAAACCCTGACGATTAAAAAGATGGAACTCTCCTGGAAATCAGCTGCTGATTTTCCTAAGAATGAACCATGCTATACTACCAATTAGCATTGTCATATGTAGCAAATAAAAATACAGGACACCGGTTAAGTTTGAATTTAAATTCAAATTCAGATAAACAGTAAATATTTTATTATACATCACAAATGTTGCAGGAACATTATTTATATTAAAGAATTATTCATTGTTTAGTTGAAATTCACTGGCCGTCCTATATTTTATTCAATAATCCTACCACCACCAATGGATTCAGGAGAATGGTTGGACTTTAGAGCCCAGTGGATTGAAGAAGAAAATTCATTCACCAAAACTAGAGAACAATAATTTTAAAATGTGGCAAGCTTTTAACGGCCACAAAAAGGTTGAAGCACCTATCTTCTCCTGCCGCTCTACAGTCAGCTAGCCCAGTGATTCTGCACCATGGCTACACATTAGAGCCACTAGGGAACAGGTAAACATCGCTGATTTTTACACCGTCCTGGACCAAATGCATCAGAATGGCATTTCTAAAGATGCTCATTTCTAATGAGCAGTCAGACTGAAAACCATTGTACTAAAAAAGCCATAAAGAAAAGCTGAAGTGTGATAGAGAGTGTGCATGACTGTTTTAGCCCAGGTTCCCAAACTCTGCTGCACACTGCATTCTCCCGGGGCTCTTGAAACATTCCTGTTGCCTGACACCCACCTCCAGGCATTCCAATTTAATTAGTGTTGGGTACAGGCTGGGCATCAGGAGTTGTAAAAGCTCCTCAGGTGTTTTAATGTAGGGCAAAGTTTGGAAACCACTCTGAAACTTACATACCTCTGTTTCTTAGGATGACAGCAGCACTAATTACTTTTGTGGGTGTAGGAATGAAATCAGACCTGCCAATCATATTTAAGAATAAATTAGATGTTACTTTTTAAGCTTATCTTTCTCATGTTGGCTGGGAGATTTAAACCCTATGAATGGAATGCTGTTTTCAAGAACTTAACTCTGCTTCTGTTTATAGGACACCTATTAACCCCTTTGCCAGGAGGTTTATCGGTGGGAGGATAATGGTCACCCAAGACCTTTGTAACTCCCTGCTTTCAATCAAAAATAACAATAATGATTACGTGCTGATATAATTCAGAGGCTTCTTTTGTGCATAGAATTTGCTTTACACACGAATGGATGGACTGACTTGGAGGGAAGAGCGTGATACCAACCTTTTGACTAATTCACAAAAAGGAAGAAAATAACCTGGGCTTTGCTACATTCAAATGTAGTCATAAGGAACACTGTATTCCTCTGATTTTTCTTACAAATTGCTAAATGCATAGTGATCCCTGGAACTGTTAGTCCTCCAACATTTAAAAGGTTACTCACCCCTAAGAAATTATTCATCTCTGATCTGACAGGAAGTGCAAGAGCATGACTTTTTAGTGCCAAAGCCAAGAGATCTGAATTTCCAAAGAAGCATGCTTTGTGGGAGGATATGGGCTTTACCCCAACTGGTTGGGTAATCTGAGAGCCAAAGGAAGACATGACTGTCAGAGAGGACACCTGACAAGTTCCAGAACTTCAGCTCAGGGAGGTATTTCACAAGACTGACCAATTTATCAAAAGCAGACAAATACTGCCAGCATGTGGTGTGTCATGGGGGAGTTCATGGGGTTCATTTGTGATGAAGCCAGAGTCTGAACATCCTGCTTGATAATGGAGGGGAAAATAAAATGATAAAACTATGACCAATACAAAGGAAAGCTTACGTCTAGTATCAGGGCTGCCTTAAGTTTTACCACCATGATAAGAAAAAAAGGAGCTTTCACTGTTTGTATAAGGTATGTAAAGACCATGAAACACTTTCTCATTTCTCATATTTTGAGAAAACTTTGGAAACATAAAATTATCTTTTACATACAAATAATTAACGTTTCTCATTACTGTGCTTTTGAGCCTTATTTATGTAGTTCATCATTTCATAACTAATGGACTTTAGGATTACTGACATTGTACACCCTTTTTAATATTTTCTAGTGTGAAGAGTAATAGGACAATAGGTGCCAGATTTATTTTGCAGGAAATAAATCAACCGGTCTAAGACATAATAAAATATTAGGAAAACGTGAATTTTAAAATTTTAAGTACATCAAGGATGGCTCTTCTTTTAAGAGAATTGAATACATGAAAGTCTATGTTGACACAAAAATCAAATTTACTTCAATTCAGCTTAGGATTCTATGCTTCAGAGGCCTCCCCAATAGGGTTGTTTTCTATACTAAGTTTTGGAGTACAATTTAAAGTGAAATTTTAATATCAACACATAAATTTTCAATAAAGAAATATTGGTTCAAGTGAGGGACACATATTGTCATAGGTGAAAGAAGCAATTAAAATTTCAGAGGGTATCAAATATCCTAAACTACTTATTTGGTATACTGTCTCTGAGACATTTAATTTGTTTCATGTAAACTCATGAATTAACAAATTTTCAGCATTTTTCACTGAGGATTAAGAACAGGAATTTTTTTTTACAAGTTACTTGACTTTGATCTCTCAAAAAGAGTTTATAGATTCCTCATGTAAATCAATGAATTGCATTTTTCCTTCATTCCTCAAACTTGACGTTAGCACTTAGCACGTCCAGTCACTATTATCACACTTGCTGGGAGAAACCATAGTGAGCAAAACATATATAGGCCTTTCTATCCTCAAAGAGCTTATAGTTCAGCGAGGGAGGCAGCCATAAATTACACAAATTACCAAGGCTAAGGATTCAGAAAAGGAGAGAGAGAGATTTGAGCTGAGACAGTGCTCTTAATAATAACAGCTACCATTTACTGACATTATGCTGTTGAAAAAAATATTAGCTCACTGAAACCATACAACTACCTACTGAATCAGGTACTTCGTATCCCATTTTGTACTTGAGAAAACTGAGGCTTAGACAGCTTAAGCAGTTTGTTAAAGGCAACTCACACAACTAGGGAGTAACAGAGCCTGCAAATGAACCCAGATGCTGCCTCCAGAACATGTACTGTATTCTTAACCATTAGTCATAGAGCCTCTCCAGGGAAAAGGATGAGATGGAGTATAATCGTCTGCTCAGGCTGCGATGAAATATTTAAACAACAGAAAAATTATTTCTCACAGTTCTGGAAGATGGGAAGTCCAAGATCAAGGTGCTGGCCCATTCTGTTTCTGACGAGGGCTCTCTTCCTGGTTTGCAGATGCGGCCTCCTCACTGTGTGCTCACATGGCCTTCTTTCTGTGGTGCACAGAAAGAGAGAGAGAGAGATCTCTCATTCTCTTCCTCTTCTTATAAGGTTACCAATCCTACTGACTTAGGGCTCCACCATTATGACCTTATTTAATTGTAATTACCCCCTAAAGCCTTAATCCCCAGATACAGTCATATTGGGGCTTAGGGCTTCACCATATGAATTCTCAGGGACACAGTTCCGTTGATAGCATAGAGTAAACTAAGTAAGAGAACAAGTGTTCCAGATAAGAAATAACTATGATTACAAATGACTAAGAGTGTAGGTTATAACAAATATGTGTGTTTGGCTAATTTTCTAGCTTAATCTAGCAACGTAACTGTACCTACCAACAGAATCCAATTTCTGTAACAGAAAATACCCTCCCTTCAGATAAAATATTTGCAAACACTGTCACCTAGTGGTAACAGGCAGGAGGTAGCTTATGGGCAAGTATTACTGAACAGGTGTATTCAGCTGCTTACTTGGGGGTGCTGACTTATCAATTTCCCCTTTTACTGTGTGCACTCCCAAGTTGCTTTTGCAAGGAATAAAATACATTACATTAAGCATTACAACATCAAGACAGTTGCCACATCTTTCCACTGAACACACACACACACACACACACACACACACACACACACACACACACACACAGTTTCAGCCTCTCAGAGAAAGGTCAGGACCCTAAATTTAATCCCATCCCACTTGAAGTTAGACCAAATACATGTGGGCTAACAGAACAGTGAGTAATATAAACCGTTAGTTGTATTCAGCAGTGTAGATTTGGGACACTGTGCTGGATAGAGTCTCAAACGGTTGAGTAATGTCACAAAACAAAAGGAATATGTAATGAGTACTGGAAAATAGGAAGTCATAGTAGCAACAACTACAGCTTTGTAACTAGTTGAAAAAATTAGGACACTAGTTTTTTGTTTGTTTGTTTGTTTTTATGTGCATATATACCAAACTACCTGGAGTCAGTACTATTCTTGGCAAGTAAGAATCATAATTGATATAAATATTCAGTCTTAATTCTAACTGGCTCAGGTGCTAAAATCACCTGAAGAAGTCAGCTTAACAGGGGCATAATGGTAACGGGAAGCGGTGCCAATAAAGGGATTACATACAAGCTCTTTGGATCCTTATTTTCCTCCACTATACATGAGGATCCTTCATTTAGGATAAACCTTCCTTCTGGTTCAACCAAAGTACTTTTCTCAGAGGAGCCATCACTAGATCCTCTCTCTGAAAGATAGCGACTTTCAATTTTAGCCTCGTCAAATCCTAAATGTCAAATCCTAAAAAGAATAAGAACTTGACAGTTTAATTAGTCCACTAACACTCAGATGTAAGTATCATTGAGTGCATTGGTTAATGACTAAGACTCTTTAAAACTCTTTATGTTAAACTCTTTGTAAAACTCTTTGTAAACTATGTAAAACTCTTTATGTTAAAACTCTTTATGTTGCAAGTAACAAGAAAATTCAAATTGAAGCCACTTGAGCGAAAAGGAAACAGTTCAGGGACATCTCAAGAAAAAGCGCATGTAGGGCCCACACAGCACCACCAGAACTCTTTTCTCCCTCACTATTTATCAGCACTGCTTTTGATTCCTTTGCAGGCTGACTTAAGCTTCATGGACCCAAGATGGCAGCTGGCAACTCTGGGCTGCAAAGTTCAAGTACAGAAGGGGTTAATAAAATCTAGTTTTCCAGCAGCCCCACAGAATTTGTCATTTTATTTCATTGACTTAGATTCAGTCACACCTCTGAACCAATTACATAACAACAGTGATGGGATAATCTAAAGCTGAAGGGCACTATCAATTTTAAACAATCCACATGGCTGAAAATGGAAGGAAAGATGAATTACCCAAAGAATAATCAACATGCTTTTGGCAGGAAAAGGAGGAGAAAATTGATGCTGGGATGGTAACCAATAGAAGCCCACAATATTGGAATGGTGCGCCTTTGCTCCCAGTGAGGGTTGCACCTATTCAAGGTGAAAAAACGTATACCGTGTTTCCCTGAAGATAAGACCGGGCCTTATATTAATTTTTGCTGCAAAAGAAGCATTAAGGCTTAAGTTCAGGGGATGTGTCCTCCTGAAAAATCATGTTAGGGCTTATTTTCCGGTTAGGTGTTATTTGGGGGGAAACACGGTAGCACTAGGGCGTGCGTAGAATTTCAGCTGATGCTCTCCATAGCACAGCCAGGAGAGACTGCAGAGTGGGTTATTACCCTCATCATCACTATTAGTCAAACCTGCCTCCTGCTACAACTATTCATTTTGATATCAAAATACCACAGGAGCTGTGACAGTTCAATTGCCTGATCTCTTCTCAGATGGCTCTTCTATTTCGTTTGTCAGATCCTTATTCTCCTCCCGTTCAGTGAATCAGGGCAATTACTGAAGTCCTGCACGTACTCCTCTCCTCCTCTCCCCTCTCTCTGACCTTTTCTTGATCTCAGCCATTCTCCAGGTTTCAGTGACCACAATCTTGAGTGTAACTTCCAAAATGTCATCTCCTGGCCCATCTTATGAATCATGGAACTTTGTAAATCAATCCAGTTCTCATTTGCAAACTTTGTGTCTCAGAGTCCTGGGTTTGTTCTTGCTTGATGCCAAAAAGACTAGGTGGGAGTTTTATTAAATATATGAAGGAGCAAGAAGTCTAAGCCACACTCTGAGTAAAGGTTTACTGTTTGGTAAATACCCCTCCCACTACATGCTAAGCTCCTTGAGGACAGAGACTATTCCCCTGTGGTACCCAAACCAAATTTAATCAGTAAGTTTTTGTCAAAATACACACAGCTTTCACTGCAATGCAACTCTCCCTTCTACGCCTTTTCTGATAACCAATCCTCTCATTTCCACTAGAACAGGTACAGGGAAAGAATGATGGCTAGCGTACCATAGCCATCTATCGCAGCTTTGAACAGCTATGATACGTATTAGGAATTGCTATTAGGAATTGCATTGGTGTGTGTGTGTGTTTGGTGGGGGCAGGGGGGTTGTTTCCCAGCATGAAAATTCCCTTCCTATGCTTGGTGAACTCACCTTCTGTGTGAGGAGGCAAAATACAGTCTCTCATGGTGTAAACTGACAATCACAGATAAGTGCTTTTTTCCTCTGAGTTTTGACAGTTAATGCTTGGGATGCGGACCTCACCTGGGTATATGGACCTGCATCTGGAACTGTGACTCTTAAGCAATTTACCTAAACACGCGGGGACCAGCTAGAATTCATTCCACTTGTGACATCTCGCTTGTGACGTCTCGTGTCCAGCGGTGGCAGTTCTCTATTCGGACAGGTCCTAAAGAATGATCTTAATCATGACATGGGGAGCTTCTGTGATTTTGCTAATCGCCTCTTGGACAGACGCAATAAACCCAGACCAATTCTTTATGATCTGGCCTACCTCAACCAAAAACAGACGTCTGCAAAGGAAATTGAGAAGAGGAAAGAAAAAAAAAAAACACACACACGGTGTGGCATCCCAAGACCGACTGGCAGACGCCCCGAGAGCAACCGACTGCCAAGTGTCAAGAGACGTGAGGACTAAAGGATGGATTTTGTGCGACAGCACTCACTGGTGACTTGAGAAGAAGCCTTTCCTTGGATGGGCAGGGACCACAACCTGAAGTGGTAAAACGTTAGGATAAAAGGTAAGAACATGAAGACACCAAGTGTAAACTTTGTGTTTCCTTCCCCCTCCCGGGAATTTTGTTATCAAGGGAGGTGACTACAGAGGGTGGCAGGTGACTCGGGCCAAGGGAGGTTAGCACGATTTTTTGCGATGGGAGTCGTGACAGCATGTTTTACTTGTCGATAGGAAAGATCAAACAGGGAAGAAAAAACAACAACGAACGATGAAAAAGAGAGGAGACACGGCCCCGTCCGTCCGCGGGCCAGAAAAGACAGGCGCAGACGCACGTGGTCCGTCAGCCGCCGCTGGGGCTCGGCAGCGCCTCACACGCGTCGGCAGCGCCTCACACGCGTCGGCAGCGCCTCACACGCGTCCGCAGCGCCTCACACGCGTCGGCCGTCAGGCTTTCCGAGCGCTGCAAGGTTTGCAGAACGCATCGCTATCAGACTCGCGAAACGTAAATTCATGACTTAAACACAGGCCGGCGCTTGGACTCGAGCAGCGCACCGCGATCGTTCAGATTCTCCTTGTACCACGTGGCCCACAGGTCTCCTCTCCGGGCCTTGTCCCCCGCGAGAAGAACGGGACAGTAGGGCCTAGGAACGCGCCAGGCTGCTGCGCTGCGACGGCCCGTCAGGCTGAGCTCCGCCCCGGCCCACAGCCAGGGCTCCGGGGCGTTAAGGCCACTTTAACGGTCAGTGTCCCGTACAGGCACCTGAGAGCGTGACTCGGGATGCTTGTAGGCCCTGCCCCATGACTCAGATTCCGGGAGCAACGAGCCCTCGGCGCACACCCTGGCCAGCCCCCGGGAAGGCCGTGCGAGCCCCGCACCACTCCCACTCGGCACTCCCTAGTGCCTCACCTTCTAGGGACACCATCTCTCCAGAAGGGACTGTCGTTTAAAAACAAAAGAACAACTACAAAAACCCTCAAAACCGAAACCAAACAAACCAAAAAAAAAAAACACCAAACAAAACCAGGCAACTCGAAGCAGACACCTGGAAGACACCCAGGAAACCAACTCTGACTAAAGCTGACGAGACAACGAATGACAAGCCGGGCTCCGCCACGCCCACAGCGCTGCGCTGGCACCTGCGCAGTCGCACGAGGTGGGCGGGGCACGGGTGTAGGTTCTCGCTGTTTCCTTCCCGGGCGGCTGGGGCGGAACATCTCGTGAGAAGTGCACGTTCTCGCGGGAACTGCATTCAAAACGCGGCGGCGCTTCCCCGGGAGCCGGCTGAGGGAGCCGGCGGACGTCTCTGGCGGAGGTGGTTGGTCGTCCTCACGGACCTGGGCGCGGGGCACTCCCGCCTCCTGCACCAGGGGAAAGGAGTGAGAGAGAGGTAGAGGCCAAGGAGAGACGGGAAGTGCGTGTGCAGAGGAATGGCGGGGAGCAGCGTGGGCAGGGCTCGGGAGACGCGAGCGGGGCCTAGGGGAAACTGGGGCCGGGGCTCCGCCGACGCCCGGAGCCGGGGCAGCTCCCTCCGCGGAGCCCTGGGTTCTTGTAAAGGAGTCGAGCGGCTCTCAGCTTTCCGTCGGGCCGCCTGGCGGCCCCCGGGCTCCTGCCTAAATGTGGGTGGGGGGCCTTCCCAAGATGACGGACACGAGGCCCGCGCCGTGCGGTGCGGTAGCCACTCGCCCCGTGGGGCGGTTGGAAGGAGAAACGCTCTGCAGATAAAATACACGCCGGGTCGCGAAGACGCCATAAAAAGTAACATCCCGTCAGTAATTTTTATAAATATGATATGTGGAAACGGTAACGTGTTGGGTGTGTTGGAGGAAGTCAAATATTATTCCGGGGACGTCCACCTGTATCTGTGCGCGTGTGATTCCTTGAAAACGAAACGTCACGCAGGCAGCTCCCTACGTTCTGTTTCTGCGGACCGCGCTTTCCCAGGCACCTGCTCACCTCGCGGTCACCCCTAAGTGCTCGTCACCCTTCGGGAGGGTTAATCGTCTCAAGAATCCTCTGAGTGCCCGTATTGGATTGATGACAACACGAGACATTAAATAACTTGTCCGAGTTCAGGTCGCCAGTGAGTCATGGATGGGGGCCAGGAACACGGGCAGCTTCATTCCCAGAACTTCCCGTCTCCTCGGTGCCTGGTGCTCGCTGTTCCCGGGAAGTTAGGGGCACCAACCAGGCTTTGCAGCGAGACCCCGGTTCCCGTTTCACTTCGCCGCTTATTAGCTGACAACCCTTGGGCAAGTTACTTAACCTTTCTGTGCCTCAGTTTGCACATGTGTAAAATGGGCGCATGCCTTCTATTTCATGGGGTTGTTGAGAGGGTTAAATAAGAAAGTATGCAGCGCACCGAGCACAATGTCTGACGCATATTAGCTGTACTTGTCATTCCACCCCTCTACCTTTCTTTGCAGATTGATTAACTCTTACCCACTAGACCTCTGCTGAAAAGTCGTTTCCTCAGGGAACTCTTGTCCATATCCCCCCTTCCTCACCCCCACCCACTACCCAGATTAAGACAGCTCCTCTGTTATTGGCTCCGATAGCACCAGGCATCCCTCTTGCACTTATAACACTTGTTTTGGGTTTTTGTTTGTTTTTTTGCTTTGTTTGATTTTTGTCTCACATCAGGTAATAAAATTGTCAGACATTCTTAGAACAAGAACGTAAATTGACGGCTTAAAAACTCAGGAAGAAAATCTTTCATACTATGTTTTTACATGGCAGTAGTATTGGAAACTATATGTATGCTTTCATTGATGTCATCGTATGGAGTTTTTTGTTTCAGCTTAAATATTTTTATTTTCTCTATTTACAGTAGACGGGAAATAGGAAAAAGTTATGGAGGCAGATATAATCTCAGGTCTTCGTTGTAAGCTCAAAGAGGTTGAAGAAGAGCGACTAAAAGCTGCGCAGTATGGTTTACAACTAGTGGAGAGTCAAAATGAATTGCAGACGCAATTAGATAAATGTCGTAATGAAATGATGACCATAACTGAGGTAGGACTCTAGACTCCTGTTTACAAGGATGTGCTTAGCTATTGAAGATTTGTGTTATCTAGCAATTATTATTAATATTATTTTTATTCTTTTCCAAAGAGTTTAGATCTGGTTTCCACCCACCCTGATCCCCAATAAAGGGGAATGAACTAAATGAATTCCTAATGCTCTTTCTGACCCAGTGTGTTCTGAGTTTGAAAAAATCAAGTTATAATCGCTTTCTTCACCACATATTGGATTTTGGATTTTGGATTGTCTGCTCTCTTCCTAGGTGACCTCACTTGTTTTGTAGCTTTAGATAACATTTGGGTGCCCCATGACACTACACCATTTCCTTAGTTCTCCCCTAATGTCTAGACTTATGTATTCAATTGCCCGCTAATAGACATCTCAATATAAGCAGACAGAAGAGTTGATTCCCTGCCCACTAACCAAACATTCTCTTGCAGTTTTCTTTAGCTTACTTAGTAAATGTACTAACATCCATCCAGTTGTGTGAACCAGTAGTTTTACTCAATATCTTTCTGTCCTTTAGTTCTCATTTAATCCACTAATAAGCTCTAAGAACTTGACCTACATTCATTTATACTACTGCCACTGTACTCCAGACCACTGTCATCTCTCCCCTAGACTGCTCATGTACCTTTGAGCCAGGTTGCCTGCTTCCCTTACTGCCATTCTTACCATTCATTCTTACACAGCAGCCAAGTGGTCATTGAAGAATATACAAAAGGTCATGTCACAGCCTTGCTAAAAATGTACAATGGCTTCTTGATTATATTTACAACAGAATCTGAGCTCCTTACATCGTTGTGAAGGTCCCTATGTGATCTCACCCATGCCAACCTTTGACCTCATCTCAAACTACTTTCCCTTGTTCTTAGCTATATGTGTCTTAACCTTATGGGCTTCACATGAGCTCTTGCCTCCATCTGAGTTGTTCATACCCCACTTGCATGGATTGAACTCACAACCTTCAGGTTTCTTTTGGATGTCACCTCAGCAGAGAGGCCTTCCCTGACTATGTGTTGTAAAGTTGCCATCATTTACTCTCTTAATTCTCTGCAGTATTAATTATCTCCAGATTATAAGCACCATGAGACAGGGAATTTTGTTTTGTTCACTGCTGTATCCCTAATGTCCCTAATGTCTGGCACACATTTATTGAAAGAATGAATAAATCAGTTTTATTTAGTAAATGCTCAGTAACATACGTGTATGTAAATTTTCATATCAAAATTTAAATATAGCAGGTAAAAATAACTAGAGGTAACTCTTAATTTTTCTTCATTTAATCTAGTTTTATTTTATTTTCTTAAGACTTGTTGAAGGAGTTTGAACTGATGCCCCTTTTGTCTTTAAACTTTGTCAATAAGCGAAAGTTCTGTTAATACTCCTTTTGTCTTAACACTGTATTCATTCAAATGGTCATTTGTGAACATTCTCAGATGACTACATTCTAAAAGTAAGGACTGAGTTAGTATTTCACTTTCCACATAGTCCACTGTTTGTTCATTTTATTGAGAGCTACAGGTAGGACAAACCAAGTCGTTCTCACTAGGAAAACATCAGTGCTATTAAATTTTTTTTTTTTTTTCCTGGCAGAGATTACTTGACACATTGACTTGCCATGGAACACTTTGCTTCGTTGACAGGGCATAGAAGCAATTTTCATATCCCTAGCATGGATTTGAATGTAGTCTCAAAATACACCTTGGAGTTTTTTAACACTGATTAGCTACAAAGTTATTCCAGATTTAACATGTAATTGTTACATAGAAAGCAGCAAATGTGTAAAACAGGAATGAGACAGTTAAAGGTGAGAACTGCTTATACGTGGCTTTAAGTTATTATATTTTTATGCAACTGAATTATAATTGTTTCCTTTCAGAATTATGAACAAGAAAAATATACTCTTCAGAGAGAAGTTGAGCTCAAGAGTCGAATGCTAGAAAGTTTGAGCTCTGAATGTGAAGCTCTTAAACAAGATCAAAAAATGCACCTGGAGAAATTAGAAGAACAATTGAGCAGAAGTCATGGACAGGAAGTGAATGAACTGAAAAATAAGGTTTGGATATCTATGCATTTCAGAACAAAAATGGTCCATGTTTATGCAGCAATGTGTAAACTTTAGTTGATGAAGCTTTTCTTAGTACCATCTATGCAAACTAGCTGACGTTAGGATCATGAGCTTATTGTCCTAATGTTAGGAGTTGGAACACTGTAACACTCTACTAATTAAATACGATTATTTCACTTTGGTAACCGGATATTTGTTACCAAGTTTTAGTTTAGTGACCAGCATGACCTCCTTGCTTATGGTGCATAGTATGGCAGCCCTTTTTCACATAGACTAGTCCCCTAGCTTTCTCTACAATTAGTAGTACACTCTGTAATTTCACAAAAGAAACCAGTAGCTTCTTGTAAGTTAATGTACATTAGAATTGATACTTTATAGTTTATTGAAAATAGTACATATTATGCAATTCTTATGACGTCTCCATAAGGGAGGTTCCATTATTATCTCCATACAATAGACGAGAAAAACCAATATTTAATCAAATTAAGTTATAGAGCCAGAAATTATCTGTCAAAGTTTGAACTGAGCCTCTCCGATTCACAAGCCTGTATCGCTACACTTAATCCAACAATGCATTATACTGGTTCCATTACAAGCATGCATACAAAATAAAAGGTTGTTCAGTGATTGTCCGTTTGTTTTTGACATCCTTATCTGCATAGTGCCCTGAGGTTACCTCTAAGGAATCCAGAACTTTAATCATAGCTCCTCTTTGTATAGAGTCCATACTTTTCAGAACTTGCACTCAAAATGTGCCTGACTTTTGTCCTGATTTCTTAGAAGCCTGTTTTCTAATTTTCAGTGTTGATGTAGAATCTTTTAAGATTTTTCCATATCTGTGTCTCATCTATACTATTACTTAATTTCTCATTAAGTGGACTTTTCAAGTCTTTTCTCATTTTAAGTAATGTTATCAATGAAATTGCATATTTGAGCTGGTTATATTTTTTCTTAATATGCAGTACAAATGTTACTGTCAAAATAAATGTTGTGTAATGCTTAGAATCATCTTGCATACCACTCTGGTAAATAATAATCCAGCTTATCTGAAACTAACCTTAGTTGAGACGTCAGTGACTGGTAATGATGCATTCGTTTTACCCCTGGGTGTTATGTTCATTTTATCAGTAGCTTTCAAAGAAATAGAGTAATGTAGGAAATATTTAGGTACTGAGGCAAAGCCAATTACAGAAATGGTTTTTGGATGGAGCAAATACTAAATCAGTCAAAAAATATTTTCAGTCTTACTGATGTTCTCAGATCACTTGTGCCCCAAATTTGGAGCTTTTATGCTATCTTTCTTTCACTTCTCACATTTAATCCATCAACAAGTTCTAAAACTTGGCCTGTAAAACCTGTATCTGCACGACTACCACTAGTAGAAGAAATGTCCAGATCGCCATCAGCTTTCTCCTAGATTGCTACTGTGGTCCTCTGTCCAGGTAGCCTGTTTCTATCATTGCTGTTTATACCATTTATTCTTCACACAGCAGCCAAAGTGGTCAGGAGTCCAGACCTACTCTGGTTACTTATATGGATTATTTGAATGTTTAAAACTCAAGGCATGTTAATGTCTATTAAAAGATAGCTAGCTTTGGCCAAACAGGAAACACCAATAATCTCATCATGCAGTAAGTTTGAGTCAATCAGTGATGTTTTTTAGAAAGATCCACATAGACATTCCGCTGAAATTTTTATTTCATCATGAAACTAGAAGTGGGAAAACAAGGTAAGAGGCTCTTATTTTTTAAATAGAAAATAAATATCAGGATATATTCTAAGAATGTTAAAACCCTGTTGAAGATAATTTAGTATAGATGATAATTATGACCCTGGACATCAAGCAATAGCTTTTCATTAATAACAGAAGCCATTTAGTGAATACTGGGCATGGTGCTGAATGTTTTACCCACCCAGTCTCAATTGTGATGGTGGTACAGTCATTTACTAGTTTTACACATGAAGAATGAAACTGAGACAGGTTAAACCTAGGCCTGACTCTGAAGCTTCACCTTTCTGCTATAAGTTTGTTCCCTTTGAAGCTATACTCATTTTGCCAAGATTTGGAACTATGTGGCATTTTAGAAAGAGTTATTAAATAGTTTTGTTCAGTTTGACTATCTTCAAAATAATTATCCTGCAGAGAAGTTTGTACTGCAGCTTATGTTCTGATACCCTTTGTAACCTGATTTATAAGATTGTGATTTTTTTTTTACTTTAGTTAGAAAAACTGAAAGCGGAATTAGATGAAGCTAGGCTTAGTGAAAAACAGCTGAAGCACAAAGTAGATCATCAGAAGGAACTCCTCTCTTGTAAATCAAAGGAAATGCAGATAATGTCTGAACGTGTACATGAAAGCATGTCTTCAGAGATGCTGGCTCTTCAAATTGAGTTAACTGACATGGAAAGTATAAAGGTAATTTTTATGGCATATGCGTTCTCAGGTTTTGTTTTTTTTACCTTGCCTATTTTTTACATGTTTTTGTAATAATCCTTATGAGCTTCTTTTAAGGCCGAAATTTTTTTTTGGCCTAACTTTGATCTAACTAATTAAAAAATGTTTTACAGAGTTTTTAAGTGAATTACTTCATGCATAATAAAGCTTTAGAGCACATAATTATATAAGGTAAAATTTACCTTTAGATTAATAAAACCTCTGGAAGAATTTAGAGACATTTGCTCTGATCCTAGTTTGTGTCATAAAAGCCTGATGTAAAACATTGGTCCCTTGGAAGTTGATATGCGTATGAACGTAGTTGTTTTCATTGCAGGCTGAAGTTAATTAAAAATTAAAGCCTTAAATTCATAGGAAAGAAAGTCTCTAGAGCCTTTTATTTGGTTCCCTGCTGAAAAATGTAATGATTTTTATTATTTTATTACGCACCTTACAACCTTTAACTGGTTTTTCTAGTTTTAGGTGTGAATTACTGCTTATAGGTAAACTGAGCAGCTGCTAAATGATTATTCAAGAGATTTTCCTCTTTTTCAATTCCTATTAAATAGACCACCCTCAACGAAGAAGTGAATGAACTACAATACAGACAAGAACAACTAGAACTTCTTAATTCTAATTTATTGCGCCAGGTAGACCGGCTTAAAGAAGAAAAAGAGGAACGAGAGAAAGAAGCAGTTTCTTACTACAATGCCTTAGAGGTATTATGATTGCAGTACCATCTTCTTTTCCAATTTATAATAAGTTATTTTCTTGCTAATCTAATTTCTATTAGCTAAATTGTTTTGTTTTGAATTTAGAAAGCTCGTGTAACAAATCAAGACCTTCAAGTGCAATTAGACCAGGCACTCCAGCAAGCCTTGGATCCAAATAGTAAAGGCAACTCTTTGTTTGCAGAGGTACTTAGAAACCGTCCATTGATTCAATTGGCATTTCACTTAATACAAGCGTAATTAAGCATGTTAATATTTTTTAGGTGGAGGATCGAAGGGCAGCAATGGAACGTCAATTTATCAGTATGAAAGTCAAGTATCAGTCACTAAAGAAGCAAAATGCATTTAATAGAGAACAAATGCAAAGAATGAAGGTATGGAATTATCACCATCAAAGGTTTAATAAACCTATTCCGTATGAGCATATACAAGTGTATTAAAGAAAGCATCTTTTCAAGGAGTCTTCTTATAAAGTTATTTCTAGAACGGCATGATTTTAGAAAATGAGTATTTTTAAATTGAGCGAAAGATTCATATGTATTTTATTTTTTTAAGTCTTGTTAGTGAAGATTTAGTAATAGTATATTTAGTATCCATTGATTGATTGATTGATTTTTTTGTTTTTTAATAGTTACTGATCTTGCCAGAGAGGTATAAATCTTCTGTGGAGTGGGGGACGAAAAGAATTAAATGTTTTTATTTCCTGCTGTTGACTTGGTGTCTTTTGAGCATAGCCCTAAGGTTTCTGCTTCAACTAAAACTAATTCTGACACTCTTCAGTTCTTCCTCTAAGGCTTATTTATAGGGTGAAATTTGAATTTCCTTTCCTTGCAGTTCCCCAAGTCAAGCATATAGGCCCTTTTAATTGTAAGGGTTTGTTGGCCATCCTTTTAGTCAAACAGGAGGTAAGAGAAAAACATGTGGAAGTTGGAAAGATTGCAGAATTATGTCAGCCCTTAGAATCCTGATTCCTGATCTGTTATACCTAATCTCTCCTAACCTGGTAACTTAAAGTCTGGAAGGCTTCTTGCCTTTTATTTAAGAGATTTAGCAAAGAAATAGGAAAAGTGAGTGATTAAACCTTGGTGTTAGATGAATTTGGGATTGAATCCTCATTCTGTCACTTGGTAGCTGTGTGAACTTGGACAAGTAGTTTTACTTTTCACAGCATTGGTCACCTCATCTGTAAAGTGGAGATGATAGAAGCTGCCTTTTAGAATTGTCCTGGAGTTAAATAAACATAGAAAGATGCTTGCATGGTGCTTGGCAAGTAAGGAAGTGCTGACTTAATATACAATAGCTGTGGCTTTTATTTCTTAGGAGTTTGACCATGCTGCCTGGTTTACTGAGTCTCTCCACTATCTGGGAATAATTTCTTCGTAAATGATTCTTACATTTGCTCTTTGTTTCCTTTCACTATTTGTTGGGCTACTACTGCTGTTAATCTCCTAACGTTCCCATCATGTCCGAAACTGTCTTTAGACAAAAGTAGCATACTGTATCTTCTTAGGCTAAATGTGTCTAGCCTCCATTCTGAAGAAGGAACAAAAGATAGATCTTAAGAATGTTAAAAGTCGAATTACTCTTTCTTGTAGCCATACCTGCACCCACATGTCATTGCTTGCTTTACTTAAAATAATATTTAAACTAACACTTTTTTAGAACTCTAGAAATTTTTGAAGGCAGAAAGAAATTCTAGGTTTAGATTTTAGTTAATTTCCTTTCAATTGCTATGAAATTCTAGGTTTAAATGGAGTCACACATAATTAGGTAAGTTGATTGCTGCTCTTAAATGTATATGTATATTGAATATTTTCTGAATATCCTTAGACTGCTTTTTACCCTTTGCTTTCTATCCTTGTGCTTTGTGAATCTCACATTTGTGAATATGAGTAGCTTAATAATTTCCCCCACTTAATACTATTGAAGTTAATTAAAATTTTTGAGGAACCCCATCAGACCCTCAATGACAATGCCTATGACGAGTAGAGTACAGCGGTTGGCCAGATTATGAGTTAAGTGACATCCTTGCAGACCACTGCCATGCAGTTCAGTTATGTTTCACCGAAGTACAAAGGTTTGTTATGGACTTCAGATATCACTCATAAGTAGTCAAAACAAGTAACTAAATTTATTGATATAAGTGTTTTCAAATTATTGGATTATTAGACTAGAAATAGCTAATTAGTTTAATTTCCAAAATGAGTTCAGAGTAATATAGTACAAAATATGAATTATACCAAAAATATGGTTATCAGAATCTTCCTCTTCCCCACTTACTTTTATGGGGGTGGGTAATTTTTCTTCTTCCAGTTACAAATCGCCACATTGCTACAAATGAAAGGGTCTCAAACTGAATTTGAGCAGCAGGAACGGTTGTTTGCCATGTTGGAGCAGAAGAATGGTGAAATTAAACATCTCTCAGGTGAAATTAGAAAACTGGAGAAATTTAAGGTATGTGTAACATCTTTTAAAAACACAACTAAATTTTGGTTTGACTATCTAATACTTTTAACTTCAATAGGTTTCTTTATTATATAATTAACTTATAGTTTCAGTTGAGGTTGACCAATATTTAAATTAATTTTTTCTCCTAGTTTATTTTTTCTTTTTACTGATTTTGACTGTTACTTCTTTTAGTAGAGCCAGCGTAAACAAACCTCCCTCATACTTATTATTGTGTGTAAGTTATAACTCAAAGTGCCTGTATCTTTAGAGTTTGACTCAATGAGTTTTAATGTGTCTCTTTTTTATCAGCATTACATGTACAAATACTCCTGAGCTTAATGCAAAGGGAATCATTCATTATATACTCTTTTGTTTCTGTCTTCAACTCAACATTATGTCAGTGAGACTTGTTCCTCATGTTGATTGTTATCAGTAATTGATTAATTTTCAGTGCTGTCCACCTCCGTTTTCTAATGAAAGCACAGTAGGAGCTTTGGTCACATCCAACATTATGTGGCAATTGGAATTTATAGAAGTCTTTAATAAACTATTTATAAAACTTATTTTGAAATAAATTCAGATTCCCAGAAAAGTTGTAATTCCTTCCTCTACACTCTTCACCTACATTCCCCAATGGTCAATTTTACCATATTTGCTTTTATATTTCTGTCTCTCTTCATGTGGGTATATTTTTATCTTAAACATTTGAGAGTAAATTGCAAACCAGATATTCTTTTTCCCTGTAAGTTGCACCTCAGTGTTACTGAAGTTCATCCTCTTACATAACCACAGTACAATGATCAAAATCTGGAAATTAACATTGATACATAGTACGAGCTCAGCTGCCTTTTACATTTTACCAATTACTGTTAATGTCCTTTATAGCAAAACAAAAATACCCCAAATGCTTTCCTTACTAGGGTCCAGTCCATGATCACACGTATTTAATTGTCAAGTTTCTATAGTCTCCCTTAACCTGGAACAATTATTCTGTCTTTTTATGTCTGTCATGACTTTGACATTCTTGAAGAGTAGCCAGATACTCTGTATATTGTCCTTTATTTTGGGTTTGTGTGAAGTGACTAGAATCAGGCTACTGTGTTTCCCCGAAAATAAAACCTAGCCAGATCATCAGCTCTAATATGTGTTTAGAGTCAAAAATTAATATAAGACCCGTATCATATCACCTCATGTCATATCATATTAAAATAAGACCAGGTCTTAATTTTTGCTCCAAAAGACACATTAGAGCTGATGATCTGTCTAGGTCTTATTTTCGGGGAAACATGGTATGCATTTTTAACAGAATACTATAGGAGTAGCTTTTTTTTCTATGTGTTTTCTTGGCTATTCTTGCATGTTTGTTTTTCTCTGTGAATAAGCTCCAAAAAAAAGCTTGTTGATATTTTTAATTAGAATTACATTACATTTATAAATTATCTCAGGGAGCACAGCTACCTTTTCACTAATGAAAGCTAAAGTTTATAAATGACATTTTTTAAATGTTAACCTCTTAGGCAATCTAAATTGTAGCTATTAGTGTGTTATAAAAATTTAAGTTTATGTGACTTTATTTCTTTCTTTTATAAGAACTGCTGAAAGGACTACCATTTTGGTTAAATTTCCGGTTCATGTGGCTCACCCGTGGGCTCAGCACTATACTTTGAAAATTATGGTTTTAGGAGGTTTTGACCTGCAATCTTTTAAATTGTTCACAAGTTTTTAAGTAGATTTATACTTTTTTTCATCCTGGGGAAATTATGTAGAGATTCCATCAGAATCTCAGAAGAGTGGGCACCAAAAAGTATCTCTACTCTTTTTCATATTTTCCTAATTTTAGGCTTTCTCATAAAAGCCTTAAGTAAACCCATCGAGTATGTATTTCTTCCATTTTAAAAGGAGCGGGAAACCAGAGGATACAGGTGTGGTTAGGAGCATGTGCTTTGGAGATAGACCTGGGTTCAGAGTCTCTCTTCTCAGTTTACTTGCCTGTGGCATCTTAAACCTGTGCCCTTATGGGCCTGAAAAGACTGCTCATTCTTGTACCTAGTTCAGAAGATAAAGTTACATGGCTCTTGCTTAGCAAAGTAGCTGCTTGTGATAAGTATCTAATAAGTGGTAGCTGATACTATTAATAAACATATACTAACCTAATTTGTTATTTAAGTAATAAATATTGGTTTCTCTAGAGTTTATATGAAAGTGTGGAATCGAAGCCTTCAGACAGCACTGATGCTCTGAAAGATAATACCTATTACACAGATTTACTTCAGATAAAGCTTCACAACTTAAGGTGAGTGTTGGTTGGGTGCAAAGATGGGGAATCTTTTGACTTGTTTATAATAAGTAGGATTAGAGACTACAGATTTTAGTTTTAATATTGCCAAAAGAAAATTCCGTAAAAGAAAGGCAACAAAATATCTTTGGGCAGTTAATGTGTTTTATTTAAGATATAGTTAATGCTGATTATTGAAGAAAAAATACTTTTAATGAGTAATTAAATATTTTTATTTCTTTGTGTTTAGCTTTTTAGTTTGGTAAGAACTATATGAAAAGAAGTTTAACGTAGAAAATGTTCTTATAATCTAAATTTTCAATAATAAATAGCACGTAATTTTAAACTTAAAAGAATTTAGTTACACATGCATAAACGTGGAAAGAATAGTTTCCCCCCTTTTGTCCATTTCCTTTAAGGCATACTTGAGATTTTTTAGTGTTTTATTTAAAAGTGCCATTGTTAAAGCTTATTTTGTTTATTGTTACTTTGTTACTAAAAACCCCATGGAAATGTATTTTTTGACCAAGAGTTCAAATGTAGAATAAAAGATATTCGCTAACAACTAAACATATTTATGTTATTTTAATACCTTTTGTCCTCCCCCCCTTTTTAAATTAATATAGCAAAGAAAATGAAAGCAATAAAGGTGAATTGTCCATACAGAGAATGAAAGCATTGTTTGAGAGCCAACGGGCTCTAGATATTGAGCGAAAACTTTTTGCCAATGAACGATGCCTCCAGCTTTTCCAGAGTGAAAATATGAAACTGAGAGCTAAAATAGATGAGTTAAAACTGAAGTATGAACCTGAAGGTATGTATGTCTCATATATTTTGTCTTTTAAATCATGAGAAGCTCTGAGAGTTCATACCAATTATTTTTTTACTTCAGCTTTATATGCAAATCCCATTGCAAACTAATTTGTAGCTATGTAATCTCTATTTACTAAAAAAAATATTGCTTCAAAATGGGTAGAAAAATTAAGAGAACTGGGTACTAGGTGTGTATGAATATAACAGGTATTTTTTGGGGGTATCTAGTAGAACTTGACATTTGAGACTTTGCCGTTTAAGATTGAAGCGTTGTACGTAATACCAAAGAGTCAATTTTGTTGAGGCAGTGATGTTTGGAAATTCTATTAGTTAATACTGTTTATAAAAAACCTAAAATTATGGAAACTTAAACAAGATAGGTAGTTATTCCTCCCCCTGATAAGCGTCTGGAGGAGGCATTCACATTCCGAGGCATTCACCATTCCGAGACTGGTCAGAATGTCAGGATGTAGGCTTCATTCCCGTTGTTGGTCATTATCCATCTTGAGCGGAATGTAGTCATGACCCCTCCTGCCTACGAGAAAAGTTGAGAAATGCAGTCTTGATTCTCAGGGTTCAGGTTCCCAACTACGTCTTGGGGATTCTGTCGTTAAGGAAGAATAGTAGGACAGATATTAGAGGACAATTAGCAAGTAGAATCACTGAGATAGGAAATAGCCTAACCATACAGGCTGTGCATCTCACACACTAAAAAGAGAGATGTTACTGTATATAAATTTAAAAAAATGAAAGGCCAAAGTCTAAGAATGTGGTGGTTCTTGGACCAAAAAAAAAGTGTTATTACAAGTTTTAGGTTATAGTTTTTGCCCCTATCCTCACTCTCTCTCTTCATTATCGCCTCAATGTCTGGAGTTATTCTCAACAATAGTGGGGAGGTTGTGTGCAATGGTAAGCCTTCTTAGAGTTTAAAAAGGCTTCTTTTTCTCTCATCTTTTTTCTCTTCCTTAATTCTAATAGGCTCTCTTAATTAAGAATTAATCCATTTTGAATTTCAAAGGTTTGCTGAACTAAACATAGCAAAGAGACTTGAGGAAGAACAGTGAATCTGGGTGATACAGGTTGCAAAGGAGCAGTGCAAGAGAAAGGGAAAATAATGAATTTAAAACATCACTGTAGAGCAGGAACACTACCCCATGTTCGACCATGATTTCTCCAACCTCACTAAAATTTTGATTCTGAAAATGAAAGATTCATTGGTACAGAAATAGGGAAGACATATTAGAGTGATTAATTCAGTGACTGCATAGGGGTTGGAATGACGTTATGTTAGGCAGTGAGGTAGAAGGCTATTGTAGTAGTCTTCCTGAGACATAATAATGTGGTTGGAACTGGGGAGGTATCATAGGAGAAGTACTCAGGTTTTGAATATATTTTGTAGGTGGGGCTAACAGGCATATTCAGAGAATTTGACCTGTTCTTTACATTTATCTTTACAACACAGTACTGAGAGAAGTGGGTACTTTGAATCCCCATTTTAAAGATAAAGAAAATAAAGCTCAGAGAAGTTAAGTACTTCCCCCAAGATCAAGGAGCTGCAAATTGCTTGTACTAGGATTTGTTCCTGGATTCCTTGACTCTTAACCACTGTATTCTTCCTCATCTCCTCGCTGCCACCTTATGAAGCCCCGTGCTACTTGTATCACAAAACCAGTAAAGCACATTTAAGTCGTCATTCCTAAGCCAAATCTATTGGGCTCCCAAGGGAAAATGTATAGCCAGATAACCTTTAAAAGATAAAGTTAATGGAGTCCAAGAAAAAGAAAGATAAAAGACAGAAACAGTGTGTATCAATAAGGAGATGAGTGGGTTTTAGAAGAATGGGAAAAAGGAAAGAAAAAATAATATCTATAACTAGTTCTGCCTTTTTATGTTGATTGTCTCTGATTTATTAATATATTTTGAATGATTTTTATTCTCAGAGAAAATTGAAGTGCCTGTGCTCAAAAAGAGGCGTGAGGTGCTGCCTGTGGATATAACCACCCCGAACAATGTGTGTGCCGACAGTGCTGTTAGGGAAGAAGTGTGTAGATTACCACCTCAGAAAGAGGAGGCACAGTCCTGCACTAGCAAGTTACAAGATGATAACTTGCAGTTCGAAAAGACAGTTTCTGGAAGCACACCAGAAGTCATTCTCTCTCCGCACAAAAGTCTGCCTATGAGTAATCAACCAACAAAGGAAAAGAAATGTGTGAAACTTATAGACGTTCCAGCCATAAGTGAAAGATGTGGAAACACTCCTAACTCGCCCAGGTCAGTGCCCTCTTTTATTCAAGGCAACGAGCACACCTCTCCGTCTCTCCTCTGTCGCTGCCAGAAGTGTGCTGTTTCTTTACCTGTTTTCTTAGTATTACATGCATTATAATTCCCCAGTTTTATCCGTTTACCTTCAACTTTTTTAAAACTGTAAGAAAGACTGAAATGATTGCAAGGATAAAGAACTCCCTAATTAGGGAATTATTTTTAAATGTTACACTTTTCGCTTTCATGAAACAGAAGTGTCACAGCCTAATACCTCTCTGAATTTTTTTGTTGGTTTAAATAAGTGTATTGTTATTGTTTTCCTGATTCAAGTGTGGCCATGAAAGAAAAATTAACTTACACCTTAAAGCCTTAAAGAGCTTTCCAGTAGTCTAAGAAATGTTAGCCTTCTAGAAAACTGTTAGGTAAAATTTTTTATGACTTTTGAAATTGTTTATCCTAAGCTTTCAAAAATGGGCCTTGATACCTACCTATTTTGACATTTCAAAATATCAAAGGTAAATTTATTTTCGTTTTACATCAAAACTTCAAAGCTTCTAGTTTCTGGATATTTTGAGTTTGTGACTAAAACAGAAGGTGTAGGACATGTATGTCTATAGGAAGTCACATTGTAAGGATCTTATCATTTAAAAAATTAAAATAATACAGGTCAAAAGGAAGAGAAAGTAAATGGAAGAGAAATCTCTCTTCACTCTGTATTTTTTCTTAAATTATTCTGCTAGTTGAGAATCAATTTGAGTGTTTTTATGAGATAAAACACATCTGATCATACAGCCCAGAATTCCATGTTATTTTTATGTTGCATTTTGCCTTTTGTATATCACGTTAACATTAAAATAGTCCTCTAGTTTTTGTTTTATTTATTTATTTATTTATTTATTTATTTTGTTAGGTGTGCTTATGATGGGCACCCTCATTATGTTTTAATTCTTTAATTTAGGCTTTGCTGTGACTTATTATCAACCTTAAAGACAGTTCTTTAGACATTTAAAACATTAACTCTATTGACATTAAAGGTTCTTTTGGAAAGGCAGTGACTTAGTTTTCCTAATGGTATTGGAGCCAACTATATATTTTTTTCCTTATATACATAAAAAATCACTGTCTAATTAGAAGCCCATTGTACTAGAGGATTGTCTCTCTTTAATTCTTCTTAACAACGCTTGAATTCAGAGTGGATGCTTTAATGCCTGTAGGTTAGCTGCTGAATCAAAGCTTCAAACAGAAGTTAAAGAAGGGAAAGAAACTGCAAGCAAATCGGAAAAGAAAACTTGTAAGAAATCACACCCTATTCTGTACGTGTCCTCTAAATCAACTCCAGAGGCCCAGTGCCCTCAGCAGTAAAGACTTTCCTTTAATAAGAGTAAGGTACCACTTGCCCGAAAGGTTGCTTTGGAGCTTAGTAAAGGTTGTCTTTATCTGAAGTATACCACCAGGCAGGTTATTTCTTTCTGTTCATTGTGCCAAGACATGCAATGTCCATGGTCTTTTGACCAAATGTTTTAATTTGGTTGAACGAGGAGATTTCCTTAAGTGATGACACTTCATGGAGCTTCTATGAATCACAGTGAATAGAATATTAATGAAGGAAAGTGTTATTATAAATATATTTGTTGTATTTTATATGGATTTTTAAAATGGTTGAACATACCGTTAGAGCCATATGTTATATTGTAATTAGATTTTGTCAGTGTTTAAAGCACCTATGCTCATCTTTGTATTTTTAATTCTAAACTTTACAAATAAAGATTTTTTTTCCTTTAAATGACTATAGACTTGTTTATAACTTAATTTCATATATACTATAGGTGGGTGTGTTAGTCTATACTATATATAGTATACATATATACAGATTGTATGGATGTGTGTGTGCGTGTGTGTACACGCACACACACACACAGATTTATTTTAAGGATTTGGCTTATGTGCATATGGAGGCTGGCAAGTCCAAAATCTGCATTCCAGAAGCTGTCAGTCTGGAGATCAAGGAAGAGCCAGTGTCGCATTTTAAGTTTCAAGTCCATCTGCTACAGAATTCACCCTTGCTTGGAGAAGGTCAGTATTTTGTTCTATTTGGGACTTCAACTAATTGCATGCATTGGCTCACCCACCTTTCTGGAGGGAAATCTGCCTTACTCAAAGTCCACTGATTTAAATGTTAATCTCATTCAAAAACACTCACATAAATATCCACAATGTTTGATCACCCATCTAGGCTCTGTGGCCCAGCCAAGTTGACACATACAATTAACTATCCCAGTGGGTTAATTAGGTAAGTCTGTTGAAAAATATTAGGTTAAAGGAAATTGCCTTTCCTAAATAAATCAAATAATAAACTTTTATTTTTAATTTGCTGCAAAAAGTATACTCTTGGGAAATTAAAATTGCATATTTAATAATGTCTCAGACGTAGCTGAAGGTACCAGGAAGCAATTTTAACCTAAGAAAAATAACAAATGAAAAGAAGAAAAGAAAAAGAAAAAACAAAAATAACAAACAAAAGAAAAAAACAAAAATAAATACATCCATATTTATTGCATTGAATGTAGATCAATTTCTTGCAGCATTGAGTTTTTACTGTGAGCTATGTGCCAGGGGCTCAAAAAAAATCAGAGCTCACATTTAGTAGACCCCCAAAGATGAGTATTGGTAGTGGTGTTATTACTAGTAACAGTAGTTATAGCTAACAATAACTAATGTGCCAAGCACTTTTTAACCCCGTTCGTGTATTACCACGTTTAACCTTCCCAACATCTCTGTGAGCTGATATTGTACCTATCCTCATTTTACAGATGAGGAAACCAAAGCCTCAGAGAGGTTACTTGTCCAAGGACACAGGTATTAGTAAATGATGAAAAAAATTAGAGTCGTAGAGGTTGTGATGGAATATACGAAGTATTAAAGGAACAGAGAAGGAAACAAGAAACTGCCTGGGGGATTTTTATATTTTTTTCAGCTTTACAGGTTTCCAAAGGCATGGAGAGAACAAATAGCATCACAAGTAGAAGAAATAGCTGTTCAAAGAATAAAAGCATGAAGCAACTCTAGTTCAGTAAACTGAGGGCTTCAACATGGCTGCATGGATAAAGTTTGTGGAAAAATAGTAATAGTAAATTGAATTTAAAGATAGCTAGAAATAAAGTCACAAAGATCTGGAGTTAGGGAAATATTTTTTTATAAACAAAAACTTAGACAAACATATTGAGCAATTGATTAAAGTTTGAAGGGGTGACAAGAGACTTACCCATCTAGCTTCTGCCTTACATCCTTGGGGACTGGGGTAGTTCTCTTGAATCTGTGTCTTTTAGGAATATATTTTGAAAAATCACGGCTGTAGATGATGGGAAGCAACTGAATAATTGACATAAGCAAAGCAATTGAATTTGAAAGGTTGAATAAATTATTTAGTTTATTTTTAGTAAAAATACACTATAGGCATAATGGAAAATGGATTTGGAAAAACATAAGAAGGGCGGCAGAAAAGATTAGTCTCACCATTTGGTAATCCAGGCAGGAAATATAGGTGCAAACTGAGGCGGGCAGTAGGAATGTAGGACCGTGGTTGGATTTAAGGTGCTGTTTAGAGAAGCAAAGTAGAAGGAGTTGTTGGCAAAATATGTGGGATTCTAGGGGGAAGGGATGCATGTGCTGTATGTGGCTAAGCAGTTGTAACAGGAGTACAAGATATTTCTGTTTTGATGAGTTAACTCAGGTAACTTTGGGGTGTCCATGTTGAAGGCAAGGGGTGTGTTGTGTTTCTTTATGTAAGCAAAAATAATAAATCTTTACCAAACCCTTACACTTGTAAAGAAAATGGAACACTAACAAAACTTTATTCCAGTAAGCATTTTTCCTTCCTCCATTATTATTTAAAACGTGACCTTGCGGTCAAATGTTTATAATCATAGCTTTGATTTGTTCAGTTTTCACTGATCAGACAGTATGGGCCTAGAACAAAGATGGTAAAATCATTATGTTTTGTCTCCCCAGGTAAGGTTGTTGGTGGAAGGGAGCTAGTGTTAATTGACTTGCTAGGTGCTTTACCTGTGTTGTCTCTTAATACTACATAATTTAGCAAAGTAGTTATTCTTGTAGCATCTGTAGTTAGATATCAGGACTCAAAATCTGCACATAAGTGTTAGACCTGGGCAAGTTTATGACTTTGGGAATAGATTTTTTTTTTTGATATTTTAGTTGTTTTTATAATTATGTAAAATATGTGGATCCAAAGTAAAATCTGCAGAACAAGGTATATTTAAGCAGTCCAGTTTCTCTCCCTGCTCTCTTCTTCTACCAGGAGCCATTTAAATTCTGTGGTTTATTTTTTCTTTCTTTTTTACATCACAAATATAGATAGGTAGGTATAGATAGATCCTTCCTCCTCCTTTTTAGAGAAAAGTACAATACTGAGTGATATCAGAAAAATTGTGGATAGGAAACACCAAAAACCCATTTCTCCTCAGAATCAGCTGAGAATAATAAACTGGCAAGGACTGTCAGAATTAATTTTATTGGATGCTGGAAACTAATCAAGGATTTGTAGCAACCAGGTGAACAGTAATTAAGAAAAATCAGCCGAGTCTTGGCATTTCAGGAAATCTCTGAAATTGCCAGCTGACCACTAAGCTAATGGGAACGGAGAGGAGATTTCAGTGGCCACACACAATAGAGAACACAAGCTTTACCAAATTAGTGCAGAAAAGTCATTTAAAAATTACAGCAACAGCAACTACAATGGGCAGCAACAGACTGAGGAGGGGGTGGAATCTGATTCTAGAGTTGGCACATTGTAATACTCAAAATGTTCAATTTTCAATGAAAAGTACAAAGCATGGAAGAATAAAAGTATGATCCGTACATAGGGAAAAACAAAATAAACTGTCCACGAATATGCTCAGACAGTAGACTTCCTAGACAAAAACTTTAAATCACAATTTTAAATATACCTTAAGAGCTCATAAAAACCATGGATAAAGACCTACAGGAAACCGTGAGAACAGTGCCAAATGGAGACTGTCAAAGAGACAGAAATGATTTAAAGGAACCAGATAGAAACTGGAGTTGAAGAGTACAATAACAAATGAGAAACTCACTGGAGAGGTTCAACAGCACATTTGAGCAGGTAGAAAAATCAGTGAACTTAGAAGATCGGCCAATTGAGATTATTCAGGCTGAAGAGCAGAAAGAGAAGAATGAAAAATGAACAGAGCCTAGGAGACCTATGGGGCACTTTCAAACTTAGCAATATATATATAAACCTATATAAACCTATATATTATATATAAACCTAAAACTGCTCTAAAAAAAACGTTTATTTCAAAACTAGAAATCAATGTGTAATTTCCATCACAAAAGGGACAGGCTACCTTTGTAGACTGAAAAGTAAGGGGGAAAGAAGCGAAAGAGAAAACGAGGGGCCTTATAAGACAAAAGAGCCACAATGTCAGTGGGTTCAACTCTTCTCACAACTCCCCCCAACACTGGCAACAAAAACTTTGTTAAAGACTGTGCTTCACTGTGATGACAGAAGGGGGCGACCTTTGACTAGAAACCTTTTTAAAAACACCCCGAAATTTCCATCCATGACATGGAAAAAAGACTAAAGCTATACAAAGCTATTACATGAAGGAAACAGAAAACAAGACTACCTCATGAACTGATGACCCACCACCAACACTCAGCCCTCCCCTCCCAAAAGCCACATGAAGGAGAAGCAAAATATAACAATAACTCTAAACTAGGAAAATTGATCTAGAACACTCAAAACTATTAATTTTTATTTAAAATAAAGAGCAATCCTCCAGAAGTCAAGCAAGAAAAAAAAGTCAACGTACAGACATGAGAGAATTAGTCTTGACACCAGACTGCCAGAACAGTATTTGGAAGAAGGCATTAATGAATGATACAGACTTTAAAAACTTCAAGGAAAGAAACTGAATCAGATTTTATTCACATTATAGTTATTCTTTAGGCATCAAGCCTTAGGAAAACTTTTTCAAATGCTAGAAGTCAAGGATTTTTGTACCTGTGAACCTTCTGGGGTAATTTAAGAGTAACCATCCCCAAAACTTTTTAGGAAACTTGCAGAAGAACTGAAGGATTGAAAAAGGAACTAAATAATGTTGTGGATAATTGGAACCAGATTTCTCACTGTTGGAGAAGGAAATAAAACTAAACGAGGAGGAACGCTAAATAAATGAAGAGGAAGGTAGAAAATGAACACTGGTGTTGGATTGGAATTGAAGGTATCTGTATGAAAACATGGTTTGGGGGAGATCGATTTTTAAAAATTACACAAACACATACCTGCTGATCCCTAGAAACAGCATCTCAGTGGCAGTTGAGGAAAGCATTACATCACTATATGGTATTCCTGCCATAAAATGTATAACTTGCATCTAATCATGACAAACCATCCTGAAACCCTAACTGAGGGGCATCCTTTTCAGGAACTGGCCTGTAATCTTCAAAATGCCAAAATTATGATTGACAAGAAAGGTGGAAGAACTGATCCTGATTAAGGGAGACTAGTGAGACACATAGCAAGTGAATGTAATGTGTGATACGGAATTTTCTTTTGCAATAGAAAACAATGGGACAACTAGAAAAATTTAAATGAGGACTTTGATTATCTGTTAGTATGGTGTCAATGTTAATTTCCTGCATTTGATCATTGTGCCCCTCCCCCTTGTTTATAAGAAATGCACTGACGAATTTAAGGGCAAATGTTCTCTAATTGTTCAGAAAAACATTTATATATATTGAAAGGGTTATGATTAAGCAAATGTGAAATGTTAAAATTTGGAGAATCTGGGTAAAGAGTCTACAGATTTTTTAAACTATTCTCAAAACTTCTGTAAGTCTGAAATTATGTTAAAATTAAAAGTTTAAAAAGTCATTATCTAGAGATGACAGTGTATGTAGAAAATCTAAAACACTTTGTAGATAAACTATTAAAATTACTGAATTTACTAAGAGTAACTATTAAAAGCAGGATCAATTTTAAAAATCAATTATACTAGTTAAAAACGAATAGAAATGAAAAAAATTAATTATACAATAGTATAAATTATTTAACATTCCTACGGATATTAGATGTACAAGACTTCTACACTGAAAACTATAAAACATCATGCGGATAAATTGAAGATCTAAATAGTGGAATATACCGTAACAAAGGCATCATTTCTCTCCAAATTGATCTAAAGATTCAACACAATTCCAATTAAATTCCTTGCAAGATTTTTTCCCCCCTGAAACATGGCAAATGGATTCTAAAATTTATGTGCAAATGCAAAAGGCCAAGAATGTCCAAGGAAATCTTGAAGAAAAAGGTGGAGGACTTACACTAACAGATAAAGAGGCCTGTTACAAGATGATAATTAATTTGGTGTAATATAAATGCAAACGAGAAATATATCAAAGGAGTAAAATAGAGAATCTATAAACAGAGTCAAATGCACGACAAAAAAATGATTACAAATACAGGGAGCAAAGAGTAGTTTTTGAAAAATAAACGCTGGGTCAATTTGTATAACCTGGGGAAAAAAAATAAATCTTCATCCCTATCTCTATCTAATGTAAATATCAATTATAAATGTATTGCGGATGTAAATGTAAGGCAAGATAATTTTCCCTTAGATCCTAGTCTTAAATCCAGAAAATTTGATTCCATATCTATTGCTCTTTTTAATAATAGTACTTCCTGTGAACCTTGAGAAATACCTCACATAGGAAAAGAAGACAAAGGAAAGCAAAGAAACTATAAAAGAAGTACAGGCAAAGATTAATTCAAAAGAGAATAAGAATAGTGAAATTTAAAACCTAAAAAAGTAATTTCTTCTAACTGAACATATGGCCCTTTGAAGCAATGTTTTCCCTATCTGGTTACAATGAATTATTTACCATGAATAATCTGTTATTCACATTTCCCCTAGATTCTGTTTGTGAAAACCTCTCTCTTTTTAAAATAACTTTATTTTGGTGTTGTGCATTAAAAAGTAAAGAGGGGAGAGTTGGCCTGAGTTATTTTTACTATGCAAACTCCACAAAGTTGGGAAACAGGCTAAACTTATGTTTAAACAATATATTAGTTGCATGCCTACCTTTGTCGCCCTACCACCCCTAGGGTGACTGTGAGCAGCCCATGGGAAGTGTAGTGTTGGCGTGATCGACTAGAAAAGATGTTTAGAACACAGCACATGGGACCATAAGCAGTTGCTTTCTTTACAGATGGAGATTTGAGAGACATATCTGTGTGGTCACCACACCTCTTTTAATTTCTTCTTTATTCTATGGTCTCCTCCAGCTACCACCCCATTTATCTGCTCTCTTTTCCAGTAAAACTTCAAAAGAATCGCTTATACTCAATGCTTCTATTTTCTTATCTTGTATTCTCTCTGTAACTACCTCCAACCAGGCTTTGTCTTGCCCCTCCACTGTCTTAATAACGGTTTTCCTATTCTTCCACAATAATAGACCTTGAGTTGGACGTAAGGCCACCAAGAATAAAGGCTATGTTTCCCAAATTTCCTTCCACTTATGTGTGGCCATAGCACTGGGTCCTGGATAAAAGAATGTAAACAGAAGTGATGAGTGCTACTTCTGAGCCATGCCCTCTGTGTCCTCTGTCTCATTTCCTGCTAGCTGGAAATGAGAATGTGGTGGTGAGCCATCTTGGCTCATGCCCTTAATATTTGTAAATCTGAGGGATGGTGGAATAGCAAGAAAGGAGCCTGCGTCCCTGATAATTTCATAGAGCTATAGTGCCAGCTAGGACTTTATGTGAAAAAGCCATAGGCTTCTATCTTATTTAAGCTTTTTTTATTTGGGGTTTCTGGCGTTGGCTGTGTGCCCATCTCTGTCTTTGTACCCATACACTTCCTAGGCAAGTCCTGCTGACACCACTTCTGAAATATATCTTGGATGTGACTGCCTTGTCCCATCATCTTTCCCTGGATGCTAAAACAGCTTTGAACTGGTCTAACTGCTTTTATTCTTGACCTGTAGAGTTTCTTTTCCCGTGAGAATTTTTTTGTTGTTTTAAAAAAAATTGTATTACCTCCTACCTAACACCTCTAGTGATACTTATCGATGCCTCCATCAGAAGACCATCCACGATACATCGTTTATTGCTTGCGGCTATACAGCATGGAGAGCCATAGGGTGTCTGAGTAAGAGTGTTAGAAAGGATTTTCTCACAAGATTGATGCTTGTGATGTTGGGTAGTGTTTAAGGAAGCACAGTTAATTCTACGATTAGATGTATTAATAAATCTCATATGGAAGAATGGAAGATTAGAATGAGGCCAAACCTGAAACTGATTAAAGGAAAACAGCACCGGCTGCTTATATTAGCCATAGGGAGATGTGTGGTCATTTTTGTAGTTTATATAATGTTCACTTTTTTTTCTGTGTTTATTCATGATTGCAGAGTGGTCTATTGTGTCTTTACACATCATGGCCACAAATTAGCCTTGTCTGATGTTAAGTTCTGAGAAATTCTTGATGTTCCAGCAACAAAACACCACAATCTAGCTGTAAGTGCCATGCCAATGCCTGACTCGGGCTGCTTGTCTCTTTATCTCATCCCAGTGTGCTTATAATAAGATTGAAATGTAGTACCATGGCCTTCAAGGTCCTACACGATCTAGTTCATAATTTCCAAACTCATCTTCTACCACATAGTCACTACATTCACATAACACTGGTCCCGTTTCAGTTTCTTGAACGATCCAAGTTTGTTCTCCCCTTAGGACCTTTACATCCCTGGAACACGGTTTTCCCAGGTGTCACTTCTTGAATATGACTTCCTCAGGAAGTTCTTCTCTGACTCCCCCTTTCCACACCCCCAAGATACTCTATATCATGTTGCTATTTTTCTCTTTATTAAACCTTATGTTCTTGTTGATTTTTCTGCCTTCCCTGCTAGGCTACAAAGTCCAAAGAAAAGGAATCTCTCGTCTGTGTCGTTTGCCAAGATACAGCCTCAGTGGCTCTCACAGCGCTTTTCATGTGATCGGCTCTCAGTAAATGTCTGTGGAGTCAAGGAGCTCAGCCTCTAGGAAAGAGCGAAGGCAAGTACGTCAGCAGTGACAGCATCTGTGCAGACGTGCGTTGCACGTCTTAGGGAACAGACATGCCCACATGGTTGGTGGTTTATTTCCAGGATGCGAGAGCTCATGAAGAGTCTGTTGTCTCCTGTGAGCCATCTACTTGCTCTGATCTTGATTTCTCTAGATTGAGACTGTTCAAAAGGCTCCTGGGCTCTAGCAATGTGCTTTCACCAGGAACACCTACCATTTGTAACTGAAATAAGAGGCCCCAACTGGCTGGTTTACTGTCTCCCAATACAAAGCCTCCCTATTGGCCAGAAAGGGTTGGCCTACCTCATTTCCAGTGCACCCACTGGGCGGGGGTCACAACTCACGCAGGGACTCAGCAGTGAAGTAACTGGGTTTGCTTCCGTTAGAAGAACTCTTTAGACTCAGACCTATATCTAGGACGATTTTTCACATCTATAAATATATGTACCCTCTCCCATGTTTCCTGAAACATATATCCTCTAAGCCTCTCTTGTTTTCCCACTTTTGATAGAACATGAGCTCAAGTAGTTTTAATTTTTGTCTACCTTAAGGAAAATAATAGTGTACTGATAAATGGCAATTGAGACTTGGCCTCGGTACTGGGGGGAGGAGAGGGAGTGCGGCGAACTAGAACACATGCTCTGGCTCAAGAACGGCAATGAAAGTTACTTCCAGCTGATGTCTGCCTGTGGAGATGCAGACCCTGCATTGCCAGACCTTTGTATTTGTTTTGAGAAAAACCAGAAGTTTAGGTGAAATCCCTTGATGGTTAATTGTTGGCATTTTTCTTTTTAATTAAACACTGTGAGACTCAAACGTGCTTGTTAAACAAATAGGTCGCCCTTCAAACTTGTGCTTTGGACTCCTGGTGCTGGAGCTCTGTTGCATGTATAGTTGTCTCTAGGTGAGGAGTCAATGCCAACCAGACAGGAAACGGGGCTGGTGTCCCCATACGCACAACCTGAGCCTTGGCAGCTTTGCCTAGAGATTCTGGACAGAAGAGGCAGTTAAGAAGTAAGGATAGAAGTTCATGAGAACGTACTGCTGTAGGTACCAGGGGGTTGTCCGACTGGAGAAGAAGGTGGGGATGGGGGTGGGGGGGCGAGCAAGGATGTCTTCCCATAACCGGTTAGGCCAGAGGAAGAAGAGGTGTTTTTGTTGGAGGAAAGATGAGAGTACGTAGAGATAAGAGAACTTGTGGCACTTTTAGGAGACTTCAAACAGTACCTTGTGGCAAGACACCACCTCTGTAATTTGGTGTCATGTGGTGAAGCATGATTGTATATTTTGGAGCAGGGTAGCAGGGCTGTAAGAAGGGGCAGTGTGGAGGAGGCAGGAAGTGAAGCTGTAGAGATCTCATCAGGAGGGGCCTTCCGAGGGTGACACTTGTAGAAGTTTCACTAGTACCTAAAGGGTGTGGAGGATGCACTGATGGATGTGAACCAGGGCCTTGACATCTTGGTTTTGCAGTTCAGACAGATCTCCCCAGCCATGTGTGAGTGTTAATTAGCAGTAAGGTTTGAGGCTATTAGCATTTAATGGAACAGAGGAAACCCCTGATGTAGGAAAGCTTTTGATCTCCCTCATCTCCAACCCCCACTCCCACATTCACTTCTAGATATTTGACTGTTACCTTAAGGCAAACTTATTTAAATGCCTTTGTATCTAAATACAGTCTTTGTTGCTGCTGTGGCTGCTGCTTCCTTTAGTGTAGGGAATTACTTCTGAGCACTCTTATAGAATCTTTTTGGTCCTGATAGGGACCTAGAGTTTCCTCTGATAAGGAAAAATTAGGTACATACAACGTTTAGCTCTAGACTAATTGAACTGCTCAGAACATGCTCATCAAAGCTGTTTGTCTTACGAGTAACACAAGGAGAGACATTGATAAAAATACTGACTAATACTGTGGAGGTCATGGTTCCCAAAGGCACGTGACAGACACCAGTGGAGGGTGGGTTGGAAGACCATCGGCATTTACCTACTGACACTCCAGTACTAACTGCAGATATATGTCTCCCTGCCCTGGTCCAATGCACTCTGCCTGAAGGTTGGGGAGACCCACAGGGAAGGGGGCCCACCCTCAGAAACATAGGAGACAAGCTGGCAGGCACCAGAGTGACTCCAGAGGTGCTAGTAAGGCACGAATAGGATGAGACAATGACTTCTTAGCAACTCATGTTGGAAATATTTCAGTATCTAGTCATCGTCACAACCGTACTAATGAATTGTAGTAAAGTCTCACACCTGAATCTATGATTTGAGAAAAATGGACCTTAAAACCTTCCCCTTCTTCTGTGCCTTGAACAAAGAGATTTCTGTGATTTAACTAAATATGGGACCAGATGGAGTTCTTTGACCTGCACTTGAGATTTGGCATGGCACTTTTTGGTGGAATATCTTGATTTCAAAAAAGTTAACTAAAATCCCCCAACTTACCACAAACCTATTTTGTTTATCTTTTCTAGCTTATTTGGGGAGTCTGAGGAGACCACAACTGCTTGGATAAGGCATCTGAGACGTAACACGATGAAGAGATTGGAAGGAGGCAAGACCGGAGACAGGGAGCTCAAGTCCTAAGTTTCAGCTGGTGCCCAGGTAGGATCCTGACAGGGTATTGACGTAGGGGAGAGGACAGATCCAAGAGCTGTTTTGGAGATGATAATGTGGAGTGAAAGGGAGATTAAGAGGATTAAATCACATAATGCTAACACAGTGTTAAATCAGTGACTGAACATACAGTAAGTGCTCGATAAATGTTAGCAGTTTTTTTCTTTGGGAAATTGAGGATTAGAAAGGTAAAATAATTTGTTCTAAACTACACAGCTAGGTAAGTGATGGAGTATGGATTCTAGTACATCCATTGGAGCACAGAGCCTGGTCCCTTCACCTTTTACATAGGATGGAAACAGTCAGAGGAAGGATAGGCCTGGGCTGTGGCTATCATGATGAGCATGGTTTTGGAAAGGGAGACATTAATGTGGGGTAGGAAGGGAGGTCCAAGGGGCAGTTGGGCACACGGGTTTGGACCCAAGGAACGGTCTCGGCCAGAGAAGTCCTTGTTCCCACAGTCATCTCTCAGAGTCTGCGTGAAATTAGAGTCATCAGTAGTGCACTACCTAATAGCCCGGTCTGATAAATGGTGTTTAATAAAATTGTGTGACCAAGATAATTGTCAGTTTTTGAAGTGGTTTTAGAGTCAGACTCTTATATTTGACCATTAGTCTCTCTTGTCAAAATGTTTCATCACGCCATAGAATCATTAACTATAATAAAAAGCTTATATTTCAGAAATATAAAAGTCATATTCTAATCAGTATGAAGTTCAAGGATTTCTATATTAAAAACCACTTTATTAAGAAGTTAATTAACCTTCGAAGTAACTTTCTAAACTTTGTCTCCCTTGACTATAAGCAATTTTTCAACTCTTTTAATATGTTGAATAATTTGTTTGTTTAACATTATTCAAAAACAGATACCTATTTTAGATTGCGTTTTAAGCTAATTGAGGGTTTAAGGTTTAAGAATCTTCAGTGCTCTTCAAATCTCCACCTGTTTACTTTCTGGCATTACCCACCCTTGGTTCCCCACCAAATACTTTGCCACACTGTGGATGTGAACTTGTCTATATGTATGTCAGGAACCTAAGATGAAATACAAGCATCTCTTAGGTCATCTGGCCATGGGTTTATAAAGATAATAGAACTGTGTCTAGGAAGGAATGACAAGCTATGGTTTACTGGCCAAGTCTGACTCACCACCTGGTTTTGTATGGATCATGAACGAAGAATAATTTCTACATTTTTAAATAGTTGAAAAGAAATGAAGAGAAAAGGAATATTTTTCAATGTGAAAATTATATGCAATGCAAATTTCACTGTCCATAAATGAATAAAGTTTTATTGGAACACAGCCATGCTCATTCATTTACATATCATCTGTAGCTGCTTTAATGCTACAATGACGGAGCTACTACTTGCAACAAAGACTTCATATGATGCTCTTATTACTTTGCAGTGCTGTCCAGTAACCTGTAAATCTCAGGAATGTGATTATAACTCTACGGTGTTTCAAGTGCCATGCATATCACTGTACAGCAACATTTTAATTACAAGTGCAATAGCGATGTGTCAAAAAAAAAGAGGAGAAAATGTAGTGGGATACAAATGACACGCTTTTAAGGTACAAGCGGAATATGGATGATTTTGTTATCCAATTAGATAAGAAAGCATTGTGTTTATGATGCCAGGACAGTACAACTGTGCTAACAGAATGCAACAGTACAATAGAGTAAATACACATCACAACAGTCTCAACTGCAAGAAAACAGTGCCCAGAAAAATTAGTTAAAACATCTCATCACAGCATTTCTTTATAAAAATAGAAAATGAAAATAAGACTGCAACCAAAGGAAGTCTTCAAGTGATTCACTTATTAACCATGAAAGGAAAGACACTTATTAATGGTGGATTAATCAAAGTACCTTTGATTGTAGCAGCATATGAAATGTGTCCAGAAAAAGTAGTTTAAGACTATTAGCCATTTGGTGACAGTGGTTTCTTGAAGAGTTGAGGACATTGGGAGCAATGTCAATAATCAGTTTAAAAGCAACACAAATGATTTCTAACAGTTTTTCTTGACTCTTGATAAGTTGACAGATGTTACCAATACAGCTAGTTGTTTATTTGACAAGTCAATGCTAACTGTGAAGTGAATGAAGAATTAGCTTCTATGAACAGTTCATGTGGAAACGCTATGGGCAAAAATATTCTCAAAGAAAATGAGGAAACACTAATTCAATACAACCTGAAGTGGAATCTGCTAAGATGTGTCACAATAGTTGGTAGTAAAAATATGTGTGGAGTAGAAAAAGACTTTCTGGACAAATTTACAAAGCTTGTGAAAATATAAGTTACTTAAAGCCTATACTAAAATTCTTCTAATATTCATCAGAGGGTACTTTGTGGAAAATATTTGAATCTTTTATGTATTATTGAACCAGTTGTGTCAAAGGTGAATTTCATTAGCTCTTCTGGACTTAACTATTGCCTGTTTTCTGAACTTTTGTCAAAAATAGAAGCTGAATATCCTGACTGGCCCTACTGATCACATAGCAGTTGGCTTAACAGTAGTAAGTCTTCTGTGACTTTTTGAGCTCAGCGTTAAGATTGATTTTTTTTTCCTAATGAAAACAGCCTTCAACCACTATTATTGAACATGGGATGACCTTGGAAACTACCTTTTGCTCTAGACTTCATAATGTTTCTTAATGGATTCAACCAAAATTACAAAGCAAAACAATGGCTAAATGCAGAGCACTGTGGTAAAGGCATTTTGATGACAAGTAATGTTTAAACAAGTAACACCAAATTGCTTTAAAAACTTTGTGTTGTCAAAAATTAAAACAAAAAGTTAAATCTCCATCCCTACACAAATTTTCAATGAACGCATTTTTCCAGGCTCAAACACAGTGGCAACAATGTTTTTCAGACCTCAGTATAGCACAAAGCAGCATTTTAAATGTCAAAATCCATTTTAACTGTGCAATTGAGGAGCTTCTATCTAACCTTCAACTGGAATTGATTAATCTGCAATATAATGACGTGCTAAAAGCCAAAAATCAGAGGAGATTTAATAGAATTCTATAAATGCCTTCTGAGCAATGACAATGCTTAATAAAATCTTATGCTCATGGATTGATATCATATTTGGCAGTACCTTTCTTTGAGAGTTTTAGCCAACTGTGAAAGTTAGCCAACTGCAAAGTTCAGATGGCACATAGTCAACAGACTACTATCCTCACTTCTGACACAAATTGCAAGTTTGGGGGAGTCCCAAAATTATTAGGGTCAATAATTTACTGGAAGGACTACAGAACTCACTGAAAGCTGTTATGTTCAGTTACCATTTGTTATTGGGAAAGGACACAGATTTAATTCAGCTAAGGGAAAAAGTACATAGAAAAGAGTCCAGGGACCTGCCAAACATTTTGGTTGTCCTCTCCACATGGAGCCAGGAATCAATATGTGACAATATATATGGAGTATTGCCAATCAGGAAAGCTTACCTGAACCTTGGTGGCCACAGTTTTTATTTGGGGCTCTATCACATAGGCGTGATTGATTGATTGCCCACGTGATTGATCTCAACCTCCAGGTCAACTGATATCCTGTGGCCCCATCTATATAACAGTGTTGGTCGTTCTGGCATAGGCAGGCCCCACCCCTGAATCATATTTTTAGACTGTCCACTGTGACCCAAGTTCCCACAGGCAAAGCATGACATTCCAAGGTCTAGATATCACCTCCCGGTAGCTGAAAACAAACACAAGCCCTCTTTTTGTGCAAGGTTAATTGTTCATTACACACCGCTTGTGGGAAAAGACATTGTCAAATATGAAACATGTAAAATTTCATTAAAGATCAACATTAACAGGTGAACATTTGCAATCAATCTTGAAAAGGAACTCTTAACTTTGAATTCCAGTGAAGAAAAATGTGATTTCCCCCCAAATTTATTTTTCTCATTGTTAGACCTGTATCACACATGAATGTACTCCATTATATTAAAGTTTGAATTTTATCAGCAAAAATTCTGGAAACTTGATTTTTCTTATATACTCGTAAGTACCTACATATCCTTGATTTTGCCTCTTGGCCTGCAAAGACTGACATATTTACTATCTGATTTTTTATAGAAAAAGTTCACCAACCTTTGATGTCTGGTCCAATTTGTAATATTGCTGTGCTGGTTAGTTTTATGAGTAAAGTTGGTGCGATCGCAGACTCTAATTATTCAATCAAATACCAACCTAGGTGTTGCTTTGGAAGTATTTTGTAGATATAATTAACATCTACGGTCATCTGCAATCAGTTGAATTTGAATGAAGAAAATTATCCTCAATAATCTGAATAGACCTGGTCCAATCAGTTGAAAGGCCTTAACTGAGTTTCCCTTGAAAAAGAAGAAATTCCATCTGTGGACAGCAGCATCAGCTTCTGCCTGAGAATATCCAGCCTGTGCTTCCTGCTGGCCTGCCCTATGGATGTTAAACTTGCCGAGCCAGCCTCACGTTCACGCCGGCCATTTCCTTGCAATAAATCCCTCTCTCTCTCTCTCTTTCTCTCTCTCTCTCCATACACACACACACACACACACACACACACACACACACACACACACACGGTGCCAAAAAATGTATACACATTTTAAGGAAGGAAGGAAAATTGTATTAAAGTTGTAATACTCAATATATACTGATAGTAAAAGATGAATACAAGTCACATTTGATGTCTGCAGTTACAGAGGAGCTCAATATGGTTCCTATCAGCATCCAGACACTTCTTTTTAACGGCGAACTGCTTGAGCAACATTGACCAAAGCGTCCACTTGTATACATATTTTTGTGTGTGTATATATATATATATATATATATATATATATATACTTGCCTGTCAGCTGTGATACTGCCTAATCTATCTTATTGGCTCTCTAGGGTAAGGCAGAAGAGGAGTAACGAGAGTTATGAATAAAGAAAGAAAATTAAGGAAGACTTTAATTCGGTCTTATTACTGTGGATCAAAGAGACATTTTTGTTTCTTGATAGACTCTGTTCCCAGGGTATGAAAGGCACTTGTTAAAGAACTGTCTCATTAGCCTGACTCTAGGACTCTTTCCCTGGTGTCACTGTTGCTGGCTGTTAGAGCTCCCTGGACCTCCTGGCTTTGTTGGCAAATCCCATGCTTGTGTGTTTTTAAAGACCTTTTTGAGCTTTCATCAGATTTTTAAGTGGGTCGGTGCCACCAAAAGGATAAAAACCACAAAGAACCTCCCCTCCAGGGGATATTTAGCTCTATGTGTCACCTACTGCATGCATTGTCTTCTCTAATCTTCACAATAATCTCATGAAGTAGGTAATAATATTCCATTTTACAGAGGAGAACACTGAATCTTAGAAAAATGAAATCATTTGTCCTAATTGCACAGCTGATAAACAACAGGGTCTGGATTTGAATCCACATCTAACACCAAAGCTTGTGCGGTAGGGTGGGAAGCAGGTCTGTTCAATCACTAAGCCCAGTTAACTTCTTGCCCTTGTGGGAGTGGCCTGGTGGTCCCAGGTACCTGTTCGACCTCTGCCCACTCTCCTGGAAAGGAGACAAATTGGGGGTGGCCCCAAGCTTTTCAGGAGACCTTCTGGCCTAGCCACTAGCCTTCGAACGTGTCCCTGCTCATCAGGAGGGAGGAGGAAGAGCAGGGTGCCCCGAGGAGGGGAGGCGGGCCCTGAGAGGGAGTTTGAAAAGAGGAAGGAAGTGGGCCCCGGCAAAGCCTAGCCACCCCCTGACTGTTTCCCCGCAGGAGGACGTGAAGAGCCCGAGGGCCCCGCAGCCCAGCCATGGCTCCCTGGCGCAAAACTGACACGGAGCGGCATGGTGTGGGTAAGTGCTGGATGGGGTACCGCAGCAGGGAGGGGGGGAGGTGGCCAGAGTTCTGTGCAGGAAGATGCTGCTGGAGGCAGCAGCGCGGGCTGCGGACGGGCACACTGACTCAAGGTCCCAGGGCGCAGTGGCCTCCTCAGCCTGTGCTGGGCTGGCTGGGCGGGGAGAAGAGGCAGGGGCAGAGGAAGGAAGGTGGGCACCCCCCAGCAGGCTGCATGAACCCAGCCCACACCCTCTCCCTGCACCACAGGCTGACCTCTCTGCCTAAGGCGTATGCATTTCCCAGGTGGTGTCCAGCCCACTACTTGACAACTCAGCTCCCTGTGCCAGGCTCAGAATTCCAAGGAGTGGACTCTATTGCCCTGTTTGGAGACTTGGCCGTATAGAGAAGAGGGAGCACTGCTTTCTTTCCTGGCCCATTCTTGCCTGGCCCAGCATGCTTCCCTCTACCTCTGTCCAAAGTCTCCACCCATCTGCTGCTTCCCCTGCCTGTTCCTCCTGGGTCAGGTGACCTCTGATTTAGTGCAGTGTTGGTCCAGAGTGCTGTGCAGGCTTGAGGGGTGGGGCTGGAGGACAGGGACCCTCCAGTCCACTCTGGAGAGCCTGGGGGAGAAGGACTCCCCAGGTTATCTGGGGACATCCAAGAAGCCAGCCTCATCAGTTTCAGCCATCTAATCTCCCAGAGGCCTCTGCCTGGAGCTCAGGGCGGAAGTGGTGGCTGGGGGAAGGGAGGCTTCAGGTACTGAGACTCTTTCTGCTAAGTGGCATCGGTGGTGGTGCAATCCCCATAGACTCACTGTGGTTTTCAAACTTAAGTGTGAATTTTTAAATTGCTCTATGGCTTGCTACACAGGCAGATACCAGACACCACCCACAGAGATAAGCAGGTCAGATGGAGAACCCAAGTGCCAAGAGTGATTAGAGGCAGGGGTTTCCAAGGCCACTGTTGGAGAAGCACTGCCCTGGGGAGCTCAACATTTATCCATTCACTTGGTGGACTCTAGGCACTGTTTTAAGATAAATGGTCTCCATCCAGAGAACAAATAATAATCTAAACCCTCAAGGGGGCTCAATTTTTCCATCTATAAAATGGGAAGTTTGAACTAGATGCAATAAGGACCATTTTTAACTTCAAGTCTCCTCTAATTCTGGCCCTTCCAGCTGGGGGTATCAGGCTGGGACTCTTCTCAGGGGAAGATGGGGACTGTTGGATGGAGCAGGTCATTGTAGGTGGAGGGACCAATGTGCTGTAGGACGTGAAAGCGGGACACACACGGCAGATCCAGGAAAGAAGAGCCGTTGCTCCTCAGCCTCGAGGGGAAGATGCATTGAAGGGAATGACTGTGCTCAAAGTAATGTGGAGGCATATTTTGGAAGTCTGAATGCCAGGCTAAAATGTGGAGACCCTTTCCGTCTATGGTGGGGAGCCATAAAGGGCTTCTGAGCAGGGGAGGGGCATGGACAGATTTGTGCTAAAGCCAGTGTGGAGAGAGGCTGGTAGACAGAAGAGCAAAGGTACCTGGATGGCAGACAAGGGGCAGTATCTGTGGTCTGGGACACTAGGGGTGATCTCTGGGGGAGACTGAGCGTGCTGGAACAATGCCAGCCTCCATCCAGGGCTGCAGTGCATTCCTGCTGTGTATTCTTGCATGTGTGTTCCATGCAGTGTGTTCCTGCATGGGTGTTGGTGCCAGTTCTTGGGTTCTGGCCTTCAACACCCCCCAGCCCTATGACCTAGACAAGTTACTTCCTCTCTCTAGGCCTCAGTTTCCTTTTCTGTATAATGGGGATAATGACCTGCTTCCCAGGGTTGTGGGAGGACTAAATTAGTTAATCCACATAAAGTGCCAAGAATGACAATTGCACAAAGTAATCCTCAGTAAATGTTAATAATTATTATTTTTAGACTTTGTCCTCTGCATGGGGGCCCAGTTGAGGACACGCCGTCATAGGATGGGATGGGGCTGCAGGGTGGAGTAGGGTTCTCAACCTCCCTAACAGAGGAAGTCCCACCTCTGTGCTCAGAGTATGGGAACTCTGTTGGGCCTCAGACCTGAAGGTTTCTCGATCTGACGGTATAGACATTTTTCATGCCTACTTACGAAAATTCTGTTTTATGGGGGATCAGAAGGTCTATGATTCTATGGGGAGCCAGAGAGTACTTGGTAGGTGACTGCTCATCAAAGGGATCTCTTTTCTCCTCAGATGGATGTCATAACTAAGGTAACCTCCAACCCTCATCTATAGACTCCGGGTAGATGGAAGGAAAAGGCAAGGCTTAGTAATGAGACGGGGGACTGGAGTCATCCAGCAGAAAGAACAGTGGCCTGAGAGGAAGGAGTCCAGGTTCGAGCTCTGATGCCATCCCTGTTTGCAGACAGAGCCGCACTCTGATTTTCTCATTATAAGTCTAGGTGTTAATACTTTTCTATTTCAACATGTTCTTTTATGAAGAGCACTTGAGATAATGAGTATGGGGGCCTGGAGGAAGACAAAGAGCTAGAGCCATGGAAAGGCGCAGGGGGTTCTTGGACTACAGCTCCAGCAAAACTGGAGCTTTGCTTTCCCACTTGGTTTCCCGTTCAGCACGGGTGGCATCGAGCCATCCTTCCTCTGGCCTAATTGATGAGAGCTGCTGGTGTCTGTCTGTCTGGGAGGCTGGCTTTCTAGGAGGCCACTTCCTTATTAGAACCACTTGGCTTCTTGCTCACCTTGCTGTCTGGTGGGCAGCCAGAGTGACCCTCAGGTAGATTCCTGGCCAGTTACTTTTTCCTTTCTTGATGGAGCTTCACACGTGATCCATTTGAGTTCCAGAAAGGACCCTCGGGTAGAAGTGGGATAGGCGTTTCCACAGACAAGACAGTATGGCCATGAGTAAGAAAAAGGCACAGCCTCTGCTGTTGGAGAGATTTATGTAAGATTAGAAGCTTGGGCTTTGAAGTCAGAACTGAGTGCAAATCTGGGCCTGTTCCCTTATCTATGAATTGAAGATAGTAACGAACATATAGGTCTCGTAAGATGGTTATGAAGATTGAATGCATGAAAAGCACTTAGTAATTTGGCCGTCTCAATGAAAGTTAGTGACTGAAGTCAAGGAGGTTCCCAAATAGTTGTGGAACCAAGTGAGACATAGGGTAACGAACCCTAATGCCAGGTTCAGGACAGCCGTGCCTCACAAGAGAGCAATATTTTATGTTTTACAGGCTTTGCAAATGTAGATAAGGGGTCTTTTCCACATCTTGATTGGGGAATAGGGATGAATCTGAGACCACCCTGTGGTCCAGGAATGCTGCTGCATCCCAGGACCCTGGACAGAGCTAGTCCACACCGAGATGGACAGATGTGAATGGGCAATGGGTGCCTGAGTTCCTTGCAGCACAGGCTCTTATTACAAGAAACAAAATCCACTCAAATGAGTTCAATAAAAAGGTATATGGTACGTATGTGTATGGAAAGCCCTGAACTGAGGTTGTCCTGGAAACCTCTGCCTCTCTTTCCATGCCTTCCCAACTTCTCTAAATACGCCAGCTCCCTTCTCCTTTCTCTCCTTGCCAACTCCTTCTAATTCCATCGCTCCTTCCTAGCTTTGATATTCTGACAACACTGTAACAGTGTGGCCCCAGCATGCCACCTGCTCCAACTTTGCATGACTTTGCAGTTAAAGCATTCACTCAATCTTCTCTCTGTTGTCATTTGTCAAAGTCCTCAGATGGAGGACTTTGCCAGCCTATGAATCGGCACCACCCTATTCGTAGGGGTCAGGGTGCTGCCCCACCTGGTCCGATTCCTTGTGGTTATGGGATGGGAATATGAGGGTTACCACTCATTTAGCATGAGCTATGGGTGGGGACAGATTCTTTGACAAGGAGGCCTGAGTAGAATGTGCATCCCAAATATACCAGAGCAGAACTCCACTACAGAGGGACCAGTGTCTACTGCTCCTGTTGCAAAGGCAGCATTTAAGGGGGAGGGACAGAGAGCATCATTCCCTCACTGAGTGGTTCACTGGTTCACTCATTCCTCATGCATTTCTTAGACATGTGCTGGCTGTTTCTCATGGGCTAGGAAGTACACTAGACACTGAGAGTCTCATAATTAGACCAATATGGTCCCTACCCTTTTGGAGCTTATGGTCTAGAGGGGAAGACAAAAAAGAATTTCATGGACAATTCAGTAAGCATATTGTGACATGTTATTGTTATAAAAGAGCGTTGTTCTAGGAATGAGACTATCAGAGGGAAGATCTTACATTGGATGGTCTGAGAGGCCCCCTGAAGAGCAAGGAGGAAAGCGTTCCAAAGGAGAGGCTGCGAGGGATCTCAGTACATGTGTCTTTGTGTGGAGGCCAACTGCATGTTTGAGCCGATCCCCAGAAGTCAGTACGGTGCAACAAAAACACGTGGATCGGAAATCAAATTCGTCCTCCCACCAGTTATAGGTGCCTGGGCCTCCTGCTCTCCAGTGCTTCCACAACTCGTTTGGGAGTGCCTGTGGGGCTGGCTGTCGGAGTTCACAGACAGACATTGTCGGAATCCCTCGGCTCACGGAGCCTCCTTAGTCGGTGGGCATCTTGTCCCCACCAGAGTGCTGGTGTTCGAATGGCCTGTGACAGACTGTGTTTGCTAAACTGATTCCTCCTGAGATCAGCATGCTTATGTTGCTACTGTATTTTGAGACAGGCAATTAACCGCCATAATATTCTGCTAATTTCTGGACCTTTGGACTTTCTGGGTTTTTGTTGTTTGAAAAAGCTTACCGACCTTTAATTTCATAGTTAATTACACATGGGTGCCACCGTCTGCATGCTCTGCAGGTGGCGAATGGTGCTTATCACCATCCGACTACACAGGGATCTGGGTAGACGCTACAAATGTTCCTTTTAATAGACGCTTTCTCCTTTCTTCCCCATTCCTTTAATTGATGTGAGTCGAAAAGCAGTCAGGCTGAGTTGGAGAGCTTCTTAAGTCTTATTCCGTTTTCAGTTCTCCTTGGAGAACGTCATCCTTTGTCCCCCTGACCCCACTGGGACACTCGCAGCTTTTGCAGCTTTGGGAGTCAGCTGCGTGCAGATTCCAGCACTCAGTCACGGAAGCTGGTGCTGGAGGACGGTATGACTGACAGCGTGGGCACTTCTCCAGATGCCTCTCCAGACTCTGCTCTGCAGCGCTGAGAATTCCCCTGACCTGATCCCTTGGGTCAAAGCCTAACTAGGATGGTGGAAGGAGACCTAGGTAGAAATTGTAACCTGCATCGATGCCCCAGGATCCGACACAGGGTCTGAACAGAGAGGATGCAGAACAGACATCCATTGGGCTGGAGTGAGTGGTGGCAATGCCAGGTCTGAGACACCATGATGGGCGCGCTGGGCTGTGGCAGAGGCGCATACCTGGTGTTTACCCGGGAAGTGGGAGTTTGCCGCTTGCCTCACTGGTGGTGGCAGTAAGGGAGTTGTCTCAGGAAAGAGTGTTCCAAGAAGAATAAAACGCCAATGCAAAGTCCTAAAGAGGACGCCTCTCTGACGGGCGGGAGCCGTTGTGGCTGGAGGAGAGTCAGCAAGGGGCAGAATAGTAGGAAGTGAACTCTCCGAGGGAAGGTTGTACTGAGTAGTCCTGGCACATGTAACAGCTTGGGCTTTGACTCTGAAGGGAAGGGGTGAGGCATGCTAGGGTTTTGAGCAGAATTGTAGAACATTCTGTCTTGTTTTAAAAGGATTATTCTAGTAGTTTTATGGGGAATGGACAGAGGGGAATTAAATGTGGAAGCAAAGGGGCAGGTAAGGCAGCTACAACCCAGGCAAGAGATACGGTTGCCCACACCAGGGAGCAGCAGTGGAGGAGGTGAGATGTGCTTAGATTCTGCATGTGTGTGTTGTAGGTGGAGCAGCTGGGATTGTCCTCGTGGAGTGGATGTGTGTGTGGGAGAAAGAAAGGAGTCTGGGGTGACGCCATGGTTTTGGTCTTAGCAGCTCGAAGAGTGGAATAGCATACAGAATTTTCTTCGTTACACCTTTGATCTAACTTGTCGTCCACATTGTTGTAAATAAAGTAGCCTCCCCTTTTCTCAGCGCTGTGGTATCATGTTCAACCCACACAACCACTCTGAGAGATGGGTACTTTTATCTTCACGTCACACGTGACAAAACTAAGGAACAGAGACCTTGGAGGTGTCACTGAAATACAACCTCTGCCAGGCAGGTTTTGCCTACCTCATCCCTGGAAGAAACCTCTCCAGTTTTATTGAAATCTTCCTTTTTCACCTTGTCTTTTAGTTATATAATCACATGTCATCTCTCCCACTGGTTGGCATATCGTCTGAGGGCAGAGCTCTGTCGGGGGTCAACTTAGAGTTTATCCAGCTCTCAGGCACTACCAGAAACGAGGTAGGCTAGAAAGACTAGCCATTACTGTAACAGGGGAGCCCTTGGGAACCCATGGAAGCTGTGACCCCTCGTCCTATAAAAATGTGCACATGTGCAGTTTTACATCACAGTTTCATCAAGGCTCATGCAAGGAAGCCAGATAAGGACTCAGATAAAAGGTGCTCAGTGACTATTTAGTAAACCTATGCAATAGACACCAACAAGGCATTCTGCCCAAGGTGTGACTTCTTGGAGCTGGGAGCTGCCAAGAATAAGGAAACGATTTTTATAGTCTGAATAGATCCATCAAGTTCAATAAGTGCTAAGTGATGGTCCTGAACTGGGTATTGGGGCCCAGAGCTGAACGAAGCACAGTCTGCCCTCAGGACGCTTCCAACCCAGTGGTACTTGCTCTTCTCTTTGTTTGAAGCAGCAAAGAACACCACCGTTGTTCGTGCTAATGTCCCCATTTCACAGGTTGAGAGTGGCTGTGCCTCTTGCTTCGTGTGACTATGGCTCCTGCCATCACCCCCATTCTCTTTTATTGTTGGCTTGTGTAGAATTATCTGGCTCCTCCATAGAATGTAAACTCCACGGCAGCAATGCTGTGTTTCTTGCTCTTCTCCAGCGCAGAGTACCTGGCACAGAGCAGGTTCTCAGTGAGTAGTTTTTCATTGGATGATGGATCGTTGGCTGGATGGACGAGTGAGTAGATAGATAAGTGGGTAGATGGATGAGGGAGCAGGGGGTGGGGGACAGAGTGGGAACCGGGCTTGGAGGTTTTTCACTTTCTGGTTCCTTATAAGGTTCAGAGGGATGGAGTTGCCCCATCTTGCCTTCAGCTCCTTACCCCTCCTTCACTGTCAGGAGGCTAGGTCCCATGAGAGCAGCAGAGCAGTGAATGTGGTGCTCTTGAACTCTTCTCCAAACACTTGGACCCCTACGTCAAGGCCACAGTTCTCACCCTGGGCCTCCATTCACATGTCCCCGCTGTCCCTCACGGACTTTGCACACATCAAGCTAATTTTCCCTCCTCCTCCTCCTCCCAGCCCTTCCTGCCTCCCCTCCCTGCCCATCACCTCAGGGACTCTCACTCCAGTTCTTCTGCTTGCCCTCCCTTGGCCCCTCCCTCTCTCTCCAGTCTCACTTCCTTCATGAGGCCTCTCTTCATCTCTTTCCTCTGTGAACCCACAGCTGCTGTGGCCCACAGCTTAACCCTTTATTTTTAAGACAGCTTCTTGTTTCTTGTGTGTTTATTTTGACGCTTCAACTAGATTTCATAAAAGCTCCATGAGAGCAGGAGCCATCCCTCGTCACCCTACTTTTCTAACTCTGCAGGATCCAGCCAGATCCTCCCTGCACTGAAGGTTGGGGGTTGAGAAACCAGCCCTTGATTTCATCATAAAGCCTCTCTTCCAGCTCTAGTGTGTGAGTGTGTAAATGCAGGAGAGTGGAGTATGTGCCTGTGTGTGTGTGCAGGCGTGCGTGCACATGTGCCTGTAAGAGTATGGAAAGGAGATAGTGAATCCCAACATGACGTTTTAGAGCAGCACTTATCAACCTGAATACTTTCGATTTTGGGGGTCAGGTAATTCTGTTATGGGGCCGTCCTGTGCCATGCGGGATGTTTAGCAGCATTCCTGACCTCGGCCAACTGGATGCTAGGAGCGCCTCCTCTCCTCTATCCCCCAGGTTGTGACAACCAAAATGCCTCTAGACATTGACAGATGTTCCTTTAGGGACAAAATTGTCCCCAGTTGAGAATCACTGTTTTAGAGAACTCATGGGAATCCCAACTTTTCTCTGGTTGGCAGGGAATGTCACTTGGGCCCACTAAAAACTGAGCACAGTGGATCCAGTAGAGTTCCTGAAGCAGCTGGCAGAGAGCAGGCCCTAAATACATACCCGTCAGTGAGAGGCCGAAGGGTAGAGTGGCTGAGTGTGTGCTCTGGGGCTAGCGTGCCTGGGGTGAAATCCTGGCCCGGACGCTTCCTAACCGTGTCACCCTGGGCTACTCACTCGATCTTACATTACCTCACTTTCCTCATCTGTGAAATAGAGATGATAACAGTTGTACTCCTCACAAGAATTATGGCGAGGATTAAGTAGGCGACCGTGGGTACAACCCTTGGAATAGTGTCTGGTTCACAGAAAGTGCTCAGTAGAGGCGGTAATTCCTCTGTCCTGTCTGGAGTGGTGGAGGAACGCCACCTCCTCCTTGGTTTCCTCCGGCTGTGATTTCCCTGCCTCATTCACTGCTGACTTGCACCTCATTTGAGCTCCGGCCTGGCTGCCGGAAGCTTCTGCTGGGTCACTGCATTTGTCCTCCCTGGTGCAATGCCAGGTATTGCCTTGGAGCTGAGGCTGTCAACACCTTGCCTAGGAGCTTCAGGCAGACTGCTTGTGCATTTCAGTGAGTGTGTTTCACGCAAATCCAAAGTGGACCTGCTGGCCAGTTCTGTATCCCCTTGGAGCGGAGACCCTCACAAAGCCCAGCTCAGGCAATTACGTTCTTTTCCTTCATTATTGCATTGTTCCCCTTACATGGCTACTCGTCCAAACTCTATTAACACTTGGTGTTCGCTGAAGCTTTTGTTTTCAAATATGTAGCAAATGGCTGGGCCCCAGATGAGGTACGAATCCATCCTGGAGGGTCACAGGGCACTTGACAGCTGCAATCACAATTGGCAGCCAAGCTGGCTCAGCATCTCTTGAAGTAAACTCAAGAAATGCAAGAAAGAGCTTACCCAGAAAAAGGAACATACCTGACCTTCATGTTCAGATCCCTTCAGTTCAACAAGTATTCATTAAAGCTCAGTAAATATTGATTGAGCTTCTACTGTGGCCCAGGTGCTGCTCTCAGCTCTGGGAATTCAGTGGTCCACAAGGCAGACTTAGTGTCCACCCTCACTGAGACTGGAGAAGACGAGAAATGAACAAGTCCAGTCCATCCTATCTATCTATCTATCTATCTATCTATCTATCTATCTATCTATCTATCTATCTATCTAATCCATCCATCCATCCATCCATCCATCCATCCATCCATCCATCACACACATGCGCGCACACACGAAACTATGACGTCAGCAACGGGCTGGTCTGGGAAGCAAGGACTTTGGACCAATGTGGGTTTGAATCCACTTTCTACCACTTAATCTCTCTTTGATTTTGTCATATGTTGCATGGATGGTGATACTTTGGAGGGTTACTGTGAAGAGTAAATGAGTTGATACAAGTAAAATGCTAATAATTTTGTCTGTCTTATCTATCACTGTAACTCCAGCAACCACAATAGTACCTAGCACACAGTAGGTGCTCAAATGACTATCTGTTGAAAAATATGTGCTTGGTACCGAGTAGGTGCTCACTGAATTTGTTCACCATTTTGGGGGGAAGCAGTGTATGCAATGGTTAGAATCCAGACTTCTGCATCATTCTGTCTGTCTATCTATCTGGTGGGTAAGTTGTTTACATTCCCTGTGCCTCAGTTTCCTCATCTATAAATCCAAGAGAAACATTGTACTTACCTCCTAACATTGCACAAAGCACAGAGCCCACACCCTCGTTGTTTCTCTGAGCTGTGTGATGTAACAGTAGTGTTTACTTTTTTCTTATTTATCTCAGTTTGGGCTTCTGATGAGCAGAATACTTGAGTACGTTAAGTAGAATTGCTGGCTCATCAGTAGATTCAATTTCCAGGGTTGTTGGAAAGTCCCACCTGTCTCAAAGTAGCTGCTCCCACTGGCTTGCCAACCCGGGATTTCCAACATGAGTGTCCTATTGGGTTCGATGGCCCCAGATGGCCCTTTTATCCTTGGCTGTAATTGTTTTGGTCTGGATGGGCTTGTCAGTAACCGGCTACTGCCTTGGTTCCTGAGTGTAGTATTTTGATTCAGAGAGAGGTCAAATCCTCCATGAGGAAGTGTCAGTATTCTCCAGGGCATGGAGACCTCACATAAAAAGGGAAGCTGGGATGGGTGTCTGTGAGAATCCTTCCGCCACTTGTCTGTCTCCCGTGGGCGGGCATGGTTGGGGCAGGGGCCCGTTATGATTTCAGCAGTTTCTACTTATTTTCTGTCCTACACGTGCCTCATGGTTTTCTGCCCTCGCTCAGTGAGGAAACCTCCCTCACTAGAAGTTGAGAGTGGTCAGGCCTGCAGGGAACAGGCAAGAAGATGACCTGTTCTTACACTGGTCAGAGACAACGCAAGTGAGGATCCTAGATAAGCAATCAGCAAAGGGTGGCATTCTGGTTCAAAGTTTCCTGTTAGTCATTTAGAAAACTGAACAGAATTGGGTATTGGTATGCAAAGCCACTTCCTTTGTCAGTAATGTCTATTTTTCCCCAAATGGAGCCTTGAGAACAGAGCCTTCGATGCAAGCAGAAATACACTTGTAAATTAAACTACAACGTCCATTATGTTTAGTTTCATAAGATGTGCGTCCTCGGAATGAATACAGACATTCATGTTGAATACCAAGTTTCAAGACATCTTCTTAAGCTGATTGATTGGAACCTTCTCAACTAACAGAGCTGGGCACAGTGTGAGGAAGAGATTCCTTAGGAAAGCCTGGGAGGAGACGGAACAAAACAGTCTTGCCCCCCCATCCACATGTGGGATGGACAGCCCCAATTTGCTAGCGCTTCAGAGGCAAACATATTGTGGATGGTTTGCTTCTGCAGGAAACCTCAGTTGCCTCTGCGGCCGTGCCCAGCTCTGTGGCATGCACGTCCTCAGCCCTCAGCCAGACTTCTGGGGCTAAAGGGAGCAGGGAGTGGAGAGTCTGCAGAGTTTGGGGAACCAGCAACCTACAGGTGTCCAATCACAGCAGCCTGTGTGGGGACAGGCCAAGTGGGACAGAATGAAGACTCAGGCCATGCTTATGCAGGAGAAGAGACTTCTGGGTCCCCTGGGGGCCTTGCCAAGGTTCTCTTTTGGATCAAGGATTAATTCTATTCGGTGGTGACACACAGTGCCATTGGTTGTGAACTACAGGGAAGCAGAATTAGAGGTGACAAAAGAAGAGCTCTGAAAAAAGCTATGAATGGACTGCTTTAGGACGTCTTATAATGCCAATAAAGAGAAAAGTGACTACCTTTTATTGAGTACTTACTATGGCCAGACACAGAGTCAGGCCCTTTCTGTGTGTTAATAACAGCTGAGTTTCCTAGGAACCCTGTAAGGTAGGGACCATCATTTCCTTCATTCTACAGTTAGGGAAACTGAGGCTTGGGGAGAAGTTGCTGCTCAAGCAGGTTGCCACTGGCCCCCACAATGCCTTTGTGTGTGTTAGGAAAAGACAGCCGTCTCCTGTTGGACAAAGAACCTTGGAGGGCACAGGCCTTGGCCAGGAAATCATCAATTGGGTGCCAGCCTCCATTGCTCTCTTGGCTGGGTGGCCTTGTGCAGGACAAAGCCTGAGCAATCCAGCTGTGGCCCTGGGCATGAGGCCAGAGCTGGTAAATAGCATAATTAGGTTCAAGAGCCACATCTGTCTCACTCCAGAAACACTGGCTCTTAACTCTCAAGCTTTATTGTCTCTCAGGATTGAGACTTTCCATCCCATAAGGCTAGTTGGTTCCTTGGTGAAAGGGCTGATTTATATAGTTCTTTGCACTAAATAGCCTGCAAATTTCCTCTTTTTCCCTCAGAGAATACAGCTCAGAGAATCTTGCAAGACTGAAGAATGAATGTAGGGTCTAGTAAGTGCCTGCACACCTGTCATCCAGGCGCTGTGTTGGTGGGGGGGCAGGTGCGGAGAATGTACAAGGCACAGGGCTGGATCTGAGTCCTGGCTCTGTGATTTACCACCAAGCGGGTGGTCGTGGTGGTGCAGGTCTTAGGTAAGCCACTCAAACCCTCGGCCCTTGTGTTTCCTCATCTGTAGGACGAGGCTAGTGCCTTCCTCATGCAGTCGTTGTGATGACAGGAAAAGGCAACTGAGAATATGCTTCCCTGCGGCACCGTGAAGCAGCGTTGCAAATGTCTCTAGTCTATGTTTGAGGAGGGTTCTGAACTCATTTCTTCTCTAAGACCTCTTCACTAATGTGATCAGTGCTTTCGCTGAATCGATAAGGTTTGGTAGGTTGTGTTTTCATTTTCATTTGTCTCAAAAAAATGTTTTAATTTCCCTTGGGAGTTTTTATTTGGCCCACTGGCTGTTGTTTAAATTTCCAAATATTTGTGTATCTTCCAGTTTTTTTTTCCTGTTACTAATTTCTAGCTTCATTCCTTTGAGGTCGGAAAATATGCTTTGTTTGACTTCTTTTTTTTTTTTTTTTTTTTTACTTTCTTAAGACTTGTTCTGTGGCCTCACACATGGTCTATTAGGAAGAATGTTCCATGTATGCTTGAGAAGAAAGTGTATTGCTGTTGTAAGACGGAGTGTTTTGTATACGTCTGTTAGGTCTGATTACTTGTAGTATTGATAAAGTCCTTTATTTCCTTATTGATAGTATGCCTAGTTGTTGTATCCATTATTGGTAGAGGAGTATTGATTTCTTCAATTCTTATTGTGGAATGGTCTGTTTCTCCTTTTAATTGTATCAGTTTTGCTTCATATATTTTAGTGTTCTGTTTTAGATACATGTATGTTTATAATTTCTATATTTTCTTGCTGTATTGGCTCTTTTACCAATATATAATATAATATCCTTCTTATAATATATAATGCAAACATATAATGTCTGATAGCAATTTTTGACTTAAAGTCTATTTTGTCTAATATTAGTACACCCACCACAGCTCTTTTTTTCATTACTATGTGTGTGGAACTTTTTTTTTTTTTCACTCTTTCACTTTGAACCTATTTTTGTCTTTGGATATAAAGTGAATCTCTTGTACATGACATATAGTTAGTTTATGGTGTTTGTTTTTTTTAATTCTTTCTGTCATTCTCTGACTTTTGACAGGAGAGTTTAATCCACTTACATTTAAAGTAAATACTAGTAAGGAAGAACTTCCTTCTTTCATGTTGCTATTTGATTTCTATGTACCTTACATATTTTGTTTGTTTGTTTCTCAATTGTTTGTTGCTCTTCTTTTCAGTTTAACTGATTTTTTTTGTTTGTTTGTTTACTGTTTTGAATCCCCTTTCATTTACTTTTCTCTGTATTTTTTAGTTAACTTTTTAGTGGTTAACCTGGGACTTACAATTAACATCTTACATTTGTAACAATATATAATTTGAGTTAATACCAACTTATCTTCAATAGTATACAAAATCTCTGCTTCTATGCAAACTTATTTCTCCCCCTCTGTGTTGTTATTATCACACATTACATCTTTATACATTGTGTGCTCATTATCATAGATTTATAATTAATGTTTTATGCATTTGTTTTCCCAATTGTGTGTTAGTGATGGACTCCCTGTTTCTATTTCTTAATTTCTTTTTCATTTTTGAAGGATAATTTTGTGAGATACAGAATTCTTGATCAACATTATTTTTTTTCCTCCTAGCATTTAAAATATATTATCCCACTGCCTTCTAGCCTCTATGGTTTCTGAAGAGAAATAGTTTGTTAATTTTATTGAGGATTCTTTGTACATGATGAGTTGTTTCTCTCTTGCTGTTTTTAAGACTATCTTTGTCTTTGTTTTTAACAATTTATTATTTCTCACTGTGGATCTCTTTGAGTTTAACCCACTTGGATTTCAGTGAGTTTCTTGGTGTGTGTAGATTCATGTCTTCCTTCAAATGGGAGTTTCTAGCCATTAGTTCTTCAAATATTCTTCTGACCCTTTTATATCTTTCTCCTGTCATTATAAAACTCCCATTATGTTCCCATTGGTATTCTTGATAGTGTCCCACAAGTCACTTAGGCTCTGTTAATTTTTCTTTATTCTGTTTTCCTTCTGCGCCTCAGTCTGGCTAATCTCAACTGATCTATTTTCAAGGTCATTGATTCTTTCTGCTGCCTGCTCATATTTGCTATTGAACCTCTCTAATGAACTTTCCACATTTGTTACTGCACTTTTTGGCTCCAAAATTTCTATTTGATTCCTTTTTTATAATTCCTATCTCTTTAATGATATATGCTATTGTCTAAGGCACTATTCTGGTTTCCTTTAGTTAGTTTGTTTGTTTGTTTTCAGAAGTGGACTTTATTGCTGAGGCTGATGAGAGAAATCTGAGGGTGATGAGCATAGAGATCACTGTCTCGACTGTGAGGAGAAGGAGTAGCTGAGAGGGATCCTTCTGGCTGGCTCAGGCTTTCATTCTAGTTGGATGGTAGTAGCATCTCCCCAGAGGGAAATGCTTGGTTTCCTTAAGTTCTTTGTCCATAATTTCCTTTAGCTATTTGAATGTTTTTAAGACAATTGATTTAAAATCTTTGTCTTGTAATTCTAATGTCTATCCTTCTTCGGGAATAGTTTCTTTTATTTTTATTTTTTCCTGTGAATGGGCCATACTTCTTTCTTTCTTTACATGCCTCATAATTTGTGTTGAAAACTGGGTACATTGAATAATATAATGTGCCAACTCGGACTCAGATTCTCCCCTCTTTCCAGGGCTTGTTGTCACTGCTTGATATAAGTTATAGAAGTTTATTTCATGACTTTTCTAAGGTACTTTTGTGAAGACTGTATTATTTATTGCATGTGATCACTAAAGTCTCTAAATGCTTGGAGTTGAAAGGAAAAAAAATCTCATCGTAGCAGCTGGACTCTATGCATGTGTGTTGGGGCATGCCTTCATGCCTTAGCCTGTGTTTCCTGCCTCCACGGAACTTGAAGGTCAACCAGAGCTTAGAGCTTAGAGCTTTCTTGCATCCTTTCTCATCATGTATCCAGCTCTGTGCGTGGCCTTCTACGTCCTCTGGTGTATGTGGGTATTCATCAGAGCTCTTCTCCAAAGCATTTCACTCCTAAATCTTTCCTCCCAGGCTTATTGGTGGGATTACTATTTGCCCCAACTTATATTCTTTGTCCCATGTGAAATGTTTTTGACCAACGCCCTTTGTATAGCTGCTTTCCTACCCCAAGAAAGCCCAAAGTCAGGGAAATAAAGGCAAGCTCAATGCTTAGTCCTTCAGGGAACCCATGGCCAGGTCCAGACAGACAGCTATAGTATCTTGGGACAAGGTCCGCAGTGCTTCCCTTGGCCCCAGGAACCCACACCAGGGATGTGGGATACCATCTTCCAGACTGCCACTGCTATGGGGAGTAGAGGATGGACAAAGATAAGTTAAAATACCACAAAACTTTACCAGGTTTCAGTTGTCTTTTTCCTGATTAAGCATTTCCTTGCTCACTGTCAATTTTTGCCCATTTTTCCAGAATTCTGATGAAATTGATTCTGATAGTTTCTGCCAGATTTTTCACTGGAGGGACAGTCACTTGGACTTCCCCACTTCCCCATTTTTTGCTGCTGTCATGCTAAGCAGTAGTTTTTGAATGCGTTTTGTTTTGTTGACAGATGAGGAAACTGAGGGCCAAAGGCAGAGGGAAAGAACTGATCAGTGGAGCACTACCAGCAGCACTCAGGTTTCCTCTCATTTAGTTCAGTCTGCCTTCTGCCCTGTTTCACATGGTTCAGCAGAAGTGAGTCTGTCCTCGGTTTGGAGACCACTGGGATTAGAAAGACAAAGCGATAGCTTCCTATTGGGCCTCCCTCTATCCACTCTCCACACAACAGCCAGAGCGGGAGTCAACATAATGGGGTTCTGTCACTTCCCTGCCGAACACTCTTCAGCCTCCCATTCCCTGGTGTATGTCTAAACAAAAGGTGGTCTGCCCTATGGGTATACAATGCAATGTTAGTCAGCCACGAAAAGGAACGAAATATCGACAATTGCTACCACATGGATGGATCTTGAAACTATTGTGCTAAGTGAAAGAAGCGAGTCACAAAAGACCACATATTCTAGATTCTATTTATATGAAAGGTCCAGCATAGGTAAATCATAGAGACAAAAAGTACATTAGTAGATACTTGGTGCTGGCGGGGGGGGGGCACTTTTTCATGGTGATGGTTGCATAACTCCGTGAATAAATAATAAAATTATATACTTTGTATGAGCAAATCATATCTCCAGAAAGCTATTACCAACTAAACAAATAAAATCTTTCCAGGTACCCATTCTCTTGGAATAAAGCCCAAACTGTCGTGAATCCCTGCACGACCTGGTCCCTGCCTCTCCAGCCTCATCTTATGTAACTGCCCCCTTACTGGACTCTATCCACAGCAATTTCCTGTGTGCTATCTGAGTACACCAAGTATCTTCCTTCCTCAGGACCTGTGCACATGATGTCCCCTCTTCCTGAAATGTCTTTCCCTTTATTGTCCCCATAGGTGACTTATGCAAATCTTCCATATGTCAGATCCGGGGGGCCTTTCCTAATTACCCCAATGAAAGTCCATGCCCCCCGTTATTCTCTACCAGTCTCTATTTGTTTTCCTCCATGCCATGTACCATATTGTGTAACCTTATATTCATCTGTGTGTTCACCAAAAGAGCATGTACCTGGCACACCGTGATCATTTACTGAATATCTGCTGCATAAGTGAATGATGACAACCTTGTAGGATCATACTGCCCATCCTCCTGGGGGACTTTCCTTAAATCAAGCCACACACATTGTATCTTCTTCTGTTCTTGAAGGCATCCCAAGACGCCAAAATGGTGGTTCCCTTTTAACCTTCGGAAAACAGACTGCCTCCCTAATGTAGGTTAACAGTGTGGCCTGGCCATCACTTAGTGAGTGACGCTGAGCAGTGCCTGAGAACTATAATGGTATGACGTGATTGCATGTTCCAAGGGATTAGCCAAGTTTCTGAAGCACAGAGGGGCCTCTATTCACAGCCTACTGCTGCTTCCCAGGAAGGGGCAGTGTACATGGGGCGGCGGGGGGGGGGGGAGCAGAGCACACTCTTGCATGCAGGTACTCATATGAGTCCTACCAACCATTAGGAAAAGGGGGTCAGTATGGCCTGGATAAGCCAAGGAGGCCTCATGGAGGAAGCAGGACTCTGTCCTGAAGGATTTCCTTTGGTGAAGGCCAAGAAACAGGCATCTTTAGCTGGAGGAACAAAGGGTGGTTAGAACTAGGTGGCATTTGAGTGGTGGAGAGACTGACACTTTAGGCTGTTGTCACCAGGATGGAGTAATTGGGGAGCAGCAAGTAGCCCATATGGATATTGATTTTCCTGTCACTAGCTAGCCTTATGACTTTGGCCGAATCGTTTAACCTCTCAGCACCTCCATTTCCTCATCTGTAAAATGGGATCACAGTTTATACTTCACAAGGTTGCTGTGAGAATAGAATGAGAAGATGTGCTGAACACGTGCCTGGTGTACAGTAATGCGTCAATCCATGGTAGGTGATATAAACACTCTCCTTGTCGCTCAGACTGGCATGCAGGACCTGTGCTAGGAGGACGTCGGGTTTGGTTAGTGAATGGAGGCCCTTAGGAGCCAGGCTGGGCCTGAACTGACTTCTGTGGTAGCCTGTTTAGCCCAAGTGGGCTGCATGGGCGTCAGATAAACTCAAGGCCAGGAGTGCTGGAAGGAGCAGAGCTCTCAGTATCCTGAAGTCTCACCAGGCGGCCTCTCTCTTTCATTTCACAGCCATATACAACTTCCAAGGGAACGGAGCACTCCAGCTCTCCCTGCAGATTGGCGATGTGGTACGAATACAGGAGACCTGCGGAGGTGAGTGGCCCAGGCGACTCTGGGAGGCCAGGACCCTTGACTGATGGTGTTGGGATGTCCCCAGTACACACCCAGCACCTTCAGCCCTCTCACTAAACCTGCAACTTGGTGTGGTCTTTGACATTTATTTTGCTAATATTAATAATTACCATTTACCAAAAATAATACTTTGTTGTTTTAAGAATTTATGCTGAGTAGCAAAGGCCCACCTGAGTAGTGGTTTGATGGGGCTGTATCCACCTGTGACGCCTTCTACATACACTTTTTATTAGTATCAATACCGTTATAATGGAAAATCCACATTATTGGGATTTTGATGGGCCCAGTAAATTGCACCCGGTCCGGGGAGCAGTGCTCACTCCCTTCAACAAGCGGGGAGACCTATCTTGGGCAAAGTGGCATCTTTTTCTTCCCACAGAGGTGCCATCCTCTTACGAAGCCAAGTGTCTGTTGGGCTGTGTCCACCCATGGTGGTGGTGGTGGGGGGGGTGCTTTGTAGTATTTGCACAAAGGCTAATGGCCTTGGACTCATGACTCTGGCCACTAGAAATCAATAGGTTACCTATGTCACTGATAAAATTGATATTGGGAGCATGGCTTGGATGTAAGAGCCAAGTGAGCTGGCTAATGTGTTGGCCGCAGTCGGGCAGGCTCTTCCAGATGGACCAACAGAGTTCTCCCCCTACCTGGGCTGCCTTCAGTCCCACTGCGTGCAGACCATCGAGTGCGTCCTTCCTGTGGCCGGGCAGAGCAAGGAGAAAGAAAAGTGGAGTGCGCTGGGCACCCAGCTCAGCCCCCAGGAGAGGCTCCCCTCCTACCTGATGGGAGTGAGGGCCGGGCAGGAGGCAAGTGTGCGCCTGTTCAGGAGGCCCCTCAAGGGGAAATGGAGAGCCAGAGGAAAGGAGGTTGCCTACAGAACGAGCCATCTTTGGCTTCTTACCACATAAGAAGGGGCGGGGAGGGAATGTGCTACTTTCCTTACAACATGTTAGTTATGTTACTCCTCACAGCAACCCAGGGGACAGGTAGCATCTCCAATGCTGGATTAGCTACGTGCTACTTCCAGGGCTGCTCTGCAGGTTGTCGCAGGGGTGCACACGTACACACGAACATACGCACACACACACACACAGACAACACGCACACACACAGACAACACGCACACACACAGAGATAGACACACACGCAGGCATAGACACGTGCACACACACAGACAACGCACACACACGCAGGCATAGACATGTGCACACACACAGACAACACGCACACACACACAACACACACACACAGATACACACACACGCAGGCATAGACACGTGCACACACACAGACAACGCACACACACACAGACAACACACACACAGACAACACGCACACACACACAGATACACACACACGCAGGCATAGACACGTGCACACACACAGACAGCACACACACAGACAACACGCACACACACAGACAACACGCACACACACAGACAACACGCACACACACAGATACACACACACGCAGGCATAGACACGTGCACACACGCAGACAACAGGCACACACACAGATACACACACACAGTCATAGACACACGCTCACACAGGCACAGATACATGTGCACACACACGTACACACATGCACACACATGCATACAGATACGCACACACACAGACAACACGCGCACACAGATACACACGCACACGCATAGACACACGTGCACACACACGCACACAACGGCACCCACATACACACAGACACATGAAAAGCAAACAGAAAACCTTTTGAGGGGGAAGAATTTGATATTTCAAAACACCTTTGAAGGAGTCATGGGGGAAAAGAGAACTTTGCTTTAGTATTAGTTTGGTTTGAGTTGTATCTGAGGGGATACCACGTACGTACTTATTCTTCCGGCCTCTAAAGATCCTCGTCTGGCCCTATTTAAACCTTTTTATACACAGAGTGAATGAAACTGGGAGAGTGAAGAGGTGGAGGCAGTGCTTTCCTGAAGACTCAGGTCTTGCTTCTGAACACCCTGCCCCTTCCCACAGTGCAACGCTCTCTTTTACAAATCTAGTTCTGCTCAGCAGCAGATAAGCAAACTCTGGGTGTCTACCAAGGGCAAAGAATGAAAGACAACTCTGCTCAGTGTCCCTTTAGCGCTACAGAATGCCACTTCCAAGAAACAGGCAGGTGAGGAACCAAGGCTCAGGGAGGAGAAATGACTCACCTAAGGTCACGTGATGAGCCAGTGGCCATTCTCTCCACTCCAGGCCTGTAATCCACACTCTTTCCTTCACCCCACGCTTACCAAGAAAGTGAAAAAGCCTCGGTAATTAGGTTCTGTGTCTTAAATTTTGAAATTGAGACAAGTATTTCCTTCTTCTTTTCATGCATTGTCCCTGGAGAAAGAGCTGGAGGACAGTAAACTGACTACACAGGTTGCATGTGGTCAGAGCCTTCCTTTCCTTATCTTGGCCTGGAGCCTGACCATCAGAAAGGCTACAATGGCTGACTCAAGCCACCTTTATCTTTGGGATTATCGCCCTTGCTTCTAACCTCTGTGGTACTGGTTCTTCATTTTTAATTCTATTTTATTAGTCTCAGTTTACTGTATCCTTGTAATAAGCAGCCACAATACATTTTTGGAAAGAGCTGGGTATATTAACTTAGTAAGTGATTGCCAATTCGTGAAGACTTTGAAAATAACAATGTTCAGAATTCTGTTAGAATGATTCTACACAGCTGAGGAATTGGTATATAAATTATTAATATTCACACCCATACACTTATATGTACACAGAGTTTTCAAACTGGAATTTATGGAACCCTCAGGTTTCCCCAAGGGCCTCAGACAGCTAAGGGATCTGAGATCAGGCCTGGCATTGTCTGCTTTGCAGATGGGGTGTTCCGCCTATGATTCTGATTGAAAAATGGTTCTTCTGTAAACTAAAAAAAAAAAGAAAGAAAGAAAAAAAAAGTGAAAACCACAGCGTTAGTCAAAAATTAGCCAAAATGGCGTTGGGGAAAGAACTTGGGTGTGCCCATGAAACCCTCTTATAGAAACCTACTGTCAACGTAAGAAACGCCCAAATTTGTAGAGAATTTTTATAAGAGTTTATTTGAGCCAAACTGCTGACATATGCCAGGGAGCAAATTCTCAAACGTTCCCGAGAATAACAGTTTTGCAGCTTCTTTTATACATTTGAAATTAAGGAAGATTGCATAGAGATGGGAAAAGCAACATGGAGATCAGATTACTGGATAGTTAACAAGATTACGTGCTCTCTTGAGGGTGGTTACACTTATTTCAAAGGTGCATTAACCTAGATGCACAGGAAAAGGCAAAGATAAACCTTTTCCCAAAAAGTTATATGCCTGGGATGTGGCTAGCCACCATGACCTGCCCAGTTAGGAATTTATGATCAGTCACCCTGTGAGGTTACTTTTCATAGAACCTCTTTTTCTATCCACACTACTTGAAAAATCAAATCAAGCCAATTGAGAGAAATGAATCAAAATTTTAAAATATGGGACTTGAAAAGCTGTGACCAAAAGAAATTGTGGTGAACATTGAGTCCAAATGAATCAATTTATAAAAATTAGTATTAAAAGTCATAATATTTATGGCTACCAAAAAGAATGTTATTGGTAGAAAACTGGACAATTAAAAAAAACCTAATAAAATTGAGAGGTGGGGAGAAGAATGGGAGACAATAGATTAACTCTGTGATGTCACTTTCATGATAGAGTTGGTCAGTATCAGTTAGAAATAAAACATATCATTAAAAAAACTATAACCACCCCATTCTTTTAATGCTTTTCGTTACTATTTTCCTTTTAGAGAAGTTTTTAGGAAATCTTTTTGTGTGAAGAAGAAATACTTAATAGAAGTTTCAACATTTCCTTCAATTTCATTTTATTTTTTTTTCTTCTGTCAAGTACAAGTCAGATTAAGTTTGAGAGTTGTATTTACATGGTATCTTTACTATATTCTGATTTTTATGAAAGCACTTAAAAGTGGTATTTTATCTGTGTCACGGTGTGTCATTTTGTGTGTAGACTGGAAGGATGTTAACAGTGGTTTTCTTTTTCTGGGTAATGAGATTCCAGACGATAATTTCAGCTTTTACGTTTGTGCTTTACTTCTTAGTTTAAACTCTTTAGAACAGCACATGTCAATTTTAGACAAAAATAATATAGTCTTGATGATTTGAAGTGCATACCTCCAAATATTAGCAATGATTTATTCTAGGTGTGAGTTAATAGTTACTTTCTTTATACTTTTCAAATTTTCCAATCTCCCCTCCCTCAAAAACAAACAAACAAACAAAAAGTAGAAAGAGCATGGGCTTTTGTCTAAGATCACACAGATAGTAGGTTGTATATCTTGATTCAAATCCAAGCTTTGATTCCAGAACTCATCCTCTTAACCACCGATAGGTGCTAGCTTCTGTTTGATCTTAATGTTACTCGATATTTCAATCAATCAGGAAAGTAATGTACACCCAGGCACTCACCACTCAGATAAATATGAACATGTCCCCAGGTTTACTTTAGACATTTTTGTAAGAAACAAGTTCAGATGCAGTTGAAACTCTGCCCTTCTCTTTCTTGTTCCATTTTTGTCTTTTTGTCCATAATGTAGGTGAGACCTCTTGACATTGGGGTGTTTTCTTCCCCTCCAAGGTTCTGTACCTTTACCAGACATGTTTACCTTCATAATCCTGTTTAAAAAATAGTTCTTGCAACAACCCTATGGGGTAGGTATTATTTCCCTCATTTTACACACAGAAACACTGAGGCTTGGGTGGTACAACCAAAGATAACGCCTCTGGGAGCTGGCAGAGCGAGGACTGGATCTCTAGACAGTAGATTCTTTTTTGATGTTCTGGAGTATTTTTAATCTCTGCTCCCTCTCCCCACCACCCGTGACTCCTAGGTGATTAGAGAATTTAGGTACATTTCGTTTTGGTATTTGGGATGTGGAAAGGGAGGACAATTTGAGTATAATTATCCGGAAGAATGGTGAAAAAAATTTCCCTTTCCTCATCTTCCCCCAGGATGAACTTTGTTTTCTATTTTTAAAAAAGTGCTTATGCCAAGTGTAGGATTGGCATACACTTGCTATTATTTTAATATTACATAATTAAATAATTAATATTAAATATTTAATAATTAAATATTATTTATTGAATATTATTTAAATAAGGGCTATTAAAAAACGCCCTTGCTATTATTTCATTTGAGAGGGTGTTGAGCCCCAGAGCAAGTTCTGGGATTGTGTAAGCGCCGTGTTACACTGAACCTGCATTTGATCGTGGTTCCTGGCGTCGTGGACTTTGCTCTGTGTGCCAGCTGCTGTTATCTGCCTGGGCAGGTCTTGGCGTAAAGCTGGATATAGCTGACAGCTGACCAGATTAGGTAGCTGACTTCAGGAGGTCAGTGAGCCAACAGGGATGGGGATATCATCAAAAGTCCTGAGGACAGCCCCCGAAGTGGTTCGTCGATGGGTTATCATCATCTAGCAGGGGAAGGTGCTTGGAAGCCCTTCTCCTCAAGAATCACTGCGGTTTATTTCTGAAAGCACTAGCCCAGTGTGCACAAGGTGTGCACACGTTACTGAGGCTCCAGGGCGAGAGCAGATAAAGTCCCTGGACTAACTAGAATGTCCTGATGGAGCCCCCGTGACGGAGATGCAGATGTAGGCATGAGCTTTGGGTGGGACTATTGGTCCCTTGATTGATTTCCTACTTTATGGTGAATTTTGGTGGCCTTGGCCGTCAAAGTGGATTCAGGTCTTTGCAACCGAGAGATCCTTATCTGTACGTATTTGTGCTCTAAGAGCATATTCTCTGTCTTTGTGCTCACCTCAAAGGGGGCAGCGTGGTGGAACAGCTTCGAGGGCTGGCGTCGAAGCCACACAGACATGCCCTTGAACCCTGGCTATGTGGTTTGGCCCAGCACATCAGTTGACTTGAATCTCAATTTCATTACCTATAGAGTGGGAATGATAATACCTAGTTCACAGTATTGACGTGAGGACTGAATGAGAAAATGCACGTGTAACACTTAGCATACAGCTTTGCATGCATTAAGCGATCGATAAATGTTAGCTGATGTTACAAACATGCTCTTTTAGCTAGTTGGTGGGATGAGGAAGAACTGTAAGTAGTGGAGCTTGTTATAGCTCATGTTGTACAGTGTCATCTCTGGAGTCAGATGCTTGGGTGTGTCACTAACTAGGGGTGTGACCATGGGCCAGTTGCTTAAGCTCTCTGTGCCTCTCTGTGTTCATTTGCATAACTGAGGCAGCAATAATACCTCCTTTACAGGATTGCTGTGGAGATTAATTTGTAATTTTATAAAAGCAAAACAAAAAACTTTACCAGAGTTCCTGGCACACAGCAAGCACTCAGAAAGGAGAAGCACTATTGTTAATGGTTAATTATTACCAATAGTTACAGACGAATTATTAGAAAATAGAATGCAATGCTTCATGAAGTAGCAAGTTTTCCCCCACTGGAAAGTAGCTTCTTGGGGATGTAGTTTTGGGGATTCAGATGTTGGGAAAATGAGACTATTAGGCAACCACCATGCTCCTCCCTCCATTAAACAGGAAGTTCGGTATGATGACTGCTTACATTCAAATCCGGACACTGTCACTAGCTGTGTGAACCTCGTCAAGTTCTTAACTTCTCTGTGCCTCAGACAGGCCACTCTTCTATAAAATGGGATAAGTACGGTTTCTATCTCATACGATTCTTGCAAAGATTAAAAGTCGCCGTACGTGAAAAGTACTTTGAATAGTACTTTATCCCAAGCCTGAGAATCTTTCCCTCCAACCTCCAATTCTTTCTTTTCTTTGTTCTTTCCTTTTCTCCTTCTGCTCTCTTTCAGTCTCTCGAAATAGGAGCCAGCACGGGCTGCTGTTGCTTTAGAACTTTTTTAGGACCCGACCCTCAAGCTGTGTCATGACTGTGAGGGGTGACTTTGCATTTTAAGTTGTTTGTTTGGGGGCTAGCACGTACGTCTGTTGAGAACACATTTTGTCTACAATCTGTCAGCCCGGTAATGAGGGTTTACTAATGAGGCTCCCAACAGACAGTTTGTATTTACAGAGATGACAAATGCCACCCCTTGGCTGTGCTTGAATCATTTCAAAGGCCAGCGGGCTCATTATAGTCATCAATACTTGCTACATGGAGGCTCATTTTGTCCAAGGGCTAGGTGTAATTTGGATTTCTGTTAATGGAATCATTTTTAATATTCCTGCAAAAAGAAGACTCTTAAAATTCCCATCCTAATACCCATCCCTGAAATTGTCTGTTTTGCAGATCACAGTTTAGACACCATTTGTTGCTGTTAGAACTGGGATATCATTTGAGGATGTTTGCCAAACCCCTCAGCCTTTCGATGTCTTTAAGACAGAGGTTGAAAACATCCACATGAACACAGGACCCAGGCAGGTGATGGAAGTAGGTGAAGAGCTGGGGAGAGGCTGGAGCGCGAGAGGCACCTGCTTTGTCTGACAGGACCAGCTGCTCTTTACCGCCAGCTGACGGTGGCCGCCAGGGAGCGCTGGCCACCACTGCTGGACCTCCTGTTTTTACAAAACAAGGAGGAGAGTTGTGTTCTTATGTGAAATTCTGGTATTTTTAGATGCTTTTTGGACATGTTGGCAACCAATTCAACAGAGGGTTGAAGCCCAAGGGCTTCCAGACTACTTTAGACCTGAAGTCTAAAGTAGTTTGCCGTAGTCTCTTTTGCTAGTTAATAACAAACAAATAAATGGAACAACAACAAAAAAAGCTCAGCAGACTTGTAAGAATCGATGAGAGACCCGTTTCTTTGTTTTTTCTTTGCAGACTGGTATAAGGGGTACCTCCTAAAGCACAAAATGTTACAGGTAAGATTGATTTGTTTTTATTTGGGGCAATCCTGGAAATGTTTCTATGACCCTGTCACCATGGCGCCTCTGGGCCATTGCCTGACATGGTTACTCCTCAGCAGTCTCCTCCCTCCTTGTGTCCTGTGCTTGCCCAACTGCACACCTCGCTCCACACGGGGCCTCCACTCCCTTCTTTCACTTATTCTTTGAAGCCAACCTGTAGAGCTTTCTTCTCCCTGAAACGTTTCCTGCTATGCCAATCACGTTGATTTCTCTCTCGCTTGAGTCCCCAGGGAATTTTGCATTTTTTTCATTGGACATTTTTCTTCTACTTCCTCCATTTAGAGCTGTTTGGGACATTTATCATTTCCTCACCTATGTATCCACCACGACAGAGAAAGGACAGGGCCCATCTCTGCCCTCGGGGAGGTCACTGTCCCAACCTCCCATTGCACCATGGTCTCCGTGAGAGCAGGCACCAGCTTTGCCCCTTAGCTCCCCTGGTATCTAGTGCAGTGGCCGTATGTCCCCCATGGGCACCCTGGTTGAATTTATGAAGGGATTTCCAAGTAATTGATACAGTTTTCTTGTTAACTGAGCCAAGCTTGTGGAGAAAGGAAATAACAGACGCTCCTTCCTTCCTCCCTGACCTGATGGGTTGGGAGGTCCAATCCTATTTAGCTCTCTGAAGAACATAGAACAAATCGAGGGAGAAAAAGTCTCGGATCAAACTAGCCCACGCTGTTGCTTCAGGACTGGACCTTTCCGGCTGTTCATGGCTGAACGGGGACTGCTTTCCTGAAATTGGGCAGGAGAGGAGAGGCAGAGCGCCTCGTGTCACTTAGAGCGGGTCTTTCAAGCATCCCTGTCTTGCGTATGTGATGAGTGTCCACAATGGGGCAGGCGAGTCCTTTGGAATCTAGGGCTACTGTGGGATGTAGGACAACTGAAGGAGAACTGGATGGGAGGTAGACCTAAAAGAGTGGATTTGTGACTTTCAAGTTTGAGAGGTTTACCAGTCAGTGTTTTTTTGATAAAAATCATGGAGACCCGGGGTCTGTTATTTCTGTAGGGATATGTCATTGTGTCGTATTTTATGTTTTGTTATGTATGTTATCTTATTTCCAACAGGGCGTGTTTCCTAAATCCTTTATCCATCTCAAGGAAGTGACAATTGAGAAAAGAAGGTATTTGCCATTCACCACCAGACTTCCCCTGCTGTGGCTTATGGCTGTCTCTGTCCTGTCTGCTTTGAAAACATGACTTGGCAGATGTGAAGGACCCTCAGCATCTTCCTGCTGTGTTTATTTGTGTGTCTCCTTTCCCTCACTTGATGGGAGATCTAATCCAAATTGATTTGTGTTCAGATCTGATGCTGAGGGGGTATTAGTATGTTTGGAGATTCTGACTTTTTACTGGCAACTGCCTTTGAACTGTGCTAATTAGATTAATCCTGAATAATGAGATGAAGGGTCCACCCCAGTGAAGGACTGCATTACAAAGGAAGTCCCCAGCATTTGCATATTGTAATTGGCCTGGCTGTCAGGCAGTTTAGTCTCGGGAGGACAGCAAGGCCCCCCTCAGCAGCTGTAGTTTCATGCAAATTTGCCAGCATTTTATCTTGTTAGCATCTGGGTATCAGTTTCACACCATATTCTCTTCCACCTTAAATAGAAATATTGAGAACATCATTCCTGCAGAAATTCCTCTGGCACAAGAAGTGACGACCACACTCTGGGAATGGGGCAGCATCTGGAAACAGCTCTATGTGGTGAGACTCAAAACCCAGCTCCCTGGGAGGGAGGCTTCTGGCGTCTTGGTTTGGTTTAAATTTGGAATTTAGCCTTGAGCAGGACAGGCCAAGGTGGCTTCAATGACACAGTAGAACAAACTGTATGAAGACGTCAAGGCCCAGAGAGGTTAGGTGACTTTCTCAAAGCCACACAACGAGCTATTGACAGAGCCTTAACAAATGGGTGTGAGCCTTCTGCTTTTAAACTCGTACAAAAGTTGTCAGACTTGAGTATTTTTAAGAATCATCTTGAGAGCTGTTAAAAAATAAAACTTCCTTCCATGGGGCTCTGCATTTTAATAAACTCAGGGGATTTTGATTTCAAGGGGTCTGTTTATAACACCTTGAGAAATACTGTTCTCATACGTTAATTAACTAGTGACTTTTGTCCTCAGATCTATGAGGAAGCTTTGACCCTGGTAAAACAAAGAACGGATTTTACATGTGTTTTCCCCTGTATTGAAGCAAATCTAATTTTAAGTCCTCCTTTGATGCTTCTACAGTTCCCAATGAAAGCAATTAGCTAAGAAAACCATTAAGCAGAGTGAAAATGTCAACCAAGGCTCACTGCATATTTGTTACAGCACTGTGCGCACCTGCTGGCATACGCACGCTATTTGTAGACTTACTTTTACAGTCATAAATGTGGACTCCCACGTGGAGATTTCATAACACATGGTAATTGACGCATCCAATTCCATAAGTTCCCCCAGAGTTGTTAGGAAAGTTTCGCGGGGCAAACAGTAGACTTGAGGCTCAAGTGGTGAATTCCTCACCTCCACTACCCCTGCTAGCACCAAGCATGCACACACACCATGGAAGCCTGGCACTGTCCCTTGAGAAATCTTTGGACAGCAAGCCCATCATGCTCTTCACCCCAGTAAAAAGATCTTTAAACTTCCAGTATTCCAGTGTCATCTTCATGATTCTCACCTTGTCTACATACCACCTATGTAATATTTACTACCTAAATCCGCCCCCTTTTTAGTAAACTTAAATAATTCCCGTAAGGAACTATACAGCAAATGGTGTCCTTCCAACAACAGCAGACACCAACCAGTGCCCTACAATTTAGTTCAGTTCCGTCACCAATCACCCAGAGTTAGTGTCAGACGCAGCCCTGCAAGATTACCCTCCCCTCAGATGCCCAGTCACAAGTCCCAGGTTCCTGGGTTACACGCACTTCTGTCCAAACTCAGTACAAATTCAGGGGTTCCCATGAGTGCTCCCCATTCCCACCTCAAGTTCTGTAATTCCCTAGAACAACTCACAGAGCTCCAGAGAAAGCTGTACAATAGTAATCCAGAATTACTATTTTATTATAAAGGATGCAATGCAGGGACAGCCAAGTGGAAGACACACAGCAGGGCAGTGCACTAGGTGGGGTGGGGGGACAGAGATTCTCTGCCTTCTGGCATGCCACACTCTCAGCTTACAGATACATTCGCCATCTAGGAAGCTCCTCAAACCTTGTTACCTAGAGTTTTAATCAAAGTTTTATTACAGTGTCACAATTGAGTAAATCGTTGGCCATTGGTGATCCAGCGCAATCTCTAGCCCCTCTCCTCTCCCTAGAGGTTGGGGACTGGGGAGGTGAGGAGAGTGGGGCTGAAAATCCCCACTCTCCAATCTCATGGTTGGTTCCTCTGGTACCCAGCCCCCATCCTCATGTTATTTGGGGGACTGCCAGGATTCTTGCCATCAGCACAAACTGAGGTACGGTCAAAGGGACTCATTCTGAATAAGGAAAGACACTCCTATCACTCAGAAAGTCCCAAGGGTCTTAGGAGCTCTGTGCCAAGAACCAGGGACAAAGACCAAAAATATATTTTATTATATCACACATGCTTTCCCAAATGGAAAGCCAAAAGTACTAGGCACAATTGAAACATTATTCAAGTAAACACACTGCAAACAAGACAAGGTCATTAACTGTTGAGTCTAAAACCTTCTCTCTCTCTGTTAAAAAGAGAAATTAACATATGTGAGAGGGTTTAAGGACATATATTACCATGAAACTGCAACTTTCTCCTTCTCTTAGAAAGATGGAAGGAGAGTGGAAGAGAATCATCACAGAGGCCCATGTCGTTTGATGGCATGCCTTTGTGCCGCCAAAAGCCATTCTATGCCCTACAGGTTGTTCACAGGTCACACTTGGGGAAACACTGTCCGAGAAATGGGCCTTTATCACCAGAGAAATGGCCTTGGTTCCCAGCCTTCAAGGGTCTGAGCTCTGGGACCTGCATCACAGTTGTTGGAGTGGAAACATTTTCCCTTCTCCCCTTCTAGGTTCTTTGGTTGTTGGTCTTTAGTAATTAAGTTGATATAAGACAGCTTAATAGGAGAAAAACAAATTTAATTTCATACCTACGGGAGCCCCAAAGATATGAGAATCAAAAGACAGCCAGGTAATTGAGGCTTATATAACATCCTGAGCTGAGGAAAGGAGTAGGGACCTGGGAAAACCAAGGGGAGGGAGGCCATTGACAGGAAGGGAGAGGAGATGTCAGGAAAACAAAGCTTGCCCTGCTATGCAGATAAGTTTCTTAGGTAAAAGGAATCTCTGGTAACAGCCCTCTTCCTGGTACAGGCTCCCTTTCCAATACAAGTTTAGGCAGTTGAAGGGGAGGTAAAGAGTTATTCCTGGATCTGCTTGCTTTTGATTGCCTTTACCTCCAAATAATCCTCATGCCAAAGAAACACATCTCGGGCTGGCACAAACCTGCTCCCCTTCAGAGCAGATGTTCATGGTATTCCTGCTCAAGTATCTTTTTGGACAAAGAATCAGAAATCACCCTTTCTTTAACCAAGAAGTGATCGGGATTTTAACTTTTGCTTTTGGGAAACCCCTGTGGCCTGGATGTGGGGGGTGAGTGGGAAATCTGTCAAAGACCAAGACCACCACCCAATCCTTTTGTAGCAGGGTGGGCGCCAGGAGGGATGTTCAGCCATGGCCCCGAACACGCGCACCGTTGGGCGCAGTTTGCCAAGTACACGCCCAAGCACCTTGGGACCATGTGACTGTGGATGTTTCCTGTCTCCCAGGCCAGCAAGAAGGAGCGCTTCCTCCAGGTGCAGTCCATGATGTACGACCTGATGGAGTGGCGGGCCCAGCTCCTCTCAGGAACTCTGCCCAAGGATGAGCTGAAGGAACTGAAGCAGAAAGTCACATCCAAAATCGACTATGGCAACAAGTAATCTGTCTTTCCTCTGAAAAGACGCTTTCTTCTCCTACCCACCGTTTCTTCCCCTTCTCCCCGGCCCCAGAAGCTTGGTTTCATTTTCGGATAGAGTTTGCCATTTTCTCTTTGAGAGAAGGCCGTTACCAAGGCCAAGCTTGTGTGCCTTTGTTATCACCCTCCTGGGACCCAGGGACACGCAAGCAGAGAGAAGGCTTGCTTATGCAGTGCTTATTACCGGGCTGAGAGATTTAGGACACTCATTTAACCTACTTCCAAGGGGCCAGGGAGCGCAGTCATGCTGGCTCATTTTCAGCTTAGTTGTCATTTTATTCCTGCATTTACAAAACTCTCCCTTCAATCCCAGTGTGAGACTTAATGTCCCTCCCCATTCTAAATTATCCAAGCCACATGCCATCAACTAACTCATGCAGTTACAAAAAAAAAACCCTTTCCTCAAAAGGGAATAGCAGAAATTGGTTGGAGTTTGAATGCTATGAATTTAAGGTGAATGTGAAACAATTTTTTGAGGCAGAACAACCCACTTATAATAATAGCAGTGGTAATAATATTATAACTAACATTTAATTTGGGCTTATTATGCATTAGGCTTGATGCTAAGTGTTTTAAAGGCATTGTCTCATTTAATTCTTATAACAACTCTGTGGGGCATGCAGTTTTATTGTCCTCATTTTTTTCAGTTGAAAAAACTCTTTAAGAAGAGGTTAAGTAATTTGTTCAGAATCACATAGCTACTAAAAGGAAGAACCAGACTTTAGATCCAGGCTGTCTGGCTCGAGTCCAAGGGCCTCACCACTGTGCTATTTGGAGAGCATTTGGAGAGCCTCCTCTTCCTGCCGGTTATTGAAATGCCCTCCAAACATCCTACTTCTTTGTTCATACATCCCAACAACAAACATATATTGAGCACTTATGACTGACCTGATTTCCTGCTAAGTGTCCAGGTGATAGAAATAAAAGATCCTGTTCACTAAGGGGCCACAGTCTAATTAGGGACTAAGCTATTGATAAGGATCGTTGTACCTTTGATGGCTGAAGAAGCAAGAGTGTTCTTAATTGGACTTGCAGAATGAAGTCAAGGAAGGCTTCCTGGAGGAGATGACTCTCAGCTAAAATTTGAAAGACAAAGAAATGTTAAGTAGGTGTCTTGCAGGGTGTCCCACAGGGCAGCAGGGTCTCTGCTGCCGCTCCCCACATAAGAACGCAGGACATGGTGAGGCCAAAAAGGAACACCCACGGAGCCATAGGTAGGAAAGTCATACCACTGTGGTCTCACTGGAGGCTGGGTTTACACGACGTGCGACCTGCTGTCCACTTTGCTGCCAACCGACCAACTCTCCTCGACTCTCCTTACTCTCCTTCAGTCTCCTCCTTCACTCTCCTCCGCTTCCCTCCGTAGCCGCGGCAGTTATATCAATGACCAATGGCTTAATGGCTACAGCTGATGGCCAACCAGCCACAGCTGACGGCCATCTACTACCTGAGCCAGCACCTCTCCACATGAGGCCGAGAGCCTGGAAACTGCTTTCTGGGGCTCTGTCCCCACAGTAGGCTAATAAAAAAAGAGGACAGGAGTGCATGAGAAAGCATGGTATGTTCAGAGGACGGCAAAGGGGTCAGAAGGCTGGAACTTCCCTGAGAGGAAAGTAGAAAGAGCCTATTCAAAGAGAGTAAGAAGGAAATTTCCCAGCAGCCCGGCTTTCTGGCCTTTGCCACGTGCACTAGGAAGAGGCAAGTTAATGGGCCTGACTTACAGCTGCTCCTGTCCCCGGAGCATAGACCTTCTGCCGGTTTCTCTGCGGCAGCTGGCAGGCGTGTCCAAATCTGCTTATACTGCACAGTGTCCCAAAGGCCCAGGCAGAGTTTGCCATGAAGCTGCTGCCGCCACTGGTGGAGTGGCATCTGAGCACAGCCTTCACTGGGAGTGTGGGAATTGAGGGAGTTTTGCTGCTTTACAGTAGTGGCATCTGTGATCTTCAGATGTTTCCTCACAGAGGCTCCTGCCAAAAAGGACCAAGGGTAGAAGAAATGGTCAGCACTCAGAAGCCTTCCCTGATCCCCCCCTCAGCCCCTGCTGGGTTAGGGGCTCTTGCAGGCCCTGAGCACCCAAACAGTAATTACCTCCTTACTGGCCTGTCACCCCTGCTGTGCCGGGAGCTCCTTTAAGACAGAGAAGGTCTCACCCAGCCCTGTGTGCCGGGAACTGCGTCTGCACAGAGGCGGTGCTCAGCAAGCAAATCGTACCTGGGTGAGGATGTGAACGGTGGTGATGGGAGAAAGAGGAGAGAGAGTCCTCTCTGAATCAGCCTCACTCCCGCAGCATCGCCCAGGCCGGCCCTGGGCTTTCAGTTTCAGTCATTCCTTTGGGGAAGTGAGAGACGCTGTCTGAGACTAGGCCCTGAGCTAAGAAAGGGGCCTCTGGCTTCTTGCTTCACGACTTCAGCTGAAGGGTCAGCTTAATTCAACCCTGGCCTGGTGTCTTGGGGGCTCAGAGCCCTGAAACTGGCTGGGCCCAGGTGCTTCCCGGATGTCAGGCCAGACCTGGGGGCAGAGTGTCAGGGGCACAGCCTCAGGCTGTGAGAGTCAGGGAAGCAGGACGGGCCCTGAGTCTAGAAGGATTGATCAGAAACAGTCTTTTTCTCCCCCTCACCCCCGTTCACACCGTTCCTGCATTCGGACATCAGGCTTTTGTTGAACACCTGGTAGGCCCCGAGAACATTTACAAAATACAGCCTCTCTATTGAACCACAACAAAAAGCCAGAGAGCAGAACTAACATAACTTCCTGAATGCTTACATGCTATATGCCAGGTACTGTTTTAAGCCCTTTCCACGTGTTCACTCAGTGAAGTCTCATGACAGCTCCCTATTCCTCATGAGGAAACTGAGGCTCACAGATTGATTGGGTCGTTTCGCCCAAGGTGCACTGGGTTTGGAACCAGGTAGCCTGACTCCAGAGTCCAAGCACTTACCCACTGCATTCTACTGCCTCCCGAGGACTGTGGATTAGTGAGCACAGGAGGTAAACAGGCACTTGAGTAGGAAGGCATGCATTTCGTGAGAGGAGGAAACATGGACGGGAGGATGGGAGAAGCTGGGGGTGGGAGGCAGGGCAGGGGGTGACACCTGCTCGGAACCTCACAAAGCTAGCAGGAATTCTTAGGTGACTGAATGCAGTGCAAGAGAGGGAGAGAGCGCCAGGTGGACGGGCAGCCACAGAATGAGCCATTTCTGGTTACGTTAAAAATTGTTTTCTTGGTGTGTTTTGTTTTGTTTTGTTTTGTTTTAAATGCATCCAGTGGGGCTTCTTCCCTCACCCTTGTCTTGGGTTCACTTTATCACTTTCTTAGACAGAAGAGAGCCTTGGGGCTACCTCCTGAGAAGAAAATGTCAAAATGCTCAGTTTTCCAAAAGGAATGTTCTGTCCTGTTGGGGGACAGCCTCTCCTGACGCTGGGTCCTGGGGATCCTGCTAGTCCTGCCCCTGGACTTCTAACACTCCCAAGTTTCAAGTGAGGTTGGTAAGGGCCAAGCTGTCTGGTATCCAAGGAGTGAGGGAGGAATCCTTAAATCCCATGACGGCAGCACTTGGGAGAATGTTGTATTCACACATTTTAGAACCAAATCCGCTTTGATAAATTTTGAAGCGGAAGAGCTAGAGAGATCTTGGCACTGAATTATGTCTCGGCTATGCTCCCGGTTTTCCCAGGTCACGCGAGCCTCTGCTCAGCGGTAGTCGAATGCATTTGTTCCCCTCAGCAGCACGCGTTCGGCAGCATGGCTGTGAAACATTATGAGGCACATCTAGTGGGAAGTTAATTTCCTAATGAATGTGGCCAAATGCTGAGCCTTGGCTTCAGTCCTTTTGCATTTGGATGAGATGAGAGATATGCCTCTGAATCCAATTCTCAAATAAGAAGTGAAAATTAGTCTCCTTCATTCGTCCTTACTGCCCTCCTTCAGTCTGGTATTCAGTAGTGGCACCTTCTCAGAGTCTCCATCAGCCCACTTCCCCTACCTTCTTTGTATGGACAACTGAGGTCCTCCATCTCAACATCAAGCGCCAAAGCAGCTTCAGATGAAGGCCTCTGCAAACCTAGCCCTGGTCCCTCAACTCCATAATGCAGTAGAGCTGTTCAATGGGGAGTGTGTGATTCTCAGAAATCAGGTGAACTTTCTGGTAGAAACTTCTCATCAGTGTCCTGAAGGCTTCACCCTCTCCTGATTTATTTATCCTCGCCTTCTGTTTTCCTTTTCAGAATCCTGGAGCTCGATCTAATCGTCAGAGATGAAGATGGAAATATCTTGGACCCTGATAAAACCAGTGTCATCAGCTTGTTCCACGCACACGAGGCAGCGACTAATAAAATCACAGAGCGTATCAAGGAAGAAATGGTGAGCTTTGTGAAATAGTTTTTGGCCAAGCAAGGCAGGCATTTAACGCACCATCACCTTAACATAATAGGCTAATTAACCAGGCTGTATATTATTCAAGGGGACGTCTGTCCTATGGTCTGAGATGATCAGTAACCACACACATTTGTTGGGTTGTTTCCAGTTTCCAGTATTAGTTAGTACTAATACTGCTACAAACATTTGCATACAAATCTTTGTGAGGACATGTTTTTATTATTTTCGGGTAACACCTAGCAGTAGGATTGCTGGATCATACGATAAGTGTATGTTCAACTCTTTAAGGTACTGCCATACTATTTCCCAAAAGGGCTGTATAATTTTGCATTCCCATGAGCAATACATGAGAGTTCCAGCTACTCGACTTCCTCGTCAACACTTGGTGTTGTCAGTCGTCTAGTTTTAGCCATTCTAGTGGCTGCAGAGTATGATCCCATGGTTCAATCGGCAGTTCCCTGGATGACTCATGATGTTGAGTCATAGCCATTTGTATCTTTTTTGTGTGTGTGTGAATGGGCAAATATTTTGCTCATTTTAATTGGGCTGATTTTCTTACTATTGAGTTCTAAGAATTCCTTATTTATTTTGGATACAAGTTCTTTATCAGATATATGTTTGGCAAATACATTTTCTCCCAGCCTGTGCTTGGCTTTTCCATTTTCTTAAATAGATCTTTCAAAAAACAAAAGTTCTTAGTTTTCATGAAGTTCGTTGAAGCAAGTGTTTCCTTTTATAGTTTGTGCTTTTTATGACACTAACTTTATGAGGAAGGCAGGGTCAGTGCTGGTGTTTCCCAAGTTGGGGAAATCAAGGCCAAGACAGTCCAAGTGACTTGGCTCATATTGCAGAAACTTTTGGTGGTAGAGCTGGCGATAATGCTGACATCTTCAGTCTTGAAAACTACGTGTCCTCAACATCTTGGGCCATCCTTCTGTTGTACTAAGTGGTGTAGGCTAATTTTCTCCATCTTCCTCCCTTCTTCTTTCCACCTCTCAGTCAAGAGACCAGCCAGATTATGGAATGTATTCCCGGATCTCCTCATCCCCTACCCACAGCCTCTATGTCTTTGTGAGAAACTTTGTGTGCAGAATTGGGGAAGATGCTGAGCTCTTCATGTCTCTCTATGACCCCCACAAGCAAATGGTCATAAGGTAGGTGTGGTCAGTATATATTCCATGGGCCTCAGCTCGAGGAGGGGAAAACACCTTTGGGAATCTCCAGGGAAAGCCTGTGGCACACCTTTGGCCTCCACTGCCGTCTACTTGTGGTTCAGACCAACCTTCCTCCCAGGTGACCACTGCCTGTCCCCTCCAATGGGGCTTGGGGCCAACATGTCCCATATTTGAGGTCCTGGTTGACCCATTAGAATAGAGCTGGAACATGATTTTCTGCTTTTATGGAGAAAGTGATGTCTTTCTAGCTTGGATGTTCTGATGATTCAATGAGATAACACACATTGCCTAGTGAATAGGGTGCTTTAGAAAATAATGGCTCTCCTGGGGACATTTGTGAACTATGGAGGGGCTGTCCCGCTCAGAAGACTGAACCAAGGTCTGTACATCATCTCATTTAATCGTTACTTTGTTCCATCTGGGGGAGAGCACACACGAGGCTCAAGGAAGTCCAGTGACTTTTCCAAAGTCACACATGTTTATAAATGTTAGAGCTGAGTTTTCTCCCCAGGTCCCTCTGGCTACAAAGTCAAGGTGGTTCCCACTTTAGTCTGTCACCAAAGAACTCTCCCCTAAGAGTAACATCAAATATCCTGACTGGTTCTCACCGGGATTTCAGCACTGTACGGGGGCAAAGTTATTCTTTGTAGCAAACCTACTTCCCTACTGTTAGAGAGCAGGCCCAACTCACCCGGCTAGGCCTCAGTGGACACTGTAAACAAGCGTACTTGCTCCCTTAGAACCTACCTTGAAATGGTCTGTTATAGTCTCCCTGCTATTCCTATCACCTGCTCCCAAGGCACCTGTGACAAACATCCCGAAGGCACTCATAGAACCCTGCCTGCCTCTTAGAGGACTCCTCGTGGCTGAGTTGGCAAGGGTGTCTGGCCTACAGGCCCGTCTAAATGACGGATGACCTGAACCTGCTCTGGCGAGAGAGGGAATGGATCAGGGAGACGGCAGCTCTGTTCCCTGATGTGACCCTGGATGATGTGCCTGATGGGACGTGCCTGAATGATGCCCTGAGAATGCCAGAGATGCAGGGAAGCCCTCAGGAGAGTGAGGGATGAGGAAGAGGACGACAAAGGCGCAGAAGCCAAAAAACTAGAAAACCAAGAAAGAACAGGCATGATATAGGAAAGGGGCAGGGGAACTTGGAAGCCCTCACTATGTCAGTGTGACTCTGCTCTTTCCCTAGAAACCAATCTTCTCCTCTCACGCCTACCCTAATCAGGGCTGACATGCAATGAGCCGAAGACAAGTTAGGGCATCCTCAGTGACCTAGATATGGATTGGAGAGAATTTGGCTGAGGCTGACCTTCCAGTGTTGGGATGAGTCATGGTTAGATTCCAGTGGGAGCCTGAAGAGATCTGGTTTGGGAGATTTAAGGTAAATTTTTGTAGGCCAAAAAATAGAAGCCATTCAGGCATCAGGCCAGTGGCAAAGCTAATTTCTAAAAAGAGCTTCAGGAGGAACTGGAATGGTCCCCACCCTTCCCCTGAGGAGGGTGTCTTGTGCAGGAGGTCTCACCTGTCTGTGTCAGGTGGGCCTTCCAGATTTACCACGCAGGTCTTCCTGGGCAAGGATGGATGGGGCCAGCTCAGCCCTCTGAATTGCTTTTCTTATTTATGATTCTATTTCCTGTAGAAGAAAATTGCTGGGGCCTGCTGTTTCAACCTAGCAGGGCAGTTCTCTAAGGGGCTTGCTACATGTAATGAAAGGTCCTGGGAAATACCCACGTATTTCACTATGACAGTTCAGAAATAACCAATGGGACATAATTTTTAAAAAGATTTTTGGATGGAGCCTTCCTGGTTAGTTTGCTGCAAATTTCACTAAAACTTTTAAACATTTCTGAAGAAAAAGACAAAACAAAAACCAAACAAACAAAAAAAACAGGTGCATTTAACTAGATTGAGTTTTAACCGTTGGTTAATCCAGGGCTGTGTTCATTTGTTACCAGTTCCATTTCTTTCTTGAACTTTGCGCAGCTTACTCTTCTCAATCTTCTGGGAGTGAATGGAGAGAGAGGAACAAGACGTCAGATAGAGCAGATCTCTAAAAAGCAGGCAATTCCCTTAACTTTGCTGAATTCTCATTATGCCTTTCTGGGGTGACTTGGTTTTTGAGCTTTATTTTGCTTTTTCCTAATTCAAGATAATGAGCTCTTATTTAGCACCAACTGTATGCTCCTGGAGGGCATGGAAAGCCTAATGGCTTAACTCTGCAAACTGTACTAAGCTTCTCCTAAGTTAGGGAAGAGCTAGACTTCTCTAGCTTCCTGGCCCAGCTGGACTGACCAGTACGAAGCATACAGGATGCTGTATGGTTGCCTGCAGATGTGAAATGATAAACGACCATATGTTAGAACCGTGTGACTAACTGCCTCTCGTAAACCCTTATGTGAGTTCAGTTAGCCATAGGATCAAGACAGAATCCTTGAATGACCTGCACGGCCTCACCTCTCTCTCCAATTTTCCTCTTACCAAAATCTGTTGCACGTGTGTCTTGAGGCATAAGGTCCCATTCGGCCTCAGGGCCTTTGCACACATGTTTGCTTTGCCCCCCAAAATCTCCCTTCCCCACTCTCATTTCTTGACCAACTTTATTTCCGTGTCATGTCTCTAACAAAGCTTTCCCTGGCCACACAGCCTAGGCCAGACTCTTCTGAGATACATTCTCACAACACCCTGAACTTTTCTCTCAGAGCACCATTGCGTACAAATAGTTACTGCAACCACATTTAAATAGTTACTTAAGTGTATCTCAGACCATGGCTGATGCCCTCTAGGGTCCATCACAATGTGGCTGGCGTTCCATTCAAGCAAACATCCCACATCTCACGGATGATTTCAAACAATTCAAATCTTTACTTAGTCTCAAAAGGGGAGGAGGATGGGAAGGGCAAACACGTTCTTAATGTCCAGCAAATTGTATTCATATCCCGTCCCCCTCACCTCTGCCCCTCAGTGACCTCACAGAAACACAGCAGCTCTTCAGAGATAGCAGGCTGCTGGGCCAGAAATCGCTCAGCAGATGGGGGAGGCAAAGAGGTGGTAAATACACTTCCGTTGGTCGCCTTGTCCTTAGCCTTGCTAGTCTAACCTCTGTCTCCCTGACAGGACTGTGACGTCTTGGAGGGAGAGACCACAGCGGTCTCAAACACAGGTGTCCCCCGTGGCCAGCATGGTGTGGAGCACACCGTAGAGACTTGGTGAATATTTGTACCCAGTGCATGTTGAGCCCCTGATAGTAACGGGTTCCCACTTCTCTTCCCGTAGTGAGAACTACCTGGTGCGATGGGGCAGCAAGGGCTTCCCGAAGGAGATCGAGATGCTCAACAACCTGAAGGTGGTCTTCACGGTGGGTGTGTCTTCCTGTCACCATGTTCCACACTCACAGGGACATGATCTTGGAATTGAGGCTGGTTTGTTGGTGAGGAGGGAGCATAGCCTCAGTGAGGGCCGTGTTCCGAGCTTTCTGCAGAGATTCCCAGCCGCCGGAGGGCACTGTGGGGAGAGGTACCTCCTCTCTATTCCTCCCTCCCTGTCTCTTTCTCACTCAGGCGCACACAGAGAACACGTGCAGAGACCTACGTAAACAAGTACAAACCTCTTCCAGCAGTCATGTCCAGGGGAACTCGGTACAGCAGCTATGCCAAGTTTCTGGTTAATTCACGGTTAACCTGAGTTCCTTCCTTTGGTTCAGACCTAAAAGCTTTCCTTAGATATATGAGAGAGAGAGAGAGAGAAAGAAAGAGAGAGAGAGAGAGAGAGAGAGAGAGAGAGAAGATTTTCCTAGAACGTTGACTGCCTGGGTAAACTGGATATCCTGGACGTAATTAAGTCATAGATGACTAAAGATGTTTTGGGTCCCTGGGATCAGCCTAAACACCAGTACTCACTGGACAGGACACATGGAGAAATGTTGAAATTAGTTGTTATTTGAAGATTTATTTCTGGAAGTGAACATGCTTTTGAGGTCTGGAAAGGAGAAACAGTGGAACGAAGGAGATAAGGATTCTCATTCCCAGCAGAGACACCCTCCACTCCCCTTTGTCCTTTTTCCATGAGGGTATGTTAAGAGTGTGACCTAAAGACACCTGAGGACATTGGCGGTGTCTGTAAGCTCCTTTGGGGAAAAGAGCATTTATGAGATTTCTTCACTGCCTTGCCTGTGTTAGCAAGGGAAATTACAGAGGAGGGGCCAGGGAGGGATTCGGGCATTGATCAAACTGCTGAGTTTGATTCAGGAGTGACCGACATGCTAGATTAACCTATCTTGCTTTACAATAATTTTCCAGTTACAGCCCATTAAATGCAATGTCGTATGTTATGTCACAATTAGATTGAAGTGCAACTGATTTATTTTGTTTGCTATTTCCTAAAAAAAATGGGCCAGAGGAATACGATCATAAGTCTTAATTGCTTAGACAAAGTTTTCTTGACTTATATAAATGTGCCCCAGTCCTATTTACCTATTATTAGTTAGAAGGAGGAGCCTATTTATTTTCTTGATGAATAGGAGGGTCCCATGGGGCTTCCTGATTAAACCAGAAGACAGATACTTCATGAGACGGAGAAGCACAGGGAATCAATCAGCGTTTCGTTTTGCAGAGAACCAATTCCTGATGTACACACGTGGGAAAGGGCATCGGTAAATTTGTGTCACTCAGTATTAATGAGAATGAGATCCTGCCTCTGTGGAACTCTGCCTGTGCCACCATCTCTTCTTCCACAGCAAATGAACTTAAGAGCCTTGGTTGGCTAGTGCCACAGGCTGACACGTCCCTCTCTTGAAATGATGGGAGTGTTCATTTCGGGGCACGGGAGGTCACGGTGCTCTGGCTTCTTTTATTGCTGAAAGGGCTATCCAGTGAGCAGCCGCGGTGTGCGAGTGCTGTGCTTGTTTCTGGGGATGAAGCAGTGAATGAGTTGATGGGCCCCTGCTCACATGGTACCATAGGGGGAATTCAGAAAATCAGTAAAGGAACACACAAACCAGATGAATGTCAGAAGGCGGTCTATGCAGCGTAGATGATTCAAACAGCATGATGTGATGGCGTTTGACTGGAAGTTACTTTCAATTAGGCATTGAGATGATGTTTAAGCCAGAGATGAGATAAGACTTGGCAGGCATATGCCTTGCTGGCCTTATTTATCTTGTGTCTGGATGTTAGCTCTTTCTGGTTTCCTCTTTGGGGTCAGAGCCCAAGGAGCCGGTGCAAGGGTCGAGCTGAGGGTGGACTTCCCCTCGGTCTGCTGGACAGGCATCCGTCTATCTGGTCCCTGTAAGAGGACAGCAGCACATACCACGAGTTTTCTGAAGATTTTGCCCCATTTGGGGATTGCTGCCAACATGGGGAAATAAGACTGAGCAATAGAAGGAATACTAATGAATTATTAAATCAGGGGGCATGGGTTTTAAGTTTCATTGCCCTGCCTCAGCTCCCCCAACACATCCGAGTTTTGTAAGGCTAAAGTGAAATGATTGGGAGACAGAACAGATTGGAGCACAGTTCTGAGTGAGGGTTGCCCGTTTACACACCCTCCAGACAGTACCTTTCTCAGGCATTTTGCTGTGTTTCCATAACGTATTAAGATTCTTTGGTGCCAAGAGTCTCCGATGAGGCACCGTTCAGAAATCTGGTGTCTTCCTTTGAGCAAGTGAAATCTTTTCAGAGAAGGGTGGAAGCGGAGCTTACCTAGGAACCTTAAAGTTTTATCTAGTATATTAGTTACGGGGGCCGCCATTACAAAGTACCACAGGCTTAAACAACAGAAAGTTAATTTCCTACAGTTCTGGAGGCTGGAAGTCCAAGTTCAACGTGTCCAAGAGTTGGTTTCTTCTGAGGCCTCTCTCCTTGGCTTGCAGATGGCCACCTACTGTCTATGTCTTCACGTGACCTTTATTTTGTGGGTCTGTGTCCTAATCTTCTCTTCTTAGAAGGACATATTGGATTAGGGCCCATCCTAATAACCTCATTTTAGTTTAATCACCTCTTAAAAAGTCCTGTCTCCAAATACAGTCAAGTACTGAGCACTGGGGGGTTAAGACATCAACATGTGAATTTTGGGGGGACGTAATTTAGCTCATAACATCTAGGAAGAAACCTGTCAGATGTCAGGGCTTCTGTGGCTCTAGAGTGCCTGTGAAAGATTCCCATCTAGATAGTTAAAAAAGACGAAAAATCCTAATAGGAGGAGAGAAGTAATTAGGGATGAAGGTCATTATAAAGGCAGCAAGACTGGGGCTTCTATAGTTGGAAAGGCTTTGAATATAGAGGAATAAACGGGGAGCATTTGAGGTGGTGATTAGGACAGGGGGCTTGGGAAGAAAGATCCAGAGTTGAAAGTGAACATTGTGTGTTTGTGGAGCATTAACGACATCTCTGTGACAAAAATAGAGTACTTACCTGCAGAGCATAGTGGGGAATCAGTTGGATAGAACAGCTGGAAATATATTATGTCTAGGACTTTTCAACGTCAGCCAGGCAAGATTAGCACCAATAGGGTAGGGAATAGGTAGCTATTCACATTGTTGGGGGAGAGAAATGAAATAATGAACATGGCTTCTAAAGATGAGTTGTAGGGGATTTCAGGGTAGATTGGAGGAAGGGGTCAGGCAGGCCAGAGAAGAGACTGCCCATCACTATGGATGTGAGATAACTGGAGTCTCAAATTCAGTTGCTATAGCAAGGCAGGGAATGCAGAGTGGAAGGTCTTCCTTAGTCTAAAAGCCCCCTTCTCCTCTACCTTCCCTCTCTTCCTACCCAGCAAGGAGGCTTTGGAGTGCAGGGAAGCCGATGTCCATTCCTTCAGCCCTGTGTCAGTCAGGGTTCTCCAAAGAAACTGAACCAGTAGGATATAGGGGTAGGTAGATAGATTTGTTTTATGGATTTGGCTTATGTGAGTATGGAGGCTCGCAAGTTTGAAATCTGTAGGGCTGGCCAGCAGGCTGGGAACTCAGGCAGGATTTCTATACAGTCTTGAGGCAGAATTCCTTCTTCTCTGGGAAACCTCACCTTCTGCACTTAAAGCTCTTCAACTGATTGAATGAGGCCCACCTACATGACGGAAGGCAATCTCCTTTATTTAAAGTCAACTGATTGTAGATGCTAGTCAGATCTACAGAATACCTATGTAGCAACGTCTAGACTGGTGTTTGACCAAGCTACTAGACACCCTAACCTAGCCATGATGACACATAGCAGTTAACCATCACAGCTCCCAAGCAGTAAGTTGTGGACCACGTTTGGGCTACATTGTTTTCCCAGAGACTCTGTACACCATTCTCTTCCTCCCATAGAAGCCCAATGAGTGACGGTGGCGGCTTTGCCTGAGCCCTGGCTCTGGTGTGAGCTGACAGGCTGTTCCCAGTGCATACTCGTATGCCTGCATGAGGATTAATTCAGAGGACAAGCAGTTATTCCCTAGTGAGGCCACACCCAGTCTTCTCTGCTCTGTTGCCAAGAACATGCAGCGATGTTCCTTTTTCAACTGATCCCAACTGGAAGGGGGTCCCTGGAACGCTGAAGTGTTTAGATTTGAGCAGGGAGTCATATGCTTAGATGGTCCAGGTGGTTTTTCCTCCTGCCTTTAATGGTGAGAAAGATGTGTTGTGGTAGGTAGGCTTATGGACTTTGGTGTCTGAGTGACTCCAACGACTAAGGGCATGGAAGCCGCTTATCTTCTTTGTGTCTCAGTTTCTCCATCTGTAAAATGGGGATGCAATAACAGTATCTATTTTTGAAAGTTGTCTAGGATCACATAAGATGCTGACGTGAGACCTTTAGCGTGTGAATGACACATCCGTGAATTAGTGTAGTTCACCAGTTTTAGCGGTCCTCCTTCTGAGCGCACGGTGAGTGCATGCCTCTGCCCCCTGTGAAGTCAGCGTGTCACACGCCTGGCTTTTGTCAGTGAAATGTAAGCGGAAGTGATGTGCCTCTGTCTCTTCCGGGTGGAAGCTTGAATGGCCAGTAAGTGATTTGCCATGTCTCCTTCCGCTGCTGCTGGGACAATGGAAGCGCCTGTATGATGAGGTCATTTGTCAGCCAGGGCTCCAGAGTGAAGAACTGAGTAGAGCCCCCACCCATCTGCATTTGACCTGTAGCCTGAGTGAGAAGGAAACTTCTGTTGAGTTATAAGCTCTGAGCTAATGAGGTTGTTTGGTGCCACAACAACCCTGAGTGATATGCATGAATTAGGTACTCGTAAAAGGTAACTTAGGGTTTTCCCCTCTTCCTTTGGTCTTCTCCCTCAGAAGTGCTGAATAATGGTGAAACAGATGGAGTCATTTGTAGCAAATGCTTTGTTTTTTTGATCCATCCGCTGGCATGTAAGGAATCCTGCCTGTGTAACGGATATTGTGCCTCTATCCTTCCCTTCCTGTCAGATTGAGGTGGAAGAATTGGGACTGAACACCAGAATCCCATCACTCAGTTTTCTTTCCAAAATCACCTTTCTTATCTGTGAAATAAGTGATGGCTTGGTCTTTACCTTTCCCAGGACTAACTATATGATTGGCCCATGTGTCCTAAGTGAGAAGCACTCCCCCCCACCCCCAGAACTTTCTAAGTTTTCTTTTCTACTTTTTTTCCTTAGACACTTGACGTGTAACTATTCTCTTCCTGCCCTATAGGATCTCGGAAACAAAGACCTCAACAGGGATAAAATTTACTTGATTTGTCAAATCATTCGAGTCGGGAAGATGGATCTTAAGGATACTAATCTGAAGAAGTGCACGCAGGGGCTGAGGCGGCCCTTTGGGGTGGCAGGTAATGACACACTACACATCGTTCACTTTCATCGGAGTGCACCTTTTATATGGCTGCATTTTAGAGATTATTTCTTTCCCTCTTCTCCTTGCTTCCCCACTCCCCCAAAAAAATCAATGCCAGACAGCCCATAATACCTACACTTCTGGTGATTAAATCAAAATAATTGGTGAGTAAGTCCAGATTTATGATGACAACAGTGAATGATGGAATCCGTGTGTCTGGAGCAGAGCGTAGGGAATAGGGTGAAGTCTGAGCAGCTGGCTCCTTCGCTCCCCAGCTGGTGAGAAAGGAACAACATGGCTGGGATGCAATTATGAAGAACAAATCATTTTTAAAAAGCACTCAGAACCGGAAATGCAGTTACACAGAATGAGTCACCCACCACGCATCTAAATTTTAGATGGAAGTGGACGTTTGGAGGGTCGACCTGACCAAATGCAGCTGCTGGAGAGGACCGTCACGTCCTCGTGTTTCTCCAGTCAGCTCTCTCAGGGTTTCCAAGATTTCATCATTTTTGTCCTACTTGTATGGTTTTTGTTGTATTTCACTATTACTTGTGCTATTACTTACCTAATACATTTTCTAATGGTTAACCCGCATTATTTCCACCTAAAGCACATTTTTTGTTTTTTTCTTCAAAGACAATTTCAGTACTTGTGGAAACAGCAATTGGATATGTCAGTTTTATTTCTTTTTATTAGAATATGCATTTCTAGTCATGTACCGCTTATGATCCCTATGTACCATATCTAAACCCAGTGTTTCAGGTTCCCCTCTTCTCCTGAACTTCTGTAATCACAAGCTAGCTACCTCTTCAGCGAACCCCCTGGTACTGTTTGCAAAGTCGTGGACTGAAAGAAGTTAGCTCATACTGGTTTTCCACCTGGCCCTGTTGCTGGCTAGCTAGCCAGGTGATCTTAGGCAAACATTTTCCCCAGGGCCTTAGTTTCATTGTTTGCAAAATGAGAGCCTGGGATCTGGTTGGTCCATGATCTGCTCTAAAAGGTTCTGATTCTACAGAGGGACACTTCTAACATTCCAGTGTCCTTGCTAAGGCACTCTGGGTCCTTCAACCTTACCTCAAAGTATGCCTTTGTCCCCAGCTATAGTCTGCACTCTCTTCTGGTTTCAGGTGACAACAGTCTCGTATGACTGAAAGGTTCCCAGATAGATTGCTTCAGGCGTAGCTGGATCCTGGAGCTCAAGTGACTTGACATCTCACTGTCTCCCAGCTCCTACGTCCTTTTGCCGGCTTATTCTGAAGGTGGCTGTTCAGTTAGTAGGCAAAATATCAGCCAGCTGTTCCAAGCCTGCATCCTACCAGCTTAGCAATACAGGGCAAGAGAGCACCTCTTTCCCGTTAGTTTCAGCGGAAGCCCCAGGAGCTCAAGGACAGGTCGTGTGCTCATCCCCACAGCACTTACCCTGGGCAGGGGGATGTGGTCCTCTGATTGCCCAGGTCATCTGAACAGCTCTGGAGCCTGAGGGAGATTGCTCCACTGAGAATAGGGCTCTGTCTGTCAGAGAGAATGGGTGCCTGCCGGTCAGGTTCAAGCGACAGTTTCCCCTCCTCCTTTCGGCTCCCTAACTCTCCTCTTGAACTAGATTCAGTCACTGGTTGATTATTATCCAAGCAATGTTAGCGGCTCCCTGACCAGAGCTGGAGTCTTTGAGGTATTTCATGTTATTAGCTTTTTTTCCCTTTCCTATTTGACTAGCTTTTCTCGGTGTCACCCCCCACCCCCTTGCATTTTACTCCCACCATGTCTATAATCCCTGCTCTGGCGCTAGAGTTCTTCACCTTGGTTTTATGGACCTTTAGTGGCTGATTTAAGAAGTTTCAGAGGATCCAGGATCCCTCTGGAATTGCAGGGTTCAAGGCTCCTACAGTTTTGTGTCTGTACATATTTATGAAAAGAGGGTGAATAGATTTCATTGAATGCTCAGATCCCACCGGGAGTCACTGCTTTCATGTTTTGTAGGCACAGTAGACATGCAATACATATATGTCAAATCCATACCTGATTGCTCAATCCCATGGCCACTGCTGTCTCTTTCCTCTTGGCTCTTGCTAAACCACATGCTCCTGGAAGGTTCCGTGGCCTGCTGACCCCCAGCCCGCTTTGCCCTGAGCTTTGCCGGGTGCTTCATGTTATGACCACTTGTGCTCTATAGATTGTCCCATGCTGGCTGACTCACCTTCTTAGACTTTGCTGATCCAAACCTCCTGCCCTACAATTTCATCCCATTGTCAACCCTTCCTGGATGCAGGGAGAGCTTCAAGTATTCATTTGTCTCTCTTCTTTTTCTAGTTATGGACATAACAGACATCGTCAAGGGGAAAGCAGAGAGTGATGAAGAAAAGCAGCACTTCATTCCTTTTCACCCGTGAGAGATTTCCCATGTCTTTTCATTCTGTGACACTTCACCCTTTCTCATGGAGGGCCACTTGAAAGCAGAGTGACCTGGTTCCCTGAGCTGGTGATATCCAGGCAGAGCCTGACAAGAGGAGGGCAGGATGAGACTGATGGTCTCAGGGCCAGGGCACTGGAAACCAACCAGATTTTCACCCATTCATTCATCAAATGTTATTTATTCGACAGACTTCGATTGAAAGCTGGCAGAGGGCTGGGCACTGTGCTGGGCATGGGGGGTGGTGGAGTAGTAAACAAAATAGATACGGCCCTGTCTTCATGGAGCTTATATTTAGAGGGAAAATAAAACAGATGATCATCGAAAGATGAATGCACTGGTTACAAGTATGGCAGGAACGACGGAGCTGTGAAGCAGCAGGAACACATGGTTCTCGTGGGTGGAAATGCCCATGAGTGCAGAGGAGGGTACTGAGAAGGTGAATGTCATTTCTCTGCTCTAAAAAGTTGTCTTTGAGGAAGCAGGGCCCTCAGCTCGGAAATGTTGTCCTCGCTTTGGTACTTCAAGGATGGGCTGCGGAGAAGGGTGTTTTGTGACAGGTAGTGAGGTCAGTGACGGGTTCAGGTGTGTGATTAGGATTTAGCAGGAGCTGTAAAGTCTTTGCCACCTCGCTGAGCAGATATTCCTTTTGAGAGCTTGGGATCCCTTCCTGTTTAAGAGAGTCTTCCTAGACATAAAAAATGGCCTCTACCAATAGCATTCATTGCTATCCCCCAATTTCAGAGCCACGTTGCTTCGTGAAAGAGAGCGATGCTTCTCGATGGCACATGTGCCCTCTGAGCTGGCATAAGCAGGCTCACGTCTCACCTCAGCTGTATGGAGGGCAACTCGGTGGAGCATGTGGAACCACACGGTGGGGACCCCATGAGGGCTTCACGCGAGCATTTGGTGCTCTCTTTTCCTTTCCAGGGTGACAGCTGAGAATGATTTCCTTCACAGCCTGCTTGGCAAAGTGACGGCCTCCAAGGGCGACAGCGGAGGACAAGGTACAGTGCCAACGTGCCAAGCAGGCTGGGCCTGACGGCTTGGGCGCCCTTGATTCTTCAGCAGACATATCAAAATCCTGAACCCTGGGAAACGCAGCCTCCCTTCCTGACAGGCCGTTGCAAAGAATGGGAGCATATGATCTAGAGCAATGGAAACCACATCTCCTGAACCTGGGGGGCATGTCCTAGCACCCAAAGGAAAAGAGGAAATGATAGGTCCGGACCACCTCCTATGTGCCCGGCACTTCCCTGTGATTCCATCCTTCCCACAGCCCCGTGAGAGAGATGGTAACCCCCCTTTACAAAGGCTGGGCTCAGAGAGGTGGGGTCATTTGACTGAAACTGACTCGGCTAGAGGTAACTGGTGGGATTCGACCTGGAGATGCCCGATGTCTGCTTTTCTCTGCTTTCCACCTTCCTTCCTCCCCTCCCTCAGCTTGGGTCCCTGCGTCTGTAGTTGTTGGTCTGTGCTGCCAGTGGTCTCCTTCAGAAAGAGACCAAGGGAGAGACAGTGGGGGTGAGTTTGAGAGAACAGCTTGAAGCAGCTGGCTCTTCACGGCGAGCCTTTCCTTGCAGGCCTCTGGGTCACCATGAAGATGCTTGTCGGTGACATCATGCAGATCCGCAAAGACTACCCACACCTGGTAGACAGGAGCACCGTGGTGGCCAGGAAGCTGGGCTTCCCAGAGATCATCATGCCAGGTCTGGCCTTCCCCCGGGGCGGGTGCTGCGCCAGCTCGTCAAATCCATTGTAGTTTTAAAGAATCGGCTCCTTCCTTTTCTACTGACTTTCTCTAATTCTCCCTGAAGGTAACCACTGCAAACAATTTTTGTATATACAGAAATCTTCTACGCATTCACATAATAAACACAAACACATAAATATACACATGCGCGTTTCCCTGCAGATGGTCCCACACATTATATGCTTTACACACCATTACTTTATGTACTTTATATAGTGTTCTGCAGCTTGCTTCATCACCTACTGGTTTATCATGGACATCCTTTCTACTTTACTGCATGTAGAATACTTCCATTTTCGGGGGGAAGAATATTGTCAGCCTCTTAAATTTTTAAACTGGTTTTTATTACCAAAGGACTCCATGCTCATTGTAAAATGTTCAAATAGCTTGAAAAAGGATGAAGTGAAACATTAAAAGCTGCCACAAATCTGGGTCTCTTAAAGTAACCGGTACGGTGAACATTTTCCAAATGTGTATGTAATAAAAGAAAAACAAGTGAGATTGTATAACACTCTTTTGAAACGGCCCTTTTAGTCCCGGGCTTATGTGTTGGACTCGTCTCCACAGCTGCTCTCACTGATTTCCTTCTTCTTTCCACAGTCAGGTGGTGGCCCACTGGGGGCCTGCGCTGTCATTTTTTTATGCCTGCCTTCCCCAAGATGTCGAGTCCTTATGCATTCCCATGGGATTTTCAATTCTTGCCCTCATTCTTGCAGACCCTTTGCCCCTCATCCCTGACCCCGTGTTCCCCGGACACTCAAAAAGTCAAGTCTATCTGCTCCCACAAAATTGTTATTCATAAGCCAAGATTCGTTCCATTGGTGCTTTCCTTTGCCTTCCCAGAAGGTGTCACTAGAGGATGAAAATTAAATTATTTTAATAGAAATCCACGGCTAATTTTGACCACCCTACCTCCCTCTTCTGCAACTGATTTCCTAGCATCCCTCCATCCCCTGCTTGCCTACTTCTCCACCCTCCCTGATGAGGGAAAGTGCTTGTTTCCAAGCAGTTCTGACTTTAATTTCAGTCATAGACATCACGGTGGGGCACTTCCGCTCGCTCCCCCGCTCTGCTCACCTTCTAGTCTGCGAAGACCCCAACTCTTGTCTCTGTCTCCTTCTGCCGCAGGGGATGTCAGAAACGACATCTACATTACTCTCCTCCAAGGCGACTTTGACAAATACAACAAGACCACGCAGAGGAACATGGAAGTGATCATGTGTGTGTGCGCGGAGGACGGGAAGACGCTGCCTGTAAGGAACCCTGCTGGTGTTCTGGGTTTTGAGGCCCCCATGGGTGCCTCTGCTCGTAAAGACTTGCTTTTCCCACCCTGGATCCTGTTCTCTAAATGCCAGCTGCCTTTGGGATGGTGTTGAGTGATGTGGTCTACACCTTTCGAGCCCGGTTAGCACAGGAACCCATAAAACCTGGTGGTGTTATTTCTTTACATCAAAGCAGTTTTTCAATGTCTCTTTCCTTTCTTCTCGTTTCCTTTTTCTTTAGTTTTTGCTTGGCCTCTCCGTATAGGTTAGCTTTTTGCAGTTAAAATATTGTTCTCACGGTAGCCTGAGCTGGTATATTCAGGCAAAATTCATGACAAGGAATGGATCGATACAGAGCCTTCGGCTGGGGGAGACTCGGGGTGTCCACAAAACAGGCATTCCCAGCATTTCATCTAACTCCCCAGCGCTCAGCCAGAAATTCTGGTGGAAAGCCTTATTCGTAAATTGGTCTCCAGAGGCTCGGCAGAGTGTACTCAAGAATGCAAAGCACATTGCTATAAATATTTATACAGCATATGTCCTGTACAATATTAGTCATGTGTGTTTACATTCATTTACTTCTATTTCCTTTAAGGTTGTCAGCAGTTGTGTCCAGTGTGTGGGAGGGTTTTGCTTCTCAATTTCTCCTTTCGGAATTCTTAGCTGAGAACAAAATCGCTCTCGGCAGAAGTTTCAGCGTGGGCAGATATTCCTCTTAGGCCACAGAAGGTGATCAGAGAGCACAGTAGGGTGGGGGTGTGAGGATCGATAAGTCATCTGCTCGAGCCTGGGGCCTAGAGGGCTGGCAGATTGTGCTTTCCTCTACCTATGAGTAACTAGCATTAACAGAGGAATTACCATGTGCCAGGCACTGTGATACGTATGAGTATGATGCGTTAACCATTATCCCCGTTTTTACAGAGGGAAAACTAAACCACTGTCCAGTGAAAACTTTCCCAAGGTCACATAGTATATGCAGAGGGGGGTTTCAGTCCAGGTTTCGGCCCTATAAACACGTCACTATAATGCCTATGCATTTTTAAAAAATATATATCCAATTTATCTCTCATTTAAAAAATGAGGCTAATAACCAATTTTATCAAATTCTGGGAAGATTCACAATTAGTTTTTCAATTTCAAGAAATCCCCACAATTGCCTTTTTGTTCATAAAGACTGGCCTTGTCAATACCAAGTTGAGTAAAATCCAAGTATTTATCTCATCTTCTTTTTTGTTGGATTCTGAAACTTTTCTGAAAAATAAAACAAGTGAGACACACTTTGCTCAAAGGAAGAGTAGAGGGTTTTTATCTGAAAGGGATATTGCATTGCACAAATGTATAGACCATTGCTTTAAAGTCATTTTTATCCAACTACCTATCGGACAACTTTTAAACCTCAGCTTCATTTTTTAAAACACTGATACACTTGCCTTCGATATTCCTGAAGGACAAACTAGAGGGGACAGTTAACAGGAAAGCAGGTGACTTATCTTGTTTCTGAACTATTCTTACTTCCAACTCTACCACCCTTTCAAGTCATACCCGACCAAGCTGAACAAATGCACTAATCACAGGTGAATATACAAGCAGGTATGATGGGTCTGAAATGCGGAGGTAACTGTGGGTCATGGTGATAATTTGCAGTTTCATCTGTTAGGGAAGTGATGGGGGAGTTCAGTTGACTGACTATTGAAAGTTGCTGAGGAAGTCTGTGGAAGGCTTTCCTTTCTCTCTTTGCAGAAATAAATATTACTGCCTAATTAAGTGTCAGGCAGCACACAGAGACACTCCTGCTTGGTGCTGGTGGGCTCCTGTGGGAACGGTCCCGAGAGGGATAGGCCTTTCTGCTCCTGTTCCAGCTGCACACTGCTCTTAGCAGAGCAGGGCCAGAGGACCGAGTAGGTTCTGCGGTTCGCTTTGGGATTTCAGGAACCTTGCTCGGGACTGGCCAGAGTAGAGATGTTTCCCTTGAGAGGGTAGGCTCTGGGATCAAACAGACGGGGTTCAGATCCCAGCCTCTCCTCCTATTTCGTTGTGTGATTTGGGGCACGTTTATTTGTCTATAAAAGAGGAACAATAACCTCTTTCTCACAGGCTTATGGGTTAAACAAAGTAGGTGTAAGGCACCTGCTATGCAGTACATACTCAGTAACAGGCAGGAGGGTAACGTTCAGAGGAGGCAGATTAACTGCAGTGTGAAGGCCTGGGCAGGAATTGTGCGGGCCAAAAGGGCAGTCCAATGTGGATGCCTGAAGCAACTTTCCGGAGAAGCAAAAAGACTCAGATGCCAGGTTGAGAAACCGCTGCTCTTCTGAGACCAGTTCACTTAATTAGGGGGTAGGTGGGGCCGGGGGGTAATGGAGGCAGGGCATGGGAGGCAGTATGGTAATAGTGGTTAAGACCATGACGTCTGGGGACTGGCAGCCAGGATCAAAGCCCAACTCAGTCCAGATTAGCAGGATGACCTTGAGCAAGTTACGTAATCTCTCTATGCCTAAGATTCTGGGTCTGAAAATGAAACCCTCAGTGGTCCCTTACTCTTGTGAATATCAAATGAGATAATCTACATAATAGGTGTTGGTTGCAGCTCGCCATCTTGACTAGTCTCCAGGCTTGATTCCCGCCTTGGGGGATGCTAATCGGCATCTCCCGCGATGCTGCTTTGTTGATGTGGAACTTTCTGCTTCTCCCAGTGTGTCCACATCCGTGGTGACATCTGTTCCCAGGTGATCACTCTGATGTAAACAGGGCTGTGTGAGGGGCCTGATTTTCCTCCTGCTCAGGGGTGTCTGCCAAGAACAAGTCGGCATGAAAGCCTCCAGGCTTCCTAGTTCCTGCTCAGATTTTCTTCACCTGACCTGAAGCCAACTAGGAGCTCCTGCTGTTAATTGGGGGTTGTAGGGGTGGGCAAGAGGGAAAATGATTGAACAGGCTTACTGAGACGTATACAAATCTATATTTTCCCTGAAACTTGGCTCTGTCCCTGGTCACGAGGCTCTCTCAACACGCTTGGCAATGTTGAGTTTCTCTCTGAAGTGTTGAGGCTCTTAGGCCTTTCTCAGAATTACACTGAGATTTTTTTCTCCAGCCTTAGGCAATCAAAATTTTTATCATTAGGATAGTTTTGTGGGATTCTGCTGCCTGCAGTTTTACTTACACCAGAGAGAAATGTGCATTTTCAGATTTTATAAGCTAAATGGGGTTGTCGGGAGCTATTGAAGCTCTAAGCCCATAAATGTCACTGGATATAAATCTTGGGAGGCTGGAAGGCATCTAAGTTGTTCTAGAAGGAACGCTGGTCCAAGAGTAGAGGGTCTGAGATGTAGTCCCAGCTTTGCTACTTTTGGGGTAAGTGACTTCACTTTTCAGGGCCTCAGTTTACTCAGCTGTGAAATGAGGATGGTGACAGTAATTATCAGGGGTTGTTATGAGGATTGAACTTAGTAACATAGGTAGTGCGTGCAAAGGGCTTAGCCTAATGCTACACACAAACCATTCCCAGAATGCTTAGAAAAGCCTTGGAAGCGTGTTTTTAGCTCAGTGCCTCAAGAATTTCTGAAAGGCTTCATCCCAGTGAAAACCAGGAGAGTTACGTGTCTTCCCTCATTTCCAGTTCACTGGGTAGCCTTGCTTTTTTAAGATAAGTTCTGAAAGGACGCTGTATCCTTATTTTCAAATGGATTCCATTGGCTGCAAGTACCATCAGTCAATGTTAAACTGAGCTCATTCTTTCCCGTAGCTCAGAAGTAAAGAGAGAGCTTTCCAATGAGGGGCAGGATTCTCCTTCTCACAGGTTAAGTAGGTTTACCTTAAGTAGGGTGCCAGAGTGCCCACATGTGGTCAGCTTTGGCCATTCAACCTGGTGATGGGGATCAAGAATCCATTGGAGAATCTGATGGGATCCAGTGAGAGACTTGTACTCTCTCTCACCATGAAAATGCCCAGAAGCACATGGTTTAAAATTTGAGGGTTTGGAGCTGCCAAACCAATCCTCACGTCCCTGTCCCTGGAGACTTGGTACAAATTGGCTGGTCTGGTACAAAAAAACCGCACACTTAGGCCCCTTCTGAGTGGTCTCAGCTTAGATCTATTTTGGGGGGCCAAACAGCTAGAATGAAGAGAGAATTAGAGGCTGGCATACTCTATTTGGAGGTAATTCCTTGTTGCATGGAGGGTGATTTTTATGGCAAACGACAAATATCCTCTACATGTATGCTTGCTCTGCGCTCACTCTGCTGAGAAGGTCCTTCCCACATTGCTGCTCAGAGCTAACTCGAACTCTTTTCTTCAAGATCTTCAGCTGTCATCGCCTCCAAGAAATCTTCCCTGAGTCCTCAGCCTGTGCTGAAGGGGCCCTTCTGTGCGCCCTGTTGTTGTAAATGCATGTCTGTCATCACATTGTGTTGCTTAGTGATGTTTCTGTTCCTCTAATGACCCCTCCACCAAACTGTGAACCTCACGTCAGGTTTAATCGCTGACTCATGCCCGTGTCCCAGAGCTGAGCCCGGGCCTGGTACCCGAAGGTGCTCCATCCCTGTGGGCTCCCTCGGGCTTCTTGGCCAGCGCGCCTGTCTGAAGCCTGAGCTCTTCCTTCCCCTTTTCCCGCTCCCGCTGGCGCACTGAAATCCATCAGTACAAGCTGCCGCCTGACTGACCGGAGCCTATTTGTAAACTTTGTACACATTCCGATTTAGGAAACAAATAGCATTAATAAGACGGGCAGCTTGCAGGAACTTCAGGACGGGTTACCATTTATAATAAGGCAGCCACGTCAGCGCCTGGAGCGCTCCAGTGGTTTCCAGAATGCAAGTAATAGAATTTCCGTAGTTAAGCAGCTGTCACTCTCTGGCTGGGGACATTCATGTATAAATCCATAATGTAGAAGGGCCTGGCAGAGGGGATGGGGAAGGCAGGGTTTTCCTAGGTCCTAAGGCCAGTTCTGGCCCTGGGACCAAAACTGCCCAAGCACAGAAAATAGCAATTCTGTAGTGTTTTCTCTCTCTCTCTCTTTTTTTTCCCTTGGGTCAGAATGCAATTTGTGTGGGAGCAGGGGACAAGCCCATGAATGAATATCGCTCTGTCGTATACTACCAAGTCAAGCAGCCACGGTGGATGGAAACAGTCAAGGTAATAATGATTACTACTCCTCCTCCTACTACCAGTAATAATAATAGCAGCAAACATGCATCTACAGGCTCTGGGGCACCTCCATAAGACCGCAGGCAATGCCGTCACGTGTCCAGTGGTGTGTCAGGTAGCGGGAATGGTGGTCCTCTGGGTGAACACCTGGTTCTCTTGATTACCCGTCACCGGCCCAGGACCTAGTCACCGTGGAATTGGCAGATGGTTCTCTGGTGGCCAGGACCCAGCCCATCAAGCTGTGTCGTTCTACTCACCAGTGAGGGGTGACACAGCTTGTGAGCAAGTGTGCGGCTAGAAAAGGCCACCTAATACCTTAAAGATACCCTGTTGGGAGCGTGCCTCAGAGGAAGAGGCATTAATCACAAGTACTTGCATTACTTGATCGTCACGCTAAGCAGAAGGGAGCACCGTGCGTTGGAAGAAGAGTTTGGAATTAATTCAGTGAACAGTGAAGATTGATCACAGCTTCAAATATCTCTGCCTTGTAATTAGGAGCAGGCTTTACTTACCCTGTGCTCTGAACCCAGACTCACGATGTCCCCATAACTTCCTTCTCAGAGATAGCTATTCACGCCTCACAGGTTCTCACCTATGCTCCTGTTCTCCTCAGTGGGTCTCTCTGTACTCACGCTTTTCAAAATGATGACCTACCCCACTTCGGGGTCAGAAAGCTATGAGAATTAGACCAGGCTGTTGTTGTCTTCTTTGGGCTCTCTTGCACCCCAGCTGTATCTTTTGCTAGCCCTTGTCCCGCAGTTGGTATAATTATGTCGCCTCGTGTGGACCCATGTCCTTTGAATTGCGGGGACTTACATCAGCATGGCCATACCTCACATGACTGCAGCTTATAGTAACCATTCAGGACTCGAGGTGGAAATGACTCAGACTGCAGCTGCCCATGGAGCTCTCAGTTCTTTTGTTCTGTCTGAAACACACAAATGGGGGCCTCTTTGGGCCCACATTTCACTCTTTGAAGCAGAAAGTGTCCCCCAAGTATGCATCTGTTTGAATGTTAATGGTCGTCTGTACAGTGTAAACTTGTCCCTCTTAAAAATCAAAGTGGTTTCCTTAGAGGGAGCTACTCTTCTTTGCTTTGGGAGGGAGGGAGAGCTGGAGGCTTTGGCAGAGGGGATAGTCCAGAGCCAGGCCACAAGTGTCTCGCTCCAGGGTGCAGCAGACCACCCACTGGACAGTGAAACACCCACTGGACAGGGTGATGAGGAGTGATTGTTTTGACTCAGTATCCTTGGGGGCAAAAGCACCTGGACATGTGTCCAAACAAGGATGGTCAAGGGCACTACGATTTCCTCAAATATGGCTGGATTCGAGCATTTTTATTAATGTTCATAAATGAGAATCTTCGAGCATAGCCGCTAATGGCCATCGTTAATTTGCTAAGCCCTGTTGCACTCGCCAGCACTCCTGGACTGTGTGAGGAAAATGTGTATTGTGCAGTTTGCAGTACATCAAATCCTCTGCTAAAGTTATGTGTTTTTTTTTATATCAATTTGGGGAGATTCGTTTTCCTTCACTATAATTTACAGACCTCTCTTTTATTGGCTGAGATTGCAATTTGCCAAATGGATTACATTTGGTACTTTATTTTCTCTTCATAGCTAGTTCTTATGTAACTTATTTACAGTTCATCAGGCTTGACGCATGGGTAATAAATCAGCATGCGGCACTCTCAGTGAAACGGTCAGGCTGCCTTTTGGGGGGGACCGGGGAGGGCAGTGGATCTCCTGGTCTTCTGACTCCGCTTTCTGCCTGCGCAGGTGGCGGTCCCTATTGAAGACATGCAGAGGATCCATCTGCGATTCATGTTTCGGCATCGGTCGTCCCTGGAATGTGAGTACCCGACCTCATGGCATCTCTGCAGCTCCCCTATGGTGAGGGGCGGGGGAGAAGTGGGTGGCCCCCATGGCATTTTCTTTCCTGACCTCACAATGTGATTTCTAGCCAAAGATAAAGGAGAAAAGAACTTTGCCATGTCCTACGTGAAGTTGATGAAGGAAGATGGGACCACACTGCACGACGGATGCCATGATTTGGTTGTCTTAAAGGTACCAGGAGCTGGCACTCACTGCATCGAGGGGACTGCAGGAAGTGCAGGGGAGATGGCAGAATGGCTTAGTGGCTAACAGCCAGGGTCCCAGAATCACATACACCAGGGTTACCAGCTATGGGACCTTGTGCACATCTTAACTTCTTTGAGCCTCCGTTTCCTCCTCTGTGATCCCCAATGAGTAATGGTGAGGACTACATGAGACATTCGTGTAAACACAATGCACCATGTACACAGAGCACTCAGTAAATGGGAAAGGCTGTTATTACGTACAGAAAGGGCTGTGGACTCCGACAGGACCTCTGTGGATGTGCACAGACTAGCACGCAACATCTGAGAAACACCTCACTGTAGCTAATGGAAAAATATTAGGATGTAAGGTCCAGATCCTGCTGCTGACTAAATCTGGACTCGTCCCGCATGTCTTCCTGAGTCTCACTTTTCTTAAGTGTTGATGGTACTATTTATGACAAGCCAGTGAGGTGACCCGTGTGAAAGTGTGCAGATGTCAGCCATCGTTGTGTTTGCATCGTGAGACTTGGCCTGTTTCGAGAAGTGGGAACTATGTGCCTTGATCTTACCTGCATGCTGTCCTACAACCCTTGTTGTGACAGCAGGACACCTCTGCTTAGCACCTGGCTGGAGGCAAGAATGTGGCTGTGAAACAAGGCCAGGCTATGTGGTCTGCACAGGAATCCAACCCTCGCCCTTGGCTTTCTCAGCCTTGGAGTCTGCAATTGCTCTCTGGTCTGTGGTCTACATGGCAAACGGCCTCATCAGAGCTTCATCATGGTGCTCTTCTCTGAATCTCGCTGGCTTTTCCAGAAACCCCTGCCCTTTTCTCCTGTACAGCCTCCATTTTCTCATTTATGACACATTAGCATAGTTCTTGGCTTAAAAGCCATTCTTCCCCAACACACTGTGATCTCATTCGGGGTAAAGGCCCCATGGCAGCCCGTTTCTAATTTACTCACCTGCCTTAAGCCTCAGTTTCCTTATCTGTAAATTGAGGACAGCAGTATCCACAACAGTAACAATTGTAGTGAGGCCTAAATGAGATGAACTAAGGCGTATAAAGCATGTAGTATGGCATCTGGTTCAGAGTAAGGGCTCCGTAAATGCTACTCCTACAATGCCTACCTCTACTCATTTGTTTCGGCATGCCAAGGGGCTTACGTGCGCATACTCTACTAAGTGTTCTCTGTGTGTTGTGTCATTTAGTCTGGCCCAAATTCCTAGGAAGTAGGTCACATGGTTAATCCTCAGTTTAATCAGGAGAAAAGTGAGACACAGAGAGACCAAGGAAGGTAGCCAAGGTGACACAGGCTCGTGAATGCTAGAGCAGGGTCTAGGTCCTGGGACTCCAGACTCCAGTTCCTTTGCTCTGAATTTCTTTAAGCTGATCTCTTACTTTGCTAGTGCATATGTGCATTAAGTTCTCAAAAAATGTAGGATGAATTAAAATGTCCTCTTTGGGAATCTTCAATTTCTTTTCGCCATTAATGCAAATCAGAGCCTTCAACCCCTTGATCATCCCCTTTCCCACTGGTGTAACCTTGGTTTCTTGCCTGTTTTATTGGGAAATAGCCCTGCCTTCCCAGCTGATGTTTGTTGCTTCTCTGCTTATGTTCCTCACTTTTCTGACCCTCCCCACTTGACAACGTGTAGTCTGGTTGCTGCAAGTTCTGTCTCGCATGGATGTATATACCCTTGGCTTGGGGAAGTAACCCAGGTGTTGTTTCCAGGGGGACAGCAAGAAGATGGAGGATGCCAGTGCTTACCTGACTCTTCCTTCTTATCGCCACCACGTGGAGAACAAGGGCGCCACCCTGAGCCGTAGCTCCAGCAGTGTCGGGGGGCTTTCTGTCAGCTCCCGGGATGTGTTCTCCATTTCCACCCTGGTGTGCTCCACAAAGCTCACCCAGAACGGTAATGGAACCAGCGAGAGTCATGTGTGTATGTGGTGTGCGTGTGAGCACGTGTGTGTGCATGAGCAAACCCAAGGAGGTCCTGATATGGACAGTTAGTTGTAACTCTGCTTGTCTGGACTCTATTTTAGTGGGCCTGCTGGGTTTGCTGAAGTGGCGTATGAAGCCTCAACTGCTACAGGAGAACCTAGAGAAATTGAAGATTGTGGATGGAGAGGAAGTGGTGAAGGTCAGTGAGGCTTCATTTGGTTTATATTCATCTGCCAGAGACAGAGTTTTGAATCGTGAGTGGCTTCGGGGGGCCATGAAGGAGATGGGACAACTTTTTCTCGGACACAGTGGGACACGGTGTGCCTGGTTGCCATGGGAAACTTTCACTGGGGGATCCGGGGGGCTGTTGTTTCAAGGATGCTGAAAGTTGAGCGGCAGAAAAGCGCGGTTGTGCTCAGTTTCTGGAAATAGATCACTATGGGTGTAAATTCCAGCTCACCCACTTGCCAGCTTTATGTGATAATGTTGTGACTGCAACATATTTCACAGGGTGTCTTGAACATTCAAGGTGATGATATTTGAAAATTAGCCGCCTATTACACATAGCACACTATAATTGAAGGAAAGCATACAACATATACAAAGTTCATTAAAAGGTAACTATTATTTTTGTTGTAATAAATTGCTGTAGTGATATGACTTCTTAGTACTATACATTACTGTTAGAAATAAAACAAAGTATTCTTGGTTCCTGCCGCTTGGAGAGCATTATGCATTACACGGGAAAAAGGGACAATCACAGGGCTCACATTTTAAGTGAAACAAGCAAAAAACAATGCAAATGTCAGGTGTATTGTTATGTTCACATGGTGGTGGAGAATATAGTGACTGACATTCCTAACTCTTTAAGCAACCCTTCTCTCCGGCACCGTTGTTTGAGACGCGTGTTTCCCAGACGTCCTGGTGATCTTGTTTCCATCAGGAACTCGGGACAGCTACAAACTCCGAGATCAAACATCTTTATATGGTAGCTCTGTATTTTGAGGCACTATAGGAAATATTAACCCACCTGTTAGGAGGAAGGGGTGTCACATTTAGTTAATTGCCCATGTGTGGAGAAACAATGGTCGAATTTCCAGATCTGTGTTTTAAATGTGCACTATTGAGCCACTTACCTGACTGAGCAATGGCAGGGAAGTTTCCCAGACATCTTTTCGTAAGGTCTCTCACCTTTGGTCAGCTTAGAGAATTCATCTGGGAGCAAATTTTATTGTCTCTTGTTTGCATTCTTTTTTTTTTTTTGAATGTTTGTTATTGATGTAAAATATACATATAGTAAAATATGTACATAGCACTTACCTTAAGAGCACAGTTCAGTGCACTTTTTCAGATGTACACACCTCTGTACCCACCACCTAGATGAAGATACAGAACGTTTTTAGCATCGCAGTAGATTCCCTCATACTGTTCTCAGTTAGTGATCCACTTGGGGTAACCACCAAGCTGACTGCCACCATCGCTAATGAGTTTTTGCCCGTTCTAAAATTTCATAAAAATAGAGTAACAAAAACGTACATTTATGTCTGATTTATTACTGTACACAGTGCTTCTCCTCATCGTTACACGGATAAGTAGTTTGCTCGTTTCTATTGCTGTGGATTTTTCTGTAGTGCGAAAATACCACCATACATTCACCCATGGTGCTGCTGATGGAAAGTAGGTTGCTCCAAGTTCTGGCTCTTGTGAGCAAAGCCCCCTGGACTCATGATCATGGCACGTGGTGGATGTGTGCCCTCCTTCTCTTGGGTGTACACTGAGGAGTGGGTTTCTGGGTCACCTGCACTCTTTCTTAACGTGATCTTCATTATTTTGTCCAGTTTCTCCAGGATACTCTGGATGCCCTCTTCAACATCATGATGGAACATTCTCAAAGTAATGAGTATGACATCCTCGTCTTTGATGCTCTGGTAAGAGAGAGGGAACAGGTGTTTAGTGACATTAGACATTAATGTGTGTCTCACTTGAAAGAACACTGAAAACTCGTGGCCCTTTTCATGAATCTTTCAGAGGAACTGTACCATTAGACAACCAGACCAAGGAATGAGCTGCTGTTTCCTTTTATTTCTTTCGAGTTCATTTGACTGCATGGGCAGGGAGGATGAAAGGGGAATTTTACGGGTTGACGTCAGTTTGGCACTGGTTGAAAGTGCATGAAGCTGAATACTACGAACGATCACTTGGTTTTCATGAATGCTGGGAGCTAGTCCTTGGTCAGGTTATGAAGGACCCAGAATGTGTCCTCACTCTCCTTTACCTCCTTCTTCCTCAGAGTCTTCAATTTACCAGAGTCATTACACTCCTCCGACCTACCCAAAACCTCTATGGTGGTACGCAATCCACATCTCTTTCCTTTTTCCACATTCCCAAATGGTCTCTTCCCTCTCTCGCTGTCCCAACGTATGTTGTCTCAGTGTTAAGTCAATATAAACATGAGAAACATCTGCATTAGGCTATCAGTGATCAATAAAGTGTTAATATGCTAACCCCTTGTGTTGATGACATTTCCATGTTGAAAGAGGTTATTTGAAGACAGCTGTGATTTAGTCCAGTGCTTCCCAAGAGGGTCTCCTGGAAAGCTAGCCCGAAGGACAGATGCTTCCTGACAAAAGGTCCTTTGATTAAATAACGTAGGGAAGTGCTGAACATTACATGACCCTCTTGGAGAGTCATGATACACTTAGGTTATTAAAGACTCTGATAAGTCCTGCAATAAAGAAGGCCATCTAACAATGATAACCTGGGACTTCTCAAACTTACCTGACCATGAAAGCCTTTTTATCTTACAATGTCCCGTAGCATCCTTCCTAAAAGACTTTTTAGGAAAGGCATCACTTTAATGACGACAACTAAAGTCATATTAGTGAGCTAATTCCTGGGCAAAAGAATCGTGATAGAGGTTCTGTTATGCCATGTGCACACGGCTTCCTGCCCTCGGTCTGCCTGGAAAAACACTGAACACTGGCCTCTTTTTCAGATCTACATAATAGGACTCATTGCTGACCGGAAATTCCAGCATTTCAACACTGTCCTGGAGGCTTACATTCACCAGCATTTCAGTGCGACTTTAGCTTACAAGTAAGTAACTGTGCACGTCCTACTTGTCTTGCCAGGATGCCTAGGGCACAAAGCACTTGAGTATTTTCCTTTTGTCACTAGCCTGTGTGAGGTCTCCATTTTCTGTCAAAACCCAATCTGTGCTCGGGTTATTTGGGTTAAATAGAAATATACAGACCCATAGGTTGGGATGAATGCTTTATGGTGGCAGAAGTACATAGACGTATTCATTTGTTCATTCATTCATTCATTCATTCATTCATTCATTCAGTCAACTATCATGTATCGAGCAGCACTTCTGATAAACCGGGTTCAAACGCTGGAGAGAAGACTGTGCACACGCCGAGTAGCTCAGTGTAGCCTGGGTGCAGGGAACCGAAGGTTAGAGATGGGAGAGGGTGCTGGCCAGGTTGGTGGGGGCCAGTTTGTGAAGGGGCCTTGGCAGCCAGGTCAAGTAGTTTGAGGTGCACCTTGCTGGTAATGAAGAATCATGGAAAATTTCCGAGAAGGGCATTCCATGTTATTCCAGAACGTTTTCCATGGGAAGAAAAAGCTGAAAAGGACATTAACACACCATTATCCCCACTTATATTCTGATCATGACTAGTTTTCCTAGTCAAAAGATTTGTTTTTTTCTCTCACTAGCTTCCCCCCGCCCCCGCTTTTTAAAGGCAGGAAATACATATTCACTCCCTGTATTAAACATAATTTTTAAGCAGAGTTGTTTTTTATGGTTGCAAATGAGTGAGTAAGCTTGCCTATACCACCACCTTTAACCTTTGATTGAATGCCTTATAATTTACTGAGCAAGCTAATTACCATGCTGTGGGTTGGGAAGAGGTGTATTGTGGAAATATAATCCCTTTTGTAGGAAATTGATGACAGTGCTGAAGACCTACCTGGACACGTCCAGCAGAGGGGAGCAATGTGAGCCAATCCTAAGAACTCTGAAAGCTTTGGAATATGTGTTCAAGTTCATTGTCCGGTCAAGGACGTTATTTTCACAGTGAGTACTCGTTATGTAAGAATGATTGATAAGCTCTGTACTTCCTCTGGGATACAATAGTATCTGCGTCTTTAGAGAAACTCTTTTACGGAATTATAACCAGCCGTCAATCAGAAACAACTTCAAAAACCAACTTAGAGAGTTATGAATAGGTAATAATGGTTCCCTGCAAGTTCATTTGGGAAAAAAAGAAAAAAAGGAAATCTTAACATGTTGTAGAGTTACGTTTCATCCAATGAAAGTGATTTGGAGCTCTTCTGCGTTTCATCTCACATTCTTCATTTGGTTTGAGATGTGGTAAAACCTCCCCAGGAATCCACAAGCGACGCGAGTGGAGAGAGCAGAACTCAGGGAGTTTGACATTTATTTGGCTCTCAGCGGTGGTGCATGACAGATGAGCTGGTATTTGCAGGTGACCTGCCTGTCCTCGAGATCCTACCGGCCAGAAAGTGAACTGACATGCTAGAGTACCTAAGAGATTTGATTTTCGATGGTCAGTGTCACACAGATTAGCTGCCATTTTAAAGGGCTTTAGAGATGTAGATTTTCAAATACAACCTGCAAAAAGGATGATTTATGTTTGTGAGTATGAAGGCTGGGGATTGATTATAGGTATGATCAGGTCGCTTGTGTGTGATGGGAAATGAGAAAAAACATCCGGGAATGTACTGTTCAGATTCTTATTAGTGCAAATGAAGACACTCAACTCAAGCCAACTTAGGGAGAAATAGGACTGTGTTGTATTTGACATTATTGAAAACGCCAGGGGAAAGTTGGCCGCAGGCATGGCTGTATCCAGATGCTTAATGGAGGCGGGTTAGTCCATCGCTCTAGATTTCTGCTCTGCTTTTCTTTTGTTGGTTGCCTTCTGAGGGAACTTTCCCAAAGGGGAAGCCACCGGAAGCCTCAGGTTCATATTCTCCTGGCTTAGGTAACCTAGGTTCCTTGTCGTTTCCAGAAAAATCCTGTACCAAGAACTGTCTTGGGTCATGTGCTGACCTCTTAAGCAACGTGACCAGGAAAATGAATGTGCGGATTGTGTAATTGTGGTTATGTGTGCACCTCTGGAGCCATGGGTTGGGTCAGCCACTTCTGGTGCACACTTGTTTTGTCAGACAGGAGTTTCCCAAAAGAAAGTAGAAGTCTGTAATCATCATTTTGATGTTGACAATGGATGGGCTACAATGGCTTCATACTTGACAAGGCATCTGAAATAGGTAATCATTTGGATTCTCCTAAAACATTTGTTGAGATTTCAGGTGATGACGAGAAAGAGATAAGTGTCTAGAACCATATCACAAGACATACGTCATTCAGGCTATTCTAAAAATGAAGTGCCTGTTTCAATTCCTCCGCGTTGTCGGTTAGTCAAGGCAGAAACTGTGTGTTGTACTCTTAGGGGTATTCTTCCAAGTCCAAGAGATACTTGTGAATTATTTGAAGACCAAATAGGAGACAACTGTGGGTCTTTTTAAGGATTGAATTTCTTGGAGGAGTTCAAGGATTCAAACATTGTGATTCCAGATTAATAGGCAGGGATATCTTATTTCGTCTTGTGAGTGAGATCTTCAGATCTACAAGAGCATAGCCTTTCCATGTATCATATATTCTGCCCAGTTTTTCCTTTTGGTTTATTTATTTTTATTGACCTCCCTCCCTCCCTCCTTCGGTCTTTTCTCTCTTTGTCTCTTCCCTCCACTGGAGCAAAGAACATTTGTACATTTGCTCTCTTCTTCTCTTCTGCTGAAGGCATGTCGTCTTGCAGAGCCCCTACCTCTTCATTCCGTGTACATTCAGTGCTGCTGGAATTCTAAGTGACTTGTGGCTTCTTAAGGAGTGGGGTGACCTGTTATTCCTACTGTATCCCCAGCGTAACATATAATATCACTGACACTCAAAGCGTGCCTTTTGGGGGAAGTGCGTTTGGGGCCTAAGAGAAGGCATTTGGTGAGAAAAGACGTCTCCAAGGGAACCCAGGCCTGATCTTGCATCGTTTCTCCTGATCATAAATGTAGGCTGACATACAAGGAAACTTTAGGACCTCATACTCAGGGAAGGCAGGTTTCCTGTGTCCAGTTCACTGTCGAATCTTCAGCAATGGTTTTCTGTCCAGTGGATTCTTGAGGACACTGGGAAGTGATGGCGGGCGGTATTTCCTTAGACTCAGTGGGACTTTACTTAGGAAACTAGAAAATAGAGGGTTCAATGCTTTGAGATTTCTAAGCCAGCTGGTGGAAAATTGTAGTGTAATTATTGCTTTGGGGGCTTATTGTGTCTGGTATTGTGTTTGTTTCCTTTATTCCTTTGTCTTTGTCTTCTTTCCTCATGTGCCTAACTGCAGCTGATTTAGCTCTCATTATTTGTTCCCTTGCCGTTTTCTCTTTGCACATACTGCACACAAACATTTGCAAGGGCTGGGGTTTTCTCGTATCAACATGCAGGATGCAGTTGGGTGCAGGAGGAAGAGAAGCTGTTGACGAGGATTGGATATTTTATTTTTTTTAGGCTTATTTCTTTCTTTCACATAGCCAAAGAAAGTGATGTTCCTGTCGCCTCTTCTTTTGTCACTCGCCTGGAACAGGTGTCTGTGGGCACGTGCCCTTGCCATCGCTGCCTCAGAAGCTGGCAGAGCATAGTTGAGCTTCTGACATATGAAGGCAGGCTTAAAAATATGGGAAATTCCTAACTCGTAGGACGTGTTTCCAAAAGATACCGGGTGGACATAAACATGACCAATGTCTACGAGGCTTTTCTAGAATGACTGAGCCCCTGTGAGACACAGATCGTGATGGAGAGCATTCAGAAAGAGCCAAAACGATTGTCTTCCAGGCATTGGACTCGTTGACAAAACTCGTTGCAGTCCTTTTATCCTAACGCTCAGACAACCGGCTGAGCTGATGCCCAAGGTTTCTGAGCTGTTGAATTACTCAGCATCAGGAGCAGCCTGATCCAGGTGATGGGCACTGACTACATAGCATCCCTTCCTCCTGGCCAGGCAGGTAGAAGCGAGACGTCATTCTGTAAGGGTGACTCTAAGAGAAGATCCAGAGCACAGGGCTGCACAGCATGGCTCCCTCTTGTCTGCGTTCCTTACAGATCCTGACGCTGCAGGCGGCCAGGGGGCAGCCGGCAGTGCGGCATCATGGTTATTCATTTCGCATTGGTCACTGTTGGCTCAGTGATGGTCAGTGTTCACATTGGACAGGTCTTGGAGGGGGTCTCATTTCTGTCCCTGTAAGCACCTGGCTTAGTCAGTGACCCAGCCAGCCTCAGTTTGCTCATCCGTAAATGGGGATAAACCATCTCTTAGTGTGTGTTGATAAACTGACATTGCATGTACACAGCTCTCCATGTGGTGTCTGGTACTTATCCCACCAATGTAAATAATGTGAGCTGTTACCGCGTTTTCACTGGGAGAGACAGCCAGGGTGCTGGTTTCAAAAACTCGGATTTCAATGAGTAAAAGGAAGTTCTGGTCTCTTGATTCATTCTCAAGGTTTGGCTCACCGATCGTGCTATCCTGAACATTTCTTGCTGTTTATTTTTTAAGAAAAGGGCATACGTTTACCCGGTGTCTGGCTTTCTGAGGACCGCAACAGAGGGACTTTTACAGCCCAGTGAATTCTCCTTGGTCTGTTGCTGGCCCTGTGGGTGGACGCTGGTCGCACTTCCCCTGTGTGTGGTCAGGCCTCTTTGCCCCAAGCAGCCATGTGCCCAGCTCTGTCCCAGGCTCGCTCAGCCTGTCTGTTCTTTTGCATTGTGCCTTCTGCTCTGTGACAGACCTGTTATTTCTGGTGTTGCTTCCTCCCTCTTATCTGTGGAAGACCCAGTCTCCTGGGAGCTGCTGTGCCATCTCCAACCCCCTCCTTCACCACGTCATCCGCACCCCTCTGTTTATGAGAGGCAGTCAGCTCAATGGCTAAAGGCACAGTCTCCAGAGCGAGGCCACCTGGGTTTGAATTCTACGTTTGCATCCTACCACCACCGTTTACTAATGACTATGACCTTGGGCAAATGGTTTAGTCTGCGTAAAGCTCAGTTATCTCATATGTAAAACAGGCATGTACGGAACAACCCTTGCAGGGTTCTGGGTAGACTAAATGAGCTGATGGGTGACAGGCAAGTAGCACAGTACCTGTCACATAGCAAGTGCCCATGGTTGTCATTACCAGCTAAGTGTGCTGCACTTATTATCTCCATCAGTCTTCACAAAAATCCTACGGAGATCCTCCTATCTGACTGCATCTTTTGCTCCTCACTCACTCCGTGCCGGCCACACAGGCCCCCTCGCTGCGGCTCAAACTCCTGACTGAGGGCGTCTGCACCCTTCCCCAGGTATCTGCTCGCTCTTCCCTCATCTCATTCACGTCTTTGCTCCAATGTCTCCTTTGCCACCCTATGTATGGGCACAAGCCCTGACTTTTCTTCCCCGACGACCTAATCACATGTCAACACGCTGTGTAATAGTTAGTTATGCTGTTGCTTACTGCCCTCTCTCTGCTAGAATGTCGGCTCCAGGAGGAGAGGGGTCTGTCCCATACTGTGTCCCGAACCCCGAGCACAGCACCCGGCACATAGTTGGCACTCATTCCACATCAAAGGGGACACAACTTGTATCTGTCTTTCACAGAGAGGGAAGCCAAGGCTTAGATTCAAACTCAGGTCACAGCTAAGAATCAGCAGAGCGAGGCTTCACATCCAACCTCATCTGATTAAGCAAATTTAAGAACCAGACTTTTTCCAGGACATGCAAGTGTGAAGTGTGGCTGGCCGAGAGAGAAGGGGCCATCCTGAGAGAGAGCAGCTCTGACAGGAGGATTGGCTTCCTGGGTATGGTCGGGCCAGCCACCTGATGGAAGCCGCGGTATCGCCAGGTGCCCTGCTGCTCCCCAGCCCTCACCTGGGAGCCAGAAGGCGGGCCATGACACACACAGTTAACTCCATGAGCACAGGCACCAAAGGAACACGGTTCACACCTCCAGTGGACAGCCCCAGTCTGGCTCACCTTACCAGGGCCGGGCATCATTGCCCTTTGTCTGACTGCCTTACGCTCCAGGTGATCTGACGCTCTCTGATGCGTCTTCCGCCTTCTTAGTGTGCGTCCTGCTTTGTTCCGCCCTTCTCCTCCTCTCCCAGCCTCTACCGCCCCTGCCACCAGTTCGGTTTCTTCTTATGCCAATATTACCTGCCAGTTCATCCTCCAGGTGTTGACCGTGTTAGGCAGCAAGATTGTCTGAGTAAGGCTCATGCGTGCCCAGTGCAGCCTGAAGTTGGAGGGGCTACATGAGCCTCTACCTTTTTAAATAAATACGAATTTAACTTGAAGGTACTTGCCAGTGGGATATGTTTTTATTGTGCATCTATGTGTAAATATTAAAACGTAATCGTGTGTTTATGCTGAGCCTGGGCTGGAATGCCGGTCCCATTGCTATTCCTGTTTCTCCTGCACGTAATTTGTTTGCATGTTAATGCCATTTATTCCTATGTAAGCCTCTGTTTTCAGTTTTGAATATCCTTTCACTTTTTAATGACAGTAATGGCTCAGTTAGCTGCACAATTGCAGTTAATGGAATTATTTAATGATAACATTAAGTTGGCATCCACTCAGGATGGAACAGTAAACTGTCGTCAAAGAGATATTGTTACTTCCTTTAATTTATTATGTATTTTATGACTTGTTACAGTGCAGAGGGGGAGCTAACAGCCTGTTTTTACAAACATTTGAAGGTACTTTTTAAACTGTTAAGTTGCTGTTGTTAGAATATGAAATTGTGCATATTTGTATACATGCACTTTTAAACAATCCTCTTTTCCCTTTGCATATGGAAATACTGATAAAGTTTTATTGGGTACCTGTTATGTGCTAGCAATGTCCTGTTATTGGGTGTTTGTTAAGTACTGGGAACTCTGGAATTAGTATCAGACTTCCTCACGTTGCCATAATCTCGTGAGCAAGACAAACGTACAGGCCAGCGGTCAAATCCCAGTTCCCCGGAATAAGCGGTGACCAGTGGTATGATAGGAAGCAGACTCGCAAATGGTTTTTAGGAGGCAGACAGGTTTGAATGGCAAACTCCACCTCGGGAGGATTGGTAAATTCTTCTCCAAGGAGACGATGTTTTAAAGGAGATAATTGAAAGGTATTTAAGAAGCCTGCCCATGGGAGAAAAGAGAATCACGAATTCCAAGTACAGACGACCCCCAACTTACGATGGTTTGACTTACAATTGTTCCACCTTACAGTGGTGCAAACGCAATACGCATTCATGAGAAACTATACTGCACATTTCGAATTTTGATCTTTTCCTCTGCTAACGGTAGTTGTGCGATGCTGGGCAGTGGCAGCACACAGCTCCTGACCCAGCTGTGCAATCCTGAGGACAACTGACCCTCCACATGTGTTCACTGTGTTAGAGGACCCTGCCAGGCTGCAGGCTGAGGTGCCTGTCCTGAGCACGTCTCAGGCAGGCTGGGTAGCGATGGTGTTCTGTCAGTTACGTGTAGGAAATGCGTTTTCACTGACAGTATTTTCAGCTTACGATGGATTTATCAGGACGCAACCCCATCGTAAATCAAGGAGAATCTGTAGAGGGAAGAGCATATGAAATGGAACTTCCAATTATTTCTGCCACTCCGAGGTACCACTTAATAAGCCTCTTCTCTGTGCGTGGCCCTGTATCACTTTTCACTCTGCCTCACCTAATGCTCATAGCGACTCTGCAAAGTATAGGTATTATTAGGTTTGTTTTACAGAAGGAGAAATTGAGGCCCAGAGAGGTGCAGACAGTGACTCTAGGTCACACAGCTAGACGTGGGCAGGGAGGGGTCTGACCTCAGAGCCTGGATTCTGTGCTATTCTGTGCTCACTGTGGAGAGCATATCTGCAGAGAAGAGTGGCTGGCGGGGAAGCTGAGGTTGTGGAGAGGGGATGATATATCTGAAGAGATGGGCTGAAGCTAGACTGTGACACGCTGTGAATGATGGGCTGAGGAGTGTGACCTCTCCGCTGTGCCCAGGATACTGGCAGAGCTGCTGCCCTCCATTCTCACAGCAGAGTGAGTACCCCAGGGGTGTATAGACCTGATCCACTGGGATCAGGTAGAAATATTATCATTTACTTTGCGGAGGGATTAAGAAGTACACGTTGGTAGTTACAGCACAGTCACGGGGAGGTAAAGTACAGCATAGAGGATACAGTCAGTACGTTCCCACAACTATGTCTGGTGCCAGGAGGGTGCTAGATGAATCAGGGGGGGTCACTGCATATATTATATAAATGGCCGACCGCTATGCCGTACACCTGAAACTAATATAAAATGATACTGAATGTCAACTGTGACTAAAAATATAATTAAAAAAATACATTGTTATGAAAATAAAAAAAAATCTTAATTTTGTCCCAAGATAAAGAAATTAAACTTTATACACATTTGATTAGAATAAATAGTATGTGGATACAATTTATAAATAAATGAGCATCTGCTGAGAATCATGCTTAAAATTTTCTTTCGCCTTGGACCAGTTCCAAAACCCCTACCCCTAGCAGGGGGAGCCAGTGAAGTTCCAAAGCACGGGAGTGATGCAATTCCGTTCATGTCTTAGAAAGAGGACTGCAGAAGGAAGGTTAGTATGTGGAACATGGGATACAGCAGGGGAGGCCGGAAATCAATACTGAAGCTGCTGCAATGATCCAGGCCAGAGGGCTCGGATTGAGGTCGTCACAGTGGGGCTGCAGGAGAGGGAAGGGAAGAAGTCGGGGCTTCTAGATGGCAGGAGTGCCAAGCCTAAGGAATGCAGGCATGCGATTGAAGGAGAGGGCTGATCTGGGGCTGACGTTGGGGCACGTTTGATCACACGCGTTGCTCGTCACATGATGACTACAGGGGAGGAAGAGGTTTGGGGGAGAAGATGGTGTTTGATGGGGGATATGCTATGTTTGAGGCATAGCCAGATGGAAATGTACAGCAGGCAGGTAGATAGACACTTGGAGTTCAGGAGAATGCAAATGCAGATAGTTTCAGTGGGAAGAGATCCAAAGAGGTATTTGAAGCTGTCCTGCGGGGAGACCCTGCTCGCGTGCCATATGTCATGCAGGGCGGCAGGCAGGGTCTCAGCTCCCGCTCCCCACGTAAGAACGCAGGACATGGTGAGGCCAAAAAGGAACACCCATGGAGCCATAGATAGGGGAGTCACACCACTATATAGTCTCGCTGGCGGCTATGTTGAAGACACAGGAAGCAGGAGCCACACTATCCACAACCTGCCGTCCACTTCTCTGCCAACCAACCTCACTTGCTAACTGCAATCCACTCTGCTAGCTCAGTCACCATCTTCTTGCTAGCCCCCATTTTCCTACTAGCGTAGCCACAACAGTTATATTAGTGGCCAATGGCTCACTGGTTACAGCTGATGGCCAACTAGCCACAGCCGATGGCCACCCAATCACAGTTGATGGCCATTTACTACCTGAGCCAGCACCTTTCCACGTGAGGCTGAGAGCCTGGAAACTGCACTCCTGACTCTGTCCCCACAAAAGCCGTAGAGCAAGGGGAGAAACACTATAAAATTTAGGATGAAACCCAGGGGATTATGTGATTATGTGTGGGGACAGAGTCCCAGAGAGCTGTTTCCAGGCTCTCGGCCTCACGTGGGGAGGTGCTGGCTCGGTTATTAGATGGCCATCAGCTGTAATCAGACGGCCATCCGCGGTGGCTGGGTGTCCATCAGCGGTTACCGGTTAGCCATTGGACACTGATATAACTGCCATGGCTAGGCTGGGGTTGGTTGGTTGGCAGAGGAGCGGACAGCAGGTTGCAGATCATGTGGCTCCTGCTTCCTGTGTCTCCAACCCAGCCGCCAGCGAGAATATAGTGGTATGACTCCCCTACCTATGGTTCCATGGGTGTTCCTTTTGGGCCTCACCATGTCCTGCGTTCTTGTGCGGGGAGCGGGAGCTGGGACCCTGCATGACAGCATGTTGAAGGGATGGATGAGGAGGGAGTCCCAAGGAAGGAAGATTGGGACATAGGACAGGAAGCAGGAAGGGTTAGCAGTCCAGGAGCCAGGAAAGGGTGCATGTCAAGGAAGGAATATATCTGCGGTATCAACTGCTACAGTGAGGTCATGGGGACTGAAAACTTATCAGAGGCAAGATATTTCACAATCAGGAGGTCTTCAGTGAATTCGCCAACCGTTTCCCAGAGCTTAGCATCTTCCCTAGTCTCCAGTCAGGGGGCATCAAGAAGCAGAGGGATCAGGTGCGATTGATTTCTCACCATCCACATGTGAATTAGGTGTATTGTGGATTGTTCCTTGCCTGGTATAAGCCTAGACTTACTCCCCCTGCGGATCCTTCAGAGCCTGGGTACACTGTTTTCCTAGTTGGCACCAATCGCATACTCCACTCACTGCAAAATGTAGCACATTAGTCTTGTCTGCTTCCATTGTCCCCTTAAATGGCTTAATTTTGCAGGACAAGACTATCTGTGCTGCAGATAGTTAAGGAAAAAGCCATGGAGGACACCAGATAGTCATTCTTTCAGTTTGAAACCATAGACGATTTTCTTTGCTTGGTGATTCCTTGTTAGAAGTTTGGAATCTACCGTAGCTTGCTGCCGGAATCCTTGCCTTTGTGCCCAAATGGCTGTTGCTGTCAATGCTGCAGCTGACGGTTCGTCAGATAATGACGAGAGTGGAAGATCGAGTTACTGAATAAGTATGTAGTTTATGAAACGTGTTAGCAAATCCCCTGTAACTTAAGAGGCACACGCCGGGGGAGTCAAGGGTGCAGTTTGCTGAGGGGTGAAATTCACCATGGTAACGTAACTGTGAGGGACGGGGGCTGAGAAGGATGTCTGGCTGTACTTCCAGATCCACTTCGAATGCACTTCAGACAGGCATTCCCCCGAAAAGGGGAAGGCGGGCTTGTTTCCTGAGTAGGAAAGTGTGCATCGATCAGGTGTGGAGTTTGCTACTTATCATGTCTTTGGGGTGGATGGAAGATTAAAAAGGACTCAGTTGTGAGGTGCCCATGTGATGACTCAGGGCCTCTTCCATCGTGATAAATGTTAGGATGTGGTCTCTCCTACCCCAAAACGCCAGCACAGCATGGAGAGGGCCCTGCACTGACTGGCATGGGAGCCTGTGTCTGCAAAACACACTGCACGCCCGGCTCCTCTGAACCTGGGATTTTGCTGTTTCCCCTCGTTTTGGAAGGCATCCGTGGGGGCAGGAGGAATGTGCGCCTTGTAACGAATTGACAGATTGTCTCAGGGCCTGGAAGTCTTAAGATGGTAAACAGCTTTTCTGTACATGGGTGTCTCTCAACTTTTTAGAATTGCCCTTAGCGCCTGCAACTTCTAAAAGTTGTATTTAAAACTCAGTATGTATTGTTTCTCCCATTCAGCATTCACACATTGCCTGGTCCGTGCACACTGGGACCCAAGATGCAGGTCCTCTTTGTACCCTTTGAGTTGATGATGAACGTGTCTATCTAGTTGAAATGTGTGTGTAGTACTAGCGGTTTGGTTTGCATTAACAATCAAGTGTTCATCCAACACATATTTATTGAGTAGCCACTTGAAAGCCACTCAGCTGGGCACTGGAAATATGACAGTTGTAGGGACGGAGTCCCAGAGAGCAGTTTCCAGGCTCTCGGCCTCATGTGGAAAGGTGCTGACTCGGGTAATAGATGGCCATCAGCTGTGATCAGATGGCCATCTGCTGTTACCGGTTAGCCATTAGCCACTAATACAACTGGCGTGGCTATACTGGCAAGGCGGTTGGCAGAGAAGTAGATGGCAGATTGCGGATCCTGTGGAGCCTGCTTCTTATATCTCCAACCCAGCCGCCAGTGAGAATATAGTGGTATGAACCCCCATCCCTGGCTCCATTGGTGTTCCTTTTTGGCCTCACCATATTCTGTGTCCACCCACCGAGAGTGGGACCAGAGACCCTGCATTACAACAGTGAGTTGAACAAACTCAGGCCTGGTCTTCGTGGGATTTGTAATTTAGCTGGGAAGGGAGTCATTAAGCAGATGGTCATGGGGGTGCATGTGAATTCAAGGGGAGGCATGTGAGAGGTGCTCTGAGAGCATGTAATGAGGAGATCACATCTCATGGTGGCGTCAGGGAGGAGTCCTGGAGGAAGTGCCATCTAAGCTGTGACCTGAATGATGAGCAGGTGGCGGGTGTGATTGATGAAAATACTGCTGGAAGGAGGTCCTACCATAGCAGGGAGCTTGGCTCAGTTGAGCTGTGCGAAGGCCCAGGTGGCTGGAATTCAATGATGGAAGGACACAGTAGCAGGAGATTGCCTGGAGGGGTAGGACGGAGGAGCAGATCTTAGAGACCTTTGAAGGTCAGGCCATGGCATCTGGACATCATCCTGAGGGAAATGGGGAGCTGTGAAAGGGTTTTGAAAAGGAGAATGATACGATCACTTCTGTGTTTTGAAACAGTCCCTCTGACCATTGTAGAAAACAGATTGAAAGCGGGTAAGAGTGAAGGAAGGGATGTGGGCTCAGAAACCCCTACAGGTGAGAGGTGATGGGGATGTGGACGAAGGTGGTGCTGATGAAGATGGAAGATGGTGATGGCTTCGGTAACTACAGTTCCGTGCTATATTTATTGTATGTTTGAGGGTTGCTAGTAGAGTAGATTTTAAATATTCTCACCACACACGCACACACACATACAAACTGGAATTAAGTGAGGTGACGGCTGTGCTAACTAACCTGATTGTGGTGAGCATTTTGGAATATATACATGGATCAGAGCATCATGCCTGCCTTAAACTTACGCAATGTTACATATGTCAGTCATAGCTCAAAATCGGAAAAACGTGGTGCCGGGAGGTGGAATTAATGGGACTTGATGACTAAAGGACATGTAGGCTCTTCAGGATTTACCTCCACCTGCCCCCGTCTCTGACTTGGGTGCCGATGGGGCCACGTGCCTCCCTGGAGAACTCTGCAGGGTGAGCAGGCATGGCCTTGGATAACTGTCAGAGTCCGTTCTGACTCTGACAATAGAAGCCAGGTACGAATCCTGAAAGTTCCCTCAATGGTAAAGTGGTCGACTTAGAGGTGAGGGAGCCAGCACCCAGAGTGAAGTGACCTGCGCAAGCTCACAGCACTGTGCGGGAGTCTGCTTTACAATTCAGTTCTGGGGACCCAGACCCCTGCTCTCTCTGCCACACTGCCCTCTACTGGCAGCTCGTCTGCCCTGAGCCATCCTCCTCCTCAAATGAGGTCTCCAGTAATGCCAACCTTGGCATGTTTGAAGTCGACACTTCCTCGGGTGTTCCCAGATTTCAAAACAAAGAGTTTTACTGTACATGTATTTTAAACCTGCACCGTTAGTAAGGAAAATGTTAAAAATTCTGTTTAACTCCACACACCAAATGTCAAGGCTCTCAGTGGAACAGAGCAGGAAGCCTGGGGTTAATTATCCTTCTCCGGAAGCCACAAGCTGAAAGGACAAAGTTCAGGTGCTCTTGGCTTGACCACCCTTTAGAGTAATAATAACTTGACATTTCTTAGGCAATTGTCTCTCTAGCAAGAGTCTCTGCCAGGTACCAGGAGGTGGGTGAAAAATTAGCATCTCAGTTCTGTAATTGTAGAGGAAAAACTGCCTCTAGGTGGATGACCTCGAGCTAGATCCCCTGCCTCCAGCCCCAGTTCCCACAGTGAGGAGAGAATTCAGGAAGGACTTTGGGGGGAAAGGATTGTTCTAGAAAAGAGCTGGAGGGCAAGAAACATTTACCCCAAAGAAAGAGGCGATGTCTATTTTCTAAGTTATAATATTTACTTGTTTAAAAATCAGAATATAATGTAAAAATGTATAAGGGGATTGTTGACATCCACAATCATTTTTTCTAAGAAGCAACGCGTAGGTTTCCAGATTTTACTAGATGTGTGTGTGTGTAATCATGTTGCCACTTATTTTTTTCTGTTGTCACTTAAGATATCAGGGAGACCCTTCCCAGGTGATTAAAAAACTAAAGGAAGAAATGGTAAGAGAAGCAGTCAAAACCTAATTTCTTCTTAGTACCCACACTTTCAGATCAACAGGGCCTGAAGAGAAAGAGCTGGAAGGACTCTACTGACCATTAGCTTCTCTTTCAATCGGATGATGCAATCTATGTTATTCTCTGTATCTTGGAATCATAGACGTGTATGCGTGAGTGAATGAGTGTGTGTGTTCCTATATTTAGCAATGTTGTTTTGGGAACACTAAATTTCTAATTATATTGAGGGGAAAAAAACCCTGAATACCATTTTTCATGCTAATGGGGAAATTTACTTAAGTGCAGAATTATGCAACTTAGTTCTTGCCAAATTATATAAAGGCTGCAGCTCCTCTCAGTAGAATGAAAGATGGCACAGGGCACACGTCATACTCTATCCATAACTGAGAGTTCTTTCCAAGCCTTTTGCCTGCATCTTATTACCTACTTACTATTAATTTATTACACAGAGTTGCCATATTTTAAAAGTAAAGTGAATGTTTTAGATGGATTGTTTTTCTTTCATTTCTTCCGTATTGTTAACTTCTATTTTTTTTATTTAGGCTGTTTACACTTCCACCTGAGGCAGTTCTTCTTCAGTGATTGCATTAATTTTTTTGTGTTCATTCTAGACATTTTTCAAAACGGGATCCTCACATGTTGAGTTTGTCTTTTTCCCTGTCATCTACAAATCATCCTTCCCTGGGGTGAGTTACAGGAAGAAGATATTTAGTGTAACTTCTTTGTATTTCACCCTAAGGGATGATCTTTCCTCAAATGTCAGAATCTGGAAAAGTAACAGCTCAAGTAGAAATCATTTTGTCGTTTAAGGATTGGCCCCAGGTGAGCCCTGCAGATTGGCTGTTGGTGGCATTCATTTCCGTGAAATCTGCATGGAGTTCTCTCGTCCACCAGGGCGACTTCACAATTCACCCTGGCAACAGTCCTTGTCGTGGCCGTTCTTACATAGTCCCTTTCTGATACGTTTTCCTTTTTCTCCTCTAACAGAATAATGCTTTTTCACATTTCAACTTTGTTGCCCTTCAAGAGAGAATTTCTTTAGCCACTGTTGAGCTGGACAGCTCACTCCAGGCTCATTGCACCCAAGTCCCATGCATTCATCTGCAGTGTCTGGTTTCTTTCCGGTACATAGTCCTTGGTAGTAGGGGAAGGGGGGCAGTATGCTGACTGTGACCATGCAGGGAAGAGGTGAAGCCAAAAGGAGACCCGCCCAAAAGGGCGTTGCCCGCCCTGTTGCTTTGACTTAAACATGCCTGCCCAGTGCACCGAAGGGTTTCTTTCGGTAAGTAGTATCAGCAAATGCAAAGATGATGTCAGACAGATTCAGCTCTCTGTTTGGCTGTAATTTTTTTTCATCCCAGGTTGAGGGGGAAGAGGGGGGAGAGAGAGAGAGAGAGATTTTGATTGATCGATTGATTCTGGTCAGTAATTACTCTTATGAAACCACCGATGGCTTATGGTTCTTTTTGTAAAGTCACTAATTTACATCTATCCTAATACAGGGAATCACTGGCTCGGGTGGAAACACCAGCCAAGTCTCCTTGAATTTAGAGCTTGACCAGAAAAAGTTTAGAGCCAGTCATTTAGCTTCCTTGATAGTCCCGTATCGTCATCCCCTGGGCAAATAACGCTTTCCTGCCCACGCTGACTTGTTCCAGTTGTCGGCAATTGGCTCTTTGCTCTGTTCCCCGGAGGCAGTAATGCCTAGTGGTTAAAGGAGTGAACTTTGGAGCCAGACACTCTTGGGCTCAAGTTCTGCCCCTGCCGTTTACTCGTTGGTGACGCTGACCAGTTAGCATAGTGCCCCGTGCATAGCGAATGCTAGAAGTCACAGCTGTTAGTAGCAGCAAGGTAACGATCACCAAGTCTGCATAGCTGACGATGGCTACGCCATGACTGAGATCTTGTCTGGGTCCTGTTAGAATTAGCTGAAGTGCTGAGTTCTGGATTCCTGAAACAGTTCTGTGCAGCCGAGATTCCTTCATGTCTTAATTTACCGTTTGTTGACTCATTTGTAGCTCCCTTTTGGTGTTAATAACGTGGGGATATGATGACAAAGGTGGCCTCGATTTCTGCCTGCACGGAACTCATACACTAGTGGAGAAGACAGGCAAGTCAGTGGTGATGAGGGAGAGGGAAGCATCCACACAGGGAAGGCTCAGCTGCTGGGACAGTCTGCGTTCATTCCATACAGAGTGCAGTGCATGTCATTCATCAAAGGAAAGTCACTGAATAACTGGTCTCTCCCTCCCACAGAACTCCTCCAGTGCCTAACGTCATGTCTGGGATGGTGCGGGGGGGGCACAAAAGTATCCTGACTGGTGTAGCAAAGTAGCAGAACGGTGTGGCGTGACATCATTGAGTAATTGTGCTGGGTTCCGTATAAGATCGTGGAGACACTTAAAACAGAGATTGTATTTTAAAAACCATCCCATTCGTCTGGTCTTGCTCCCAGGCACTTATGAAATGAGTCAGGTCTGTGTCTGGCCAAGAGCATATTTAGGCGAAGATGTGACTGGGTGTGGGAGACGGAGGAAAGCTGGGGTCCGAGGCTCATCCTGGGGGTATCAGCAGGACTGCTGAGGTGGAAGGAAGGACCTGGCAGGGACAGGCTGTGGTGTTGGCCTGGGAGGGGGTGGCTGAGGGCAGCGGTGCCACCAGGTCGGTAGTCAGTGCCAGCCGAGCCCTTGACCCCCTCCTCTGTGCTTCCATCGCTTTCTTCATTCTTTAAACATTCTTCTTCTTTTCTCTTACGTACAAGGTGGATCATTGCCTCTGCCAAAGGAGCTCATCCAGGAGGAGACTTTAGCAGAGTGTCTCACCCGTAGGAAATGCTGGATAGTAGTAGTAACATTTTGTTACTCGGTTTTTCTCACCATAGAGCGGGGTGGGGACGGTGACAAGCACTTTGCTGGGAAGAGGTGAATCAGGAAGGGACTCTCATTCGTGAACTTTTCCAGGCCAATTGCTTTGACATGATGTACCTGTTGGCTGATCTCATGATTTCTCGGGATAAGGACTGACTCTTACATTTGTTTCCACTGCAGTGCCTGGCACGCAGTAGGTGCTCCATAAATGGTACAGTAATTATCTTTTAGGAAGATGCTGATTTCTTTCTCTTTAATGCTTAGGAGGCAAAAACGACTAGATCCGGAAGAAAAACATAACACTATGTGACAATAGCTAACATTTATTGAGTGTTTACTATGTGTGAGACCCGTGCTAATCACTTGACATGCATTATTTGATTGTAAGGCCACCTTATGGGGTGCCATTTTAGTAATGAAAAAGCTGAGCTTTAGAGAGATTAAGAAACTTCGCCAAGGTCACCCAACTAATATGTGACAGAGCAGGGCTGGAAGCTGCACAGTCTTACCTAAATTTCTATGTTGCCTCAAAGAGGTGGGGAAGAAACTGCAAGGATGCCTGTGACCGGGGCTCAAAGGGGCTGACAGTGGCTGAGATACAGACAAGGAAACGGGCGGGTGCCAGGAAACCCTCCTCCTGTGGATTCTAAAGTACACCTTCCTGCTGGGTTTCCAAGGCCCAGGGTGCCTCGTTTAGATTCTGCTCCCCAGGGCTGCTGCCTGGCTGGAGGTTGCCTTCTCTGTTTTGGGCGGAGGCTTTCTGTACCTGCATGCAAGAGGTGGTGCAAAGCATGGCACCACCATTTCCATTTCCATTTGCTGAATGCTCAGCTGTGCACAGTGTGTCCTTAATGAATCGCAAGGAAGCACAGCATTGCAAACATATCCAAGCCCTGGGAGCGGGAATGCCCACGGCTGTCGGACTCACAGGTCCCAGGACGGTGCCTTGCAGGTGATTGCAGTTCTCTGGTGACCAGGGACTTCGGGCCCTGCGGTAATCTGTTCCCTAAGGTAATCTGTTCCCTGACAGAATCAGGTTTCTGAAGCTCCTTCCTAGGCATTCTGAAGCCAGAACAAATGTTTCCCTCCCACAGTGATAACAGAGATCAAGTGCTAAGAAAAGGACCTTGAAGCGACATCTGCTCTATCCTTGACGTGAAGGCCACATCGAAAGCCTTGCAGATACACGGGGCGTTGTTTCTCTTTCTGCTTCAAGCTTCTCAGGGGAGGCCCACAGTGCTGAATGGTCCGCCGTCACCAGTTTATTTCTTCCGTGTCACCTAAAACCTCATGTAGTTTTTTTCTTAGTCATTCCTTCCTCAAAACATTCCTTTTGTCCGTGTGCACCCAGATCCGTGTTTGCCGATGTGATCACTTCTGAGCTCAGGAATCAACACCCATAAGAAGAGCCGATATTTCCGGAACACTTACTTCTGCCAGCTACAATATTAAACACTTAAAGGCGTTGTCTCTTTCATCTTTTCACGTTAAAAGAACGCTTTGAGTGAGCATTACGTCTCCATTCTATTAATAAGGAAGGCAAGATTCGGAGACATAATTAGTCTGAGACCATACAGCCAGTGTATGGAGGAGTCTGGCTGGCTAGCAAAGCCCTTTACACTAAACAGCTTTTTGTTTCCTTTCTTCTTCCCAACTGTAGTCATCTCCTCCAACTCTTCCTCTTATTCCCACCAAGTAAAACCATAGGCTTAAAAATTAGCGCGCGTGCACACGATTGATAAGTTTGCCTAATTATGTAGCCAGTGTAAAATGCAAGCCATTTCCCCACACAATTGCTTTTTTATCCTTTGAGAAACTGAGGCAGGTATTGGACGTATTTCCCTCCCTGGCCTAGAGTGTGGTGTTAGGCGCTTACTTGTGACATGAGTGACGGGGAGCAGCTCAGGTTCCCACTGAAGTGGATGCCCAGTCGTGTCCTGCTGAGAGCTGTGTCATCTGCCCTCCCCGTCAGATTGTCAGAGCCCGGAAGGAGAAGAATGCTGAGTTCTGGTTCCAGCCATACCACTGGGACAGTCCGTGACCTAGAGCAAATCACTTGTCTTGCTGGTAGAAATTAAATTCAGTTTCCTACAAGGTGTAAAGTTGAGTAGAAGACCTTGACTTGAGCTTACAGCTTAAAAGTCTGTCTTCCTTCCCACCTCTGTCAAATAACATTTAAAAGATGGCAGTGAAGCCAAGTCACTGACCCCCCTTGGGCCCTCAGTTTCTCCATCTGTGCAATGGGAAGCATGCACTAGGTGCTCACTGACCCCTCCCCCCCAGCTCTTGATTCAGAACCCCAGGGAGCTACAGGAAGTTCGCCCACCCACAGAGCTCTGACTAGAAGGGGGATGGTTGCAAGGCATCCAACAAGGGCTAGTCAAAGCCAAAAAGGGAGTTTATTGGAAGCATATTTGTGCAGCTCCAAAAATCCAAAAAGAGTTAAATAACCAGACATAGAAAGGTCTGGAACTGGGGTAGCCTCAGGGATCTCTTCAGCAGGAGTTCACAAACATTCGCTCTGAAGCACTGCCATAAGACAACTCCTGACAAAGCCCATTTTTACGTTTCTATGTTAAGAAATACCAATTCCAGAGAGAGAGCTGCATGGAACTATTCAGTTATGGGAGGTGGGGGTGGGGGTGGGTATGTTAACCAAGCAGGAAAAGCTGCTGGAGGCCATTCGTGTAGGGAGCACAGATGGTTTCCAAGGAGAGGACCTGGTCCCCCCACCCCACACATGCACACACGCACACACGCATGCATGAAAGTCACAAATAAGTGTACCTTACAAAGAAAGACCATAGGCATGTAAATAATGACCAGTCCGCCATGGGCAGCCACGTCTGGGTAGTAAATGTGGGTGGGAGACATCATAGACCAGTCACGGGGATTACGGTATTGTTTGTTAGAGGTTTTCAGGTAGCTGAGACAAGGGAAAGCATAGTGGATTTCAAGGGGAGAGGCTTGGGGGCTGGCCCTCCCTGAGCTTGGCTTTGGGCACAAAGGAAAGCTCACAGCCTGTCTCATAGGGAAGCACCACCCCTTTGAACTAGGGTCCTCCCTTCCTCCCTGCCAGACTGTGCCATCTTTTCCTCTTTGATGGGATTTGGGCAAGTTCCAACCTCTTGAGAGTTTTCTGTGTCCTTGTCTGTGAAGTGCAAATGACAGCAAAAGTAATTCTACTCCTTAGCAACAGCAAGACAAGAGCTTACAGTTACTGGGCCAGGCGTGTGCCGAGCCCTTGGCCTGCGAGCTGGTCTCACAGGCCTTGGACACAGTGCAGCTGTCTCCTCATTTTGCAGGTGAGAAGCCCAGGCTGATCGGAATTAAGAGAGTCACTAAAGCGTCGAGCAAAGTGGTGTACAAACTGAGTGATAGCCAGGTTGGAATTCTGACTCTCACACGTACCGATCTGGAGTCCTTGGGCAGGTTGCTGGACCTTTGTCAGCCTGTAAAATGGGGATAATGATAGGGTCCACCTCATTGTGTCTCTATACCTACGGACAGTGTTGGGCAGAGTAATGGCCCGCGGTGTTTGCTGTTATTAATAAGGGCTTGTTAGAATAGGGCAGAGTGGAGATTGGAACCCAAAGCTGATGACTCTGCAACATGTACTCCATGGCAGACAGCTGTGCCTGCACAGCCAGAAGGTTCAGAAGTGAGCAGTGTAGGAAAGGGGAGTGGAAACGGAGGGAGGAGAGGGAGAGAAGCTGCTGCAGGACACCTGGGTCCTCGCATAGCCTCGTCTCCGTGGCCTTGAGCTAGACCCCCAGAAAGTCAGCAGCAGTTGCTGGGTCCCTGCAATGGATGGGACATTCAGCATTGGCTTCCCCTTAGGAGGATTTTAGGAGGGCTAGTTAGGAAAAGGAAGAGAAAGACAGAGTGACTAAAGACAGAGAGAGAGAGAAGCAGAGGTAAACACAGAGCCTCATGAGAGACGGAGGGTGAATAACGTTCAGAAGAGGCTAAACACAGAGACACACCTACGGAGAAAAAGTAGAAGAGAAGCAGAAAACAGGAGCCAGGGGATGGGTGCCGATTGAATGGAGACGCTCTCTGTAAGCTGGACTGCCCGTTCTGTGGCTGACAGAGCAAACAAACCTGCTAAGTGTCAGAGCTTTATCTGAGGAAGCACCTTTCCCACAGCTGCAGCCCAGTAGTGGTCACTGTGCAGGGCTGTGACAGGAGTCGCACTTTATCTGAAGGAGGGACAGAAGCGATCTTCCTGAATTTCGCTCAGGATGCCACAGATTAGTCTGCGGATATTTCACGGTTGGGATAAAGGCTTGTTTGGAGAGGGCTTGGGCTGTTTATATACGAGGGAAGGTTTCTAAGAGAAGTCACAGGTGTGTATTAGCACAGGGCTGGAAGGCTATCCATCAAAATGCTGGCACTCGCTAATCTCTGGGTAGGATTCATGAGGAGTTGCGCTTTATAAGTGATGCACTTCTGTGTATATCTTCTACCGTAACATCATAGGGCCTTTACAATCAGAGGAACGAAAAGTTTCCACTAGGTAATAAGCATGCTCCTGAAATGATACGGCAGCTAAAGCAAGGCCCTTGATGTGGAACCAGCATGTCCCTGTCTATCTGACCAGCAGGCCATGGCGGGTGGAACGGCTGTGTATTTGGAAATATGTCTCCTTGGTGTCCGCACCAAAATCAGACAACCACAGTCTCCCCTCTGATTCTTAAACAAGGGTGAAATTATCAATGTCTTCTCGACTCAGACAAGTTTTATTCCTTTGAGGTTCTTCGGGGTTTAATAAAAACGATGGTGGGGGCGGATGTATTATGTGAGTCCATGAGAGCGTTTCTGTTCGGTGTGGTAGTGCTGGGTTTTCCCCAGAGTGAATTATGCATAGGCAGCGGCTACTGAGTCAACCCTCCCCCTCTTTAGTCCCCATCTCCCACACCTGTCTCTTTTCAATTCTGGCGCACACATCCAACGGTATTGCCTGTTGGCTTGAGAAATGACCCAGATGTATCTTCTTTCAGGCTTTACGAAGGCAAAGAACAGATGGAGTTTGAAGAATCCATGAGACGACTCTTTGAATCCATCAACAACCTGATGAAAAGTCAATATAAAACCACCATCCTTTTGCAGGTTGGTTTACACTACAAAAATAATCTGTCTTTCCCTCGGTCATTCGATAAACAACAGCATGGTGCCATAATGTCTCCTTTTGCTTGGACACGCAGCCCTGTGCTAATTGAAGGTCAGGGAGGGCCACATGGTGTAAGGATCCCGCAGACCCAGGGCTCCTTCAGGCATGAGAAAGCATATGTATAGTTTGTTTGTTTCCCATGAAGATAGCAGTACCTCTTAAAATAGCGCTGAAGCTTTTGCTAACTGGAAGGAAGTAGGTCAAACCCGATCCACTTCTAATGGTGAGAGCAGTGAAGGTGGCAGTCTCCGAAAATCATCCACTTTCTGTCCTCAGTTTCCAAAACTCAGATCGCCCTTTGAATGAAGAGGCTGTTTCAGGAAGACCTCATAACCACACACGTGTCTTGGGGGAAGGAACGAAAGGACAGAGGGGGATAGAAGGTAGGGGAAGAAAGCAGAGAAGGGAAGCAGGGAAGCAAAGATGAGCCAGTGGGCATCTGCAGTACTGAGGAGCCCTGGTCACCAAGACTGCTCTTTGTCATCTTTATGACCTTGGTCACCAAGAATGCTCTTTGTCATCTGTATGACCTTGGTCACCAAGAATGCTCTTTGTCATCTGTATGACTTTATGCTGGTCATGTGACCTCTCAGTGTCTCATTGGCATCATCTGTAAAACTTCACTGTTTGGGTGAGGGGCCAATTAGCATTGTCTGAAAAGGAGCAAGTTATAAAACGCTATGGAGATGCAGAGAATGAATATGATTATTATGGTTTTGGCATAAGTCTTTTTTCACGCAGGTTCTTATTGTCTGGGTAGCGGTGTTAGAAATGCCTCGTTTTCCCTGGGACTCAGCCCAGATTGTGCTGGCTTCTCCTCATGGATGTCTACCCCAGAGCCGTAGAAAGGGGCTTCATCTCTTTTTCAATTTGCTCGAAGGGCCAAATTCAGCCTTAGGGATTTATATAAAATCAATGATGCTTTCTACCTATTTGTATGGTTGTTGAAAAATTATCAAAGAAAAATTTAAAGTCATTCAAATATGGGAGCAATACCATTTCAGGATAATTTGATGCTGTTTTAGGGTCTGGGGGAAGGGCTGATGAGGGGAGAGGGGTCGAGGCCATGTGATGATAGCAAACCCCACACAAGGAACCTTCTCAGATGTTGACATACGCTGTAGGACAAAGAGCTTTGGATTTCAAGCCAGAGACCTGGGTGGGCGATCAGGCATTCGCACCTGAGTGCACACCACTGGGCAAATCGTTTCCATTCTCTGGGCCTCCGTTTATCCTTTTATGAAATGGGAAGCCTTGATGTCTAATTTAAAGGATTATTGAGAGGATTAAGGTAATGTATGTAAAGCATGATATATAGACCCGGTTACACAGTTCAATGAAATAATTTTTATTCATTTATCTCTCTCCCTTCTTTCCCTCATCATGAAACAGAAGCTTTTGGGGGCATTTTCCTAGAGTAGACTCTGGAAGGGCGTATTTGTGTTCCTAATCCTATCACAGGAAACAGTGTTAGCACATTCAGGTACTTAAGTAAAGAAACACAGATATTGGGGGGTGATTCACAGTGTGAGGGATATAAATGATGAACGTCTAAGTATTACCTTGTCTTGTGCACCTGAAACTAATAAAAAAAAAAAAAAAACACAAGGAGAAAAAAAAAAAGAAACACAGATATAAATTTCAAGAGAAAAACCCCACAAAAACTGAAGGCACAGTCTTACTAAATAAAGTAGTACCAGATGACTGGAGTCTTCATTCTGAGCCTGCGTGGGGTACAGTGGGAAAGAGTGCTATGATCTATTAGTAATGCCTTCCATACATTTTGGCTGAGAGCACAGAGTAAGAATGCCCGTGACTGGCATTCCTGGTTCAGTCTTTACACGTTCAGCTGGTTAGCGGCTTATAGTGGAAACCCTAATTCATGTCTGCTTTAGTTTGGAGTACAGCCGATCTGGTTCAATCTCATCTTTGCCCATTGTGAGTGCTGGGACCTGAACAAGTTATTTCTGTTTTCTAAGGCTCATCTAACTTTTGTGAATGGCTTTCTATAGTTTTCCTCACTGTTGAGCATTGTCATGGAAGCAGGTCCCCTACAACTGTGGAGAAATGAAAGCCAGCCATTCAAAGAGGGTAGAAAGAGCATTAAAAACACCTTCCATGTATTAAGTACCTGCCATGCGTCCAGCATGACGCTGGGCTTTCATATATAGTGTTTTTATACCTGCCAGAGATCTGCAAGGAATCACTGTCTTCAGTTTCCACAGAAGGCTCATAAAGTTAACTAATGTGTCCCAAATTATCACCGTTCATAGTGGTGGAGCTAGGATTTCAGTCTACCCAGGTCTCTTAACGCCAAAGTTAATATTCTTCTTTAAGCCACAAGACATGCATTAGGCTAGGAGGTTTCGTGTGCTTTCAATAACGGGCCATATGCTAGAAGCCCCTGTGTGTACCAGCCCCGTAAGCATTGTTGATAAAACTGGTGGCAGATTGAGACAGTCAACATGAGACACTTGTGAATTGGACGTCACTCAAATGTGAGTAAAGGGCATTTGGGGACGTCACACAGACCCATTCGACCCATTCTTTCGGTCTGTGATTCATCATAATGTTCCGATTTGTTGGTACAAGTGAAAATAAATGAACAGCTCAGATTGCATGACACGCTCACTTGGTCACTATGATTGCCACTCCTGCTACTAAAGCCACTGGGATGTCCAGCAGGGCAGGACGCTCTTTCTTTTATATCTCCAATACCTGAACCAGACGCTGCCACAGAGCAGGTACTGAATATCTTTTGGCCGAATGAATGAAAGAATAAATACTAGCTTTCACTGTTTTATGTTTTAGCATTTATTATGTGTCACACATTGATCTGAAAGCTTTACATATATAGTTCGCTCTTTTGCTTTTTATAAAAACAGCCTTATTAGACAAATCCTCGTCTTATCTCTACTTTACAGATGAGGGAGTGGAGGCTTAGAGAGGTCGTGTGAGTTAACCACAGCTGAGAAGTGGCAGGTCTGGGATTTGAACCCAGGCTGTGTAAGTCCAGAGCCTGAGTTCCTAATCCCCACCAAACAGGATAGTTTCATTACAGACGCAAGTGTCCTGGCAAAACGCCAGGTGGAGAAGAGTAAGCGATAGTAAAAGATGGGCAGATGTTTGCTCCGTAATCATGAAGACGGGAAACTCATTAAGGATGCCTCTTTCTTTCCTTTCTTTTCATTGTTAATTGGTGTAAAATATTCTCATATCCAAACCAAGGGAAGAAAGCGGTCCGTTCCTGAGAAGTGGCCTATAAGCTATACACTGAATCCCCAGAGGTAGGAGAAATGAGATGTAATATTTAAGAGCAGGGCTGGATTGTCACCAGATCTTTAAATGATTCCTTAATCGTGTCCTTTTCCAGACATATACCCCATGCTTAGGGTTAATATTTAGGAATGATGGATTTGTGGTGGGTGGGATGAAACTGTTCCAATGAGGCCACCGGAGTCGTACTGAAGTTCAGTTTTCAACTGATCTTCACGAAGACCCTATAAAATGATAACTTTATTCCCTTCATTCCCCTGATAAGGAAACCATAGCACATAGCGTTAACTTCCCCAACAACACCGAGATAAAAGTGGTCCATCTGGACGTGAACGCAGACAGTCTGCCTCTTCAGCCATGTAACGCAATGAGCATTTCTGCCTCCTGCCCAGCGTCAGGGCCCAGCATACTGCTGGTTGACAGAAAGCATGGAGACATGCATGTTCTAGAACACGTTGGTCTCTCTTCCCTTCTCCTTTGCTGAAAGATTGGTGACGAGGCTGAATATCCTGAGAGAGTTGCATGAATTTTCCTCAGGGGCAGCTCAGTGTCTCTGAGGGAGCTGCCTTCTTCTGGTCACGCTGTGGTGCTTTCCTGGGACACTGTCCAGGTTTCATGGACCTTGACCATCCACCACGTGGCTAAAATAAAAGGATTGGATATTGGGAGGATGGGAATGTTGTCTGGGCTCTTGAATGAGGAACACATTCTTATATAGCCTGGAACACATTCTTATCCCGCACAACGTGCTCTTTGGGGCCAGAAATCTGTCTGCTGGCACCAGTACTGAGCCCGTTCACTCTGTTTTCACAAGAGAGAGACAGAGAGTCTGAAAACACTCAGAAGGGAAGTCTCCTTGGAGTTTGAGAGAATGCAACTATTTGGTTTTTTGTTATTTTTTGCTGTCTGCTAGCAGCCCGGGTTTATCAATTCTGGTGAAGTCGGTCTGGATAGCAGACATCTAAAGTGTCCTCCTGTGACTTCTCTCTGGACCCATGAAATCATCATTGCTTGGTCTGGGTGTGGCGGTCTCCCTGAGGGCTGTACCTGGTCTCTGGCAGAGTGGTCCAGAGTTGATGATTAATCTAGGAAATTCACTTGGTTTAACCAGTTACTGACTGGCAAATGTTTTCCTGGTGACTATTCCCCCAACCCTTATGTATATGGTGAGGAGGACCTTTAACTTAAGGGATGTTGGGAAATCTGCATTTTCTTTCAAAAACGATCACCATAAGGAGAGGAAAGTTCTTTATCTGCCTCCTCCACCAAATCAGTCCTCTCTCCTCTACTGAAACTTCCCCACTTGCCCAGATAGGAGCCTTTCCTGATGCTGGGCGGGAACTAGCAGAGCATCATGGGAAGAAGCCAGTTGCGTAGTCAGTTCCATAGACTTCCTGTGTAGTTTATTAGCTATGTGACTTCTGGCAGTTTATTGAACCTCTGTGCCATAGTTTCCTTATTGGTAAAATGAGACGACAATATCTACTCACAGAGTAGACATAAGAATGAAACAAGATCATGAATGTCAAGCATTGGACACATATAATGTTTCCAGTAATAGTTGCTCTTCTAAACCCCTGCGATTAATAATTCTACTATATATGTGTATGTATTTATTTTCCTGTTATATGTACACAGATGTATATCCACACATACACATAAACACACGTGTGTGTGTTTCTTAAATATTATATATAACATAGGTATGGATACCACGGAAGGAAAGTAATAACGTGACAATACTATTTTATGTAGAGCAGTGGTATTGATGAGAGTAAAAATCGTAGCAACAATAAAGCGACCCAGTTCCAGGAGGCCAACTGGTCTAGAGAGCTGAGCTGCTTCTAGTTCCCAGGCCCTAGAAACATGCAACACGTGGAGGTAGGTCTCCAGCAGGTCTTATGGCTGAGCTGCTCTGCCTTCTGAAGAGCACACCTGCTAACCCTACTGGCTGTCACTCCCGCAGGTGTGTCAGGGCTGTGTGAAGCGGAGGACTGTGGACAGGAGCCCTGGGGCTAGTGCTGTGTGTGCTGTGACCGTGCGGCTGTGACAATGCTCTTGGCAGCCGTCCAGCATCAGAGGTGGGCTGTCCCCATTGGAAAAGCAAACCTCGGGCCTGCCACTTCTCTGTGAGGCCACCTGGGCGAGTTGGAAGTGTCATGCTCTCCGGTTGCGTTGATAACAGCCTCTGAGTCTCAGAGTGCTAACTATTCAGTCTGTTTTACTTTATAGCCAGCCCAGGGCTGGGAAGCTGGGAAGATAGGCTCCTCCTGAAGCAGCCCTTCTCGCAGCCGCACCCAGCTTCTCCTCACTAAAGGCTGGAGTGCTAAATTGTGAGCCCCAATGTAGACTCCCGGTGATGCTATTCTACGGCTTCACTGGAAACCCTGAAGTGATCTCAGCCTTGGAAAGCCAGCAGCTTGCTGCAGACACTGAAATGCCGGCTTTCCCCAACTCGCTTTCCCCAACTCGTTTGTTTGTGCTCCTTCACTTTGGTCTTGATTATGATGAGAATATTTATACTCTGTCCAGGTGTGGGACAATGAGGGCAGGTGCTTGACACGTGACATAAGGAGAGATCCAGCACACACACTTTTATGGGCATGCTGGGCATTAGACTAGGTGCATGGTGTACTTTATTTCACATCATTCCCCTTTCTGCTGAGGCTCAGCTGTCCGTAGAAATGGGCCTAGGTGCGTGCCGGTTCGAGCTCAAGCACTGGGATTCCCGCCCTCGTCCGTGTGGGCCCAGAGTTCCATGTTCTTTGACCTAAGAATGAATAAAAGGTAGAAGTGCTTGGACCAGCCTTTTTCAGGGCATGTGCCTCAGCCTACGGCGTCCCTTAGAATTTGGAGTTTGTAAACAGGCAGGTCTTGGGAGAAGTGCAGCCTGCGAGCCCTCTGTTAAGACAAATGAACAAGACTGACTCATTCTTTAGCCAGAGTGTGGGTTCCACACACCTCATCACTTCCCGTGGGCCTATACCCATCTCGTTTCACTTCTTTCTGTGGCTTGCCCAGCCCTGCAGGCATCTGCTTGGTGTTTCCTGGTACAGATGGCCTGACCAAGTAGGTTGGAATGCAGTGGTCCTATAACTGCCTGGAGAAATGTCAAAATGCATCTTGGCATATTAAGATTATGAAGGTTCTGTAATAAAATAAAAATCAACTCACTTGTTTATGTTTACTTAAACCAAACTATCCCTAAATCATTTGATTGCAAATTCCTTTTCCTCCACAGAATACCTAACATCCTCCTATGGAACGAGGGTGTCCCAATAGAACATAGTTTTGGAAACATCAGCTTTTGAATCTTGTTATCTCTTGTCATCCTGATTTGAAAGAGTAAAGAATAAATCCCTACACATAAAATCCAATCAGTATAAAGAAAAAGTCTGACAAATCTGAGAACATACAAATTAAATCCTTCTGTGCAACGAAAGATATGATAAAGCTTGTCTTTTAGATAAGCACCTTCAAACTAAGGACTAGCAAGAGAACATTTTTGCAAAACGCCTTACTGTAAAAAGGGTTAATATCAATAATACATAAAGAATTCCACAGACCAAAAAGAACCCCCCACCCTCCCCAAAATGGGGAAAGAATATGAACAAGCAGTTTAGTAAATACAGATGTTCAATAAATATAGAAAAGGTGCCTATTTGTACTAGAAACCAAATTATACATCAGGTATTAAAAAGATTTGTATACCAGGATTAGCAAGGTTATAGGGCACAGAGGGAAAGGGAATCGGTTACCACTTTTTTCTAAGGTAATATGACAATATCTCCTTAAATGTGTTTGTATATATATTTGTATATATGTATATGCTTTTGAAACATGAATTCCTTTTCAAGCGGTCCGTCCATCCTACAGGGAATCTTACAGATGCACACATGTATATGTTAAATATTTTCTTCCCACATATTTTATAATAAAGAAAAACAAACCTGGAGTCCATCAGTACAGGAGAGCTTGAAGAGGTGGAGTACGCATGCATCTGGGCTTTGCTGTGTAGTGGTTAGAAATGCCAAGGGTTCACTCTGTGGAATGACGTGCAAACATACCAGGGGTGTATGGTTAGCTGCCAAAAACAAGGTGCACGGCTGTATAACTCACACTCACACACACACGTGCACATGCACACACATGCACCACACACGCTTGTGCATGGACAGCAGTCTAGGAGGACTCTCACCATGAGTTTGACAGTGGACCTTCCTGGGGAGCAGGGATTAGGGCTGAGATGGAGACGTGGGACTCAGGGACAATTTTCACCCTATTTTTCTTGTGTGGTATTTTTTTTTCGTTGTTGTTTTTTTTTTTTTTTTTTTTTGCATCAAACATTGATTACTGATGTTTAAAAATCATAAAGAACCAGGGGGGGAAAGGATGAAGGCCTAGAGAGAGACACGTACTATTTAAGCGAGGTGGGCACAGAGCTTCACAGTTAGGGGCGTGGCTCGACAAACACCTGCCTGAATCTGAATCCTTGCTCTCCCGTTTGCTAGCTTTGTGACCTTGTGCTAGTTATTGAATTAGCTTGATGCGTTAGAGGTTCCTTATCTATGAAAAAAAGTATTTCCCTTGTAGGGCTGAAATGAGGTATTCACCTGAAAATACGAAAGTCAAAATGAGAGGCAATAAGTGTTGATGGGGAAGTAAAAAGAATTGCAATTTTTGGAGCACAGATGAAGGCAGAAACTCAAATAATACCCTGATCACAGGGTGAAAGCTAGGGAAGGGAAATCATTACATGCCTAGCAGAAAGGGATTTCTGCTGATGTTAATAAATTGAGTTCTTCTTTAGCCATACGTGGCTGGTTCCTGGTTCTGTCCTCAGAAGGAGAGCCCAGACTTGTCAGTCCTGTTTTCCATCAAACACTTATTACTGAGACGTTCCTGTGAACTTCGCAAACAGTTGTGTGGAAGACCATGTTGGACTGGCCATTCGGAAGATTATTTTGCCCAGAGGTTCAAGGAGTAAAATGCGCCAGGCAGTTTCTCTAGAAAGGTGGCCGTGGCTGTATTTCAAAATGGCTCTGCTTATGTCATTTCCCAAAAAGGTTTAATAAGATAATCTAACGACAGTGTTCAGCATGGTTTCTGCCTCACTGCAAGTTCTCAGAGAGCAGTCATAACTATTATTTGTGTTAACTGTGAAGCTCAATTGTATATGGCTAGGAGCAAGAGTTTCTTTAAGAAAGGAATTTTTAGGGATTCAATCAAAATGGCGGCGTGAGGGGAGCCTCTGTAACGCTCCCCTGGAATTTACAACTAATCGGACAACAATAACCCCACAAAGGACTCCCTGCACAGCAGACAGGCAAGACGAAGAGGCCCACTGCTGAATTCACCTACAGGTGGGAGAATCGCGCGAGCCGGGGAGGAGGGAAGGGAGAAGTGCGGGGACGGAGCCACGCGGGTGCAGGACACAGAACTAGCTCAGTGCTCCGAGCTCGCTGCATCCCAGAACTACTGCAGCTGCGGGAGAGGGAGGGACTCGGAGTGCTAGGGCTCCGCTTACGGCCCACAGGGCTGAGGGGGCAGCATATAGCACGGCTGAACCCAGCACTCACGGCAGAGACCTCGGAGAAAAGACTGAGGGAAGAAGGCTGAAAACAGTGGTTTAAGCCCTCACTGCCGAGCAGAGAACGGAAGCCTTAGGCATTGACACTAGCCATCCCCTCCCTACCCTCCCAGGGCTTGCCCCACCCCCAACTGCCCGGTGCTAGAAGCGATAAACTAGCAGTGTCAGATCAAAAGGACAGGATATTTGCTGTTCTGAGAACTGTGGACCGCAGACACAGATTCGCAGCTCAACTAGTTCCAGCAAAGGGGAGGGAGCTGTGGAAGCAGGACTGGCTGTGGTGGTGGTCACCGCCATTGCTCTGGGCCACCTCTCACAACTCACCCCGCCACTAGCCCCACCTATCTGGGCAGATCCCTGCAGGAATAAACAGAACTGCTGAAACATACAGGCTCTGAATCTGGTGCAGAAAGAGCTTTGGAACTTCAAAAGCTCTTTGTATCCCCACAGGGACGTGGCACCCTATGACCCAGGTGAACTGTTAACGGAGGAGAAGCCCATCTCCCAGGGAATACCCCCATTGTTTGAGAAGCTGGAATAGTGCAGAGAAAACATAGCACTACTGTGTGAGAGAGGAAAAAAAGGTTGTAGTCGGAGAGAAAATAAAACATTCTACCAAGTACTGGAAAACAAAAGAAAGACCTCTTCCTATCAACTTGTTGCAGAAGCCACTCCTGTAGATGTCTAGGAAGAGAAATAATAAATCAGTATTTGCCATGAATAACCAGACAGCTCAGAAAGAAAATGAAAAGTCTCCAGAAAAAGAACTTAAAGATATGGAAATACGTGACTTACATGACATAGAATTCAAGATTGCAGTTCTGAAAAAACTCAACGAGATGCAAGAAAACACAGAAAGGCAATTTAATGAACTCAGAAACGCAATCAAAGAACAACATGAGCATTTTACGAAAGAGATTAAAAATTTAAAAAAGAACCAAATGGAATTTTTGGAGATTAAGAACTCAATAGAAGAAATTAAGAATGAAATAACCAGCTTAGGTAGTAGAGTTGACCAGATGGAGGAAAGAATCAGTGACATCGAAGACAGAAACCTGGAAATTACACAGATGGAAGAAGAAAGAGACTTGAGACTTAGAAGAAATGAAAGAACTCTACAAGAACTTTCTGACTCTATCAGAAAGAGCAATACAAGAATAATGGGCATACCAGAAGGAGAAGAAAAAGAGAAGGGAACAGAGAATATATTCAAACAAATTGTTGCTGAGAACTTCCCAAACTTGTGGACAGAACTGGATCCTTGAATCCAAGAAGCAAATAGAACACCTAATTACCTCAATCCCAACAGGCCTTCTCCAAGGCACATTGTATTGAAGCTGTCTAAAATCAACAACAAAGAAAGAATCCTCAAGGCAGTCTGGGAAAAGAAGACGGTAACCTACAAAGGAAATCCCATTAGATTATCATCAGATTTTTCAGCAGAAACTCTACGAGCCAGGAGGGAGTGGAAACAAATATTGAAACTATTGAAAGAGAGAAATTATGAGCCAAGAATAATATATCCAGCAAAGATATCCTTTAGATATGAAGGAAGAATAAAGACCTTTCCAGACATACAGAAGCTGAGGGAATTTTCTAATACATGACCTGCACTACAAGAAATACTAAAGGAGGCTATTAGACCACCATCAACAGGGACAACTTGTGGCAACATAAAAAGGGGGAGAGTAAAGGCCTGAACCGGAATATGGGAATGGAGAAAGGAAGCATGCTGAAGAAAATGGAATACTCTAAATATGAAACTTTCTTTTACATAAACTTAAGGATAACCACTCAAAAAAACTCCAGAACTGAAATATATACTGTAATAAAAGAATAAACAGAGGGAAACACCATAGAATACCACCACACAGAAATAATAGACAACAACAAAGAGGCAAAGAAACAATGGAGACACAGCCTTACCAGAAAACTAAAGATAGAATGACAGGAAATCCTCACGTATCAATAATCACCCTAAATGTAAATGGACTGAACTCACCAATAAAAAGGCACAGAGTAGCAGATTGGATCAAAAAACTAAACCTAACCATTTACGGTGGCCAAGACATGGAAACAACCAAAATGTCCTTCGATAGATGAATGGATAAAGAAGTTGTGGTACATATACACAATGGAATACTATTCGGCGGTAAGGAAAGATGATATAGGAACATTTGTGACAGCATGGATGGATCTTGAGAGTATAATGCTAAGTGAAATAAGTCAGACAGAAAAAGCAGAGAACCATATGATTTCACTGATATGTGGTATATAAACCAAAAACAACAAAAGAACAAGACAAACAAATGAGAAACAAAAACTCATAGACACAGACAATAGTTTAGTGGTTACCAGAGGGTAAGGGGGGTGGGGGGAGGGAGATGAGGGTAAGGGGGATCAAATATATGGTGATGGAAGGAGAACTGACTCTGGGTGGTGAACACACAATGGGATTTATAGATGATATAATACTGAATTGTACACCTGAAATCTATGTAATTTTACTAACAATTGTCACCCCAATAAATTTTTTTAAAAAAAGGAATTTTTAGTATTTTAATTTTGGTCTGATTATAAAATGGTGATACTTGTTCACTACAGAACCCTTAGAATTATGGAAAAATAAAACAAAAATTTTAAATGCATACTTCCACTAGATTCTTCAAAATTATTTTCCAGCCACGTGACTTACATCTTCTTTTGTGTAAATGGCAGTGTCCTCTGCTGATTAGCAAACGGCATCATTATGTGCGGCGGTGGGTGTGTCTCCTACCTCTGGACGCAAGTTGACTTGCGCAGAGGAAAGAACAATCTGCCATAATGCCATTTTTCTAAGCCAGCTACAGGACCCAAACAGGCCCACAGTTGTTCACAAATTGGCCAGGGGGAGAAAAATATACATAACTTTGTCCAAGCCATCCTGGCCACCAACAAAACAATTCAAGCAAACCATCTTCCAATGATGACAGAAGTTACGATTTATTGAGCACCAAAGATATGCCTGGTGCTCTGCTGGATGCCTCACTTATGTCATTTTTAATCATCACAATCCTGAAAAACAGGTATTATTTCCTCAACTTTACAGATGAGGAAATTGAGACATCAGAGAGGTTAAGTGTTTTGTTCAGAGCCACCTGGCTGCTAAGGAGTAGAACCAGGATTTGACTGCAGTTCTGTATAACTTCGAAGTCTGTGATCTTTACTGTTCATTACTGCCTCCTTGATGATACAGGAAGTTGGGAATCACTTCTGTATACAAAGTAGTGCTAATGTTCTAATCTACACACAGAACCTTGAATCTCTGTAGCAGTGCCCAGGATGCAGAATCCTTCTCCCTTGATCTGTGTCAAATTGCAAAGTATCCTCCTCATTAGGCAGACTTGTTGGATGTGGGCATCACTCATATTTATTTCACTTTCCACCTAGGTGGCGGCTTTGAAATACATCCCATCTGTCCTCCATGATGTGGAAACCGTCTTTGATGCAAAGTTACTCAGGTGACAGCTTGTGATGTTCTTTTCTGGGCTCTGTTATCAAGCCAGGGATTCAGAGGGAGAAGAGGGTTCTTGTGGGGAATTCCAGATGGGCACTCAGTGTGGGAACGGGGAGGACACACAGTAGGAGCTTCCTCCTGGGCCTCCAGTGTGGGGTTTTCACACTTTCATTTTGTTGTGTCAGACTTTGATGAAAACCAGCTATGAAATAACATCCTTTTTTTGATGATACAAATGCTACAGAATACAAATTTGTAGGTTAAGAAACTAATGTTTGGTGTAAATGTCTATTTCATATGTTCTTGAGGATTATTTGGGGGGATTCATCTTTGCCCTGAAAACCGTTTTGCTTTTTCCTTCTTCACTGCATTCTTCTCATGAGATAAACACATTATTTTAATGTGGTTATGCTGTTGGAATAGGACCATCTGAGCCAGATATGCCCTTTTCTTCTATTTCCTATATTGATTTAAGTTCCGAAATAAGCTCATGGTTTTCTTTCATTCTTTCACATACTTACAAAGCCTGTACTTACTATGTGACAGGCAAAGTGAGGCTACAACAGCACAAGTCTCGGTCCCAGGTGGCATGAAACTCATATCCAAATGGAGGTCCACACATTCGAATGTAAACAAATCAATATGAGACGATATAGGCAACGGAGAAAATAAAAAAGGAATTATGTCAGAGAAAAATAAAGAGAGTAATGGTCAGAGAGTAATGGTGCAGGGGCTAGGGAAGGAATTTAATTTATTTACAGAGGTAGCTTTTCTAAGAAGATAACATTTAGTTTGAGGCCAGAAAGATGAGAAGAAGCCAGCAGAAATGACCCTATGAACAGAAAAAGGACGTCAGTTAAAACAACAAACAACAACAACAGCAAACACTGGTGCGATCTGAATAAAGTATGGAGTGCAGTAAATACAATTGTAGCAAGGTTAACATCTCGGTTTTGATAAAGACACCATAGTTATGGAAAATATGAACCTTAAGGGGAGCTGAGTGGCAGGTGTATGGGAACTCTATACTATTTTTGCAACTCTTTTATAAGTCTAAAAGTATTTCAGTATAAAAAGTTTTTAAAATCCTTTAGATTTATTTATTTCTGTGTTGTGCGTGGACCTCCATTCCATGCCCACTGGGACCAAGTCTTCTTCCGTTGTGTCCCACTACTCCTCCCTTTGCCCGGCACATAGTAAGGACAGGCTTCGTAAGTACTTGTGAGAATGAATGAACACAATGAGTCTTTCTGAAAGCTGACAGGGGCTATAATTTTGCTTCATCTGTATTTTTAGTTTCACTCCGTTTGGGAAGAGCCATCTTCTTGTCCATGTGCCAAACTGGTTCTAAACCACCACTTTTCATAATTTTTATTTTCTTTCTTTTTTTTTTTAATTAAGCCCCATTTTGATCTTAAGACGTATCATAAAGCATTCATTACGACACATCAAACATTAAAGAAAATGATGTGGTAATGAAGTGAGAACATAATTTTGAACCCCTGTTTCTTTGCTCCCCGCCCCCAGCTGTGTAACCTTGAGAAAGTCAGTTAACCTTTCTAAACCTTAGTTCTCCCACTTGTAGAACTGGAGTAAGTGTTGGATCCTCCTCACAGAGTCTTGAGGTAGAGGGCAAGGCGTGGCCCTGATCCACAGGGGGCGCTCGGGGTTACTGGAGTTCCCTTTAGATTTCCACATCATCTGTGATGCTAGCAGCATTCCACACTAACACCCACTGCACATATTGACTGAAGGTTTGCGGAGCAGCTGACACTGCCAGGAATGGGGGGCCCTGGCACTGTGGGCATGGGCGCTAAGTGCCATGATGAGGGAGACATTGGTCTCACTGGCTCTCCGCGCTCCTGTTTTTTCTGCCCTCAGCCAACTCCTGTATGAGTTCTACACCTGCATCCCCCCCGTGAAACTCCAGAAGCAGAAAGTCCAATCCATGAATGAGATAGTCCAAAGCAACCTCTTCAAAAAGCAAGGTGAGTGCAGAGTGCCCTGCGGGGGGGGGGGGGGGGTAAACACTTGGGCTCCGCAGGGAAGAGCAACCTGCCCACCTATTAAAATGGTTCTTCTCTAACAATGCCCTTAGTCTGAATAAATGTGAAAGTAGCCGACAACCTAGACGTCGGACTCTATAAACTGATTTTAGGAAAGCTTAGGTTGCACTGTTTGTCTCTGCGGAGGGTTTCATACGGTGGTGAATTTGGAGTCAGAGAACTTAGGTTTGAACTGCAAGGCTCAGTTGAACTTTACGGGTCAATTGAAAAACTCCATGTTTAAGTAGACCTGCGCAGTTCAAACCCATGCTGTTCAAATGTCAGCTGTAGAGTACACATTCTCCCCTGGCCTTCTGTTAGTGTTATTACTCAAATAGTAGCATTTTAGGCAAGTTATTCTGTCCTCTCCTTTCCTTAGTGGTATTGCCTGGAGAGCAGGGCATGACAGCAGATTTGGGCAGGAGTTGTGGTCAAGCGTCTTTTGCTCACCCAAACCGATCTCTGGTAACCAGCGGTCCTCTGACTTGTCAAGAGCCTCCCTGGTTTTGAGCTCGGGAACTAAATGGCCACACCTCCTCTAGATAGGACCAGACAGGCCTGAGAAGTCACCATTCGCCATTCGCCTTGTCTCCAGCCACACTCAGCATTCCTGACATCACGCCACGTCTGGGAGGCTGAAAACAATGACTTTTGAGAGTCCGCAGTGTTTTCTGTAGCCTGAGATGAGCACTTTTCAATTTTAAATATCTCTGTCCATACTGGTGTCAGTGATAAAATGAGAAACAAAGTGTGCAAGGAATAAAAGGTCTTAGAGCAGAGAAATAGCCATCACCCAACTAATATTTATTCAGAATGAAGCTTGAATATTTATGTAAATCACCTGGTAATTACAGAAATGTTCATGAACCACTTCACTGTAAAGACTGTTTTCCCCAAAGCATGGTTAACGTGGTGCATGCAAAATTGCCGTCAGGATCTCTGAAGGGTAGGAGAAGAGCGTGGGAAGAAGTGTTCTTGTGATGTTATATTCATGTCTGCAGTCACCTGACTGTTTAGACTGTGTGACAACAGTTTAATGCCATATGTATATGGGTTATTTGTGCAAGGTGATTGGAAACTAATCCTGGTAAGTGTGTTGCATGTCTCGTATTGCTAAATTGTTTGATGTGAGCCTTCCATGGTTTTCACGTCCTGACATCTATGTCAGAATGAACTACCCTCACCCTGAAAGCTTTGAAATACGCCTGCCCCTTCCTGCCGTGGCAGTCCTTTCTTGGATTTCAGGTGGTGTCACTGTACAGATGAGTTGAGTCCTGTCCTAGGGAACGTGACAAGGACGACTCTAACTACATGCGGTGCTGCACAGGCATCAGAGAGCAGGGCCACTTGGCTCTCCTTCCTTGTTCAGAGCGGCTGTCATTGTCAGGGACCCCACTTAGCACAAAGGCCAGATGGGCACGTGGTGTCAGTTCCCAGCCGTGGAAGTCGGAGTAATTCCTTTGCTGGAGTCACATCTCCGGGGCTGGGCGGTGGCCCCTAAGGGTTGGCATAATCACAGGCCAACCTGGACAGCTGCTGCCCACCAGTCCTGCTGTGTCTCTGAGTTGTAGATTCAGTAAAAGCCGTCTGACGAATATTAACGGACAAAAGCACAGCCGTAGTATTGCACACAGTTATAAAATAAATGTAAAACTCTTACCTTTAATGCATACAGACACTAGAAGTAGGTGAACAGAGAGCCCTCCGGGGACCCATTTTAAAGAGGCAGCTATGTGTGATTAGTTTCTCCGTCTTGACTCTAATGTGAAAGCAGTATGTCCTTACACACAGCTTAAGGTAACTCCTCTCCCACTGTTTGTTTGCTAATTGTTCTCAAAATAATCCCAAAGGGAAACTTCAGCTCATCCCCCTTCTTAAGTGCTCAGGTCTCAAATAAATACAGTCTGAAACCCTACGTGCTGCCTGGGTGTCTGGCTCCTGGGTGAGCGTCTCTCTTTATTAAGAGACGCTCCTACTTTAATAAGGCGAGTCCGATGCCTGGGCCAAGTCTGAGCTGTAATGAAATCCCTGCTGTTCTTTTCCCTGTGAAGTGGCCTGCGCCTCAGGGACGTTCTTTGTTTTCAGCCTTTGCTCGTTTAACTGCCAGATGTGCAGATGGCCTGGAGTTTTGTTAGTGACATCAGCTTGTACTCGCAGCCCGAACATGTGTGTGCTGGCATCAAGCAGAGGGCAGGCCTCGAGGCACTTTGTGAAATGTTGGCAGACTGTCCTGTTGGCCTGTCTTCGGGAGGATCCCATGGAGAAAGGGAGGCTTTCCGGTTAAGGGTATGGTCCTTGGGTCTCAGGACTCCTCTGTTGGCCTCCGGGCTCAGCCCCTTATCAGCTGTATGACTATGGGCGATTTACTTAACCTCTCTGATCCTCAGTAAGCTCATCTGTAAAATGGGGAAAATCATAACAATGTCTGTCTTAGAAGGTCGTGTGGGGCTATGAGAAGGCTGGTGCATATGAACGGCATACAAGTAACGTCCCATACTGAGTGGTCGCTGGTCTTACTGGTGTTGTGGTTATTATTTCTGCAGCTCCTTCCATTTTCCCAACTTCTATGCTGTTCTTCAGATTCCTTGCAACAAGGGAGCCTCTTCATGTTTGATAGTTGCGTGTAACCCTAAGCCGAGTTTCCTTGTTCCCTTGGAAGCAATGTGTTTTTTCTCAGGGTCTGAGAAACATGGGACTCAATGAATAAAAGGACTTTGGTCTGTATGTGCTTCCCATTCAGGCCTTGCATGGTTTCTCCGGTTTTTATTTCATTTCCCCAGCGTATTTGGCAGAGGGCCCATACTGTGTTTGCCTGGAAGCAGCAGAGGTCAGGGCAAGATGTCGCCGGGTTCTCACGTCATCGTTTACCTTGAGGCGGCCTCAGTGTAGTTACATAGTTTGGGGCACCTGACAGCCATCCTGTGCAATGGTTTGCTTTTTGGGGCTCTTAAAACACACACACACACACAGACACACACACACACTTTATTCTCCCTTTTTTCTCTCATGGAAGCAAGTAGCCTCAACTTTCACTTGCCCGATGATGTTGAGTAAATTACTAATCCTGGTAAGTCTCAATGTCCTCACCTGTAAAGTGGGAATAACCACAGCATGTGTCTCATTGGCTTGTGCTTCAGACTTAGTGGCCTCATGTGGCTTGTTAAGCGGGGATGTGGGAGTCAGGAGTCACCGGCAGCCAAGGTCCCTCAGGGAGTGGCCTGGGCGGGTGCTTAGACTTCAGTGAGCAGAGCGCGGGAAAGCTGTGGAGACTGACTTGCTGTCTTCTCCAGCCCAAGCCCAGACTTGCCTGGGGGTGATGATAGCAGAAAGGATGAATTGAGAGGCCCTGAGAAAGCTCTGAGGGAGTCCGCGAGCAAAGGAACCCTTCTGCACCTTTGGAACAGATCTATCCCTGTGAGGCTGCAGCTCTCAGTAATGTGTCTTTTTAGTCTGGTGCTAATCAGATGTACCATCTGCTTCAGTGTAAACTGCTGTAGGATCCACATTGCTCGCTTTCCTCAACTTCCAAAACAAACAGAGAGGGAGAAGGGTGGGGAGAGAGGGGTGGGGAGAGACACAGAGTGAGCAAGGGAGAGAGATTTAGAAACTCTTCCAATGTTTATGTTCAGCTAGTGGGTTTTTCTTTGGAAACTTTATTGAGAAGCTGTTCTCTGAACACAAAGCATCCAGTTTTCCCTTTATCAAGAGGTAGTTTCCTTCTTTCTCCCCTTCTTACCTGTTGCCCACAGTATCTGGAGCTGCTGGGACCTCAATTCACAAGACTATTCTGAAGGAAAAGGCAGTAAGGGAACAAAACCTCTTCCTCCCAGAACACTTCAGCTTTGGGGCTGGTCTCTCATCTCTCCTAATACCCCCTTCCACAATTCTTTCTTTGCAAATACTGCCTGGAATACCTTCTAAAGCTTCCCCATTCCCTTCCCCGAGCCCCAGACACACTAATAATTCCCACCCAACCCTTTAAGACCCAATCCAGACTCCCAAGTCTGCACTAAATCCTCCCTGAGGTCACAGGACTTTCATCTCAGTCCCCACTGCAGTCCAGGTCCTGGGCAGGGAGTAGGGACACAACTGCTGCAAGTTGGCAGATTTCGGCACTGCACTCAACATGCAAAGATGAAGAACCTTCTTGTTTTTTGTTTATTTGTGATGTAATGTAATCTTGCTGAGTTTCCACCTCATTTTGTACTGTGACAACTTAACATTTTTGATTAAGGATATCTTATAGCTTCAGATTTAATCTTTCTGATTCAAAACAGCCCCCTCTCCATCTCCAGAATGGCTTCTGGGACTGGGTCCCAGGGACCCAATTAGGAAAGGGAAGAAAGACTCTGCCTTTGGCTTTTCCTATAACTGATCTAAAGCAGTTCTCTTGGGACTTTAGCTCAAGAGGGGATGTCTCAACACCAGGCAAAGGGGCTTCTAGCCCTTCCCCTCTATCATAATTTTCTTCTTTTCTGAGGAAGCTTTCCTCATCTCTCTTCCCTGGGGCTATAACAATAGAATGGCTGCCAGGGTACCTGACTAATGGGGGATGGTGAGAAAGACAGTAGGGAGTTTAGTAGGTTCAAAATACCCTGAATTCGTAAAGGGGATAAAACCAGGTGTAAAACCTTTGAGAGGGAACTCTGTCAGACCGTATGTGCACCTGGGGAGTGTGTTAACACTGCAGAATCCTGGACCCTACCCCAAAGATTCTGACACTGAAGGTCTGGGGAGGGAGCCAGAGACGTGCCTGCTCTCAGCCCTCCAGGGGGATTCTGCTGCAGGCAGCCCCTTGACGGACCTTGCTGTAGTTGGAAGCTTAGCTCCTGAAGCCTGAGTGGGCTAAGGGGAGCAGCATGGGCAGAGAGCAGTGGCTCCCATGTGCATGGCACAGACCTACATCATGATGCCTAACAGGTTTTTTTAAAAAAATGTACAAAACAATGTAATAGACATTTATCATTTATATCCCTCACACAGTGATAACCCTCTTACCCCCATCTACTACCCCTCTGACATCGCATATAGCTTTACATTTCCACCGTCTCTATTCCTAATGCTGTACTCCGCTTCTTGTAACTATATATACAAACTTGTAGTTGACGTTCATTATTGTTCAGCTTCAGCTTCAGGTGTACAGTGCAGTGATCAGGATACCTAACACTTCATTCTCTCCGTCATCTGTTTATGGGACGGTCTCTGCGGATGGAGTGAATGCCTTCTGGATAAGGGATGTGTTCTGTCTCTTTATGTGCCCGCTCTGCTAAAGATCTGACTGACACCAGCTCTCGGAAACTGGTCTGTGGACCTGGGCAGTAAAATGCACCATTATTCTTGGCCAGTGTCCCTTAAAAGAAGGAAAAGGAAAAAAAGTACTTCAGTGGCACAGAACTGTTGTAGTCATAGTACTTGATTCATAACCCACCTCCTCATTGATCCATACGAGGGCCTGTTTTTATTTATTTACATACTCAGCTAGGTATTTTAATAATCAAGTAAACACCCATGCACTCACCACCCAGAACAGAAACTTGAAACTTAATCAACTGCCTGTAACCAGGTGGCTCTCTTTCCTCTGGTACCTGACGTAACCACCTTCTTGAATCTTTTGTTACACATTCCACTGCTTTCCTTTTTACACAGTGTTCTTGCATCTATATGAGGACGATATAGCCCTAGTGTTTTGGTTATTTTAACTTTATAATAAGGGTACTGAACTGTGAGTAACTTGGGAGACATACTTTTTTTCAATTAATATTATGCTAAGATTCATCTCTATTACAGGTTGCTGGTGTACATTGTTTTGTCAACTGTAGAAAATTCCATTGTGTGAATAAACCAGAGTTCATTCAATCATGCTTTCAATTTTCGGCATTTGGGTTTTTTCAGGTGTGTTTTGTTTGTTTGTTTGTTTGTTTGTTTGTTTTCCCTATTGTAAGCACTGCTGCTAAGAACATTCTTATCCGTGTCTCTTGTTGTACATGTTCAAGAGTCTCTCTGGGGCATATAAGTACAAAAAGATATGCTTGGTCATAGGGGATCTGAATATCTGACTTCAGAAGCTAGTACTAACCTGTTTTCCAAGGGTGGTTGCACTAATTTATATCCCCACTGGTAATGCCCGAGAGACCCTGGGAAGTCACATGCTCTTCAACACTGGCTTTTGTCCCATTTTTGCATTTCTGCCAAAAAAAAAAAAAAAGGTGTAAAATATGTCATCACTGTCTTGACTTGAATTTGTTTGATCACCAATGATGCTAAAAATTTTCTTATGCTTCTCCGACTCTTGCTTCTTCAACACAGACACGTGTCTGTGATATGTGTTCATTCTTTTGTTCATTTTCCTGTTGTGTTGGTTGCATTTCTCGTATTGATTTGCAGGATATTTTATATTCTTCATATTTATCTTGTGTTGATTTTATGTATTAATATGAATATCTTCTTCCCTTTATACATGTATAACTTCTCTTTTCATTCACTTAAAATATATTTTTTCTAACAGAAGTTCATACTTTTAATACAAATTTATAGATCATTTTAGTAGTCAAATATTTTTGTGTCTTGTTTAAGCAATCTTTCTCAATCCCAAAGTCTAAAAGATTTTCATTTATATATTTACTACGAATTTTATAATTTTATTTTTGATGTACAAATTCTTAATTAATCTAGAGACCTTATGTTTGTATAAATTACATATGGTGTGAGGTAGGACTCTGATTTTGTCTTTTTTGCCATTTGGCTATATGTTATTCCCAGTTTCAAGCAGTCTCTCTTTTTTCCATGTCAGTGTCATTTTGCATTTTGAGGACATTGCTCTTCCCTGAAGACTTGAGGGCAGAGTTGCTGGAGCCGGGACTGAGTCCCTCATCCAGTGCGTGGCTCCTTTGTGCTACTGCTAGTGATAGCTGAAGGGTCTGAAAGGTCAGGAAAAAGGGATCGCCCCTCCTTCCCAAAGCACACCCCAAATTGGCTTCTGTATCATGTTAGGAATTATGTGTCAAGATATAGAACTTCTCCAGGCTTGGACCTTCTCAGTTATGAAAGAAATAAGATGGTTTCCTCAAGTGATCATTTTTCTTAAAAGTTTTTTCTTAAAAATTGCTTGGGCCCATAGGGCAACCTTGTTGTAGTTTCTTTATATAGATGATAAAAAGACTGCTGAACTGAGAGTAAGGAGACCGAAGAATAGCAACAATGGTATCGGTCGTAGAAACAGCAGCTGATATTTACTGAGTGCTTATTATGGACCAGGCACTGTGTTAAACACCAATGTACATAGTTTCAGTCACTGCATAGCTGTGTGACCTTGGGCAAGCCACTTAACTTCTGTAGAATAACTGTAAACTCATGTGATTGAACAGTATTTTCTGGAGCTCCACTAACACTAAAAAATCTATGAGTTTAAAAATCATTCCCTGATTCATAATGATAATATTGCTGAAGCGTTCGTTCTAACACCATTTAGTGCCTAAAAAGCTCTCCTCCCGTGTTGCCCCCAATACTTCTAAATGTCCTGCCTGAGCTGGGGGTGAGGAATGAGGCCTTTTCATAGAAGGTTAAACAGATGAAGGGAAATTGCATGATGACCTCAAGGTCACACAGCCAGGCTCAGAACCCTGGAAAAAGTTCCATGCTCAAGCCAATTTAATTCTTTAATAAAGAGCTGTTGAGTTTTGAGGACCTAAGTTTTTTTCTCATCAGAGCATTTCGAGGTATCAAAGATGTTTAAATAGGGGTTTGGTTCCTCCCAGCTACAGGGTTACAAAGCCACATCCAGTTCCAAAATGTCCCTTCCACCCTCCGCAGACCTGAGAAGGGGCTTTCCTTCACATCTCTTCCCTTTTCAATGTCACTGATCACAGAATTCAATCTGAAAAAGAGATTCAGATCCAGAATCAGAGAAGACAGTGATTTAATAAGCTGCAGAACAAATCCAAGAGAGATTTATGAAAGTGTCCTTTTTTTTTTTTTGGCTGAATTTAAAAAAAAAAAAAGCACACAGTCAAAGAAAAGAATCCCTTTGAACCTGCAAAAATACTTAGAATGGCAGCTTTTAATGACACAATGAAGTACAAGTTAATTGGGCAGGGGGAGTAGGATCCCAGGTCACTTCTTTAATGACAATCCAAATCAACCGTTCTGTAATTTTTAAAATATAATGTACCTCATTAAAGATATAGAACAGCAAATTCAGGCTGTTCTGTGCCTTTTAGTCCATGTTCCATGGGGTTCTTTTCCAATTTGGGGAAGATTCTTTGTGCAGTGGAAACATTTTAAAGAGGGAGTTTATGTAAATCTTTAAAAGATTATGTGTTTACTCCAATTTTTGTTGTTGTTGTTGTTTTCATTGTGAAATTACAGTAATGGATGGTTTGAATTATAGTGTGACAGGTTTTAGCATGTTCTGAGACTTACGTTGATCTGTTTAAGTTTGATTTTGTAATTTTTGCCCCCAACATCTTCCTAGAATAGAAGGAAGTTTCCTAAAATGATACAGTTGGATTGAAAACCAGTTGCAGATTCATTTAAGTTCAAATAATATTTATTGAAAAATCTAAAAATGTAGCAGCACTGTGCTATGGGGAGTATGAAAGAAGTATAGTAAAAAGTAATTTTAGGATCACCATGATTTTGTGCCTGGTACTACCGTGTTTCACCAAAAACAAGACCTAGCCGGACCATCAGCTCTAATGCGTCTTTTGGAGCAAAAATTAATATAAGACCATGTATTATATTACATTACATTATATTATATTGTATTATATTATATTATACCTGGTCTTATATTACAGTAAAATAAAACTGGATCTTTTATTAATTTTTGCTCCAAAAGACACATTAGGGCATATTTTCAGGGGATGTCTTATTTTTTCATGTACAACAATCTACATTTATTCAAATACAGTCATGTCATCTTCTGGAACATTGTCATAATGTACTAAATGTGTCCGTCTGATAGAGGATCTTAACTGGGGCTTATTTTCAGGGTAGGTCTTATTTTGGGGGAAACATGGTATGCTAAGCTTTTCACACGTGATCTCATTTCATCATCATGACATCCCTGTAAGGTGTAGGTGTTAATATTCCCATCTTACAAGTAAGGAAACTAAAGTTTAGAGAGGTTGAGAAACTTGCCTACCATCACATACCAGCATGTCTTGGCCAGGATTCTAGCTGGGGTCAGTCTGGTTCCAGAGTGCACTCGCTGACCTGCTGTGCAATAGGCACCTGGAACAGAAAGGTTCCTGCCCACTCAGAGAGCTTGCAGTTGGGAGAGAAAAGATTTACCCCACAGGTCTTCAAATTTGAGCCCCCACAGACCGTGAAGGTAACAGAAATGGAGGTGCAGAGTCATAGTTACTATGCCATTTAATCAGATACACTCATCACATATATTTCTAATAGCATCTTCAGTTAACTTTTTACAACAGATTTTCCACTTGCCACTCAAACATGTGACAGCTTTCTTCACTTCACAAAGAAGCATGACTCCTTTCATTTTTTCCTAAAACTCAGTGTCATTGGGGCAATCATTCATTTTCCCATCTTTGATAGAGATAAGTATACAAGTATTTCTCTGCTACTAAGGAAGCAAGAGTGGAAATCATCCATAGACACTCAGCTGAGGGTGGGTGTGGGGACAGAGCCCCAGAGAGCAGTTTCCAGGCTCTCGGCATCATGTGGAAAAGTGGTGGCTCGATTATTAGATGGCCATCAGCTGTGATCAGATGGCCATCCGCTGTGGTTGGTTGGCCATCAGCTGTTACCAGTTAGCCATTAGCCACTAATATAACTGCCGTGGCCACGCTGGTGGGGATGGTTGTTTGGCAGAGAATTAGATGGCGGATTGCGGCTAGCAAGTGGGGTTAGCAAGCACGGATGGCAGATTGCGGGTTATGTGGATCCCATGTTCTGTGTCTTGCCCAGCTGCCAGTGAGACTGGGGTGCAGGAAGACCCCTCGTTGGGGTACTGGTGAATGTTTGCTTTTATGTCTAAACCAGCTGCCATTGAGAATGTAGTGGTATGAATCCCCTATCCATGGCTCCATTGTTGTTCCTTTTTGGCCTCACCATATCCTGCGTTCTGGTGCGGGGACGGGACCAGAGTCACCGCATGACACATGGCGCAGTGAGCAAGGTATGATGCCAGCCAAAACTCTCCGAAGGGTGGTGGAGCAGTTAGTGCCTTTGCAGCCTCACTGTGTCCTGCGTTCTTGTGCGGGAGCAGGACCAGAGACCGCGCACGACGGTGGGGAGATGATAGCGACTGGTGAGGACCGGCACAGACTCTGTGCCGTGGGTACGTAGGACGCTGCAAAGCAATGCCAAGTGCTTGTTGCCATATCGGTTTTTTGTTTCAAAAAGGAGACCCACAAATGGGTTCTTATGTAAAATCGGGTACATTTTTTTAAAACAATATGCAGGCCCACACATGGATCTAGGACTACCACCTCTGGTATAAATTTATAACTTATGAGTAAATGTAGAGGGTTTTAATAAATTACAGGGTTATTTATAAATAATGCTCGAAGAATGACTGTTACCAGAATTCAGTGAGAACAGTGCTATTGGGATGTTTGGGATGGGTTTATAGAGAATAAGGGATGTCAGCGGACATTACAGGACAGGCCTTCTCTGGAGAACAGTCTGTGGGGAGACCTTGGCGTGAGCTGGCGCAGTTACGGAGAACACTGCCGTTCCTGCCCCTAGAGAATTGGGGGTTTATGCGTGCCTGACACGCTCCCCAGCCAATGGGGGCTTTACCCCACACCATAAACTCCAGCAGGCCTACTCCTGGAAATGTCAGGAATGACATTTATTGTCTATAGAAATTAGTACCGTCAAAACGCTGTGAATTTTTATAGAACATTTGGAAATAGAGAAAAGCACCTATGATCTCATGATTTAATGGTAACCATTGTTTACTCCTCCTGTCTTTTGTACCATATATATTTTATGTAACTGTCATAATGTTTTACCATGTTTGCAATCTGCTTCTTTTCACAGGATGATTGGGGACATTTTCCATGTGAATTTTAAGGACTTCCTGGAACTCTGTTGTATAGATGGGCTATAACCAATTTTACTATTTTTCCATTTAGGAAAATTTGGGTTCATTTAATTTTATGACAGAAAAACTTACTGGAGTTTATTGTCTTCATAAATACATCTGTTCTCTTTGCTAGTGGGGTTGCACCTCCCCAGGATTTTGACTCCCTTCTGTCTTCCCTTCACACACACACACACGCACGCACACGCACTCACACTGACACACTGACACACAGGATTTTGCTTCCTCCTTATACAATAGACACAGCATAAAGCAGACCACATTGTCCTTTCATATGGAGCTGGAGTGACAGGGTTCAATTTGGGAGGAATGTGGCTCCACAGTTGAACCGTCATCCTTGATGGTCAGCGACGTGTCTGTGTGTGGACAATCTCTGCAGTACCAGGCATTTAAATGCCACCCCCCCCGAGAGCCCTCATTAGCCCTGGGCAGCCAAAGTGGATTTGCTGAGTGTGACAACCTCCTGGCTGGAGCGACTGCCAGGAACCAGACACCAGAGCAAAGACGGAAGCCAATCCAAAGGCAGATGAGGCTCTCCTCGTGGCTTCAGCTAAAGAGGGTAAAATTAGTTGAGGACAGGTATCCCATTTCTGAAATAGGCACAGAACAGGATAGTTGTTCAGACGAGGGCTTTGGATCAAGTTCTGTTAACCAGGACTCTTCACCCCTAGGAGCACCTGATTCCTGACCCATCACAGGGAGCAATAGAGGGTGCTGACCCCATTGGCTTATTGGGAGCAGTAAATGGAATAATGCCTATGAGGGGCCAGTGGAGTCTGGGGCTCAGCAAGTGTCAGCTGTGTGTCAGCATCATCCTCCATAACTGTTACCGTGTTTCCCCGAAAACAAGACCTAGCCAGACAATCAGCTCTAATGCGTCTTTTGGAGCAAAAATTAATATAAGACCTGGTATTATATTATATTATATTAGAGCCGGTCTTATAGTAAAATAAGACCGGGTCTGATATTAATTTTTGCTCTAAAAGATACATCAGAACTGGTTGTCGGGCTAGATCTTATTTTGGGGGAAACATGGTATTAGTGTTACTGTTATTTGTCGTCATCTGTTAGTGGAACTGGAACTTGGGAGACCTACATTCTCAGCTCTGCAGTTTCCTATTTATTCCAACTGGAAAGTGAATGCATCTCTAAGTCTCATTTTCCTTGTCTCTCAAATGAGGCGCGTGGATGAGAGGTTGCGTCAGGTGTGTGGACCTACGCGTGCTGAGAACTCTGTATCGCTCTTTTCATGGAGCCTCACATCAGCCTTACCTTACAGGCTCTATTGCTAGCTCCTTGATGGAAGGTGCTCAAATTGAGACTTAGACAAGGAGCTGGAATTCAACCCCCGGCTCCTAACATCCGATGATACCTCACTGTCTGCATGTCCCAGCATTCATTGTAGTGACCGGTGACACACTCGTGCTCATACACATGTATTGGCTGCACTCCAGCCTTTGGAATGCCTGTGACGTGACGAAGTTCAGGGCTGTGCTCACATTGCACCCTTCTCTCTTTTTCTCAACCCTTCCCCCAAAAAATTAAAGGCAGAAATTATAGGCAGAAAAGTGCAGAAGGAGCCTCCTGTCAGATTTGGGGGGCAGCTTCTGATGCCTCTGCTCTGTTTGACGTAAATGAGACTGACAAACACTTGTTCTACTTGGCTGGTGGGTAATTTTGCGAGTTACCTGAGGGATTGCATTAAAGAATTTAGCACACTGCGTAGGTCAAGTGTCTACGGAGCATTAACAGCCAGCTGCCCAGAGATGGTCAAACTCAGCTACCCAGAGAACCTCTGAAGAGGCTTCACCCTTGTGTGGACGACAGGCCAGGCCACTGCCTCTGCTTCCACCCCAGTAGTACCCTCTCCCTCCCCTTCCCCCTCTTCCTTTTCCTCTCGCCCTCTGTCTCCCTCCTCTCTCCTCATCTCTATATATCCATGACAATTCAGTTTACACAAAAATTCTAGGTCTAAAGAAATCTCTGAAAAATTGGTCTCTCTGATAAGGATGTTGAGAGTGGGAGTCTGTGTGTGAAGGTATCAGGGGTACATGGGAACTCTACTTTCTGTTCAGTTTGGCCGTGAACTTAAAACTCCTCCACAGAAAGTCTATCATAAAAATGGTGAAAATGCTGTGAACACACACACACATGCACAGAAAAAGAAGAAACCACAGATCCATCTGATCTGCTCCTCACGCCATCCTTCTGGCAGAGGAGGGAGAGAGAAAGGACCCTGAAAATTGAAATGCTCCTTCGAGGCCAGTTAGTTGCCCACACACCAGTTGTTGTCACTGGGAATGTGACTGAGCAGCCGTGGGGTCCTCTTTGTGGTTCAGGGGCGTATGTCAGTACTTTAGCGAGGTGGCACAGAAATTCAGTCATTGCCCATGCATGTGTTGGGACCTGGTTGGGGGACGCCTCTGCTATTGCTGGCTCTTAGGTATCACTGTTCCTGCAGGAAACCCATGTGTGCCGTCTATGGCGATGATGTCCTAGGGCCATCTGGGCCCAGTGTCCCACCAGCTTCCGCTGTACAGGTCTAACGCTCTCTGCCTGACTCTGTCTCTGACATTGCTGCGTCTCCTACCCCACTCACACATCTCCCCCAGCCAGCCCCTTCTTTAAATTTGTTGCCTTCACCTCCATCCTGGAGACTTTCCACCTGCCCCCTGCCCTTTCCTTAAGCCTGCTGCTGGCATTAGCCAGTTCTGAGCAAGGCTCTCCTCTGCCTATCCCCTCCTGATCTGGGAGGTGGGGAATCGGTGGTGATCGAAGGTATGCCCATAGAGAGTGAGCTGTGGGGATTCAGCCCAAGTCATTTTCCCTCCCAGAGAGAGTGATGACCAATTTTCTTTCTGGGTCATCTAAGAAGTGGACACACCTTGCCAAGGTGATCATTGTTTTTTCTCAGACACAGTGCAATCTAATCTCATTTGGAGGAAGCATATTTTCCTACTAATGTGGCTTTGGCCTTGATCCCTTTTGGATTAGCAGATGCTGCCATTCTTGTGCTAAGAAGTATTTGGCTCTTTCCCATCCTGCTGGAGCCCATTTTGCCCCGAGAGTTGCCTCTCTACTCTGGCTGCCACTGGTTCTGTTACATAGGAGGGACAGAGTCAGCTCTGATTAGATTTTTAAATTTTAAGCATCGCCCCTACCCAAATTACGAAAGTGAGTGTGTGTGTGTGTGTGTAATGTGTTAGGTCATTCCAGCGCACCTTCCCCTAATGAAATCTTTACAGGCTCCCCAAAACAGATGGGAAAGTTGTCAAATCCTCCTCCCATGATGATGAATTCAAAGAAGTGGCGCCCAATATAGTACCACTGAGCTTTTTGTGCTGGCAGCTTCTGGCCACTTAGTGGGTTGGTGCCTCAGTTCTCAGTTCACATTGGTTTATCACAAGTCGGACGAATGCAGTGAGAACCCACATGGTCTGGATCTGGGGAGGTTCTCCTTCTGGTGCTTCTCTCAGATTTTCCTTTTATTTGCACAACACCACTTTCTTGAGTTGAGGTAAAGAATATTTTCTCTGTATTCCAAATCATTAGCACTAAGTAGGTGCTCACTCAATAAGTGTTTAAAGGACAAAGGAATACTTAATTACTTTAATTGAAGGAAGATAACATAGTCTATTGGAGGAAACACCCTACTAAGAGTTAGAAGATGTAAACTCTAGTCCAGGAAAGCTACTAACAAGCTGTATGACCTTGAACGAAGCTCTTAACCCTTCTGGGCTCCATTGCATCAACAGAGTACAGAGAGTTGGAGTCCTGAGACCCTGTCCGTCTCCACAGTCACTGAGTCTGTACTGTCAGAACAGCATTGAAAAGAGGCAGCAACTTCAAGTACAATTAAAGCTGCTTGAAAAACATTTTGTTACCCTGTGGTTTTGAGGGCACTAGTGTCAGCTCATATGAAAGATGCCATGATGAACTCATTGCGTCCAGATGTGTCCTGGGGAGTGGATTGTCCCCGTAGGCCATAGCTGAATCCATGGTGTGTCATTCATAGGTTTGTAGGGGCTGGGTCTGTGTTTCCTGGGACTCCACCAGTCTTCTGAGCCCATGGAGAGAGGGTAGTAGTCGGGACAACAGAGCCCCACTTGCAGGTGGATTTTTCTGTTTCTGCAAATATCTCTGTGGGTCTCAAAAAATTGTTCATCACGCTTACCCCTTCCAATGTCCCAGATTTGCCAAAACCTACGTGTGCAGCAAGATGCTTGGTTTGGTTTGGTTTGGTTTATGGGGATTTTGGGTTCCCCTCTGGCAGCAGCTGCAGGTTTTAAAATCAATTACAGTCCAGGTAGCAAGAGGTTCACTACAGAGCTCGGCTGTCTGTTTAAGGCCTGTGCTGAAAAATCAAGTAGGTCCTAGTTACCTCTCAGGAAAATTTGTGGCATTTCAGGGACCTCCAGTGAGTTGTAAATCGTGATAGATGGTGGGACCAGACTGGGAATAGCAGAATGCCGTGTACTGTGGTTCCAAGGAAATGGAGAAAGTAATTCTGTGAGCATAAGAGCTGTTGTTCCCACTTCCTAATCATCGAGAGATCTCAGACACATACAGGTCCTGGGGTTTGTGGGGCAGAGCGGAGAGATGGTGTCCTTGCTCTGACATCCAGCCTCCTCCTCGAGGCCAGCCTTTTGGCAGCTTTTCGCTCCCCAGGCCCACATCTGACCAACCACTCCTTTTCTGCTCTCTGGCCAGCCTCGGGGAGAACCTGCGACGCCCTCCTGTTTCTCTTTCTTACTTGGTCCTGGGAAGTGGGACACCTCAGAATGCACTGCAGCGTGGCTCCTGCTCTCCGGGTGTTTCTTTGCATACTTGAGGGTCAGAAATGAGGGGTTCAGAGGCAAGAGGAGTGCTGCCACGGAGCAAATTCAGTTCGTTCAACACCTGTTCAGGGCTCTAGTTCTCAGCTCTGTTCTGGTGTTGCTCTGCCCGCTCTCTCCTAGGGGAGTCCATTCGCTCTGGCTGCTCCATGCCCACAGCCCCCAAACTTGTCCTGCAGTCTAAGTCTGTGCCTTCACTTCACAATGTGTATCTTTAACTGCCTCTCTGACATCTCAGCTGCCACAACTTCCTTTGTACGGAAGAGAGACAACATTTTGGACAGGTTTTCTAATTCCATCAATGTTTATCGATTCTCTGCTATAAGCAAAACATGGAGTAGCCACTTAGAAAACGAAAGGTTGGCAAAAGTATGAAGTCCTCAAGGAGCTTCATTTGCAAAATGAGGCGTTCTTTATTAAAATGCAAGATGAATATTCTATAGTAGAAATATAAGCAAAGTACTATGGGACTTCAGAGGAGAAGAGCTAGATGATTTTCAAGGTTGTCTTGTTATTTATGACATCTAAAAAATTATTAAAAAAATAGATAGTGTACAAGAAATACCAGAGAGCTTCATAATGGTGAATATTCAGCTTTTCTCAATTTATTCAACTAGATTTTGGTAACCTTGATTTTTTTTCACCCCCATAATCTTGACTTTGGCCCCAAGAGAGTTTCTTGCATGATCTTTTTACCAAAGACTTGCTGAGTTCTGGAGAGGCGTGACAGGACTTATTCATTCTGTTTTACAATCTCCGAGCTATGTGCATCAGTGACTTTGGAAAAGTTCTCAGTTTCTTTACCTATAAAATGGGGATAATAATAGGGTTGATAAAATTATTAAATGAAATAATCTTAGCATCATCTCTGGATGGTAAAAAAAAAAGTTCCATAAATGGTAGCTTAAAATTAATATAAGTACAATAGTATTTCCATTAATTATTTATTGATAACTATTATATTCATTTTCATTATTTTCAGTTCAGTGTTAGAGCCAATATAGAGCATTATGGTAAAAATAATGTATTGCCTAAACTCACTTTTTCAGAACATCAAGACAGGAAACAACAAACAAACAAACAAACAAATTGTGTGAGAAAGAGGATATACATACATACTACCATGATTATTTGTCGTGCGGGGCGGCCTGTGGGGTCTCTGCTCCCGCTCCCCACATAAGAACGCAGGATATGGTGAGGCCAAAAAGGAACACCCACAGAGCCATAGATGGGGGAGTCATACCACTATATTCTCACTGGCAGCTGGGTTGGAGAAACAGGAAATAGGAGCCACAGGATCCGCAACCCTCACTCCACTGCTTGCTGGCTCAGCCACCATCTTCTTGCTAGCCCCCATTTCCTACTAGCGTAGCCACAGCAGTTATATTAGTGCCCAATGGCTCACTGGTTACAGCTGATGGCCAGCCAATCACAGTTGATGGCCATTTACTACCTGAGCCAGCGCCTTTCTATGTGAGGCCGAGAGCCTGGAAACTGCACTCCTTGCTCTGTCCCCACATTATTACAATAGTTACTTTTTATAATTTCTCATAGAAACCTTATAGTTTGATGTCATTCTTTCACAGATGGAGAAATTTGCTTAACAACAGCAGATCTTGCAAATGAGCAAGCTTACATTTACTTAGCTAGTTTTTAACTACTGACATGGTTTTTTTTGGTTGGTGTTTTTTTCCCCTTCAGTCTATTTTTCTCATAGAAAGGGGGGAGATAAGACTGATAGTTTGAATCCACACCCTTTATTACTCACCTGGCATAAACTACTGCTTGACCTAGACAAGTGATAGACAAGTGATCAGGTGGCTTGTAAGGCCAATTTAAAGGTAGTGCTTTGCCCACTTGCTTCCAAAGCTGAGGGATGCAGGGGCATATATCCTCAGCAGTCAGCTTCTGTTGGATTGTAGTCGATTTTATCGATTTTTTTTTTTTTTCAGCACAACAGCTTCAAAAGGCTCTTTTGCCCCAAAGTAGCTGATCTTTTCAAATCTTAGCTATTTCCTCCTGGTAAAACGGTCAGATAACAGGGTAAATGCAATTAACAACCACATACTTTAGATGATGAGGACATATTCTAGAACAGGTTTAACGGTTTCACAAAACACAGACACATCAAGTTGAGCCAATTCTTGGAGAGACTGTCTAATCCAACCTCCTCAATTTTACAGCCAAGGGAACTGGTCCAAAGAGTGGGCACGACCTGCCCAAGGTCACACGATGAGCAGAAATGGGAAGGCAGGAATCCCAATTTTAATTTATTTTAACTTGTATTTCTCAAAGTGTGGATAGATACCATCGTAGGCAAAATTGTTTTCCTTGGCATGAAGGATAATTTTAGGTATGCACAGATAAAGTACTCTATCACAGAGGCAGATTGTTCCTTTTCTTTCAACTCCCTTCCAATCTTTCTGATTACATGAAAGATTGTATACATTTGCTATTTGTCTTTAATCTTTCTCTGCTAATATCCTTTAGTAACAAAAATGGAGCAGACCTCAGGCTTAAGCTCCTCTTAGAATTTAATAAGTGTTTTGTTCTCAGAGTATTGATTGTTACACTTACCTTCCATCTATGGCAAGCAATACAGGTTTTGCATTTGAAGTAGCATATTTTTCTTTTAAAATAAATTTAAGCAGATTAGAATGAATCTCCTTTATGAAAAAATATTAAGTAAAGAATAGTGAAGGCTGTAAATTATGAGGAGGACATGGTAGATTTCACGTTGGCAAAAATAATAGTTAAAGTGTGGAAAATATTTGATTCTGCCCTTTCAAATACTCTAAGTCCTTTGAGGATAAATGCTGCTGAATCGTAGTCTCCTTCTTATTCATGTTGTGCCTTTTTTTTAATGTAGCAGCCAGAAAAACAATGATTAGATCTAAAAGGAGAACATAAAAACAATCCATACACCAGAGATGAACTCAGAAATATCGACGATCTTATTATTGGTAACTTTCCTACAAGCTAAAAAGATTGGTAGCCAATTTAGTTTCGTATGTAGGTATTTTTGTGTGTACCTTACATTATAAACTATATGCTTTTTACTGAGAACAGAAACTGGTTTTATGTTTCAGGGACGAATGTTCTATTTTAATATTCTATTTTAGACCTCACTCTTGTCTTGTGTTCCTCTTCTAAGAAGGTACTTTCATTTCTGATTATCTTGCTATTCAATGAGAGGGTTATCAATGGAAAGAAAAGGTGGCAAAATGCAATTTATAAAACATTTTCCCACTATCTCCACATTTTAAAGATTAGAGTGTATAGAATGAATGGAATAGGAATATTAAAGTTATTCGTCAAATGGGGATGTAGGTAACTTTTCTTTTTCCTATAACTTACATATATCAGGTGAATACATAGAAAGAAAGATGTCCTACGTTGCACTTTTTGGGTGATTTCCCCATTATCTTTAACAGCTAATCTTCCAAGACTGTTTAGTTTGTTTTTCTGTTCCCTGAAGCAAAAGTTCCTGTTTACCTATAACTTAGTTACCCAGAAATCCTGGAGCTCTGAAGGCTAGTTACTACTAGCCTGGCAAGAGCTTGCCTTTGATCAATATCACATTGAACCCATTCATGCTTCCTTCCACTGGACATTATGGTTTTTGTTTTGTCTTGTTTTGTTTTCCCTGGGCTGCTCCTTGAGTGAAAATTTATTCTCATTTAGAGGAATCTGGGGGGGAAAATAAAAAGGAGGGCAGAGTCAACTTCTGGTGACATATGGGCAGTTAAGAGTCAGGTATTTGAAAAAGGGGCTTCTGAATCAGTAGAGATTTTACTAAGTGACTGGTGGAACTACATTAGAATTCTGAGATGCCAAGAAATAATGCTACATCTATGATAGCTACTAAAAAGACTGCATTGCTAAATTCAGGGCTAGGAAGTTTCATGATAATACATTCTTTTTTAGTATCAAAGATTAACAGGATAACTTGCTATTAAAGTTAATTCAGACACACTGCTAATAGAAGAGGCATACAAAATTAATTGATACGGCGCCTCTGAAATTATGATCACTCACTCCTCCATGGCTGATGCTCTTTGTTTTGCTAAGATGGATACTTCATGGATACTTCAGTTCATAGTGGGGCATCTTTGGCCCTTGGGGAGTTTGGAAAGCTTAGGATGTGGTCTCTTCAGTCCTTAATCCCTGCCAGTTCTCTGCTGGGTGTTTCCATGCTGGGATGTGTGCACTTTGTCACCAGCTTTTGGTTTTAACAGTTAATGAAATAATGGAACTGAGCTGAGATAAGAAGAGGGTGGAAGGTAGGAGAACAAATGGGAGAGAGGAGGGAAGAGCTGCTCCTTCTTCATACAAGAGATTCTCCAAATAGAGCTGGAACAGCTTCTTTGGGTCCCATCAAGATGGCTGCTTTGAGTGCTGTGGGGGACCAAGGCTCGGCTCCCAGGGGGACGCAGCCCAGTCGTGAAGAGCTCAGGCTCCGCCATCTGAATGCTGGACTGGGAGCCCTGGTGCGATATCCCAGGCAGTTTGCTGGACTTCCTCAAGCGTCAACATGTGCGCCTGTGGAACAGGGAAAATAATAATACCTATCTGATAGCAATATATGCTTTTTAAACTTTTGGGTATAATTTCCATATCGTGAAATGCACAAATCTTAAGTGTACAGCTCAGTGAATTTCTTACACAAAGATATACAGCCATGCAACCCCACCCAGGTAAGACATGTCGTATTTCCATTGCCCAGAAAGTTACATATGGATATTTTACAAGTTAAATAATAATAATAGATTACACTTTCACGGTGCTTTGCATGGACCAGGTGTGCTGTTCTGAGTGCTTTACATATGGTATCTTATTTCACTCTTACTGCCTTGTATAAGGAGGTGCTCTTATTATCTCCACTTTACAGGTGAAGAAACAAAGATATAGAAAGATTAAGTGACTTGCCCAAGGTTACAAGGACAGTAACTGAGATCCCTGCTGTTCACATCCACACTCTACTGCATCGTTATGTGGCCTGGTCATTATTAAGTGCATCAGAGGAATGAAAACAGAGCCCCCTAACACTGACAGTTCTTCCCATCCCTCCTCTTTATAGTCCGGTTTATGGCGCGGCCTTGCCTTGGGCCAGCAGGCTAGAGAGTCCCTGAGGGAAAGGGCCAGGTGTTAGCTACTGTTCCATCCCACCTTCAGCAGCCAGGTGCGTTGTAGGTTTTTCCTTGACTGTTGTTCTCAGAATACCCTGCTTTCTAGTTCCCATTCATTCGTCACTACTTGGTAAGGTGACAATGTGGACAAACCTATCGGTTAGATCACCTGGGCAGTTCCGGCTGCATAACCACCTTTGGGCTCTGTCTAAACCTTGTCTTTGTGATGATCTAAAAATTTCACTTGAAAGTCCCTCATGGTCCCAAGCCCCTTTCGGCTCCATTGTCCCACATTCCCATATTCAGTCCCCGTTCAGACCTCAGTCATGACTACTTTTCCCATCTTCGCCTTCTCCTCCTCCTCTTTGTCTTCTTTCCCTTCTCTTTATTGTCACTTCACCACGGTCTTCATGATCATCACCAAATAAACTTTAATAAGCCACTCAGTCTGTTAAATGCACTGTAATTGCCCCTTATAAATTCTTTGTGGGAGACCTCCATGTTTAGTGTGTCTTTTGTATAGCTCAATTCATGCCTTCCTTTTTGTACTAGATCATTTTCAGACACATTTAGCAAGCTGTCCCTTTGACATCTCTATTTTAATGTCAAACTCAACATTTCCAACATTGTAGTCATCAAATTCATAAAAACCTTCGTCTCTTCCATTATTTTTCTGCCAGTCATTTGGAGCTAACCCTCATGAATCTTGTGCCTCATGTTTTGCTTTCAATCAAATACTAAGGCCTTTGAATCTTTCTTACATATGCCTTGAATCTGGTCTCTTCTCTCCATCTTCACCACCTATGCCCTGGTCCTATACGCCCCTCTGCCATCGGTAATGTTTGACATTTGCTCAATAAATATGTATTCAAATGAATAAATGAGGGTGTCGTGTAACGACAAGCACAGAACACCTCCTGCTTGTTCTGAGCCCCCTTCCATGCATTATTTTCCTGTTTTACATAACCAGATAACACAATCAAATAAGTAAAAAGCATTTGCTCTTCTCAGGTTCTCTTTAGAGCGAAAATCCCACAATTGGATGTCAAAAGCAGCTAACCCCTACTAGTCTTAATGTAGAACATTAACATTTTAACTCAATATTTCTCTTAAGAATTTTGTGCAGAAGAAGCTATGTCTCTCCAAAGGAATTGGTTCTCTTCTACCTTAATGATCACAGAACCTGATGGTTTCCTTTACCACCCTGATAGATAGTCTGTCATGCAAGTGAGGAGACACATCTTATGCGTAATTGGGACCCTTACGTCCACTTTTACATTGGCATATCATCTTCTGTCTTCTTTTATTCTTTTTGGACTAGGATAGCGTGTGAAGAGATACATATAACCAATAGACCAGCACATCATGCCCTAAATAAAAGAGGAATGTCAGTTTGATAAAAGTAAAATTGGAGATTCATCGTCAGGGACTTGAACATATTTGCCAACACACTGGGTTTCATTGTATGCGTTTTTTATACTGTTCCCATCAGTTGACTGGTTCTTTTCTTTATTACACTTGGATGCCCAAGGGCAGGGACCATATATTGTTCTCTCTTTGTAAGAAAGCTCATTACATGTCGTTGACTGATATTTATTCTCTCTACTTCCACCCTTCTCGGGCTTTTCCCAGTTTCCTCTTCGTTAGCCTTAAAGTCCAAACAGAATCTCTTCCATCCTTTCGTTTACATATCAGGCCTACGTGTGTGATTCATTTCTTAAATCACTCTTTTGCTTTGGGCCTTCTAGGGAAGAAAGGCTCTCTTGGCTCTGTTGCATGAATGGAGAAATGAAGCAGGCAAACGACCCTGCATTCTCCACCTGCTTAGCTGAGGCCTTTTAGAAAAGAAAACCAGGCCAGAGGAGAAATTCTCCCCATTTCCATTTTTATTTACAGGGGAAGAAAATGGCAATGATTTTTCCCCCCTTCCTCTTTGAAGTTTGTTTCCAACTCTTCAGCTTGTTTGAAATACATTACACATCTCTATTTTCCCTTTGTAATAAATAACAGTAGATTTTAAATGTGTGGGGCTGGCAGTGAGAGGGACCCCAGCCTCCTCTTCTTTGGAGCTGTTATGGGTGAGGTGAGGGAAGGAGAGACCCAGATGATGATTGCAGACAATTACACAGCCATTCCATTTTGCTAATGCTTGAATCCAGGAGAATTTTCTCATTTAATTCTCTGAAATGAAGGCCCCTCTGTTAGCCTTAAAATATAAACAAGAGGCTTTTAATGTGCGCTTCCCCCAGAAATGGAATACCAGCTGCTCATATTGATCCAAAACATTGCTGTTGGTTTTTTGTTCTTTTTGGTATTTGTAAGTTTTGTGATGGCAGTGACATAGGATCATTCATGGGCGGCTTGAGGATTGCTGGTAAGTGGCGTTATTATTCTAAGTTGCAAACAGAAATGTAAAATGATGTTCAGAGAATCCTTGCCGGAGTTCTCCTTTAGACTATCCACATACAAAAGGGAGCATAAAAATCTGAGGCATATAGCCCAGTGATTTCAATGTATACCCGCCTCTTGAAACTCAGGGCTCCGAGTTTGATATTTCAGGCAAAGCACACTTTGTTTGAATGCACAAATAATAGCTTCAAGTCCATTTCATTCCAGCATGTCTGGGCCAGGTGTTGTGTCAAATACGTCAGCTACAGCTGAAGGAAACTGAAGTTTCAAAATGTTCTGTTTTGCAGTCAAAAACTTCTTAGGAATAGCATAGACCCCCTCGCCTCATTGCACGCACTGACTACAACTGAATGTGGATAATGTTTTATTGGGATCCTCTTATGAAATAGGCATTTTAATCCCCATTTTTAGAGGAAGAGAGGAACCTTGACTCATAGCTCTTCTATTTTGAATCTGAAAGGGAGAGCATTGCTATGAGGGGAATACTCTTTTAAAGACTGCCCGTCAGTTTTTCTCTATCTCTCTGAGACTATTTCTGTTTACTTTGCTCATTTATTCAGTTATTTCCATTCGCACTGTACACCTGAAGCTGAATAATATTGTATATCAGCTATCATTTTATATATATATATGTAGACATGGGATATGGAGTATAGCATAGGGAATAGAGTCAATGGAGTTGTATAGTAATAGGTATGTACGACGTCAGAGGGGCAATAGGTTGAGGGAGGGGGGTTATCACTTTGTCACGGGTGAAATGTCTAACTATTGCATTGTTTTGTACACCTTCAGCTAATAAAAAAAAGTTTACAAAAACTAAAAAAATTAAAAAAATAAAAATAAAAAAGACGCCCAGATGACCCAGTGCGGCCCCAAGGTTTCCCATTTGCTTCTCCTTCCATTAGCCAGGCCGAGGAGGTGGGGGATAGTCTCCTAACCGATTGACCTGCACTCACTCATGTGGCATCACTGATATCATCATTCTACGCCCTTAGGGAACAAATCAGATTTGGGGTCATGACTCAGTTGACCATATCTGCACCTTTATTTTCCTGAAAGCACTTTCTACAGAGCTGGATTACGGTTGAATGGGCGAGCTGGCAGGGATGAGGCTGATCAGCAATGGAGGGGCCAGTGATCTCAGGAAGTGAGAAGGGGTAATCGAAAGTGCAAGTACCTGTCAGACACATGGATTCTGCCCCAATAGCGATCAGAAAGGGTCATGATACGTCACCTCTGCGTCCCCTTCACACCATGGGAGAAACTACTCCAGGTGTCATCTTCTCTCCCCTTCACTGTTATAGTATGGAGGAAGGATAGCTTGTGAACATGGGTTCTGGAATCACATTTCCTGAGTTGAAATCCCAGCTCTGCCCCTTACTAGCTGCGTGATCATAGGCAAGTTACTGAATCTGAGCCTCAGTTTTCCTCATCCATAAAATAGGTATAATGATATACTTCTTTATAAAGAGAATGTCATAGTGAGGGCCCAGTAAATATGAGACCTCTTCTTTCCCTTTACAAAAAGCCTTCTTGGTGTTCTCCTGCCTCCCTTTCTAGGCCTTCCCCCTACTCTCCATGAAAAATACAAAAACAAAACACATTTTTCTCCACCCAGTGATCAGACTCCTTATTATGGGTCTTGGGGCCTGATGAGATCTGGCCCCAGCCTAACTCTCCAAGTTTGTTGTTTCATGTTACGTTCCCCTTTTTCTATAATCCAACCACACTTATCTCCATGTGATTCCTGCAACATGTTAAGCAAATGTCCACCACAGGGCCTTTGCATGCCGTTTTCTCTGCTTGGAATGCTTGTCCCTGAGATCTTTGTAGGTTGTTCCCTTTTCACCCTCAGGTCTCAGCTTAAGTATCTTCATCTCAGAAAGGCCTTGTTGACTGCCCCTGTGGCACAGTCTTCTCTGCCCACCCCAAACTCATGTCACCCCATTAATTGTCTCACTGGCAACTGCCAGTATTCATTGTTACAGCATCAGCTCTCAGTGCTCTGCCGGGGTCTCCTGCGATCCATGATCATTTTGGTGGATAGCTTCACCAAAGCTTTGTCTCCCAGCAGCCAGTCAGCCTCCCAGGGCTGTTCAGGCGGCAATGAGTGCCTGAGATCGAACATCCCGAGGGTCTCAATACTCCAGCTTCTTTGCCCTGTGGCCCCCATTGTCTCCACAGCTTTCCCTGTGGGAGACTTGCCTGCCTTTGCACCCTGCACGGCCTCCTTCCCTTCATTCATCTTCCAGTGTTTTCTGGAACCTTGCTTCTGGAAAATCTGACCCAAGACAATTATTATCCTCTGAAATTGTTTCTGACACCCCACTACCATCTACTATCCATGAGAACAGTGTCCCTTACAATAAGTATTCATTGATATAAATATATCACATATAGACTAGCAGAGTTTACAAATTATATTTATAATCAGTGTGACATTTTCTAGACACAAACATACTCATATTCTCTTAAAAACCCCAGCATTTACATATCCATATACCCTCCCTGCTGTCACTAGGCTTCTAAATGGCAAACACCACCGTACTATAGGGCATTTACCTACAGGTTTAGTAATGCATGTATTATGTTAAATATAAAGGATATAAGGTAAAAGCAATAGTTTGGTTTGGACTTGAAATGGGTAGCTAGAATAAAGTTCTGGAAGTACTTCCTTAGGGTTTTACTGCCTAACTATGTTTCCATCACTCTAAGCTACCTGAAGAGGACTTTCATAGTTGCTGAGTTTTGAAATCTCTAAATGGGCATTTTGCTCGGCTGGGGAGCTCTATTTTGGCCCTCAGGGTTCATAAAGTCAAGACGTACATCATGGGGAGACAGGCTGGACTGGAGTGAATGATGGTTCCGGATATTGTAATTAGCCGTGTCTCCTAGGAGGCGAGGAAGTGAATCATGAGGCACTGCTGAAGAACGAGGTGGGGGGAGCGCTAGTAGGGTTGTAAAAGGCTTGTAACCAATCTGGAGTATGAAGTTTGTGGATACTTATTGATTTCCTAGTGGGTGGATGACTTTTCTTCGAGTCACACTGGCTGGAGGAGGGAGCCATGAGAACAAATCGCTATCAGCCAGACCAGAGAGGTGTCTGTGAAGGTCCTTTGTGTCTAGGTGACCGAACCAGGTGGCCTCTGACATCTGCAAATGGAAGAAAAGTCGCCCAGCAGAGCTGGGCTTACACTGCCCAGATCTTGCCTGGGAGAACTAGGGATTTTAATTAGGGTTTTTCCCTGCTTGCCCAAAGTCCTAGGGCAACCACAGTTTCCTTCCCATCCCCAAGAATGTTGAGCTGAGCTGAATTTGCCTTTCAATCAATAGGAACTTGGCTAAAGCAGGATGAGTTTCACCTTAAAGCCTGTGAAAAATCAAACAGGACTGAAACGTCGATGAAGCCATACTGGTGACAAGTTAGGGGCTGGCTATGAGCCGAGGGACCCTCCCAGGGAAGGCTACACAGGCAGACCTTTAGACACGAGGAACCCACACTGAAGAAGTGACTGAGCCCCCGACACAGGCAGGGTGCTTGTGTTTAACTTCCTCCCTGTAGTAAGAGAGGGGCTCCAGAATATTCTCAAGTCTCTTCATTCTGCTGGTGGATCCAGGGTGTACCTGGGATTGGAGATCAGCCATCATTTTCGTAGCGGGGATGTAAGATGCCAGTCTCGTCTTCATGTATTTTATGAATGAGTCATTCATGAAATACGTCCACCTCAGCTTCAAGGAGGAGAGAGCTAATGGCTTCTCTGGATGGACATTGTGTTATATGCAAAAGCCTCTGCTGACCCTCCCTCAGTTCTGGGATGAGGCACATGCAGATTGGTGTAGGGCTGGTACCGAACCTCTCAAAAACCTTGAGGGATGATGGTGTACCTACCCCAACTACTAGAGACAATTTGAATTTAGAATGTGGGCAATTGCACCTTTTGTTTGCAGCTTTCGGCCTCAGCTTCATTTCTGGGGTGATGACAGGAATCTCACTGGTTGTCCTCTTACTAGACCGTGCCCTTAGAGTAGGGCAAATGGTAAGACAGAAGTGTGGTCTGGCTGCTCCAAGAGCACAGAACAGGGTCACCCATGTTGGAGTTCAGGTGTCAGGAAAATTGTCCTTGGGGATTTGGCATCTGAGTTAAGGCCTAGATGGCACGAAGGAGTTAGTCAGGTGAAGCTGGGTGGGTAGAGCATTATGGGCAAAGAAAAAGAAGCTCAGAAGGAGGAGAGGCCATGGCTGGGCCGGTGTAGGAGGTGCTTGGTCACAGGGGACTTCAGCTAGGTCAAAGAGCTTAGTAAACTCCCCCTCATGGGCATAGGACATAGGAAGGGAGTCCTATGATCAGGTTTGCATTGTGGGAAATTCCTACCACTGAGACTGGAAGTGGGGAGGCCAGTTTGGGAACTTGGTACGGAAGATGGAGGAGGTGACTTGGGTCAGAGCGGACATGACTTCATGGTGGAGTAGGTGGTGCTGGGGAGAGAGAGCAAGACTATGTGATGGGACGTCTTCACCCTGAGAGTGAGCACAGGAGAAGGAGCAGACCCCAGGGGAAGCCTGGGCGCCCGGATGTGATTGTCAGGAGTGTTTCCCTCCTGGACCTGCACTGTGGCTGTGGTCAACTGATGTATGTTTAGCCCGATGCATCTCAAGGTGGTTTTCCAAAGTAGTCAGAGGATCTCCATTTTGTTCTTTCTGGGGCAGATTTTAGGGAGAAGGAAGTAAGGAAAAGGGCCATCTTATTTGCAGTGTCCCTGAGTCATGAAGTGATTGCAACTACATATCACACTTCAGGAGAGCTGTGCATTCATGTAGCAGCCCCTTCTGCCATAGGACAAAACTTTCTCGAAGAAGGAAGAAACCAGAACCCAGAAACACTGCATTTTCCTCTCCGCAGTCATTTTGACCAACGAGAACTCTTTTTCTGTGAAAATACAGAGTCGAATAGCACTGTGGGTTCCTAAGTGCCTGGTCTGAATTACAATTCCGACTTGTCACCTCATGGCAGGTCTCCCAGCCTTTGCCAGGCATCAGGTCCCCAGGCTGGGTTTGCAGGTCTCCGAGATTCATCGCCTCTGCCTAAGAAGACTGATCTAAGGCTCTGCAATGTTTATCTTTTAAATCATTTGTGTTTGTTTGCTTAACAATCAAGTCACAGTTTAGAGATGCTGCTTCCTGAAGCTTCACAGACTAATACAATTTCACAGCTCCAATTACAAATGAGAAACATTATTTCATCTCAAAACAGAGGAGCCAGGCGTTTCTGAGAAATCATGGTTAACAAGAAGACAAAAGTACTTTCTGAAAAACAGGCTACATTATTAATGCCTTCCTCAGCTAACATCTTGCTGACTGTCCCTACCAAGAGCCTTTGTCTTGTGGGGATGCTGCTGGTTTTGCTAATCTGCAAAGCAGATGACTTTCAGATTGATAAACCCCTGCCTGTTTCTGTGGGGACCAGGTCTGCAGTTCCGGCAGCCACAGGGGACTGTAAACAATGTAAACATGTCCACTGCCTTTCCACCTAGCAAATGTATCCTTCCTCCTGCCACTGCCTCTGAACCTATATTTTATGGAATCCTAGAATTTTGGGTGGGGCTCAACAATCATTCAGCTCAACCCCTCATCTGATACTTTGAATACCCCCTTGTCATCCGTAACCATAGACAGCTACCTACTGTTTAGGTGCTTCTAGGGGTGGAAAGCTCACTATCAGACCTTTCCCTGAGAAGTTACTAATTTAGCTCAATTTTAAGTAGAATTTAAAGTCTAGTGCCTTCCCAAGGAGATCTTTATTAATATCTAAACTCTCCCAACTGGCCTTTTCCCTTGGATTCATATCTTTGTAATGGAATCTCACTGAGGGATCTCAACTAAAATACCAACACTGTGAACTTTTAAGGAAAAATCTGACCTTAGTTATTCCACAGCTCTGTTTTAATAGCCAGTCCTAACAGCTTGCCAATCCCAAGAGATAACCGCACTAGGTTTTTTCTTGTCTACTTAAGTCTGCTTCTTGTCTCTGTTAGCTCTGTGGCTGTGATGGACAGGTAAACCCTGGTCATCCCCTTCCCTCCCCAAATAGTGACTGGCACTTGGGGAACCTTCAAAACATGTAGTAGACAGCCTGTGTGAATGAATGATTTAATTACCTGAGTTGGTGAGCCCTTTATCTATCTACCTTTACCTATCTCATTCCTGATCCCGTTTTACAAATGGAGTTTTAAATGATTTTTAATCTTTGGTTAGAAAAGGCTGTTTTAGACATGAAAATGTTCTCTTCTTCTACTTTAAACTCAAAACAATTGACTGCTCTTGATCTGTTTCTTATCACCTTCCTTCAAGGTCTTAACAAACTTATAGCTTTAACAGAAGGCAAGAGTGTTGTATCAGAAGCTAGAATCTAGGAGAGTGGGACCCAGAAATTTTATTCTCATTGTCACCCCCTGGACGACTACAGGGCATGTTCTCTGGTCTCTGCCCATGGGTCTTTTCCTGCAGCAGCTACCCTGTACACTACAGTGACATGACATGAATCTCCTTAAAACACATCTTTTGGTGACTCCCTTTTGCCCCGAAAACTGTGGAAGAACAAGACTTTTTCCATTTCCTTCGTTAGCATCGTTAGTTTATTTCACTTGCAAACTTCTCAAAGAGGAAGACTTGACGTTTCTTACCTAACTTAACAAGAGAAGGCACAATGTTTGTTTTCTGGTTGGGTTTAATTATGACAAACAACTTCAGTGAAGGCAGAACTAGAACGTTAAGTTTCATGAAGTTGGTGAGGTCATTCATCTCCCAATGACCAACTACGATATCAAATGAATTCACTTAGTTTTTCTACAGCAAGCATTCTAACACATACAATTTCCTCTAACAAAGCATTTCAAAGTTACAAATTAACAGCCTTTAGAAGATAACTGTTACAAACATACTCCAGAATGAACATTGCAAGGACATTTCTTGACCATTTTTAAATAATAGATCTGGACAAAAATTCAACTTTATGGTGACAAGATATGCACTAATATTTGTCAACTTTATGGTGACAGGATATGGGTAATATTTATATACCAATTACCATAACATTTAACTTAAACAAAGGGTAATGGCTAACTTAGTACCTTGTACTTTCAAAAGTCCGTAGGCCAACAATTTTCGAGTCTAAATTAAGTACCTTTGAACCTGTGTCCTATGATTTCATCTACAATTTTGAACAAAGCTGAATCACTTTTTGTTTTTTTTGGCCTGTACTTTTCTGTTTCCATAGAATTATAACCTAACACCTCCCGTTGCATGTAAGAACTTCCCTTTCAAGTGCTAACTCCCATTATTCTCCTTCCAAAAGACTAGTCTTTCTATGGCAATATTACTGTGTTTCCCCAAAAATAAGACCTAGCTGGACAATCGGCTCTAATGCATCTTTTGGAGAAAAAATTAATATAAGACCTTGTTTTATTTTACTACAATACGAGACCAGGTCTTATATAATTTGATAAAATAAAATAAAATAATAAAATAAAATAAAATGAAATTCTGGGTCTTATATTAATTTTTTCCTCCAAAAGACACAATGGAGCTGATGATCTGGCTAGATCTTATTTTCGGGGAAATACGGTATCTACTTATTAATGATCATCTCAAATGATACCTCTTACATTCACTCAACCAAGATTTACTCAATTGCTGCTGTGACCCAGGTATTGCGTTAGGCACTTGACATTTGGTACAGCTCTCATGGAGCTTACACTTTGGTTGGACGAATGGACATTAATTAATTATACTAATTAGACTTGAATTACGAACTGAGATTGGTACTCTGAAAGAAGGGGCGTAATTCTATCAGAACCTGTAAGGTCTTCCATGAACCTTCCAACCAGAGCTCATTGCTCCCTCCTGAAGCCCTCAAGGCATTTTATGACTCTAACAGTTGGAATGCTTTGATTGTGAGCAACAGAAACCTCCTCTGCTCAAGTTAAGTAAAAACAAATGTATTCGGAAGATAGGCAGTCTTTCATAGAATCCGAGGAAAAGCTGGGGCCCAGACAGAGAGGAGAGACCCGGAATCACCCCGGAAGAGGAAGCAGCAGGCACCCCTGGGCAGCCTTCTCAGGGCACTTGTGCATAAACAGCGAGCTCTTCATCCCCTGATTAAGAGGACAGGCTCTGCCCTCAGACTGGGTCCACTCTTACCAGTTGTGTACACTTGGGCGAGTCCCTCTGTTTCCTCATCAGTGAAAGGGGGAAACAATACTGTCTACTTCCTAGAGTCGTGAAGATACTGATGTGATTCACACAAGATAGTTAAAAAGGTACCTGGCACATTGTGAACATTCAGTCTGTTAGCAGTGTCAGCAATTACTGTTACCAAAGTTTTCTCAGGATTCAAACTGCAAGGGTCATCCTAATTAGGGTCAGGTGTACAGCCCTTGTCCAAAGGAGGGCAGGGAGCCTTATTATAATCATCCCAGGGTTATATCCCACAGCAGGGTGGCTCTCAGAGTGAAACCAGGCTGCTAAGTCAGAAGAAGGCGTAGACGTTGGCTGACAGAACAAGAGATGTCCTCTACTTCTTTCCACCTTTATCTTATTCTGTCTTCTGCCATTGCTGTTTGTTTTTGTTGCTAATCACCTCTGTCAGGTTTTAAGTTTCTAACGGGCAAGAACCACGTTTATCTCTTTACTTCCAGAAATACAACGCCTGTCACATCAAAGATGTTCAATATTTATTTGTTGCACTGAATTAAAATGATATCCCGGTGTATATGAGCCACATTTCAGCTCAAGAAGCATCTGCGTGGAGATGGCTTGAAAATTTGGGGGACTTTTCTTTTTTTTTGTTTTTGTACTTCAGGGTTTCCCGTTTTTAAGAGAAATATAGACACAGTGCTGTGTAGGATTTCAGAACCTTCCAGAAGTCTTCTGAGACAGCAATGTCAAGAGACATACCCCCTCTGCAAAATTTATTTAAAATGAAAGCCCTTGTGCAGAAAGATGCAAATGAAAGGTTGTCATTTTTGTACTGTATGTGCCAGTGAAAAATGTCTATCAATAGAGGTATGAGTAAATAAACAAATATACCCATAACAGAAAATACTATAAAATAGGTACAGATAATTAAGTAGATCCCTACATGTAATAACGTAGAAAGTACTCTAAGAAATATTGGTGAGTGAAAAAAAATCAAGGCACAGAAACAATACATATAGTATAGTTCCTTTTAATAAAAAAACAAACAAAAACAAAATGACGCTATGTATTTTATACTGATACATACATAAAGCAAAAAAATCTTGAAGGTTTATCATCACAATATGATATGCCTCATTTAAATGAAAGGTCAAATCAAAACGATACTGCAGGTTTCATATTGGTACATTTTTATATGTATGTGCATATATATGCGTAGGATAAAATAATGGGTTACCTCTGAGCAGCAGAGGTGGGGGTGAGGGGCCAGAATTGGAATGATGTTCTCTGGAAATCTCACCCTAATTTAATATTTAAATTTTTACAAGGAGAACATATTCATAAATTACTTATTTAATGAAAAACACTCAAAATGAGAAAGGAAAGAAACTGAAAAATGAGGAAGCTCAAGTGCCTCTGAACTTCCTTCCTTCCAGAATGTCGGGACATCCTGCTTCCTGTCATCACCAAAGAGCTGAAGGAGCTGCTGGAGCAGAAGGATGACCCGCAGCACCAGGTGCAGGAGAAGAAGTACTGTGTGGAATTACTCAACAGCATTTTGGAGGTGCTCAGCTGTCAGGACGAGGTGAGTCCTCGCGATGGCGGAGCTGCTCTGGCCTCAGACCAGCGCTGAGCTGATGATGCTCTAAAATATTCATGCTGATGAATAGTCATTGAAGCCTGAAGATAAAAGTCAGTGGCGCGTGCAGCGGGCTTCCTTGTCCAGTGACTAACCCTCACGGCTGTGAAAGATGGTTTGGGGACTGGAGTTAAACGTGTAGCGTTTGTCAGCATATGTCTCATTGGCACGTCCTTCTCATGGTGTAGGTCGGCCATATTGCAACTTTTTAGATGACTCGTCCATCACGAACGCCTGGTTTTCAGGGACGGGAGGGGGCGTTTCCTGCACCTATGTGGTCAACCCCCTCCCCAATCCCAAAAAAACCCTCTCATCTGCTTTCTTAGCCGATTCATTGTGGTTTTGTTTCTTCAGTTGTCTCCTGTGATGGTGAAAAGACGCATTCTGGACGCACAGATTGCTTAGGCCTAAGTTCTAGAGACAGTGTGGGGACGGGATGGTGGCAGGGAGGTGGCTGCGGCAACCAAGGCCATGCTTACTTGGTAGACGTCACTCAGAGATTCTGCAGTGGTTAGACTACAAGGAAAGTTTCAGGGAGCAGGTGGGGAGCTTCCAAGGGGAGAATCTGCAGGAGACAGGAAGGGAGATGGAGTGGAGACAATGGTCAAGATTGAGAGGCAGAGATTCTACACAGGCCCAGAATTCTCAAGACTTGGGAGTGGGCGGTAAGGGTTCTTGGTCTGACGCAGGTTCCTTTGGCAATCTCACCTTGTCCTTGAGTAATGTTGATGAAGTACCTGCCCCTAGATGGGCTGGATTCAGAGGGCCGGGTAGACCCAAACAACTAATAAGTCTTTTCTAAGTGTTTGTGTGAGCATTCCTCCCCTACACCCTAAAATCCTCAGAGCAGGGCTTTCTGGATGAACGGTATCTGTGATTCACTATGTTAGAAAACTGCCGAACAATATTCCTTTTACTGCTCGTATCCCATCGTCAATTATTATCACTTTCTTTGGGTATCTCTCTTCTGTTTCACCCGTTTTTAGCATCCTAATGAAGCTGCTTCTGATTTCATTGTTAGGTAACTACGGTAGTTTGACTGCTTCATTCTTCCAGTCATTCACTCATTCATTCATTTGTACCTATGAGGCACCGAGTGTGTGTCAAACGTTGGGTACACAAAGGTATGGTTTCTTTTCTTAAGAAAATCTTTACAGACATATAAAAAAGCAATTGCAATATAATATAATGACTAAAAGCGAGGTGCATACTAGGAGTACGGGAGCTGCAAAGACTTTTGAGTGTGGGTGCAAGCATTTTTGTCGAGGAAGCCCTTACAAAGGAAGTGAAGCTTCGGGGTGAGTAACGATCACAGCTGCTGCATTAGTTGCTGTTTTCTAGACACTGTGCTAAATACAGTCCATGCCTTCTTCCTGCTCACCCTAATCGGTGCTAAGGATTATTATGCCCATTTTACAGATGAAAAACCTGAAATTCATAAACTTAATGTTCACGGCCAGACAGCAGATAAGTTGTACGGTCAAAATTCAAACCCGTGTCGCTCAGACTCCCAAATCTGCATAATCATAGGCACTGGGGATACAAAGCCCTGTCCTTTTCCTTCTCATTTTCTTCGCAGCTACCTTTTTTCTTGGGTAGAGGGAGGATAACACCCCAAACTGGTGGTCCAGATTCCCTCTGTGAGGATGTTATAATAGTGGTGTTTCCATATGCACATTCATGAGCCAGTTGCTGAACTGGTTCCAGTCTATGCGATTCGATCTTTAAAAGAAATTTTTAAGGAGAGTTTGGTCTTACTCTCACAGTGTAGGGACGTGAGGGTTAGCCCATCATTTCTCTAGACACATCCTAAAGAATGCTGCCTCTTCCTACAGAAAAGAATTTGCAGTGTTCCTTATATTGCAGTAATTCTCAGCTCCTTTTTCATGGAGAAAACCTCCTGGAGCCTTGGAACTACGCCAGTGGACCCTCGTTTGGGGGACACCCTTATAATGGGCTAACTGCCAGTTTCCTGATTGCGGTAGAAGGATGGCCCAGCTCACAGTTCACCTGTTAAGCAGCGATGCTGAGGCTTTGCCCATCCCATGGGAGTGGCCCCCTAGAGTTCTGTCCTGACAGGTCACCGTCACTTTGCACGTTGGGAAACACTGGACACTGGTGACAAGAGGCTGCTGTCTCACTCATCCTGGGCACTTGGGGCTTCAAAGCCAAGTAGTGAGCATGGCTGTGAGCTCCCCTTAGGGGATGGTGGCATCTGGACTTGAAGTGTGTGGGAGGTATGGTGTTACCCTTTGTTACCCCTGAGTGCACTGCTTTTATAATGACTTCTGACCGTGGGGACTAGCCCACCCCTTTCCCAGCGTGAGCAACTGTCTGCGAGATGAGTTATTAAATACTATTCTGACCACTGGGTTTGGTACAAGATTCTGATGCTTTTGGAGCTTTGCGTCTCACCTCTCCAGCTCACGAAGAGGGGAATCTCTCCTCTTCTCAAAAGCTTTTTCTTCGACAAGGAGATTTGTTCCGTAGCCATTATTACTTTCTGCTAAACTGAAAATCAGAAGTTCCAAATGTCTCACCTGAGTCTCTCTTGCTCTAGTACATAGTGGCTCTCAGCTCTGGCTGCACGTTCACGTCACCCAAGGAGCTTTTTAAAAGCAGCCGTGCCCAGACTCCAGTCCCCACTATTCTGATTTAATTGGTCTGGGGTGAGCTGGGACATGGTAGTGACAAGTCTCCCAGGTAAAGATAACAGGCAGCCAGAGGGCGGGGGGCTGGGGTGGGCGGGGGAACCACAGCTCTAGCGCAGAAGGTCTTACACGTGCGCACAAATCCAAGTGACTTGGACGAGCTGTTAAAACAGGGTTCTGATCATTAAGTTTGAAGGATGGGGCCCGATCATTTATTGTTCTAACAAGTTCCCTAGTGACGTGGATGCTATTGGTCCAGGACCACGCTTTAAGAACCAGTCCTCTAATATGACCTATTTTTTTTTTTTTCATCTTCAGTAGTCCCTGGAAATAGAACAGTTGGGCTCATCCTCAGTCCTTTACCTTCTCACTTGAAGAGTCCTTTCCAGTCTATAAAACCTAGCATCTTCCCATATGGCATTTAATAAACCGTAAAATGGCAAAATCTTCAAACCCGTTCATTTGTACTCATAACTTCATTTTCAGACGGCAGTAGGGACATGGCCTGTGCAAAGATCTGACTTTGAAAATCCAGACCATTGGGTGTGCTGTTTGGTTTCTACGGGCACCAACTTCTCAAAATTGGAAATTTGGAAGAAAACTAAAAGCTCCCAGGGTGAATGTCCTGGATTTTCCTTCTGGCTGTTAGGATCCTCTCCATTGATAACAGCACAGCCATCCATCCTTTTACTGGCTCTTTGTCGGAGCCATGGAACTGCCCACCTCCCCACCCCAAGCATAGACCGTATCTATCTACCTGCCGGATCCACAGCCCCAGGGCAGAACCAAGTGTGGAAATTTAGCAATTATAGTGCAGGATGACAAGATTCATCGCATGTTTGGGGGATGGAAAAGAGTGCTTGTCTCCAGCAGATTCTCATTGTTTGGCTAATTACAGCCCAGCATAGCAGGCCTGGCCTGAGGAAGCTATGTTCGCCTGTTATTCCCTTGTTCATTGTAACTCTGGGTGGCATATGACTCAGGGCGAGATGTCCACCTTAGCCTGGGTGTTGATATTTTTTTAACGCGGAGTTCAGTTTACTCACCCCACTAGCTTGAGTTGCTCTTAGTGTATGAAAAGGACAGATCCGGTGAAGGATGAAAGGCCTGCCTTCTGTCTGCACTAAGTCCTGTTCTCACCACCACCGACCAAGTCTAGTTGTCAACATAGGTGACTTGGACAGGTGGCTTTGCACTGCCTAGTTCTGTGCCCCGACAGCTGCTGAGTGACTCAGAAAAGCTCATTTTACAGCTGACCCAGAGGAGGTGGTTTTTCCCTCCTGAAATAGGGCTTGCATTTTCAGTTTTGATTCCTCTAACGGAAAGGAGAGTCATTGTTATGTCCCCTGCTTAGCAGTCACAAAGGGGGTAAAGTCGACTCCTGATTCTGAAGAGGACATGTGTCATGCAGGGTGTCAGGTGGGGTCTCTGCTCCCGCTCCCCACATAAGAACACAGGACACGGTGAAGCCAAAAAGGAACACCCACGGAGCCATAAGTAGGGGAGTCATATCACTATATTCTCGCCGGCAGCATCCGCCTCTCTGCAATCCGCTCTTGCTAGCCCCCATTTTCCAGCTAGCGTAGCCACACCAGTTATATTAGTGGCCAATGGCTTACAGGTTATAGCTGACGGCCAGCTAGCCACAGCTGATGGCCATCCAATCACAGTTGATGGCCATTTACTACCTGAGCCAGCACCTTTCTATGTGAGGCCGAGAGCCTGGAAAGTGCTCTCTGGGGCTCTGTCCCCACAACATGGCTTAAGCTGTGTCTGCATCATGGAGGTAGAGAATGCACAGAACAAGCTTTGTACAAATAAGCTCTTTGAGTCCATTCATTAAACCTGAAGGTTCTACCAAGGCACTCTATTGTCATGACTGGTTTGGGGGTTCTGCTTTTTGGACTCATCAGCTTAGACACTGGTAGGGAGGTCTTTTGCTCCTGCATTTTTTCTTGCTTGGAATGTCCTTCCCAGTTCCATTCTTTCTATGAAAGTAAGATCCTAAACTCCTTTCCATGTCCTTATCCTCTCCTCAACCCCCCACTGCACCTATTCAGCCCCGCCTGCCCCCCGCCAGGCAGGTTTAAGGATTTCCTTCTCTGTTCAGACCGATATTATAGCACTAATTGCTGTTTCATTTTCCTGTGTGTGTCCCCTGCCAGCCTTTGAGCACAGAAACTAGGAGAGCAAGCCTTATTCCCCCAACTTCGTAGCCTGGCCTCTTGCCAATTCCACCTTTACTCTCCATCTTCCTGCTCCATTAAAATTCTTTCAACCCCTCAGATGTTCTACACTCTGGCTTCTGGGCTGCTATGCATGCTATTGGTTCTGCCAAAACACATCACGTCCACTGTTTGCCACTAAACCCTACATAATGGTCAGAAGTCAGATGAAATGTCATCCTGCTGTGGTCCCAGGAGCAGCTAATGCTGCTCTATGTGGCACCTGTGTCGTTGACCTCTGTGGACCTACCTGCCTCTGGAACTAAGCGTGTCCTGATGAGAGAAATCACTTGCACTCTGCCCTCCCGAGCCCCCTGCCCCCCAACGCCTGGCACACAAAACTATCTGTTGAAGGAATTAATACACGAAAAGCACGACTTGCCCAAATCAACGGCAGGGCCTGACCTCTCCCTTGGGTCTCTGCTCAGTGCTAGCAGGATATGCTCCTTCGTCTTTTTGCTTTGGGTGTCAGATGCAGGGGTGAATTAATCACACTTTATGACACATTATCCTCATTGGTCTGTGCAAGGCCCTCCCGTGTGTGTGTGTGTGTGTGTCTTCCCTTTCATCCCTGTTTCTCACTCTCATTCTCCTGCCTCCCCCACCTGCAATGGGCAATCTGTCAGTGTGGTGCCTATGCATGTGTGATGTCGGGTGCATGTACTTTCTAATGCACAAACACACACACTCACAGGCACGCTTCTCCCGTACAGAGGATCAGGCATTGGCAGCAAAAAGGCATTAGCATCTTCAGCTCTGGGAGGGTCCCAGTGGGTGGGGAAGGGACAGTGGCACGCACAGGGTGTTGTCTGTCTAGACGGTGTTCTTGGTCCCGCGCTGCCCCTAACCTGCCATGCGTGAAAGAAACACGCGCAGGTCTGTGCTTGGGGACCTTCTTCTAAAGTGCATCCCCCACGGACACCCTGAGTCCTGGGCTCCCTGAGAATCCCAGTGGCCTGCCTGATGCAAGGTTGAAGGGAGGCTGATGTCCCCTCTTTGCATCACCATTTAATTCCCAGGAGTCAATAGCACCATGCAAAAGCAGCAGGTTTCCTTCTGACCTTCCTGCTCTCTCATGTTTCAAATAAAAGGCAGGGAAAGGCGGCTTGCTGAAATTCTTTGCCTGTGGCGCATTCCAAACAGTCTGCAGCTAATTTAATCCCTAGACTTGAAGTTGAAATGGATCAGAAGCTTCTATCTTCTACCAAGGCCGTTCTCTTCGCACTCCTGGTTCTTCCTCTACTTCTGTGGCAGCAGTGTGCCCTTGCTAGGCCAATGGTATGACATGACACATTCATGGATGGTGACGTACCGCACCTTTCTTTCCCAGTGCCTCTTAGCCCGCAGTCTTCTCTCCTACATCACATTCGTTTGTTTCTGGCCACCATATGGCAAGGTAGGTTTTATTATCCCCATTTTATGAGTGAGAAAGTCGAGCCTTAGAGAGAGGCTAGGTGACACTCCTAACGGGTCAGAGAGTCAAAAGGGGGTAGTGTGCTGGCGCTGGCTCACACCAGTATGAGAACCACGTGTTAAATTTTAGGGATTTTGTGAGTCCTTTGTTAAATAAGTACCACGTGAGAGCACTTTCCCAGCATTAGCTCCCTGGCAGGGATGAGCACAAGCTTTGGAGTCAGGCTGCATTCTTGTGTCTGTCCCACAAACACTGAGAGAGTGCCTGCCATGGCCCCTGGCCTGTGGTGGTGAGCAGAGCCGGGACACTTCCCAGCTCTGCTTCTTAGTAGCTGGGGAAACTTGGGAAGTCATGTAAGCTCTCTGTAGAGTGCGGACACTGTTTCCCCAGGTGTGTCAGGAATACAGTGAACATATGCAGTGTTGTACCTGGCATATAATCCATGCTCAGTACCTGGGGCTTTCCTTCTTCCCGCCCTGACCCCCCTTCCTCCTATGCTCCTCCCACTGTTCCTGGCTGCTTCTAAAACATCCCTGGAATTCTTTACGAACAGTAAAGGGCCAAGTGGCCTCTTGGGAAAATGGCAAACGTGCTGAGCCTGGGAAGGCCTCTGTCCCCGTTACCATGGAAGGTGGCCCCACGCCAGCCCGGGGGGCACCAGATGCTTCAGAGCCCCCAGGCTCCGTGGGAGGCTAGCCAAGAAGCAGCTGATGCCACTGCTGGAGCCACGCCGTCCCCTCAGGGCATCTGGACCTCATCCCTGTTCCCGGGGAGACTGGGACAAAGGTCATCGGCCTTTTCAGGGGCTCTTTTGGGGTGTTCCAGAACTTCGGGGCTCAGGGTAATCCCAGCCGGGGGTGGTGTGCTAGAGCTGGCTCGCACCAGGTCATGAGAGCCAAGTGTTACATTTCAGGAATTTCGTGAGTTGTTTGGTAAATAACTGTCATTATTAAAAATTTAGATAAATATCTATAATTAAATAACTATATTAAAATCATAGGCAACAAATAGATACTAAAACAAACAAAAAACAATTATCACTTCCTAATTGTCTTACTACACTTTGTTCTTACCTATATGCTTGAGGTCATTCATGTCTGTTGTGTCTGGTGGAAATATCAGTTAATTGTCTGCTGTCGCCCGTCCCTCTGTGGTTAGTTTCCTCGCACTGGCAGCTTGAAATCAACCAGGAAGCGAGTACTCATACCACAGAAGCGGCAAACACCATGTAGCCAAATCTTTATTGTTTCCTTCCCAGACAGCCGATTGGTAGACATTTGCCAACACGTCACTGCCTGGGACTCCAAGGAATTGTTTAGAACAAGAAAAACGCAAAGGCCCAGGGGAACTGCCTGTGCTCTTCTCTTCTCCCCAGCGGTTCCGGGTCTGCCGCTGTCTAAAGGTTCTCAGGGGACCAGGCAAACAGAGAAAGCTCCAGGGATGGAGCCCTTTTAAGACAAACTCCACACCCAACCTCGAGCAGAGGTAAAGAAATTTGTCTCATTTCCCACGACAGTTCTGACTGACTGGCAAGGGCTTCTTTCCTAGCACTGCTGAGAATTTGAGGACACAGATAGGCCAGCGAGAAAGCCCTGATCCCGCTTAGCTGAGGGCTGGGGAGGATGCCGCAGGGCCGTGGATTTGCTTGTGCTTAAACTACATGTGTAACCCACCCAGCCGGAGGAGAGGCACATTTCACAGGGAGGATATCTTCCACCTCAGTAGGTTTGGGCCTTTTGGCCTCCAATCGGATTTAATGATGATGAAGAATTCATTTTTGATTAGACAAATAACACAGTAATCACTGTTACAAGGAAGAACCATTGATGGATACTAAACTTGCAGGGCAAAAGTGTGATGAGAAACAGGGGATTTGCTTCGTCTCAAAATATCTTCCCAAAGTATCTACTTGTTAGTGAAACAAGGAAAGACAGTAACTTCACAGTGAAGAAACCTACCAGGCCCCACAAGCTGAGGAAAGTGAGCATGACCAGGAAGGAATTGTATCAGTATCAGGAGCCTCTTGGTAAGATGTACTGAGAAGGACACAACACCACTTACAGGGGGATCTTGTTAAAAATGGACAACCTCGATCTCACGATGAGAAAGCATCCAACCACCCCCAGCTGAAGGATACTCCACAAAATAACAGACCGGGACTCTTCAAAGGTTAAGGTCATACGAAAGGCGAGCAGAGGCTGAGGCTCCATCACACAGTGGAGGGGACGTAGGAAATGTGACAGCTAAATCCACCGTGGGATCCTGAACTGGATACGTCCATGTTTGCTTCTAACATGGACGTTAGAAGGAAAACTGGCGCAAGTAGAACCAGGTGTGTCATTTAGCTCATAGCACTGTACCAGTGTGAATTTCCGGCTTTGATAATTGTGCTCTGGTGATGTGAACGTGAAAAGGGAAGCCGGGCGAAGAAGGGTGCGTAAGAACTTTCGGTGCGAGTTTGGCAACTTTTTTGTGAGTCTAACACTATTTCAAAAAAAAAAAAATTAAGGCTTCACTGTAAGTATATAAGGGAGGATTGCTCACTTACAAAGAATGCATTTGGAGAATGAGCAGTTGTGAAGGGACACTTAGGACAGATGGAGGGGTTTCTCTGCCTTTTCAGTTAAAACCACAAGCTCCCCAGACAAATGACTAGCCTGACTGGAGGATTCTACCCCATTAACTGCCCCAACCTATCAAGAAGTGGATGTGACCTCCTCGCAAGTGAGCAATTAGGTCGTTACTTACCTAAACCGTTAACGCGCACTAACCCAGGACCAGGTTCTGGGGCCTGACATGGGGAGGAGCATAAGAGCCTGTCCCAGTCAGGGGGACCTCCAGGGCTCCAGCATTTCACTGGGGCTATCTGACAGCCCTGTCCATACGGTAGTTACTAGGCCAGCGTTTGGGACTTGACTGTTACCTCATCTTTGCTTGGCAGGCTTGGAAAATGGGTGATGTGTCATAATTTACCAGATGGTCTTTGGGTCGTTTATTCTCAGGGGATCCACCGAGAAAATTAGAAGACAGCCTTTGCTGATGGTTGACCAGAACTCCCCCAATAACGTTAATAATCCAACACGTTCTATTCCATCAGCACCCACTGGAAATACTTCTCAAGGTGTTCTTCAGTATTTTTTTATCTGCCATGACCAACGTTTAAAGGAGTTTGCCTGCAGCCAAATCCATGATGGCCTCTCCACACTCCCTTCCGTCCTCTATTCCACACCCACCTTGACTGCTTCCCAGGGCCACCAAAAACTCAGTATGCAAGAAAAATAATACTTCAATGCAATAGTTTTAAAAAATCAGTATTTTGATACTTTGTTCATCATGGACTTTTTTTGCATTATTTTTTTAAATATGCCATTTGATTTGTGTCTATTACTGAGTTTTTTGATCCCCCTTCAATTTTTTCCTCCAGGGCAAGTGCCTCGATGGCCTTACTCTCTCACCCTAGCTTTGGCTCTGTATAGTGACTTTTGGCAACACCAGCCACCTGCAATAACAAAGCTGGGCTCTGACCCATGAATGAGAGAGTGTGGCAGCTTGCAAGAGTGGAGAAGGCCCCTTTCCTTTCACCCTGCAGTACTGGCGAGGAATCGGTGGAAAATTTGTCTGCAGGGAATCCTGGCATAAAAGCACCAGTTGAAAGGAACAGCCATTTGTACTGAACCTTCACTGGGCCAGCTACTTGCGTTCCACAAAGCATTTCCTATGTAATGTCTGAATTAAATCTCCCCTTCACAGTTGGGAGGCATGAGTTAAAAGCCGGCTCAGCAGCCGAAAAAATATAGCTGTGTTTGGTCCAGGTTACAGTTACTGAGGGAACGATAACTTTGATTTGCTCAACTGGTATAAATGTAAATCCTTAAGTAAAATGTGTTAAGTGAGAAAGGAAGTGCTTTGTTTTTAAAGATGCCTTTGATCCATAACTCTGTCTATAGCTCCCCAGTTGTCACATACAATTTGTGGGCAGCACCAGGGCTGCAGCAGAGAAGTTTCCAGAAAACAATCCAAGAGTTCTAGAATGCACGTTTTTCTCAGGGAGATTTTAGATAACATTTGTCTTAGAGATAAACACAATCTACTTAGAGGCTCAGATCAGAAAATGAGATGTTTAATTTCAGCACAGTTTCTCCAAGCAACATAACATGGTCAAGTTCTCTTTGACTCTCTGTTTAATGACTTTTCTTATACCTGGAATTCAACTTAGCTTTCTTTCCCAACCACATTTCTTACTGTTTTCAGTCAATGTTCCAGGGAGACCAGTGTCTTTATCATATAATTTAGCACTTAATTATGTGCATTTTACATTTGTCCTTGTCGTAGTAGGACTGCCTGGCCTACGGTGCAACAGGACTAGCGCTTTTTGTTGTTGTTGTTATTTCTCCTTCCAACTAAGGTAATCTCACAAAATGTTAACTGAGTACCTACTGCTTGTCAGGCACCATTCTGAGCCCTGGGCATGCAAAGGTGATTAAGACACCCCCTTCATTCAAAACGACCTCTGAGTTAGGGTACCCTGACTCTGGTCCTCGGTTTCACCGGCCTGTTCATTCTTCAGAGCACCTCTTGTCCTATGCCTTTCTCTATGGTCAACACTCCTCCCAAGGCCACCGAGAATTCTCTTTGAACACCCAAATCCTAGCTGTCTTTTGAAGGCTGGATAGATTCTCTTTATCTCTGACCCGTCCAGCCCATTCCACAGACACGTGTCCACCCAGCCTCTTGGAATTTTGACACAGCTTGTTGTTCAGTGGAAAGGCTCTGAGGTGGGTGCCTTATATCTAGTTTATAGACTCTCCAAGGATAAGACCAGTCCTCTCTTAGATTCCTCCTGTACTTCTACGATGCCCAGGCAGAGTGCCCAATTCGGAGCAGATACTCAGTAATTAATCTTGGTGGTTTGGTTGATCCTCTCATCTTCAATTATTCTACTTTCTAGAATACATGCTGATAGTAGTTTTATTTTTCATACTCAGCAGAACCTAGCGAGAAGGGTAAATCTGCTGCTGCTGCATTTAAACATCATAGAAAAAGCAGGTACCAACTCTTGAGTGTCGTTGTGCTCCCAAAGTGGTTTATACATCAGTTTAGAATTCAGCATGCCTTTTCCCACAGAAATAATACAGAAGAATAACGGTGGTCAAGCTCCCAGGCCAGCCCTTGTGAGCGTGTTTAACCTACAGTGCAGCAGACACTGGGACAGAGAGAAGAGGTCCACACGTCCTTCTCATTGCGGGAATAGTTTATGAACATTGGAGCTACTTCACCTTACCTGACACGCTTCTCACCCTTAAACTATCTGTTTTCTCACCTAGACAATAAGCCCCACAAATGCAAGGATTGCATCGGTCTGTCCACTGCCGTACCCTCACACAGCACCTGGTACAAATTGGGCAGTCAAAAAATGTCTGTTGATTTTCATTGAGTTAAATTGTTGTTGAAAGATTATGAACTTTGGAGACACACACAGATACAGATTCAAATACCACTTTCACCACTTAGTATTAGCTGTGTGGTCTCAGGGAAATTATGTGTCCTCTCTGAGCCTTACCTAGTCATAATATTTTGTTAGTCGCGACTATCATGTTCATACTTAATATATGTTTCTTCTTTCCTTCCCTCTTGTCCCAATGTAAGCCCATAAAAAGTATTTGCTTAATTAACAATGTCTGTTTGTCATGCTCTGTTGGCTGAGGTGGTGGTGACAGGGAAGGTGATATTGGGTATGAGAGCCTTTCAGCAGCTTCTGAGAACGTGTGAGTTCTATTTCTAGCTCTAGTTCTGACAGTCTGTGTGACGTGAGGCAGGTCATTCAGACATATCTGTGAAAGGGTGATGCTGGATTTCAATTATTTTCAAGCTTTTCCATCTAAGTATCACTAACTTCAGATGAGAGACAGTAAAACTCTCAATATTCTGGGGGTGGAGCCCCAAGGCTGAATTTATTTGAATTAGATCTTGTGTTTTATCTTAATTATTCATGCATACTTTATATTCTAATTCATGATCGATCCAAGTTTAAAAAAATACTGTTATAAGTCAAACACTGTGTAAAGCACCTTATATAGAGAAGTCAGTTAATTTTTACTGTAACCCAGGGAGTAATTGTTATCATGCCCAGGTTATTGATGAGCAAACTGAGGCTTACAGGAGCTTAAATACATAGGTTTAGGCTACACAGCAAGTTAGCGGCAGAGCCAGAATTCAGTCTGCCTAAAAATAAACCTTTCCCTTCTCAAAGGATAAGTGAAAACAGAGATTTCCTCTTGGCCATCAAGTATGTTAATAAAAATGTTGATGCCATGTTAACTGGAAAAAGCAGAACACAAATTGTCTGCATGCTGCATAGGGATTTGCATGCATAAGCGTTTGAAGGTATCACAAGAGAATGAGAAGTTAGATAGTTGCAGGGTTGAACTTGTGGGTGTATTATGTCGTTTTTGTTTCTGGTAGTGTTTGTGCAATAAATAATGAATGTTTTTAAAGACTGCTCTGCATAGGTTAGAAGAGTAATCTAAATGGATAAAGAGAGAGTTGATATTGTGAGACATTATCATTTATCCTATACATTTTTGTGAGGGATCAGAAATGTAAAACGGCAGGCAAAGCTAGTATTTTTTATGCCCCTCTCAGGCTTGACAAGCATTACTATGCCTGTATAGGTAACAAAGGACAGCTGTGCCTCAGAGAACTGCAAGGAGAAGCACTAGATGAGCAGAGTTTGAAAGTAACTTCTGTGGAAAGTGGAGCAATTGTTTCTGTGAACAGAGCCAGTCTTTAGGGAACAGGCAGGATGCTTTCATATCTGGGACAAAGAATGACGTGATTCAGGGAAGGTAGGAGAGGAGCAGTTATAATCTTCCAAAATACCCCCAGAAGACTAATTATTTATGTGCTTGAAACCGATTCTGGAAGACAAGTTCCAGTACTACCTCCTCTTGGTTAGAGTGTAAAGCTAAAAGAAGAGAAGGAGATGGCACATGTAAGACAAAGATGGAAAAATATCGCTAGCGTTTTTGCTCTTTGAGCACAGAGAACTTAGCATACCTAGTATTTTGCATCATACTCTGAATCGATAGGATGCAAAGTAAATTTGGGCAATATCATTCACCCATCCATTCATCCTTTCATCCATCTGTTTAACCACCCCTCCATCCATGGGCACGTTCCTTTCACATATTTTTATTCATGTGCTTAGTGTTTACTCTGTGTCAGACATACGCTACACTTTGTGGACATTCAGAATTGAAAGATGTAGGCTGTACTTCCAAGAACTATGAATAAAATTTAGTGGGAACTCAAAAAGAACAAACAACCCTGCCTAAGGTGAGATGGAGGTTTGGAGTGATTGAGTCAGAAAAGTCTTTCCCAAGGAGATGATCCATCTGGAATTTTTTGACTGCTAAGTAGGAGCTTGACAGGTGACCGGAAGGAGAAGGGCATTTCAGACACAGGTGAAAACCTCTCTCAAAGGCGTGCTGTTGCCCTCTGTGGGGAGGACGAACTGACCAAGCTGGGTGTGGGCCTGGGAGAAACAAAACCTCATCAGACCCAAAGGACTGAACTCCCCTCAAGACTCAGGGTTGGGGAACTCTGCTTCATGCAGACATCGTGGCTGTGGGAAGATTAGAACCAGAATTCTAGGAGCAATGTGAGCAGGGCGAGACTGACAAAGGCCAAGGAAAAGGGGTTAGTAGGAAGAGCCCATCAGGGTGAGTTAGGTGTGATTAGAGGAAAGCCGCGCTCATTAGAGCAGAGTGCATGTCAGATGCAGATTTCTTCTGGCTAGTTCTGACCACCTCCATCAGCCCATCTTCCCAGATCCCGACGGTTGAGTTCTTTGTCTCTTTTTTGAGCTTCCTCAGCACTCTGTGATAACACTGCATGGCCCTTTCTTCACTGTCTGGCTCTTCCCTAGTCACCACTGCCAGCAGACTGTGAGATTTCTCTGTCCCTGAAACCTTGGCACTCAGCGCAGAGCATGGCATGTAGGGCACACTCTACCCTGGCTGCATGTCAGAATTACGGGGAGAACATTTTATAAATACCAGTGTCTGGGATTAGGGCCTCAGCTCCAGATATTTCATCTGGGGTAGAACCAGGGCACGGATATATTTCTGGATTTACAAAGTCCCCATGTTTTTCTAAAAATGCAGCCATGAGTATAAACCACTGGAGTAGATGCTCAGAAATGTTTCTGGAGATACTGAATTACAATGAACACCTGCCTGCTCACCTCATTTTCCGTAGGGCAGGTAGGCTTCGGGGAGGAGCCGCAACATGAGGTTTAGGCAGCTTCTCAAGGCTCGATATGCACCCCTGGAAACACTAGGAGCAGATGACAACTTCTGGATGCTATGCGCCTGCCAGAAGGAAACTCTTAAGGCATAACACACAGATTGGCTCAAGAGGAACTGGCTGTGCTAACCTACTAGGTTGGGTCCTCACTGGCTGAGAATATAAAGGGGCTGAGCAGTCAGAGGAAAGCTTTTCTTGCTTGAGCTGGGCAGGGGAAGATCAGAGTCATGGACTCAAAGTGGGGGCACCGAGTATGTTACAGAGACTGGGAAATACACTGGACATGTTCTTTTCATCCAGAGAAGCCACCAGGAACCATAGATCAAGTTGAAAATTTTGGGATAAATCGGAAAAATAAATTAGTTCTCCCTCTCCAAAATTTATTCCAGATATACAGGTTGGTAAGAGATAGATAGTTGGAGAGCAGGGAGCACACAACCTAAACTTCCCAAACAGAGTGGGGTGGGGGGGATGGCAGTAAATATTAGACATGTGATAATACTTCCAAAATATGTGGAAATAATCCCTACAGTTAGGGAATAGTGAAGGAAATCACACATGCTTTATCAACATTAAAGCAGAGACAGACACACTGTGTGTGTGTGTGTGTGTGTGTGTGTGTGTGTGTGTGTGTGAGAGAGAGAGAGAGACAGAGAGAGAGAGAGAGAGAGAGAGAGAGAGAGGAGAGAGATTCCATACTTCTCAAGACGAGGAGACATGCTTTTATCCTAGGAGGCGTGATTTTGTCAGCTCATGGAGACAAGCCCATATTGCCTACTACTTATTCTTTAGAGAGATGAGTTGCTGGGGAGGGTTTTCATTATATCCAATCTGAACTGAAAAAAACAACAACACTGATATCGGTAACTGCTCATATAGATCAGAGGATACACATTCATTCCTCAGATTTATTGACTCTTTTCTGGCCAATTCTCTTGCATTTAAGATTGGCCTACTTTCTCCATCCCTTCCCAACAAAGGAAAAGACGTGTAAGGGTAAGATTTTAAAGCTTCCCGTTGGTGGTAGTTTTTCTAAAGTTTCTGGTATAATCGATACCCAAGCAGGCTTGTCAGTGAGGGTGAGTTCTGAATTCTGGCTGAGACACAGGATCCTGGGATGCGATACGAGACATGTCTCTGAACTTAGTCTTGTGTCTGCCTGACTCGGAAGGGATTGTGGGGAAAGAGTCAAAAAAAAAAACACAAAACAAACAAACAAAAAAGGACAGTAGAGTTTTGAAATGGGGAGACCCTGCTGAGGAAACTAGATCAACCATCACTCAGTGAGCTGTGTGATGTCTGTGTTCTTTCTCTGGGGGACGGCTTAATGATTAGGGGTATTTTCACTGTGGGAAGGAGGGTAGAAGACTGTTTTCTATTCTTTCTTTCCCCTGTCTACAAACCTCTTAGGCATTTGTGTGTGGTCAAGTGCTGCTGCCAGTACAGTCGAGGAAGTCTGTGCTCAGAGGTTTCCAGATTCTGACTCCATCCCTCATCTGAGCCTCTGTCCTTACTCTCTGCAACAGTTATCTGACACCCAATCTTAGCTTTTCTAATTAATTAATTCAATGAACTCTACATCCCCTGAATAAAAATGAATAAAAGTGCTTATGGTGTGTCAGGCGTTGGTGCTAGATGTTGAACCTGAAATAATGACGCAAACCTAATCCCTTTCGTGGAGGCACTCACAGATGATTCTCCGTCTGTTTGTTCAGCGGGAAAGGGGGTCAGGCAGAAGCAGATATGTTATGACACTTACCTCAGAGGAGCTTGGAGTCTGATGTTTTCAGGCTCTCATTTGAGGTGTGCCTCGGAGGTGTCTATTTTTTGTGTTTTGTTCTTCAAAACAGGAGGAGTCTATGGGACTGTGTAAGGAGAAATGGATAAACAACAGCTCACATTTGCTGAATTCTTACTATATGCCAGGCATTTTAACAGGGGAGAATTAGCCTTAAGTCAAAGAACGACATTCTATCCATGGAACTTCAAATATCAATAAACAGTTGGAGGCATATTTGGGAAATCATTTGGGATGGGGGAGAATTAGGCTGATCCTTAGAGGTACCCTAACCTTCTGTGCTGAAGTCACCCCAGGATTGGAGATGAAGCCCAGTGATAAAGCAGAGGCATAAAGCAAAAGGAAACAAAGGAAAACAGGAGAAACTCTAGACCACCAGTGGACTGGGAGAGAGAGGAGGGCAGTAATGGAGGGACAGCAGAAGCTGGTGGAGAAGTCAGTGCATAGAGGGACAGAAGCCATATTTTGAATGGCTTTCTGGATAAATTGTAGCAAAGGATTTCACCACTAGGGAGTGTTCACCACCATTTCCTACCATATGCCCATGGCTGCGTGTTTTGAACTATATTGTTTCCCAAACAAGCAGCACGTACTCAACACTAAGTAATTTGTTTACACTTTTAAAAAAGTAACAATACATAAAACACCATCCAAAATGTTCTGACTAGCAAAGTTAAACAGGGTGCCTACTTGGAATTTCTCTTGTTCTCATTCAAACAAGGGATCTTGACATTGTAATCAGCCTACCCGTAGGTGGTAGTATTGAAGAGGGGTAAGTGTACAGTTTCTCAGTTTCTGAAATATTACCCATAGTTCACACATCACCATTACTGCGGTGGAAACCTTAAGGGAGCCCATTGCTGCAGGGCCGTTTGGGGCATTTCTCTCGCTTGCTACATTTGGATATTACAAGTAATACAGAATTACTATAAATAGCTGTGTACACAATACAGGCGCCCTGCAACCAAGAAGACACAGCCTCACATCCAGCTGCATTATTACCTACAGTTCTACGACTTTGGTCGAGTGACAGAAACCTCAGGATTTCCTCATTTGTAGCATGGGGAGAACCAGTGTAGCAGACTGATAAGATTGTTCTGTGACCTAAATGACATGGTACACGTAAAACATTTATTAGAGCATCTGTCGTATAGGAACTGCTCAGTAAATATTGAATGGTAATAACAATTAGAATGGATCTTATTTTATACCTTAAAATAGGGTAATACTTATCCCCAGAGTTTTCCCAGGATGCATTGGAGTAATACATACAAAGCACGCAGCCCATTGCCCAGCGCATAGTAAGAATTCAGCAAATGTTAGCTGTTGTTTATCCATTTTTCTTTACACAGTCCCATAGACTGCTCCGGTTTTGAAGAACAAAACACAAAAAATAGACACCTCCGAGGCACATCTCCTAAGTGGCTGCAACCAGTCACCATTCATCAGCATTAGGACTCACAGACCTTGGGAGGTTTAATATTTTTTCTGCTCTAGGCTGCAAGCTGGAGGTTCCAGTATATTTTAATACAAGCCCCCACAAAGCAACTTATAGGATCTGAACAAAAGCAACATTTCTCTCTAAGCACAATTGGATTTTTTGTTGTTGTTGGAGGCGATGGTTTTGTTATGTTTTTCCTGGTTGCTTTAAGTAGACTTTTTTTCCCACCTGCAAATGGAAGTTAAAAGCATTTGATAAATGGAATAAAATATTTCATAGTTGTGCCTTTTTTAAAAAAGTGTTAACACAGGTTACTTTGTAGTGCTCTTCTGTCAGCAGACAACAGCACTCCATCTTGTGAGTACCAAGGGTCCACGGCCACCTCAGCATGGGGAGGGTGTCCCAGGAAGGGACTGCCCCCTCACAGCTAACCCGGGGCTGCCTGCACCACTCCCAGTCCCCTGTGTATATCCAATCAGCCCCCTGTGAGTATGATTCCGTAGGTGTGGCAACTGTCATTTTCTCCAGTCGGGAAATAGTTCTGTTTTCTTTATTATGCATGATTGTTGTGAAAATTTCCAACAAATCAGAGCAAGTAAAGTGATCCCTTTAACCTCACATCTGTCCCTCTTCCCCCTGCACAGGGATAGCATTGTGAATTGTTCGTCAGGCGTTTTTCCAGATTTTTGGACATACAAAAATATTTTTCAAAAACATAAATGGGATTATATTATACATGGTGGCCTGTCGTCTCTTTTTCCTGAATATATTAAGTGTATCTTTCCAGATCAAGACCTACCTGCCCTCTCCTACTGCATTGTATGGATAAGCCATCATTTATATAATAGGATCCCCGATTTGGGGACATACATCTTGCTTGCTACATTTGGACATTATATACAATACAATATGCCCTAAACAGCTGTGCACACAAATGTCTGCCTTATTGTTTACTTTGGATAAATTTCCAGAAAGATTTATCACCTACGAAGGAGTGCTACATCCATTCTTTTCCATGATCCTAAAAGGTAGAGACAGTGGCTGTTAGAAGCCTGGACCCTGGAGTCAGATAGGCCGGGGCTGGATTGGATCACAGCTTGAACAATCACAGCCAGAGCCTCAGGTTTCTCTTCTGTCAAGCTGGGGAAAGAGAAGTATTCCCCTCACTTCCTAGGTGTTTGCAGGATCCCTTAAGTCAATGTATGGAAAGTACTTAGAAGAGTGCTTAACACGTAGTAAAAGCTGAAAAAATATTAGCTATCAGTGTCAGAGCTAGCTACAGATTCTCAAAACAATTCTGATATATTGGGTACCATTATGGCTGCTAAAGGGATGAAATTGAGACTCAGAGAGCTATGATTGGTCAACCTAAGGAAGGAGCATAGTTAGTGGTAGCTGCATAATCTCTGTGCAAGGAGAGACTCTGTATTTCCATAATACAGGAGTGGCATGTCTAAAGAACAACCCACTTCCTGGCACCACCCCACACCTTGTATCATGGAAAGAACATGGAATTAGAGACAGAATTGAGCTTGGGTTCAGGCTTGGCCACCTATGAGGAGATAATTCCTCTGCAAGTTACTCAACTTCTCTCAGACCCTCATATTTCCCATCAGGGGCTTCAATGGGATCTTTGAAACATTAAATGAGATAATAGATACTAAGTCTATATGCATAGCTCTTAGCATAGAGTATGACCCCCAGATTGTTAGGGAACGGCAGTATCAGAATGAGGAGCCCCATCTTCTTTTCCATTTATCGTATCCTTCTGTTACCGATTGCAAACCCTCCCCTTCTAGAGAAGGTAAAGATGTCCCTGAACACATGAAGGCATTGCCCAAGTCCTGCCTGGGAAATGGGAGGTGAGGGGTGGGAAGAGGCCTGCCCAGTGCGTAGGAGATGTGGAGATGACTGGGTGTGGCAAAGCCCCCATCCTTCCTCTCTGATATCTGACTCCCGCTTCTCTGAGTCTGGCTGCCTCTGTGGGTTGCTTCACATAGTGAGCTGTTGCTCAGTAAAACTCACGTCTTTCAGGACACAAGCCGGTTCATTTGGGAGGAAAGCAAACAGTGTTAAGCCTACAACACATGAAAAAATCACCTTACCTTGAAGGGCTAAAGAAAGAGAAGGTAACTCTGCTTTAGATGATAACCGTTACTATCCTTCGAAAGTCAGGATATTTTCTTTCTAAGTGAGTGTGAAAAGACCTCTTATATAGGAACACAGAGCAGAGAAAAATAGTAGCGACCACAGATTGCCGTTGTTCTCATGGTCAGAAAAGGCTTTATTTCTCTTTGTGAAGAAAAAAAAAATGTCTTTGGATTTCATCTGTAGCTGTGACCTGTGATCTTTATCTTAGTGCTGAAAAGGTCTAAAGATACAGCAGTGGAGGGGCTGGGATCGTCCTTGGCATAAACGTGCCAAGCTGCCTCTGTGCTGGAGTGGAGGGCCCAACCGGCCAGGGATTGCTCTCCAGCACTGGTTTTCCATTCAGCTCCCAGGACATTACTTGTCACTGGTCACCTGACCTTGTGCCACCCTCCCCGCCTCCCTTCCCTGTTGCTTTCTGTAAAATCAGGGTTAACCTGACGTTTGCCTAACGCAATCACATGTTTGTCCGTTAACATTATCACCTGTACTTTGATCATTTCTAATGAAATGAGCTCACTTATATAAACATTCAAACATGAAAATTTAGGGCAGAAATCCCTGTAAAGATGATAGATTGAACATAGTCACATATTTTGCTCCCTTTTAAAAACCTACTGAAAACAAAACAGTAAAGGGAGTTTTGTGAAAGGAAGGTAGATATATGGAAAAGTACTAAATGATTTAGTAGACCCAGGAAGAGTGATTCATAAACGAGCAGTGGGGAAAGCTGAAATCTCATCTAATCTAAAGCAAAGGTTCCTGGACAGTTACAGGAAATGGTAGTAGCAGGGGCCTCTGAAGCGGGGATGAAGGAAGGAAGCTCAGCCAAGTCTGTGTAAGAAATAGCCTGACTCTGTACGGCTGGATCACTGGAGGTTTATTCTAGAAAGAGGATACGACAAAGGACATCTGAATTAGGAGACATGAGGCACAGTTGAGAGCAGCTATACCATCCCTCAAAACAAGGTTTCAATCAAAATACTCATGTATGTCTTAGAAGCTGAAGCCTCTAGTGAGGGCACGATAATTTTGTTTGATAAGGCAAACAAAATTGTTTGATAAAGCAAACAAAAGTGGGGCACTTTCCTCCCACTTAGCTCCTAGCATGCTGGCAGCCAGGCTCTAACCCTTCAGACCAGAGATCAGAGAATTCCTGTCTGTGGAATCCAACCAGCCCAAGAGGAAAGACTTGCATATGCGGATATTTGAGTCTCACTGAGTAGATCACCCTGCAGTAAAGCTCACAGACCACAAGCTCTACTCACTTGCTCAGAGTTAGTAACCAGCCTACGAGTCGCCCACACTGAAATGTGAATATACCACCATGGGTTACAGAGAACTAAGGAAAAATCTCTAACATGAAGAGAAGCAGCGTGGAGGAGACAGAGACTCTGCACAGCAAAGCAAACTTTGCAAATATGCAGCGAGAATTTTGAAAAATAGGAGAAGAGGCCATCATGAATCAGGGAAAAGACAGCATGAAAAACAGATAATCAGAGAACTAAAAGGAATCTCTGATTTTGTTTGCAGATCGCTTTTTTTCTTTTTGGAAAATGAAAAGTTGTATAAGAAATGGGGATTTGTCATAGTTTACAATTTGTACTGGAATGACATTTACACATCAAAATATTTTAAACACTAACATTGATCAAACCAAAATTATACTATGACTGTGTGGGAAGAAGAAATGGGAAGAATACAGGTGTCTAGTGGGGCAGGGGAAGGAACGAGAGTGAAATCCTTGCCTTTTATGGTAGAGAGTTAATAGATAATGCCAAAAAGTGAGCAAATTTGGTTAAAGAAGGGGTAATACAAACATATTTTTGACCACATGGTCATAAATACCAAAATAACAACTACATAAGCTAAAAGAAGTAAAGAAGTTCCACTGGTGAGGGGAACGTGAGGACTGCTGTTTTTATTATTATTACTAGTTTTTTAATGAACCTTAGAGAACGTTTCTAAACTATATACATGAGTAAGTATGATAAAAATAAACAAAAGTTAATATTATTCCCATCAGTAGTTAGCATCAGTTGTGTAAAAGTAGAACTCTCAAATGGTTAATTATATCATCTTAGGTAATTACACAGTGAACACATTTCAAAGTTTTATTTATTGAAGTGGGAAAAAAGCCAACCAAAATCATTTAGGAATCTTGAGTTTTGGGAGAGAGATGCTTCTATAAAATTGTCCTTAAATATAAGATGAGCATAATTTCTACACAGCAATAAAACTGTAATCTTTAGCAAACCAGCAAATGTCACACTTAATCATTTTTCTACAAGGTAACTCCTGACTTTGCAGGGCTGTAATATTTCTGCTTTCTAGTCAGTTGTGGATGCTTTATCAAGCAAAATTATATTTCTGGAGAGAGTACGAGGACTCCCTCTCCCCCAGTTGGGTTTATCAGAGTTGCTCTATTAAAAAATCATGCATTTTGCTTTATTTCTAAGTTTGTATCTTTTTCCTGAACACTTGCCATATATCCACAACTTTAAAAACAAACATACAAAACAACATTAGTAAGTTCTAACAGGATGCTTTTGTCTACTATCTGCTCTGACCTGAGAATTTCCCTCTGTGAAAAAGGAGTTTTATATGAGCTACAGAAGTAGTAAAGACATATTAGCACCAAAGGGAGATTTTTCTACTTGGTGTCATCAGAAGGCTTGAAAGAAAAATGAAAAAAGGGACACCTTTCTCGTAATTTGATTCAATGTTGTGAAATGCCATCTCTGTGTATTATTACTTAAAATCATCTCATAGACGGTATGCTCTATTATTATTCTGGAAATACTGTGGCAAATCCGTAGTTTTGAATTGCATTCTACAAAGTCCTAGGGCTGGCATAGGGCCTAGGGTGAGCCAGGAAGACAGGGCTTGACCCCCTATCACCACCCCACTTTCACCTCTCATTCTGCTTTGTTGTATATTGGGCTTATGCATAAGATTTCATTTAAACAAAGGACTCCATGTTCCTTCCCGGTATCACAGCCTATAATTATTGAAAGAAAAAAAATCACTACTATTTGCAGTGTGTTTAGGTTGGATGGATTAATTTCTTTGCCTGGGCCGTAATGGGAAGACTGACTCTGTCATTTCAATTACAAGTCACCGTTTAGTTTGAGCCCGGAAGACACTTTCCTAGAGATTCCCCCACTCGCCTGGCACTGGAGCAATTAACAGTGGGTGATTTGTGGCTGCATTTGTATTGCTTAGCATAGGTTTATCATCTTGAAAGCTTTCCATTTGCATATACACTATACATTCTTTGGGTGACATCTCCATATCATCCAGAGTTTAGATTATGCATTGCCTTTTACTGCACTTTCTTCTACGTGCTGGGAATCTGCAAGCTTGGGTAGAGTGCTACTGCAGACCAACGGGAACATGAGTGGCAGTCACTGCTTACTGAAGACTTACTGTGTGCCCAGCCTTCGTGTCAGAGGCTTTACCTGCATCCCCTTATGTGTTGCTCAAACCAGGACTTTGAGGTTTCTGTTGTTTGCCACCTTTTATAATATAGATACCGAAATTCAGAGAGGAAAAGTAATTCATCCAAGGTCACTCAGCTGAAATGAGCAGAATTGAGATTCAAACTCAAGTCTGATCCCAAAACTCTGTGCTATACCACCATCCACACTGGGCACTTTCACAGTGAAATGAATTGAATTTGATGACAGTTTTCCACTTTTGAATACCAAACTTCCTGAGCAGTCTAATCGCTGCTCTTTGGATGAAGAAGAATTAGCTATTTAAAAGAAGCAGGGGGCAGGCAGGAAGTCAAGAGAAAAGGGGTTTTATTATCTCTATTGGTAAAGAAAGGGATGCAACACAAGGGGAAAAAAATAACCTCAAAGGGAAACTGTTATATAAATTGTCCGTGGGCTTAGGTTGATGAAATTCCAAAGGAATGCAGAAAAGATATGGGAGTCATGAACACATACCACTGAAATTTTCTAAAATGGAAAGGAAAGATCAGAAGTCACTGAAGGCAGTTACAAGTTGGCCCAATTGAGGGTGGGGTTTCTATCCATCTTTAAAGATGGAAAGAGGCTGACGAGGCCCCCAAATAGCAACCAGAGATCTGTGTTCGTATTCCAGTCTGCCTGGGTGAGTTTGGACAAGGAGCAAGCTCTGGAACCAGACTGCTGGGTTTGAATCTTTTTCTTTGACTTTCTAGCTGGGTGACCCTGGATAAGTTACTTAACCTCTCTGAGCTTCAGTTTTCTAACCTGAACAATAAAGATCGTAATATTGGCCATTTCTTTGTGAGATGAAGTAAAGTGTTTCGTAGGATGCCAAGCATTTAGTAAGCAGTCAAAAAAAATGTTAGCTATTTTTGTTATTCCCATGAGAATTATATTCACATAGTGCAAAAAAATAGGATATTGTAAGTCCATAAAGAAAGCTTGAAGAAATAAAGAATAAATGGAGGTCAGGCGAGAGACTCTCCTACAGCCAAGAAGTAAACGGATATGTTCTCTACCGCCCCTGAGGAGGAAACTGCCAGATACGGGGAACAGGCGGGGTAGTGGGGGAGCTCATGTCTAGCAAGAGGCTGAGGTCTGGCTGGGCTTGATGGAGCATGAGAACCTGTTTCTATAAAATATGCTCTGACAGGAGCCCTGGTGACAGAGTTTCTGCAGGTAAGCTCCACGGGGCCGGAGTATTGGGGATTAGCCAAAGTGCAGAAGAAGTGGGTCTGGGGCAGAGAGAGAAAGGAAGCTCTGGGCTATCCATCTTTGAATGCCAAGAATCATTGAAAGCATGTTGGGAAGGGAAGACAATTTTAATATGCACAGCTTCTTTCTTTTGCTTTTTTTTCATACTATAAATCTGTTTTCCTTTCATGGGTTACATTAAGAGAGAAACCACAATTAAGTTGAAAGCAGCAAAGTTTAATAAGGGGCTTATGAGTGTGTGAGTAGTCACCCGCTTTTCCAGCCACCGTTTATTTAGCACTTTCATTATGTCAGGCTCTGCCTAGGTCCTGGAGACAGAGGCTGTTGTTCCCCAACTCGAGTCTCCATCTCCAGAGCTTCACAGTGTATGGTTCCCAGTCATCAGAATAAGGCTCATGAAATTCAGATGCTCAGGCTCTATTTCAGACCCACAGAATCTCCTGCAATGGAATTAGACACGTGCATTTTTCCAGAATTGCATGTGTCACTTTCATGTTCATATCAACCTTGAGAGACTGGTGAGAAAAGCGTCCACATTTTATAGATGAGGAAGATGGGGCTCAGAGAGGTTAAGCGATTAGGAAGTCACACAGTGCAAGCACAGAGTTGCTACTCAGATCCAGAGCTTTTCCACTTGGTCATGACCACCCTCCCAGGTATGCATGGGTGAAACTCTGTGCAAGGCTGTGCCACTAAAAGGAGCTGAGAAGGTAGGTGAAGATGCGCAAAACCCTTGCCTAACACAGCAGATACGCAAACAGCATTGGCAAGCCCTTCCTAAGGTTCAGGGCCTTGTATTTAAAGTGGGCAGAACCCTGTGAAGGTCACAGCCCTGCTCACCACGAATTTCCCCCAAGGTGGGTCATGCAGCTTCCACTGCACAAGCACCTCGTGGTTGTACATAACCCCAGCCTCCGGCTCCAGAAACGCTGGCTCTATTTATCCCTCCAGCCTAGTGGGGATAGTGGCTTCCGGCTGTTGCTAATCTCTAGGTGACCTTGTTTGGTGTTTCAGCTTCTTCATCATCTGTATAACCAGGTCCCTGCGTTACATTCTGTCCTTATTCCAGGTTAGACCCCGACTGTTACACAGATGAAGAAACCAACATGCACAGAAGTCACTGAGCCAATGTCGCACAATAATTCTTGACAGAGTTAGTATTTTAGGTCCAAAGTTTCTGATTCCAGAGCTTAAGCTTGTAATCACTAACTTATATTTAAGATAGTTAATGAAATTCCTGGTACCCAATGCCAAGTGGTGATGGCGATAGAGATATGATGACAACGACTATGATGATGATGATTTGGCACTGGTAGTGCTGGTGATTATGGTGCTGGTGGTGATTATGGTGGTGCTGGTGATTATGGTGGTGGTGGTGCTGGTGGTGCTGGTGATTATGGTGGTGCTGGTGATTATGGTGGTTATGGTAGTGGTGGTGCTGGTGGTGCTGGTGATTATGGTGGTTATGGTGGTGGTGGTGCTGGTGGTGCTGGTGGTTATGGTGGTGGTGGTGATTATGGTGGTGGTGGTGCTGGTGATTATGGTGGTGGTGGTGATTATGGTGGTTATGGTAGTGGTGGTGCTGGTGGTGCTGGTGATTATGGTGGTGGTGGTGATTATGGTGGTGGTGGTGCTGGTGGTGCTGGTGATTATGGTGGTGGTGGTGCTGGTGATTATGGTGGTTATGGTAGTGGTGGTGCTGGTGGTGCTGGTGATTATGGTGGTTATGGTGGTGGTGGTGCTGGTGGTTATGGTGGTGGTGGTGCTGGTGGGACTGGTGATGGCGGTGATTATGATGGTGGTGGTGCTGGTGGCGCTGGTGAGTATGATGGTGGTGGGTCTGGTGGTGATCTTGGTGTATGCCACGTCTGAGCACTGTTGTATGTCCTTTGGAAGAGATGTGAAGATACACTGTCCGTGTTGTCACACGCATGTCTCTGATTGTGTTACAGGCCTATACCTACCACCATATCCAAGAAATCATGGTCCAGCTTCTTCGCACGGTGAACCGGACAGTCATCACGATGGGGCGGGATCACATTCTGATTGTGAGTAGGTCTCTTCCTTTTGTCAAACATTTCAAACTGTTCAAGGACGAAAAATTGATTTTCTGGAACACCAGATCATGTTGAACACCAAGCGCCGATCACTGCTTTGTTTTGGAGGACCAGGGTCAAAGTTTGTCCTATCTGAGTTGGGAGAACATGAGAGTTAACTCAAGTTGCTGAAATTAAACAGAACTTAGGCCTGTCTACCAAGTTGAGTGTACCAGTGGGGATGGAATGCCGCTGGTGAAGGAGAAGTGAGAGAAACTCTTTGTAAGTGGGCCAGGTAGAACGTTGTATAGTCACACCCACCAGGCACCTTTTCTTCTGGCCTAGGGTCAAACAGTGCTCAGTCCCAGCATTCTGTGAGCTTGGCTTTCTAAGTGGCTTCACTGTGTATTAACGTTTACCATAGATGTCAGTTAATTCAAGATCACTGCTGTTTTGGGTTATTCATCTGTGTCAACACTATACTCTGACTATCAGGAGATTCCTGCCCCATAGTCTGATTATCGTCTCTCTCCAGACACAGAGCCCATCTCTAGCCTGTTAACCTTTGTCCACTTTGCTTTAAACTGAGGACCCAAAACTCTAATGCTTACAGGGGCCTGTCACCAACATAAAAGAGTATGCCCCACTATGTCCCCCTTTTTCTCAAACTCACCAGTGGTTTCCCATCTCAGAATAAAATCTGAACTGTCCCTAGGGCCTGAAATGCCCTCTACCCCTTGCTCATCCCTTTATGTGTTGCTCTCACATTTAAAACATGATTCCATTTGCCATTTCTTTGATTTGGCCTATCTCTCCCTCAGGTCTGAGGGCTTATTCCCTCATGTTAATCAGGTTTCGACTCAGGGTCACCTAATCAGAGAGGCTCCCCTGCCCCGAACACCCTGCCTACAATACCTGGTGTCTCTCCATCCTCTGTCAAGCTCTACACCTTACTTCTTTACATTTCTTAGGTCTTTTCACCACCTGAAATGCAGAATATGTATGTTCCCTTTATTTATTTATTGTCTGGCTCTCCTTGTAAGAATATGAGCTCCAGAATGTAAGGAATTTGGTCTTTCTTCATTTGTATCCTTAGTCCCTACAACTGTGCCTGGCATATAGTGGGTGCTTGGTAAATGCATGTTGAATGAATGAATAAAGTGTGCCAGGCAGGGACTCTAATGTTTAAAGAGGACAAGTGCTACTCAGCTCTGATGACATGTGGGACTGGGCCACATAGTTTCCAGAATTTCCAGCTTCCCAAGAGAAGCTAAAAATCCACATGTTTTGCATGACATTTCCTGGTAATTAAGTCTTGGCAGCTAATTAAAAGGCACATGCTGATTGTTGACACACTATAGTCCTGCTTCCTGGACGTACCCAGGACGTTAGGTGCTGAGTGTTATCTAACAGCAACTGGGCAAGAGCTGATCCCTGGAAGCAATAACAGCCTTCTTTATACCCATTGGGTTCTGTCTACTCATGTCAACACGTGTACATCATGTATGTTAGTGTACATTGACAGGAGTGAGGACGTCATAGAGAGCGCCCGCAGGGCCAGGCACGCCTGCCTTTCTGGGGCAGACAGCCACGTACCTTGGTCTCTGTCATCTGTCTCACCGTCCTACCACCTTAGGAGAATCACCATTTCGTTTTCAGTCTGTGGTTCCTACAACACACCTTAGATAAGCATCTCAGGAGTTCTCTCATCTTTTTTCGTTCTCTTTGGAGCCAGATCTAAAGATGATCATCAATCCATTTGGTTCATTCTGTATATAGCAGGCTCTTAACTCTCTGTCTCTCCTTTGGAAGTGATTCTTTAAAACAGTGCCTAGATCACAGAAAGCACCAAATAACTGGTGTCTCATTATTTTCCTTTCTGTCGGGTACAATCAGTTTCTCTGTCCCTTTGCATTATCGACACAGGCAGGTGGCCACAGTTTGGCCCTCCTTCACTATGGCCAGTTCTCTGAGCCTTGTATTTGATGCCCCGCCTGGCTGCTCGTCCTTCCAACACACACTCCTCACTGCTGCACCGTTAATCTTGGCCAGGACACTCCCCTACTCTAGAATGTTCAGTGGCTCCCCACTGTCTACCAAATTAAATCATAAATGCATTAGCCTACTCATTTCTGCTTGTCCTCTGGCCACAACCAAATTTTCCCCTTTCATTTGCTTTTTTCCATCCAAGTATTCAGCCACAATGGATGTCTGGATATTGCCCAAACATGCCTGGCACGTTGTCACTTTTGTGCTGCTTTCTTTATCTGGAGTTCCTTTGTGCACCATCTGAATCTGTTGAAATCCTACCTAGTTTTCAACGTCCAGCCCAAATGTATTCCCATGTGAAGCTGCCCCCAATCTCCCCAACTTGGTTGGAATTCTCAACTTGCCCCCTCTTCTAAATCACACAGCTCTCTCTTTAAAATAATAATAATAATAATAATAATAATAATAATAATAATTTTATTGAAGTATAATTTACATACTTTGAAATGTAGCGATGAGTTTTAGTAAATGTATGTAGTTATCGCCGTAATTCAGTGTAGAGCACCCCCTTCACCCCCCAGACTTCCATTGGCCATTCTCTATCCCATCCCCAACCTCCGTACCCCCAGCCCTAAACAATCACTAATCTGCTTTCCAGCTTTGAAGATTTGCCTTTTCTGGAAATTTCATATACGTGAAATCACTCTTGAGCTCTTTGGTGTCTTTTACTCTTAGCATAATATTTGGAAGTGCATTCATATTTTAGGATATATACTTAATTCCTTTGTATTGCTTGGTAGTATTATATTGTATGACTATGCCATATTTTGTTTATTCATTTACTAGTTGACAGATGAGTTGTTGCATTGTTTTCTAACTTTTAACTGTTATAAATAATGCTGCTATGAACATTCACACACAGATTTTATGTGAGTGTATTTTAATTTCTCTCTGGTGGAAGCCTAGGAGTGGAATTGCTGGGGCATGTAGAAAGTGTGTGTGTGTCTAATTTTATAAGAAACTGCCAAACTGTTTTCCACAGTGGCTATTCCATTTACGTTCCCACCAGCTAGATGTGAGTGTTCTAGTTTATCTTCATCCTCGCAAACACTCGTGTTGTGAGTCCTTAGCTTTATAACGATTCTAATGGTATCTCCTTGGGGTTTAATTTGCATTTCCCTGAGGACTAATGAGCTAATGATGTTGAGCATTTGTCCTCATGCTCTGTCTCGTTCTTTTTCTTTTTCTTTTGAGTCATTTTTATCTATGAACTCGCCATGCGTAGCTCCTATCTTCTACCTAAGACTTTTGAGGCTTGGACCTATCTGAAAAAATATCTGTAGGGGAACTTTCCTATCGTGTTGCTGTGAGAATTAAATGAAATGATACAGAGAAGCATTTGCACACGTGGTTTTATACGTAATATTCACTTATTTATTTATTGGGCATTTTATGAGAACTTCTTATATACTCAGCACAAGGGCTCGGAACTGGGTTAGGTATGGTCTGTGCCCTTAAGAAAACCATGGCGTCCTTCAATGGGCTATGTCTCAGGTATCTCAAATTCACTGGGTCCCAAACCCAACTCATCCCCAGACCCTGGTGCCTGCCCCACAATCTCTCTCCCTGCAGTCATGATCTCAGTTTATGGTACTCACCCCTGTTGACCCCGCTCTCTCACTCACCTGCCTCTTTAAATCATGCACTAAGTCCTGCTGTCTCAGCACCGCTGGCCTCCGTCCCTCCCCTCCCGGCTCCCCCAACGGCTCTCACAGCCCCTGTATGCTCTTGATCATCAGGCTCATTGTAGTCAGGCCTAGTTTTCTCCTCCACGGCCCCATGCATTCGGTGGACTCCCTTGAGGGCCCGGACACGTTTTACTCATTCTTTTATCCTCAACACCAGCAGGCACACTGTGAGTACTCAGCAAACTTTTGTTGAGATAATGAATGAGTTAAATACTCCCAAACACGCTATGCTGTACCAGACCTTCGTATGATGTGCTTTTCCCTTCGTTCAGATTGCTTTTCCTTCTACAAATGCTTGTTTCTAAATACCCGGAGCCCACCTCTCAGGGAGTGTGGCAATCAATGGTAAGGAATCGCCTCTTCAGACTGTCCCTGCCCCCTGGGCTAATTCCAAGAACCTTGCAGAGGTTCTAAGTGGAAGCTGTGTCATCAGTCTCAGTGACTCTTGAGTTTGCTAGTGTAATTACAAGGGTGAGAGCATTGTGTGAGGAGAGCTAGAGGTGGGCAGCAAGCATACTTGAGCGGGGGTGGGGCTGTGCCCAGACTAGAAGGAAGAAAGAAATAGGCGTTTCTTAAGATACAGCTTCATTTTCACAAAATGGGCCTTTCCAGCAAACCTTAGAATAGAACTAGCTCCTCCAAATTAAAGAAAATGATGTTGGAAAGTAATTACTTAGAGGTCAGGGGTCCCTGTCTTAGTGCTGAAGGCCCCAATTTAATTTCAAATTGAAATTTGACAAGGAGGAGAGATTCCCCATTCCAACCTGTCACTTTTAATTTTCTAGATATGATTTTTATTGGTTACTTTCCATTGCTTGGGAATATTAAACAACCGTTATTTACGGCAAACACCAGACACATCTAGTACTTCCAAAATCCTGAAAAAGCCTCAAGAGGGAATGGGGCAGCTGGTCTCTCTCATGTCACTATGTCAGATTAAATAGTGACATTCTTTCTTCTTATTTCTAGGAGTGGGAACATTGCGATAAATGGTGTTAGCTATTAAACTTACAAGAACCATAGAACTAGGATGGATTGCTTCTTGCACACAGCATGTTGCAATTATCATTTGCTGGAAATAACCATTCCTGCGTTTTTTTTCTGTAGATTGCCTGGCTGAACAATGAGGTGTTTATGGTGACAAATGAGCAAGAGGAAATGTTACAAAAACAAAAAGCAAAACACTTTTACATGGCTGCTGCCCTCTCTTCCTCTCTTTGCCAGAGTCCAATCTACCTGCTTGTTTACTTCAGTTACCAAGCAGTCTGACTCTGACGCTGAGAAAGCATTGGTAGAAAGGACATGTTGGATGAGGGAGACCAGGAGAAAAGCTCCACACTCATCCTGCAGAGCTGACTCTGTGACTATGCAGATTTCACCTCTTAGACCTTGATTTCTTCTGTGCGACGGACTCCATAATTTTTGAGATCTGTTTCGTATATCTAAGTTTTTGTCATGGCCAATGTCCATTCTGTTTCCCTGTCTCCCAAGCTCCTGAGTCAGGGGCAGAAAATAGATTTTGCTCCATGTGCCAACTCTGGTGGATTGCTATTAACTGCCTGTCGTATTGTGCTGAGAAAGAGTGAGAGGCTACATCTTGGCTTGTTGGGAAGTAATGCTGAATTGATTAGAGGTGTGTGTCAGGCATAAGACTGGAGAACAGTGATGTGTCCAAGATATTTGCAAATACTATGTATTGACTGAAATCATGGTGTTTTTCTGGCCCCGTCCAAAAGCTCTTGTATAACCAATAGTCTCTTCTACGTAGTCTCCGTTCCTTTAAGAAGCCTGTGGTGTAAGAGCAGGAGCATAATGGGAAATACCAGTAATCTGAGAGTTTACATTTTACCAGGGAATGGTTTCTACACATCACATGTAATATTTTATCAAACGTAAGAGGCACCATAATTTTATGTGCCCAACGGAAGAGAACATGCTACCAATTAAACGGTGACACGGTGGTTTATTATTGCATTGATTGTAATCTTTGGAGATGTTAAAATATTAAAAAAAAGAGAAAGTTGGAGCACATCTTTGCGTTCTCACAGGTAACCGCCATCATCTTTCACTGTTCAAGAGAATAGACTGAGCATCACGGCCAAGGTTAAACAGCTAGCATCAAGGAGGGCATGAACCCTGGCATGTGTATGTTGTGCTGTCCCGTGGGTCTCGGAGCAATGGAGGAAGCATTTCCAGGCTGTTGGTGCTGGTGAGAGGCGACTCAGGGGACCCTCTCTGGCCAATGTGCCCTGTTCTAGAGAAGGCTGTCCCCTGCTTCTGGGCTCCCTAGGGCCGGGACCAACAGCCTCCCTGGGACCCCCCACCAGGGAATGCATCCACTGCCAGAAGTTGTTAGAAGGGAAACCATCTGGTAATTTTGTTGAAATTGGGATTGAGCGTTTATTTCGGGTAGTTAAAATAAGCCTCTGGGTGATATATTTTGGGCCTAATTACCCCGGTTTGTGCAGAGAAATCTATTGAGTGATTAAATAAAGGTAAATACATTCTGGCATTCTGCCAGCTGCAAAAATTCAGAGCTCTTTGTTCAAAAAAAGAAAAAATAGTAGAAGTCACCCCATCTTCAACTGCTTCACCTCACAGTAGCACTGAAGACTCCAGGAAACGCCCAAGCCGGCAGACAGCCAGAGTTGCAAAGCTCTGACTTCCCTTTGCAAATGGCAAATGGCCCGCCGCCTACCTGACCACTCTCTGCTGCAGGTGGGGCCAGAGACTCCAGGAGGCCTCGCGCAGGGGCCACAGCAAGACAGTGAGTGCCGACTCCACCCAACCCTATTCCACCGAGAGCAGGGGTGAGGACAGCCTGGCACATGAGGAGGGGGGGTTCCCCGCCGGAAGTGGTCGCTGGACTCTTCACCTTCACTCAGCAACCCACACCTTGTTAAAAAGCAGTATTTATGATAAAGCTATGGTTTATTGAGCAGATATCCTATGTTCCAGGCAGAAAGCAAAGCACCTTAAGTACGTCAGTTTACCTGCATCAGGTACTCACCTTTTATGTATGAGGTTACTGAGACACAGTGAGGTCCTGTAACTTGCCTATAATTACACAAGTGGCTAATGGAAGAACTAGGATTTGAACCCAGGCAGTACGGTCGCCAGCGTCCCCGCTCTTAAATAGCACACTGCGTTATGCACTTCGGTACTATTCATACCTCAGTTGTTCTTTAGGCATCAAATATTTAAAAAATAATGATGAGCTATCTTAAAACCAGTGGCTGCCCTGCCAAGATCAAGGAATGTAAGGGGATGACCCTATGCGGCAACTTCCAGAAACCTAGAAAATATTAATAGCACAGAATTTTTGGTGGTTGGATGATGATGATGACTTTAAGATCAACACCCTCTATTCTAGCAATTGAACCACAAAATCCCATAACATCGGAACAAGAACTGTCCGTTTATCTGAGTGTTGGTACTTAGGATGCGGCAGGTTTAACAGAAGATGCAGCCAGCATGAGGCGTGGAGATCCTAAAGCGTTTTGGAGGGAGAGAGAACTTCCTCCTTCCACATCCAGCTTATCTCCAGGTTCTGGTCTTTCTAGGTCGAAAGGCGTCTCAAATCCAAATGCTTTTCTCTACCACCCATAGCACTCACCTGGGTCTGGCTGTGACCACTTCTCACTGCTGCCATCGCTACCTCTTCTAATCAGACGCACCGCCTCCTCTCTTGTCTCTTACACAATTCTTCACACGGTAGCCAATATGGTCTTTTAGAGCAGACCTTTCTTGGTGAGAAAGCATCAGTGGCCCACAGTGGCTGAGAATTTGTGAGGGTGACAAAAATTATGATCTCCTCTCAAAAAGGAAAGAGCCATCAGAGGGCCGAAACCTCCTTGTCCAACATCACATGCCTGGGAAGGAGAAAGCTAGAGTCCAAACCCAGTCGTGAGGCCACATCTTAAGCATCTCACTATACATGTTTGTGAAATTGTTTTCCTGAGGTAAAATTAATGTGAGAAAATTCCACAGAGAGACAGTAAGTGTGTGTGAGAGCGTGTGTGTGTGTGTGTGTGTGTGTGTGTGTGTGTGTGTGTGTGTTCATTAGCTTGGGGCAGCTTAGTTGCTTCTTGATATAGAAATGTGCACAGTGCTTATGTCCTGGGGCGGGCAGAGCTTTGCTTTAATAAAGATCTTGGCAATTGCATATCAAAAAGTACTTGGTCTAAGATATATGCAAAAGTTGGACGAGTGCCTCAATTTCCAAGGAACCCACAGCGTATGTGGGCAGAGTCAGTTATCAAGGTGGATTTCATGAGACTGGGTCTAGTTCCTGAATGACATGAGAAATATGAACACGTGGAGAGGACTGGTTAGATGATTGTAAGAGGGAGCCTTTCTTGCCTTATTTCCTGTTCTGTGAAACCTGTCATCCTCAAAATCATCTTTCTTCAGTGATGACCTCGTTGTTCTTTGTACATTTTCCAGTTACAGCATTACCATTGTCTTAATGGAATTATCTCTTTACCCGTCAATGTACCACAGTAGACGGAGATCCTTGAGGAAAGCATCCTATTGTCGTAGGCCCATGGCTTGGAGGACAGCAGGCTCTCGTCCAAGCTATGAGACTGAATGAGTGGAAGGAACAAACTAATTGAAAGTCAAATTAATGTCTGGCTTTAAAAGAATGTTGGTTTAAAAAATAAGATGAGACAAGATTTGTTTCATGTCAGGCTTTTTTTCCCTTGAGGAGCTGTTTTTTATATGAAATCCCCAAATATTCTACTGGCCCTGTGTGGTAGAATTTTCTTAGGCAAATTAAAGTTTGAGGGCTGGGCATGAAAGAGCCGGTTTCATTTTCCAAACCTTCCTAATGTTCCATGACGAACCACAGAGATGGGAATTAAGGGGAGCTATAGGTTCCTAAGTTTGTTAAAACAGCTGTTGCCTTCTCCTTTGGTTGCCCAGTCGAGCAGACCTTTGCCGTGAGGAGAGTGTGCTCCTAGATGGCACACATGGCTGCTGCTGCCACCACTATGACAGTTTCCCACGTGGCTCAATCACACACAACGCGAGCTTCAGCCTTGGAGAAGCGGGTGCCTATGCAGGACCCTCCACGAGCCACCTAGGGCGGCTGTCATCAGCAGCACCCAGAGAGGGGGAGGCACAGCCTGAGTTTGGGAACTGAACAGTGCATACTAGGAAGTGCGTGACATCATCCGATGTGTGTCCTCCTCCTAATGAAATTGCGTCCCGGTAGCTCCGTGCCTTCTGGCTTCTGTGAACAGAGCCGGGCACATCTGATTTTAGATGAGTCATTTTAAGTGTGTTCTTAAAGGTAAGACTCCACTGCCTCCCCTGGCCTGTCTCCTGCCGCTGGAAGAGAGATAGCCTTTTCTCATCCTTGGAGCAGCTGGGAATGTGTGCCATTTGGGTGTTGACTCAGCACCCTCATGCCCAGCGTTGCTTTCTGAGGACTGTGGAATCAGGGCACCAGGTATGGAGTTTGGAAGGATTTTACTCTCTGGGAACGGGTCCCCCTTTTCCCAGAAGTGAGGGGGCCTTATTTCACGGCTAGAAAGTCTCTTCACTTCACAATTCTGCTCTTCAGTCCCTTTCTCTACAAAATGGGGCTAATAATGGTTATTACCTGTCAACTCGTGGTGAGGATTGAATGAAAACATGTGCAAAGCTCGCAGCCCAGGGCTTCACACATAGCCGACCCTCGACCCCCAGTAACTAAGTCGTTATTGTTCTCCCTCATGCGTGGTCTTCTCCCTACTGACACAAGTGCCATGAGTCAGATTATAAGCTGTTTTATGGCCATGACTTGGGGTCTTGCCCGAATTTGTGAAGCATTGTTATGCTGTTGCTACATCTGGGCTGCTATAGCTGTGAATGAAGCCCCTTGGAGATGAAATCGGCCACCGCCTGTCAGCTACAAAGGCGGGAGTCCCAGACTGGAAGGAGAAATCCCATCAGAGTCCCTCCCTGGGGTTGTTGAGGAAGTGGAGCTGCCCATGGAGAGGCCCAGGTGGAACAACTGCAAATGAACAGGTTTTCCCATAAGTCTCTGTTCCAGGTCATCCCTGCCTAGAGCACTGGCCATCTTAAGTGACTCAAATCAATTCTGTTAAATGATCCTTCAAAATCAGAACCCAGTTTCCTACAGTGATGCATTTGTGCAGCCATTAACGTTTACGATGATTTTTTAATAACATGAGGAAGTTCTATGAGTTAAATGTAGAGAAAGGATTATGGGAACGTATAACAACAAGAAAGTCATCAGAGACCCTGAAGGTCAGGGACTGGAAGAAATGTGGCCCCTCACCAGCAGCCCTGGGTCTCCCAGAGGTCAGACCCAGGGACCATGTTCTAAAGCTAAAATTATGCTGGTATCTTCTACTTAAAGGACACATGATTTGTACATTTCCATAGTTTCACTTTTTCTGAAATGATTGTGCTTTCCTTTCAGAATCAAGGAAAAAATCCTCAAACACTATTTTTATTTTTAAAAAAGAGGCATTAATTAGATAGTCAAGCATTTTTATGTATGTAATTTAACTTCTCTTCTAACCTTCTAACTTTTCTTGAAGCCAGAAAGCCAGATGGTTCCATTTTAAAGACAGAGGTGGGGGGTGGAGGTGAAGGTACTTTTTCAAAGTTGTGCAGAAAATCAGGGGCCTTGATGAGGATTTCTGGCCTTGCTCTGATCTGTCTGTCTACCCTGAACTGTTTTCCTCTTAATGTGTTAGCACCATGTTTTCTCCCAATTCATTTGGCACACACATATGAAGCATTTACAGCATATTGGGCAATGTGGTACACACTTTCAGGGTCCCACACGTACAGATGACAATTTCTGCCCCCCCCTCCCCGGACTTTGCTCCCTTCTGGAGATGAGCATGAGAGATTGGCAAAAGAAATGTCAAGATAATGTAAGCAGCAACCTGTACAAAGCATCATGAGTCCTTGGACGGGGTGACTAATCCCATGGCAGGCGTGGGGGATGACCAGAAAAAGTTACAGAGAGGAGGTGACATTTAAAGTGTAACTTGCTGTCCAGCAGAGGAGTTAAGAGTTCAAGCTCCCAAGTTTGGCCGACCTTCAGCTGTCACCACCTCATACTTGTGGACTTTGACAAATGACTTCTCTCCCTCCGAGCCTCAATTATTCTACTGGAAAATGAGGGGGTGATCATAAGCTACCTCATGATGACTTTTTGAGGAATAAATAAGATAATGGAAGCAAGTCATTTCATAATAGCCCATTGTAACGTTAAAATACTAGAGCCTTCATTATCACGATTAGTAGTAATATGGCTGCTATTCATTTAATCCACCGAAATACAAATTATTTCCCGTGGTAGATAGGTAATTAGACACTTTCCCAGATAGAAGGAGCACCACGTGCTAAGTCTCTGATGAGCAATAGCCTCTGACTTTTTGGCAAGTGGCAAGGAGATGGGTGCAAGGGAAAGTGGAATAGTAGGAGTTTAGACTATTACGTACTAGGCTACAGTCAGATGGTAAGGAACCTTGTTTGCTGTGGGAGGAATTTTGGGCTCTAGGCTGGCGGTGGGGTGCAATTAGAGATAGAAAAGCCAGGGAATGGCATGGCCAAAGGTATGTCTTGGAGAGATTCCCAGGCAGTTGGAAGGAGGCTGGACCCAAGGGGCTGGGAAACTATTATGGAAAGTAGACTTGGAAAGCCAGTGCAGTGGTCCATGTGGAACAGACAGGGCTCATGATGAAGTACTTCATTTCAGTTAAACAAAGGTCTTCGGGACTTAAGACCTCACTGGGTAAGGAAAGCATTTCCTACTCTCAGGACACAACATATGGTCGGTTAAGGGGGAGAAAACTAGAAATAGCCGTAACTTAAGACAAATAATCATCACAAGAGAATAACGAGGACATCACTGAGAGGGTCAAAAGGAGGGAGGTGTGACATCTATTAGGCGCATGAGAAGAGGAAATGAGCTCATTGTTTCTCACCCCCTACCATAATAAGCTCTATGAGGCAAGGGCTGTATCTGTAGTTTTCTTGCCTGGCACACAGAAGGGAATCAATAAGTGTTTATTGAAAAATAAGTGATTATGGACTGAGGTTCATCCGAAAAGTTTCCTTGGAGCTGGTGGGTGCGTAGAGTAGAGAAGAGTAGAGTAGAGTAGAGTAGAGGGAGGGTTCCGTTCTAGGTAATCCCAACAGGTCAGTGGGCAGAGTTTATGGATGCTGATGGTTCCCATGGCTTTGGATTTGTTCTCTTTGATCCCTAACTACAGAACCCATCCCCCTTTCCAATCTCGAAATAAACAAGCAAACGAAAAACCATCACAGCATCACATAACTTCTCCTCTCCCCCATCACCCATGTGGGATTTCTGTAGGTGAGGTTGGGTGCAGTCGGACTTGGTGTGCTCTGTGGAAGAGCTATGTGAACCAATCTCAATTTCAACAATTAAATGACGGCCCATTTAGCTCCGGAGAAAGAAGGCTTTTCTGTCAGCATAACCAGGGTATCACAACATTGTGTGTGCTACCTGGGAAACCAAGCCGAAGCACCAATGAGAGGTCACCGTGTTTAGTTGATGATTTTTTAAAAAAAATACATACTGAGCTTTTCTTGCCAGGAAAAAAAAAAATACGGATTTCATTTGACTGAAATTTAATATCAGATAGCTATGGATTCTGAGAATTTGTGAAAGCCATTCATGATAATAAAGCTTTTATTTGCTTCGGAGCAAATAATCCTTTGGTATGATGTTTATTGTCTTTTCATTTTATTTATAATAGTTGTAGTTTCAGCCAAAGCAAAACATTCTGTCCAAAAATGCTTCTTCAGTTAGACCTCGTCTCCTTTATATTGCATTTTGCCTGAAATGGACTAGATCACATGTAATAAATTCTGGCATTTTAATGGAAACATTACAGCAAAAAATAGTTACCAATCTGCTTTAATTGCAAAACTAATTTTTCCTTTGATACAGTAAGGCAGTATCTTGGTAAAATATGCAAAATGAATTGGGATTTAATTATGATGGCAGTTCGTTCTGAAACAAGGTTAACTGGACTTTGAATATTCAGGATGTAGGTGTTGGGGGCGTTGCAGTGGGGGAGGATGGTAGCAGCTTGGCATTCTTGAGTCCTGAGTGCCATGTGGACCACAGTGAAGTGAGAAGCCCTGGCACATTCACTTTTGAAAGTCCGAATCAATGGAAGGCTGGATGCTCCTGAGAGCACAGACGGAACCTGTGAACACCGAGGGAACTATCCCTCTGTAAGGATGGAGAGACATGGAAAAAGTCTGGGACTCATTTCTTTTGTCTGTCCATTGGATATAATTCATTCATTAATATATTCCTGCAACAGATATTTGAATCCCATTGTGCTAAGTGCTAGAGAGACAAAGGTGTGCAAAATGAAGTAGGAAAGCTCTCTTAGGAAGATGATAGGCTAATGAGAGAGAAATACATCCATCAAAGGATCACGTTCAGCATTGCAAGAAAAGCAATCAGAGTCTCATTGAAATTAACTTCCCAAGACCATTCAGCAAAAAGAAGGGAACAGAATAACATAGAACCCAAGGGTTCTGATTCTGTGTCCAGTTCCCCACCCCCTAAATGATAAATAAACTGTTTTTTTTAGGTGGTTCATGGACAATGAAGGAAAAAAATATTGAGCCATATGATGGGAAAATTGTTTTCAATTCCCTCGCAAACATCCTGATTAATCAAGTAGAAAATGTGTTTGGTTTACAGTGGCTTTAGCATGTGTTGCATATATGCAAATCTCCCTTTTTAACAAAAAAGAAACGGTCTCAGGCTTAGCACCTTCAATACTCAACAATCTCTAGCAAGAATTCAATAAAATTTTGATTTCCTCTTCTATATTGGAAGCATCATATCGGTTTTCCTCATGATGGTGATATCAAGTTCCCTTTTGAGGAAGAAAATTAAGGGAAAAATAATGAATAAATTATCGTTCAGGTGTATGGGCATTGTAAGGATGAAAATCATGCATATGTATTCATCTGAACGAGCTGGGAACTCTTCCATCCTTTCACGCTGCCTCCCTTGCTCACAGGGCACGTGGTGCTTTTTTAAGTGACCTTGGGGCGCTAAAGTCCTGAATCTGTTCTTTGTTTATTTGTTTTCCTGGGAAACATATAGAGGAGATTATCATGAAAATGACCCGTCATTAGGAGCGTTGAGGCCTACTTCTTAAGTTTAAATGTTATAACCCAAATGAATCCAAGCTAGTAATGGAGTCTTAAAACCTAGGAAAAATAGGTAAGTTTATTGCAAAAGATAATATCCCATTTAAAACAGTTTAGAAATTTACAAAACCTTACATTATACATAGTGTTTAAGAAGATGCTCTGTAGATGAGCTCGTATGAAGTTCCAAGTATGGTGAGTACACATTTTTATTTTCTTTAACTACGGAGAAAGCAGCCACATGAACTCCGGCGATTTAAGTGGACGTAGCGTTCTTTTTAACCTTCAATTTTATAAAAGTCATTTTTATTAAATTAATATCGCTCCATAAAACCATATAACCTCAAGTACAGCATTTTTGTAGAGTATCATGGAAGATGTTACATAATATTTTACAATGAAGCGATTTTCATATGAGTAGGTGAGTATACAGTTTTGGTATATGTATATGTGTGGTTTCTATTTAAACATAGAGGTGATCATTTTTGTTAGCAGGAAAGTGTTTACTGAGTCCCTTTCCCTCATAATGATTTTAAATTCCAATTTCCAGAAGACACCTCCTTCCTAGTTTGAGGCTGGTGGCCCAAGCAATGCTATGTTGTGCTTTGGTATAGAATCATTATAGTTTCGATTGGTTGTATTTCTAGAAATGTCAGCATTTTCCAACCCCCATTCTATTTAATTCAGTTGAGGGTTTATCGGAGGCCCCCAAATCGACAGAAGTGTGTGACAACATGCGCTTTTTAATTATCCAAGAGTTGGGTTATGTCTTTTTGTGCAAGTGACCTCAGACCCCTCTTCATCATTCCAGGCTCACTTTGGCAAATGATCCAGCTCAGCTCTGGGACATTCTGCTCATTTGATGTTGGACCAAGCACAGAGCTTATAAAGTAGGAAGAGTAGGTGTTCGTATCTCCATTTGAAAATGGACATAGAGGCCCTGAAAATTTAAGCAATTTGCGAAAGGTTAGTGGACTAGACTGTTCTGTTGCCTGGGTCTCTTAATTCCCGGGACAGGATTACTTTCATTCTAGCATGCTGCCTGAGAATATAAATTAATTTGAAAATTAGCAAAGCAAATTAAGATGGAAGCTCTACTACAACATACAATTACATAAGAGATCCCACATGATTTTGTTTTATTGGATTGTCATCTCTCTCTGCTGTTCTTTTCTATTGTTGGGGCCAACTGAGAGTTGATAGTGTGGATACAGAAAGATTGGTGGCTCTTAGCCAATGGTAGCATATCTTATTGAAATGTGGCTTCTTAAGTATGACAAGTGCATTTATCTTAATTCCAACTTAACATTACGGATGCCGGCCTCATTTTCTGGGCTGAAACATTACACTAGAACAGAGCAAGAACGTCTTGAATGACATTCCAAGACTTAAACAGTGCAAGCCGAGGTTCATTGCCAAAGTTCCCTCTCACTCTCTCTGAAATAGCTTTGTGCACTGCAGTTCTGTGGCAGGGGAAGGTGCAGCTGGCGGGGTGTTTGCGCACTCTTTCTCAATTCGCGGTGGGGTATGTACAGCCCAGCTTCGCACGGGTGCTGCACTGTGCAGACCCTAACTCAGACCCCGGATCTTCAGCACAGGGAGTTGCCTTCTCATTGAATGCATTACCCATCCAACCACAGACTGGTAGAGCATCTAATGAGAAGGAATGTGAGCCTTGACAACCCACCTCTCAGCCCCGAGAGTATGTCACGATTATTTAATTATATTACGTTAGTCGTTTGTTCAGCCATGCAAATTTGACTGGGCCCACGTGTACAGGGGTCTTGTCAAAAGAATGAGTCAGGCTTTAAAAGAATTCAGACTTTGGGAAAAAAGGGTCTTTAATACTAAAATGGAAAAATAAAATAAAATATATATATATATATATATATATATATATATATATATATATATATATATATATTCTCATTCCCAGTCCTGCTGCTGCTTCAAACTGGTGACCATGGCCTGACCACCAGGAAGGGAGAGAGATTATGTAGATTAACATACATTTGAACTTCTCTACAAAGCTGTTGCGGGAGTGAATGGAGGAGAACCAGTGTTAGGTTTTCTCTTAGTCTTATTTGTGTTATTGGTAAGATGAAATGGACAGGTTGCTGGGTCTCATGATCTTAAATGTCGCAGGAAAATTAGCTGTGGAATCTTAAAGTTCAAACCCAAGCCAGAACCGTCCCATCGGCCAGGCGGTCAGTCTCAGGCCCAAGGCTGAGAAGTATGATGGTCTAAGGTGGTTCCTGGACCAGCTAACAATTGCGGGATGGCACACCACTAAGTTCCTTATACCCTGCAGTGACCTCACTCTGCCACAGACTGTAAGGCCCACACAGCATGAGATGGCAAGTCCTTGATTTGGGATCAAGAGTCTAATTAAAAATGAAAATGACCCACCCCACCAGGCAAGCTTGCATTTTTATGCCCTGCCCATTTCTGTTGTGCTTATGTACACCAATATCTCGGAAAACTGCCAGTTTATGTATCTAATTTTTTTCCAGGGGTACCTGCTAATATCTTTTCTATCTTCCTGCTCTGCACAACATTTCTTTTCTTCTTTCTTTTGGGATGGCAAACCCAGGAAGGGCAGGAAGCGCTTAGCATCACAGAGGTGTTGGAAAGTGCACTGGGGGCTGGGCTCATGGTGAGAATCTGGACTTGCAAACCAGGACGTGGCCTGCCTGTGCACAGCAGGGAAGGAGGCAGGTGATCACTGCGGCCTCCGTGAAGTCCTAGCGAGCAGTGGCACTGACGCAGGTGAGCTTGGTGGGCAGGTGCGGCAGCAGCTAAATCCGCCGAGTGTCCCCGTTCCACGGGTCAAGCGGCTCACAGCCCCCATGGGCCTTTGCTGAGAAGGAGAGGAGACCTGAAGGCAGTGGTCTCCCCGCCGCGGGGAGGTACTTAGGGACGGCATAGGCAATGGTCCCAACACGCTCAGATCCACCAAAAGCATTTCTTTTTCACCTTCTTGGTTTTCCGCCTTAAGTCCTGTTTCTCAGGAACCGGGGGTTCTGCTGGGGACTTTGGTGGGGGAGATGGCTCCTCACCTGGTCCCGCTTCCTCCAGACTCTGTAGAACTTCATGGAACCTGCCTTCCTGCTGCCGAAAATCATATTCTACACTGGAAAACACAGAGAGGAAGGAAGGAAAGTAAATGCAAATCAAGACACGCAGATTTAGCCTCACCACGTGTCCAACTGACACAGAAGAACACGGGCTTTGAAATCTAGTCCCAGACACTTAGGTACCTACTGGCTGTGTGACCTTGGGAAATGGTGCCACCTCTCTGAACATCTAGTTCCTCATCGATTGAACTGGGACCTGTAATGCCTTCTGCTTGGGGATGTTCTTAAATTTAAAAGAGGCCTGTCACATGGCAGCCTGATTGTAGGTGGTCAGTAAACATTGCTCCCATTTCTCTCTCACAAGTATTTAATGCCCCTAATTCTGATTTCTTTTTCACATGTTATGCATGAAAACGGCCTCCTTATAAAAGATTTAAATACTGCAGAAGAATGTACAATAAAACTGACAACTCAGCTTCCTCATCTGTAAAGTAGACATAATAATAGCACAGTCTCAAAGGCTTTTTTGGAATTAATTTTCTATATCAATAGAATATAAATGAAGTAGTTAGAGCAGGGCCTGGCATATAGTAAGCCCTCCATCTGCATTAGTTAGCTCCTGTTACTATGAGTATTATCGTCATCAGTAATGTTATTATTACTAACATAGTACATCTTGCCTTTGCCTTGCATCTCAGCTTAATAATATGTCTTGGAGAGCTTTGTGTATGTACTTACCCCATAGTCTTCCTCAGTACAGACATAGTTAAACACTCTTTTTTGATGGGTGCTACTTCCTAATATCCTTTTTCTTTTCTTTTTGCTATTTTATTTGTGTGTTTTGGAGTCTTTCATGTACAGGCTCCATTGTATGGTCCGTACACTGGTCTGTGAGGTAAACAGGGTGCCCTCTGTCACCAGGGTTCCCAGAGGTTGAGAGCGTGGGGGCCGGGGTGTGCAGAAGCCCCGTCCTCTGAGGGCTTGCGAATCAGGCTGGCCAGCATCAGGGACTGTCAGCCTGCCTCTACCTCTGGCTCTGCCTTCCCAGAACCTGGAGGCCCGAGCCAGAAAGAACGGATCCTGCCAGCTGTGCGTGGGCTGCCTCTGCCCTCAGTTGTCCACTTTCCTCCCTGGGACATTTGATGATGGAGGCTTCCACAGTGCCACGCCACTTGTAAGAAAGCTGTTAAGCTTTCAGCTGTGTTTGTTACCTGGTTTCAGACTAGAGCTCTCAGGAGGCCAAAGATGAGGGGCCAGTGTGGGCGTGTGGAAAGCAGAAGAAATGCAGAGTCACGAAAACAGTGCATTCTCCCTGTTCATACGGAAGACAAAAACCCCACATTGGTCCGTGACGAGGCATGACTAGTCAAAGCCTTTCTACCTAGCAAGGCTTGAAAGGAGCTGTTAAAGGGACACTTATCCTTATCTATTATCCCCATGTCACGTAGGAGCAGAGTAGTACTGCTGAAAAGGCAAATCATGATTGCCACGCATGACTAACAAAGCCCCCAGATGTTTTTTTGTCACTGGGTGTTCTGAATGGAAGAAGCTGAATGCGACCAATGGAGTGTCAGGACTTAGGGACATCATATTATTTCATTTCTGTATCTTTGATAAGCTTCGCCCAGATTTTCTTTTCCTTAACTTACATCCTTTTATTTTCTGTCCCTCCCTGGTACCCTCTGTGGGGACATACTTCTGGCTGGGTGAACTATGTCATCGATGAAACACAGGCTGTTGTTTTAAAGCAACGCTCCACAACTGATTAGCGCTGAGATCTTAGGGAAGTCATTTCTCATTTTTGGGCCACACTGTCCTCATCTCCAAAATGAGTGTGTTACCTACTCGTGGGACCACAGTGAAGTTTAAACACCATGACGTGCATACAACACTCAGCTCGGAGCTGCATAGGCACCACGTATTCAGCCAGTCATTCAGCAGTCATTTGTTAAGTATCTCTCATATGCCAGGCCCGGGCGAGGTGCTGGGGGAGGAGTGTAGACAGACAGACAGACAGACAGGTTATCCCTGGCCTCCTGGTCCTGGGAGTCCAGTGACTCTAGGTCCTCAGTAATTGCTAGCCAACACCAAGAGCTATTAGAGAGCTCCTGGCCCAAGCCCAGGATTTGTCAGGTCAGTGAGCACAGGCATCCATAGTTTCAGACACTGAGGCTCCCACTTGCAGTATGCCCTTCTCAGCACTGCACCCTACTTGTCTCAGGGCCTGCGGTGGGTTTCTGTCTATACCACCCACACCTCAGTTTCCCCAGTGGAAACAAGGATATGGAGTCAGAGGCTGGGGAGGGGTTGTCTCCTACGACCTCTGCATTGCTTCAAGGAAGACATTTAAAGTGTAAGTTGCAAACTCTGATTATCACACCCTTTAGCACTAGTTCACATCCACATAGTTCTCCTAGTTCCTGATATGGCCCTGCCCTCTCTCCTGAGGCAGAAAAATAATCATTATCCTAGAGCACCAGATGGGGCCAAAAAAAGTGGATGGAATGTCTTATACCAGACAGCATAGGAATTATGAGGCATTATGAAGCATAGGAATTATAAGGCATTCCATCCATCATCCATCCATCATCCATCTGTCCATCCATGTCATTCATCCATCCATCCATCCACTATCCATTTATCCATCCACCTATCCACCCATCATCCATCCATCACCCATCCAACCATCCATCCATCCATCCACCCACCCATCAACCATTCACCCTGCTGTGGCCCTAACACTGTGCAGGGATACAACAGTAAGATAGCCCGACATGGATACTGCTCTTATGGGTCTTATTTCCCAGTGTTTAGGGCAGATGATTAAACTAACAATTGCTTTAAGAATATGCGTATGTTCCGTATTTATCTTAGACTACCCTTACTCTCCAGCTCTTCATCCGTACGCATCTACCAAATTTTATAAACACACACGTAAACCGGCTTCCTTCTTCTCCTTATATATGACATTTCTCTGACTTCATAATTCAAACACATAACAACAACAAACCACCTAAGTGTGTCAAGACTCACAACAGTGTCCTGCTACCAATTAGAAATAATCGTGCTCAGGGTGAACCCAGAACGTGCACAGAACTGGCAGGCCCAGGCCCAGGAGAGAAAAGCCAGGAGACAGACTGTAAACTCTGTGTCATCGTCACAGTTTAAAGTGCAGCTCAACATGGAGGGTAGAGCAAAGGCTCGTGAGTGGAAAACTTGGGTTTGAACTGCACCACTTACTGGCCGGGTGACCTTGTGTAAGTTGCTTCTCTTTCTGAGACTCAGATGAGAGTGAGGGTTTTAAAACTATCTCACTGGGTAGTTGTGCAGGTGGGACACAATAACAGGTCAAATGTCCTGTAGGATCGGTCTCTGCCCATTCCACTCTTCCCTAAGCCTTCAGTCTTTCTGTCTTAGTGACTGAATGCCTCACCTCCTCACTCGTACCTTAAGCTCTTCAGTAAATGTATACCCAGCCAGCAACATCTCTCTTCACCCCTCTACTCCATGTACATTCAGGAAAGAATACATTCTATGTTTCTATGGAAACACCACAGGGTTCCATTATAATTACTGGGACTTAGAGAGCTCCCCTCACCCCTCTTACAACTACCCTCACTGGTCTTGGCAATTTTAAGGGGATGGAAAGTGACTTTGTTTTCAAGGCCAGGCAAATAGCAGATACAGAGAAGTATGTGTACTTTGGAAAGAAATTGATTAATGTTTTTTACGCCGAAGCAATTTATTAACATAAAGAAAAATTGTCACTTTCCTTCTTTTTCTTCCGTTTGATAAACCACTGTTTGGTTTGGAAAAAAGGAGAAGAGAGTGTATTTTGTTTCGGTAGTAGCTGCCTTATGGGCAGGGGCAGTACCCTCTCTCATCTCTTTTTCATCTTGAGGCTGGTGGAGAAAAGGAGACACCCCTAAACTTCCTTCTTGGCCAACCCACACTCTATTCAGCAACCTCTTTTAAGGGGGAATAAATTGCCTACTTGGTGATAATTCAAGGAGGGCTGTTGGCAGATTCTGGGGGAATCACCGTCTGCTTTGGGTTTGGTATCAAGGTGGAACACCAGTAACTTTTCCAACCTCTCCTCCCCTTCTTTCATTCCTCTTAGTCTCCCTACCTTCCCCCGCCCCCCACCATCTTCTGCCATCTTCCTTCAGGATAAAGATGAGTGTGAATGCTTAGTTTGTAGAGCTCTGGCTCACAGTGAGGGCAAATGGTGGCCAAGAAATGGTTACAATACAGAATTAAGGCTTAGAGCCATTGAGATAATGTGGAGCATTCAAAGACGGTGAGGTTGGTCCTCTGAGGATGCTTGGAATGCCTGACACCTGTTCAGGGCTGCCCAGTTCATTGTGTGGGAAGCCCCAGGTGTCTGTGCATGGTACCACACTGCATTCAGAAGGTGAGCTGTGTGTCACCCAGAAATTGAGAGATCTCAGGTTTCCTTCTTGAGGGCATCTCACTGATTTAGCTCCAGATCAATGTTCCAGCCACGAGGTGAAAAGCAGAAGGATGTTTTTCTAGGTAATTGGAAGCAGTGGAAAGCCTAAGTCATGGCTTGTCTGGAAGAAGAAATAGCGAAGAGCAAAAAGTAGATAAATATATTCGTATATAAGCAAACAACAGAGCCCGGTTCTGGATGGAGCATCTTGGCTGGGCAAACTGAAGTTGGGTACACCAAAAAGAGATAAAAGTTTATATGAAAACAAATAAACCATAGAAACCTTTTACTTTTATACGGCACTTTCAAATTGCAAACACTTCAGATCTGTGTTTTCATTTTATCTTCACGATAGCCCAGGAAGATGGAACGGTCGTTATCTGCTTTTAACTGACAAGCTAGTTGGCAAAGCCAAGCCCCACTATGAGGTAGGATCAGAATCTCAGCCTGGTTTCCAGACTGCTAGCCCTTTGTGTACCCAGAGAAGCATCGGATGTTTTAGCCAGGGTCTTATTCTAAGAAAGAAATAACAAGAGACTACCTGGACCATGTGAGGTGAGGACACTTGGTCATTTCAATTATTAATAATAATTAGAAGGAGGAGGAGGAGGAGGAGGGAGGAGGGAGGAGGAAAAGAAGAAGAAGGGAGGACCACTGTTCGTGGAGTGTCGTCTATATTATAGACACGATACTACAAGTTTAGTAATTCCTGCATGTCTCATGTCATTCTCACAGCCCCATCAGGTAGACCTTACCATCATTTCAGAAATGAGGCAACTGGGGCAAGGGCAGGATAGATATTTTGCCAAGGGCACACGCTAGTGAGCAACAGAGCCAGGGTCTGAGAGTATGCTGTCTGACTCCAAAGCTTGTGCATAAGATATATTACAGTAAAATAACACAGTCGCCTCAACTGTGTAAGGTCCTGGCTGCCAAATGTGTGTGGAGTGGGGGTGGAGAAAGAGTGGTGACCAAGGCCTGGTGCCCCTAAATGACCTCACAGCCCCCTGTGGAGCCAGACCCAACCTGGGGCTGGGCTCCACCCTGAACTCGTGTTTCCAGACTGCTGGGCGATTCAACAGGGAGGCAGCATACCCAGAGAAGATGGGCACCCCTTAGCAGGCAGCTCACTCAGTGGGAATCTGGGCTCAAGGTCAGCTGCTGGGGTCTGCAGAGGGCCCCTTACACTTTCTTCTCAGCTGGCAAGTCTTGTTTTTTTGTAAAAAGAAATGGTGACCAGCCACTGCTGTGAACTACACATTCCAAGCAAGTTGCCTGACAAAGTAATGATCTGTAGCATGTCCCTGAAGATGAAACATCTTGCAAATCTCTCTCGACCTCTCCATCTGTTGAATGTTTCTGGGACCCCTCTCACCACAGAGCCCAGTGCACCATAGATTCATTGACCTTCTGAAACTTTTTTTTTTTTTTTGAGAATTAGCTTTCAAAATCAATGGAACCAGCGAGGGTAGTTTGATTCCTGTCCACTTGGATAAATCATGTCACTTTGGGAAGTAGCTTTGGGGAAGAATTATAGTCTGGGGCATTAGAAGCTTTAGTTAGTTTGTTTCTCCCCCACTGCCCCCCAGCTTCGAAGGGATATTGTTCCTAAAACTTTCTCCTAATGGCCAATTTGCTCATTATTTACAGGGTGTAATTTTAAGCTTCACAACTTGCAGCTATTTCAAGTTGTCAAGTACACCCCTTCTCCTAGGGCACCTGTCTGTGATGAGTCCTAAGAGAATTGCAGTTTCTCCTTTTGGCACATAAATAAGCAGGACCAAGCTGCAGAAACCTTCACTGCCGATTGCTCTCTGCGAAAGAAAATCTGTGCTCTGGGTTTCTGTGGCTCAGTGTCGCGAAGGCCTTCATATTAAGCCCTTTAAAAGGATAGGTCATCTCAGAACTTGAGCACATACATATATTCACTGGTTACACAAGGTCAAAAGTAAGAGGGGGACACACAGGAAAATTTGCTGACAACAGGATTGGTTTAAGCCCTGGCTCTGTTGGATCTTGGAAAAGTCACAGAACCTCTCTGCGTCTGTTTTCTCATCTGTAAAACGGAAATAATAACCATCCTCCTGTTTTAGGGTTGTTAAGAGTCTGAAACGAGCTACTACATTTACAGTTTAGCAAAAGGCCTGGCCGTGTTGCCTGGCCCAACAAATGGTAATGAATGGTGCATTAACTTGACACAGAAATAAAGATCGCTTCATTCTGCGGTCAACTGTGGCCTCTGTGCCAGCAGCAATCCATTTGTTTTTCCTGTGAAATTCTCAGCTTGCTTGATTTTATATTTATGGCAGGTTTCAGCCTCTTTAGCCATTAATGCATTAAAATAGGTTTCATTTTTATTGCAGATAAATTGCCGATGCTGTACGTCCTACTTCTTTCCCCTTACACTCTAGGGAGAAGAAGAAAGGGATAAAGCTACTGAGAGAAACAGGGACTCGAGGCAAATATCTTGGGGATCAACCTATCGAGGCTCAGAGAAATTTCTTCATGTACCGCAAGCTTTATGCCTATTTCCTAAGGAGAGAGCTTGAGCTATGTTTGGTGGCGGCTGTTTTGGGGAGGCTGGTTGGTATTGCCATAACATTTACTTTCCAGCATTTGAAATGAACACTGCTCATCCATACTGAAATGGGATGAGAGGTACAAACGCATCTGTGATCACTAGAAAGAACGGCTATGCTGTGTGCTTTATAGTTAGTTTTCACCGCATACTTCATTGCTGGCCAAAGAGAGGACTATGGCTGGAAGCCGAGGCTCTGACAGTTCACCAGGCTCCATGCTGGGAGAGCACCGTAGGCAGACCAAAGGAAAATACTAAATAATTGAAGTGGAAAGTGGATTGCTGAACCCACAGGCCTGGGCACATAATACATTTCTAGTGAAATGCCTTTTTCTCTGGTTAGGTAACAGCTCTACGTGGCAGGCAGGGTCAAGACCCAGTATCCAAAACACCTAACACAGAAGGACACTCCAGGATAGCTCCCAGCCCCACCAGCTGTGTGACCCCAGACAGCTCATGTAGCTCCCCAGAGAGCGGAGGCCTGCCTTTTCTCCTGCGGGGCAGGGCACGTCGCTGTCAGGTTTTGGCCTGTTCCGTAGACTCCTTATCAGAAGTTCTCAATATCAAACCTGAGGGGATGACACCAGGAACGGGAATGCTGGTTGCTGGGTACAAAGGGAGGTGCCTGCAGCAAGTTGCCTTTTGAATATCCATAATTTCTTCTCTGTCTGGTTCAGAAGGAGTTGTAACAATGGAAGGCTCAATAATGATAAAAAGCTGCCGGCTGTCTGTGGAGTTTGAGGAAATGAGAGGATGGTGGTGGAGGATTCCAGCATTCAGGTTCAAGAGCACAGGTGACCACGCCCCTCTCCTGAAGGGGACGCGGTGCTGGGCTGGGCAGCGCTTTGCACACCCACCCTGTCCCATGTGTGGAATTGCTCCTCCAGGACTCACCAGAGGGCAGTTCCTAGCCTTTGGGCTCCTGGCCTGGGAGCAGAATTGGGCGTTAATTGGTCGTAATCTTATTGAAGGAGGAATATCAACAGGGGTTGCCATTCCATTGCTCATCTCAGATGAAGCCTGAGGACATGGGAGAAGTGGGAGGAAATGAGTCCCCTACAGTCATCCCTCAGTATTCGCAGGACATTTGTTCCAGGATCCCCACGGATCCCCAAATCCCCGAAGCTCAAGTCCGTGATATAAAATGGTGTCCTATTTGCATTTTTGCATATATACCTACGTCATCCTTTATACTTTAAATCGTACCCAGATTACTTATAATACCTAATACAATGTAAATGCTACGTACATAGCTGTTACACTGTATTGTTTAGGGACTAATGACAAGAAAAAAGTCTGTAACATTCAGGACAGATGCAGCCATCATCGGCCTAACTACATAATACACATTAGCAACAACGTTACATTTTTTTCCGGGATATGTACTTTCGATCCACAGTTGGTTGAATCCATGGGTGCGGAACCCAAGGATACGGAGGGCTGACTGTAATGCATATTGCAAGCGTGGGCTTGCATCCAAAATGGACTGACAGACTCATTTTTTCTTCTCATGGGATACGGGAGGCATCAAAAGATTTTGCTCACTCTTTGAACAAGCCCTCCCTCTTTCCCTTTTCCTCCACTCTCACCTTCACCCCCTCGCTAGGTCCTATATGACTGTCTAACTCTATCGTTGACACCAATCAGAAAGGCCAGGCATCTCTCCCACGATTCATTTAAAACGAAAGCTAGATTTTGGGCTATTTCATTAGCAAGAATTTTCTATTCATGGACACGCAGGCTGTTTGTCACAGAAGTTTCTAGTAAATCACCTTCTCCTTTCAAACCCCTGACTTGATGTACTTGAATGTTTCTCAAGCTTCCCCGGGATCACAGCTTCCCAGGAAGTGTTCTGTGACTGCAGGTGCCCATCTTCTACCACACCTCCTCTGACCCAGCAGGTTTCGGGGTCATGCCCAGCAGCCACTACTCAGATCCCCAGGAGACTCTGATGCAGAGGGTCCTGGATCCCACTTTGGGAGCATTATTTCAGCCCTGCCTGTGAAACACAAACCCTCAGGATGCCCGTGACTGAGCAGAACTTGGCCGTATAACCTTCCACTTAGGGCTGGCTTCCGAAGGCAGCCTGCTGTGGAATCTGGCTCGCAGGCAGATGGAACTGAATGTTTTGCCAAGAGAACATGAAGATCTAAGGCCTTACTCCCCTCTCCCGAAGAGATTGTTGGGGTAGTTCAGACACTATAGAAAGGGGATATTTTAGCCTCAGTGGAATGTGTGGTTTTGCACAAGTCAGACTTTGCCTCTTCCACCACGGTGGGTACAGCAATATGGGTGACCACGTTGGTCGGCCATGATGAACAAGGATTTCCGTGGCTGGTGAAACTACAGCAGGCTCTCTGAGACATCACAGGAAGTTCTGATTGGGTTCCACTCGTTGAGAGGATGTAGCATTCAGGTATTTAAAAAATGACAACCCATGTACTACATCCAGTCATTGTTTGATTCGGGTCCAAAAGATCTGGTGAGGACCTACTGCATAGAACCCTTCCTTCCCTATGAGAACATTTGAGTAAGACCCTCCCTTTCCCCACCCAAAAGTATGGGCACACACAAATGGTAACAGTGATTTTACTTTGGGGCCATCTAAATAGCTGTCTCAAGTCCACCATTGCTTTTCATCCCTCCCCCAGTCAATATAGTCATTCTCTTCTTTGCCAAGAATTTCCTGAGCACCAACGATGCATTACACACTGGCCCATGATTCTGCGATAACTAGCCATTTGCTGACAGAAAGAAACTCATAAACACCGTGTTACAATGTTAGGATAATGGCATAGCAGAGGAAAGCGCATGTCATGGGGGTCCTTCTCTGGAAGGAATGTGAGGTTTTCCAGAGGAGTTGGATTTTAAACCACAAGACTAGGAAATGTCCAGGACAAAGAGGGCAGAAAAGGCATTTCAGGCAGTGAGGGAACTTATGCAGAAGCACCAAGGCAGAACACATGGTGTTTGAAGCCAGTTGGGTGACTGGAGTTGTAGCAGTTAAGACATTTAGCATCATTTTAAAGAGCCTTGAAGAATTAGCTAAAGGGAACAGTAGGAATCAGGACAAGATTGCTTAACAGGAGTGACATGGGCAAAGTCTACTTTTCAGGTAACTTAGCAATCTGCGTAGAGGATTACTAGGGATCGCGCAAAGGGGCCTATGGCAGAAAGATTAGTTAGAGGTCAGGTGGCAAAGGATGAGGGTCTTTACTGCCCAGAGACAGAGGGGGCGGAGCTAAGGGTTGGATTTAGCAGCTAGAACTGGTAACCAGTTTGACATGTGTTGTGAAGAAGAGTGAGCTAATGGCAACTCTAGTTTCTTTATGGAGTTATGCTTAATGATATGGAACCAAATAAGAAATAGAGGAAGGAATTAATTTCCTGAGGGAAAACAAGGAGGGTGTTTGTTATATGGTGACTCTGAGGTGCCTTTAGATATTAAGTTAGACATATCTGTAGTTAGGTTTATATCCCTGTAGTTAGGGGAGACAGAGAGAGATAACATGCTGATGAAAGAGGTGGTAGGGAAAGAAGGCAGCATCATAAGACAGTCGCTTAACATCCGTGAGTACTGTTGAAACCATGAGAAGAGGCTGAGAATGAGAAGAGGAGACAGCATGTCCAGGTAGACCCCCAGCTCTTCTGTTTCTCCTCTCTAACACCATTCAAATCTTACATGGCCAACCTCTCCCTTCACCCATTACAAATGGTCAGTTTGCAGCTTGCTCTTTATTTCAGTTTCCTAAGCATGACCATACTTGGATGGTAGATGAACATTATTTTTTGAGAAAAAATTCCTGTTCTCTCCCCTTAAAACATTGGAGGCATTTTCCAACTTAAACAAAGCAGATTTCTCCTGGGAGCTACCTCCAGAAAATAAATGCCTGATCAGTGTAGTCAAAATCCTCCAAAGAGGCTCGGTGATTATTTTTAGAGTGAACATGAAGATGAAGAGCAGGGAGACATGGCTGGAGGAACAGAGGATGGAGTGAGGGAAGGAGGAGGGACGTCGCTGGGCGAGAGCTCGTGCCCTTGAGAAGAGGAAAGGGAGCTGATTCCTTAGGACAGCTTTTGTCGAACTTCATTTATTTGTCCACCACCTTCACAGTTTTTGTGAAACTCCCCACAACAAACATTTATTTTCTCTCTAAATTGATTTCCTTTTTAAACTTAGAAACATTTATACAAAATAGGCGACGCCAGTTTTGAAAAATGGAGACCGGCATCACTTACAATGAATATTTAGGGAACTAGTTTTAAACGTTAAAAGCTTCAATAAAAATTTTAAAATGATTACATTCTGGCTAGGTTCTGTTGCTTGCCTATGGCTATGAACCTGAGACCTGCTCTTTCTTGGCAAAGAAGCATAATAAATAAGCATTAGAAAGGTTTAGAAGACATTCTAGCACCAAACTCTGATTTTCCCCTCCAGGTAGTCACAAGGATTGAAACAAATTTGTAAAGAGAACTGTTCTCACTAAGTAATTCAATGTTATTTAATCTTGGTACCAGAGGTGGCATTCACCCAACTCTTTGAGAAACTTGTCCTAGAATTAAAGCTAAGGACAGAGAGGAGTAAGACTGGGAACTAAATAGCCTGGAACCAGCTCGATGCATAGGGCCAATTCCCGCCCCTTCCCTTGGAGCCAGCAGCCGTCAAAACTCAAAGGGGTCGGTTCTCTCTGGTATATGGGATCCTCTGGAAGACCCTGAGAGCCATGCATGGAGTCCTTAGGAATCTATGATGGTGCTTCTTGGTGAGATGCGATCTATGGAAGTGACCCATGGTAAGAAGAAAGCCAAGGAAGCTTGGGGCAAAAGGCTTCTCTGGAGCAGAGAGAATGAGCTGGGCAGAACTGATGCCCCCACGTGTCCCGATGGAAGCAAGTCACATTAGCCATCCTCTTTGGCTGATGGGGCCACTTAGAAAACCTTATGTGTTGCTACCTTAGCAGCAACATCTCCAGAGAAGAAGACCCAGCAGGTAATCCATCATGCACCCACGTGCTTTATGTACAGTGACGTGCGCTGGGCCCATCCATCATCAGGGAGAGAGGCAGCTTGACAAGGCCTGAGGATGAGTATTCCACATCACTTATTCATTAGTTTGTAAGATCTGACTTTCCAGGACACAACATAGAGTTTGAAGTCATTTGAAATGGTAAAAAAAAAAAAAAAAAAAAAATTGACAACTCTCCTCTTTCCACTGGTACTACGACGATGGGGGTGTTTTTCTGATCTCTTTGCTTTCATCAGATTAATTGCCTGTTCCTCTGCAATGGCTCAGATACAGAGATAGAGATGCTGTCTGGAAGAACAGTCTGGCTTTGAATGATAATGAGGAAAGGGCGCATACAGTGGCTGTTCCTCTTGGAAAACTAGAACGATACGTGTGCATGAGATTTGCTAACCCATCCAGGGGTGTAACTTAATTCCTAAGTTTGCTTGGGATGTTTGCTTGGGATGTTTGAATTGGGTACTAAAAAAAAATGCAAACATTCTCAGACTTGTTGGAAGGTCATGGTTTAGCCAAATATTGCCAGTTTTCATTCAGCATTGACCATCAGAATGTCAGAACTGAAAAGGACTAGAGGGACCATCTCATTAAAGGCCCTCATTTTTCAGATGAGGGCACTCAAAGGCCAGAAATGATTTGCCCACGGCAGGCCATGCAGCTCACAATAGTTGGGGAAATAAACACTGCTCCTTTTCATCTACATAAGCTAAATAAAAAGTCATCTTAAGGTAATAGAGACTACATCATCTGGCTGATGAAGAAAGGAGACCATCCAAAATTTAAATGGAAGTTAGTTAAAAATAATTCTTGTTTATGATGAATAGTTTTTTTGTCCTCCCTAGCTGTCTAGACATTAAATAATTTTTGTCTTCCTAGTGCTTAGGAAATTTGCTTAAGATAGGAGATGTGAAAAAGGAAGCAAAGGGAGCAACTGACAGGCCTGCCTACTTAGACTTTCCAATGTCACAAGCCTTTTCCAGGGGATATTTTTTCGAGAGGATATTTTACACTGAGGTAAAGGACATTTGCCGTGCTTGGTCCTGAAGCTTCTGTCATTTGGTGAAAATACGAGGTTCTGTGGCTTGTAGGTGTAAGGAATTGACAGTTCAATGAGAAAATGCCCAAAGTCCCACCCTAGTACGGGGTCTTTTAAATTCCAGGCCTCCCATCCCTTGTGTGGATGAAAACTCGGGATTCTGCTGGAGAGAATGAGAAATTTTAAAAAGAAGACACAGGCAACCCAATCGGACAGCCTTTCTCATCTAAAGAGAAACATAATAGAGAAAACAAAACCATACACTTTTGTCAAAATTAGATGCCATCAACTGAAATGACTGCTTTGATGGCTTTTCCACCATGCCACTGAACTGGGCTTCCAGCTAAGGGGCATTGATCTTTCTAGTAATAGCAGTAATAAGCCCTTGGGTTTGTACAGAGGTTTACAGTTATACAAGGCATTCACCTACGACTATATTATCTCATTTGCTCCTCTTGGCAACTCTATACAGGGATAATTGTGCCCATTCTACAGATGAGGACACTGAGTCCTAGACAAGTTAGCAGACATCTGACTTGGGGATTTTGACTCCAACTTCAGTGCTCTCACCACTATCTGATGTTTTCCTTCTATTCCTTGCAAAAATCCACTTCATGGCAGCTACATTACCCCCTGCTGGAAGGAAATGTGCTCAGAAATGAAAACAGTGAGTGCTTAGCATGCTCCTTGACACATAGTGAGTGCTTGGCATGGGGTAGCTACCGCTGAGGAAGAGGCACTGTGGTGGGATCAGCAGCAGCACAGGGTTTAGAATCAAAGCGATCTGGACCTGAGTCCTGCATCTGGAGGTACAGTATGTGAGCTGCGCCACGTGGCTTGATGTCCCTGAGGACATTCAGAACCACCTCATAAGATACAATTTTGAGATGAGACACACATGTGCATGCAGCCTGCCGTAAGGTGCCTGTACTTCCTGTCCAGTACGGGTAGGGGTCCTTAGCAAAAGGATTTGCTCATAGACCTTATTGTAAGGAAACAACGCGATGCCTGCCTCACCACCAGATGTTAACATTTCACAGTGAAACACCTTGATTTTTAAGTCTCAGGTACTCAAGGGTCTCCTGTCTTTGCCTCGCTCTTGACTTTATGCATCTAAGAGAGTGTACGAGATTGTTCCACGGGCCCTGCGGCATCCGTGCTCCATCGTCGCCAGGTACCTGTATATGATGCACGCCGTGTTCTGGCAGGTGCTGCAGTTGTTGAGGTCTTGGCCTGTTCGGTAAAAGTTGCGCCTACAAGAGAGAGCATTTGCTGGATAAATCTATGGGTAGAATTCCCGTGGGATCCACGCGTGCTGCTGACTCGTTCCTGCAGGCAGCTTTGCCCCGCTCCTCGGGACCAAAGCTCTGAAGTTGCGTGACCATTACCAACAGAGAAATAAGAAACCCACGATAATAGGACCTCACATCTCTAGAGGGCTTTCAAGCACTTTAAATCGGAGGGTGTTTTCATGCTGACAACAGTCCTCTGAGATGAGTCAGTTATTCTTAACCCCTCGTGATAGGGAGGAAATTGAGGGGCTTTGCAAATGAGTGGGAGAGAGGCTATTACAGTTCCCGACCCCTTAGTGTATTTCTCTCTGTACTGTCAGAGGGCTTCACTCTCATAAGGTAATGCTGATGGGGATTCATATCAACGAATGTCAGTGACCGACTTCCCTCTCCTCCCCTTTGGTTAATTAGCTTTCGTCTTTCTTCTTCTCAGTCTGTAGGGAGCACATTTTTCTAGGGACGAACACGGCACAACTAAATAAATAACGGCCTTCCTCTCCCCAGACTGGTGCTGAGTCACCCAGGAAAGCATTTGGTGACTTTTTTTTTCTTTGCAGAATTGTGATCTCATTTCAGTTTCTATTCAGTTGGTCAGTGATGGACTGGCTCAAGCCACGAAAGTGGTCAGGGAAGAGAAAGGTCAACAGTAAAATTAGTGGCTACCTTGAGTCCTTGGTGACAAACGCAAATGACTAAAATGCTGTACAAATGCAGTGACTTGCTTAGAGGAGGGGGTGGGGGAAGTCCCTGCATGCTACCACCCCCCCATCACTTATCACCTGGACCCCTATCTTAATAAAAAGCATTTTCAACCCTGCTGCTCCATTGCCTCTTTCCCCCAGTTTGTTGATATTTGGAAACAAAAGCAGACAGCCAAGGAAAGTAACTGAAGCCTAGAATTGAATGAAACCCAGTCAGAACAAAGGGAGGTCCTTGCTTATGATTCGTGGAAACGAATCCCAACCATTTGGAGACATTTTCCTAGTAACAGAAACCAATGCTCCCTCTCTCTGCCCCTATCCTGGCATATGACTGAACCCAGTAGTTTTTAATAGGAAAAAAATTCAACGTACCCTTCTGTGAGAGCCCGCGCTTTCTCCAAGTCTTGAATTACATTCAAAAGGACTTTAATTTTCTCCTGGTTCGAGTGCAGAGATTCCTCCACGGACTGCAGCCTGCCTTGGAGGTCGCAGAGCTCTCCCTGTGCCCGGTGGACCTGATTAATCCCACCGGTGTCTTGGTTGCTCTGAAGTTGGGTCTCCCTCTTTGGAAGAAAGGACGGGAGCTGATCGTTTCCTGGGCAATTTCGGAACTCCGGGGTGTCTGGCTTGGTGGGGTTCTTTGCTGACTGCCCCTGACACGCAGGGGCAGGTTTTGATGCATTGTTAGGTTTGGGTGACAGCAGATTCTGGTGGTTGTTACTCAGTGAAGACCAGTCTGAGGCCCCTCCTGGATTGGCTGGCTGGCTGAGGGAGCCTGGGGACGGGGAGCTGCGAGTCCGTGGAGAAGACGGAACACACGTTTCTTTTGACCGAGATGACAGTAGGCCAAAGTCTTTGTCATCAGAGTTGTCTTTGGGCCAAAGCAATTCGGGTTTAAGTTTCCCTGTGCCTGGCATGTGGTTGGCACCGCTGGTGGCATTTAAGCAGGAGGGGGATCTTTCAGCATCTGTTGGCGGCTCTCTTCTCATATCACCTGAACACATGTCAGCCAAAGGGTAGATGGAGTTGCTTATCTCTGCAGACCTGTCTCGGCTGAAATTGGATACTCTAGCTGCCCAGGTCGGACTGTGGTAAATATCTTCCGGGACCTGAATGGCAGCTGTTGCTTTCTCTGAGGCTCTCCACGTCCCTGCTTCCAAGCATATGCTAACAGGCCCGTTGCTTTGCACCTTGGACATTCTAGGGAGAAATGGGTGGGGCACCGTGACCCTTCGGGGCCCATCCTCAAGATGCTGAGCCAGCCTTAAGTAGGCAAGGTCAGAAGACACAATGTCCTGTTCCGAGAGCTTGCCATTGACCTGGATGGCACTTGGGGATGCTGTTGGCATTTCCACCAGTGACTTGCTGGCTGTGAGTCTCTTCTTTTTGAAAACTGGGAAATGCTTCCTGAGACTGGGGGAGGTTTGGATCCCGATGTTCCGAAAGCCCCCTGCCTTCTGGGACCTGGGGAAGGAGAGTGAGTAGGTGGGCAGGTGATGGGTCTTGCCCATCACAGTCAGGTCTTCAGAAGTGTGGCCATCACCCTCGGTTAGGCCAGGCGGCGTCTGACTGGTCCCATCTTCCTTGAATCGCACCTGTTGAGATTTGCTCCTGCGGTGGTGAGGTTGCTTTACCAGCTCCACCGACTCTAGACTGTTCCGCTTGAGAAGCACAGGTCGCACTTTCATATTTGGCTGGGCCATTGAGCCTCAGTGGAAAGGGTTGGAACCAGGCACTTCTCCCAGGCACATGTCCTTAGGTCTTTGGAGCAGCACCTGGCGATGGCCTCTCAGACGCCGAGACCTGCCAGCCAAGATGGAGCGGCCCTTTCCTCTGCGTCTGGGAAGTTGTGTTGGCCATGCCCAGCCTCTGGATTCCACTTGTGAGCTCTCCGTAATGCTTCCTTTGCAGTTAAAATATTATTTCATTGCACTGATAATTACCACTTAGATAAACAATGAGTTAGGCTAATTATTAAACATCCAATCTACCAAGCAGGCTGGTGGGCTGTTTGTCAAGGGAGGCTGGCAGGCGGTTCTGATCCTTGAAAAAGCTTGCTGTCTTGAACAAAAAGACAACAAAAGTGCCATTTAGGGGATAGCGCCAGACTCCCAGTGTGTGCATTCCAAAAGAAACCTGCTACGTCTGGAATAGATGGCTTCCTTTCCTGGAGCATCAGTTTCCAGTGTAAAACGGCAGGAAACTTAAGCACATTTTCTTTCCATAGCATGTAAACAGGCGGAGAAATCACTGACCTGGGGGTTGGCTTCTTTGATGATACAGGAAGGGAATGTCCTCATTTCTGTCAATCCTAGATCACTCCTGTGGGGCCATTGTTTTCTGTCATGCTCTGCCCCTTTTCTTCAGTGAGAGAAACTTATCTTTCTAAATAGCTTCACAGAACCCAGTGGGGCATGACCAGGACAGGATGGAGTCATCTGAAGGCTTGCAGAGGGCACAGTCTCTGTCGTGGTTCACACGTGGACAAAGGGGTCTGTGGTTGTAGCCTCTGGGAATCTAAGCCGAGAATGGCTGGCCACTGGCCCAGAGACTTGGTGTCTGAGCCCAGCTGTCGTTGCCAGCAGGCAAGGAGACTCTGAAAGGGAAGAAACAACAGTCGCAACTGAGAATGCAGTTCCTAAGGACCTGCATTTCTCTCCCAAGCCCGCCTCCCAGCTGAGTGCTTCTCACTGGATGGTCTAGGAACAAGTCAACCATACGCCCTTCTTTCTGCTCCCTGGTGAGCAGTCACAATATGGCTACAGGGCCTCCGAACTAAATGCCTGTGTGCCTGGGTCATCTCCTCCTTCTACTCCCAGCTGTTACCCAGCCAACTTCTATGCATCTGTGAAGACCCAGCTAAGTGTCCCTTCCTCAAGGAGCCTTTTCAGTGACTCGTCCCTCATGTACGCCTCCGGTGAAAGACCATGTCAGGACCCCATTAGATCTTCTCATCACATCCTTCATAACCCATTGCGACGATCCTGAAATAATCATTTGTGTCTGTACTATTTATTTAGTGTGCATCTCCCCCCTGCCCTGTAAGCTCTAGGATGGCCAGAGCCACCTTAGTCCCGTCTTGGGTATTCCCAGCCCCACTTTGGACTCACTGTGGGTGCTTAAGGAGCATTTGCTAAAAGAGTAAATGGCTGAATGAAAGTCTTTTGGAAGCAAAGGAGAGCCTGGATGTGGGGAGTCCTAGGGTATCCTGCTAGGGCCACAGGACCTAGTGAATTCTCTGCTATGATTGTCACATTTACTTCAAGACACGATTTTCCCTGACGTCTTCATTTTTTAATTGCTTTCCAGGAGATAAATATGCATAAAATTTCTGTGGAAAGTGTACCTTGTAATAATAACAGTTACCATTTATTGAGCACTTATTTTTACCATGCTGAGAGGGCTTTACATGCATTACTCAAAGCAACTTTCATTTACTGACTACTCACTAATGTGCCAGGTGCTGTTCTAAGCACTTTCTGAGCTGGAACTCATTCATTCCCTCCCTGTCCTATAGAGGTGGATACTATCATCATCTCCCTTTTCAGTTGAAGAAGCTGAGGCCCAGAAAGGTTAAGTAAGCTGCCCAAGGACACGCAGCGAGTGATAGAGTCAGGAGCAGAACTTAAATAGTCTGGCACGACAGCCTGTACTCAACCACACACTCCACTGCTGGCCCAATATTTCATTATTTCATTTAATCCTTACAACAAGCCTAGAAGCTGTCAGGATTCCCACTGACTGATGAAACAGAAGCCCAGAGCTGGTAGGTGCTCAGTGGGGGAACTGAGATGTGAACCTTCATGTTTGTGATTCCAGAATCTGGGGAGCTGTGAAGTTATAACTTTGTGACATAAGTGATTTGAGCGTAGTCTTAAAACCCCTGCAGCTCTAGAGAGATGCAGGGGGGCTATGCCCTGACCTTGACATGGCAAAGTGAACCTCCTTGCTACAGGCCCAAGGGATCACACTGGGATGAGGCCAATTTGAAGCCTGCCTGGGTTGGCCAAAGGATTTTAGAAGAAAATGAAAGTGAGAAAATAGTCTACATTCTGTCTGTGGTGCCTGCTCAGCCTTATAAAGTTTGAAACCTCTGACTTCTCTAAGCATGGGTGCTTTGCTCCTGGAACATTCTCCATTCTGTTGTGTTGGGGTATTCATTTTGTGGGTGAAGCTTAAGCCTTTTTTCTCAGTCTTTTTCTTTCTCCAGGAATTATTAGATAATGCCCATGGCAATTTAAGCTTTCCCTGTCCCCAGCTTCCTTGAGAGGGACCAACTAACCCAGTGGGGTGGGGCAGTGAGTGGCAGGTCCTGAAAGAGAACAGGATACATCCATAATGTGAATGAGTTGTCAACTTGTCATGAGGCCCTGGAACTGCTCTCACATTCTGAGTACAGCTTAGACCTGGTTCAAACCCTTCTCCCTTATTGGCTCAAGGGTTTGGGGCAATACTTATCCTCTCTGAGCCTCAGTTATTTTGTCTGTGAAATGTGTTGACGCTCAGAGCATAGATGCATGAGTCTGATGGGAAAAGTCAATGAGACAATGCATGCAAAGCTCTCAGCACACAGTAGGCAATCATATGGGTTTGCCATTGCTGTTAGTACTGTGGTCATCACCTGCAGCCGTTTTCCTTGAGAATGCCAGAGAATGTGTGGAGGAACGACTGTCGCAGCTTTTCCAGAGCTGGTTGGGCCACTCTTGGGACAGAGAATGGGCAGAGTCTGGAAGAACCACCTCACACTTGCCTCATCTGTCTCAAAAGCAGGACTGGCCTCTGGGAGCTGCACCTTCCCATAATTCTCTTAGGAGATGTCCCTGCTGGTGGTGGGTTCCCTGGTCACTCTGTAGAACAATCCCAAACACCCTGCAATTAAAATCAGTTTCCTGTGCCAATGACTGCACAGAATTTTTAGGTTTGGAAGAAGATAGTAATCCATCCCGTCCTCCCTCCCATGACTAAGTCATCTCTGCCTCATCGTCTTCAAGTAGCCAGTGAGCCTGCCTGGATACCTGTAGGGACAGGGAGCTTACTACCCGATTTTACTCAATAATAATTATTTTTATTAATAGTAGCAAATAAGTATTGAAAACGTACTATTACTGAGCACTGTGTTAGCACTTGGCATTAATCCTTAAGATGGCATTTAGTAAGTTACTTACATGGTGGAAAGTTCGCGAACTTAATTGTCTACGCCCCAGTTTGCCGAATGAGCAGTTAAGACTAGGAGGTTAAGTCACGTGCCTGAAACTACACAGGCACATTCTTCACGGTTGTGCTGCAGTCTAGGTATTATATTAGGTTGGTGCAAAAGTATTTGCAGCTTTTGCAATTATTTTTAACCTTTCAAACCACACTTTTGCATCAGCCTAATATATGTCTACTTCTGTGGATTCCTTTGCCTAATTGTCCTCTACCTTCTTACTCTCCTTAACTGGTCATTAGTGCTTCACTCTGGGAAAGTGAACTCACTTAGGCTGCAATTGTCTGAAGCTGGTTTTCCTAAGAGTTAGTGTTTCGTGAATATCGATTATGTGCCAGGCTATGTGATATGCCAGGATTATGTGCCACCTATGTGATAGGTGTTTTTCATTGACTCTTTAATTCTCATGACAATCTTAGAGGCAAGTGCTGTCAGCCCCTCATTCTATAAACGAGGAAACTGAGGCATTGAATCCAGGGACTGACCCAGGAGCACAGGCTGGACGCTGGAGCTTCCTGCTGCCTGCAGGACCAGGGAAGGACTCCTTGTGCAAGTTTGCCAGGCAAGTTTCCAAGTCCCTCCACATTTTCCTTCCGAAAGTCAGCCATTATTCCGGTTTTAGCCCCGCTTCTTCTCCAGCACATTTGTGTACCTTATGGATGTTTGCTTTTGATCTTTAAAAACAGTTGGTTTTCTATTTTAAAGCTATTACATGTTCGTTGTAAAAATTCAAATAATGGAGATAAACAAAAAAGGAAGAAAAAAATCATCTGAAATCTCAGAAAGAGCCACTGTATACCAATGATTTAGTGAAGCTCTAGGCAGGTTCCCAGGGAGCCATTTGTTTTTTATTGAAAATGGGACAACATGGAGAAAGTTTCATATTGTGGCTTATAGATTCCCGCCATCCTTTTAAGTAGGCTAATAGGACTCTGTTGCCTGGTTATACCTTGATTTACTTAAATATTATCCTTTTGTGGACATTTAGGTTGTTTCTAAATATTTGGTATTATTAATAATCCTGCAAGTGATATATTTTTGGTAAACTTTGGAGGACTTGTCTAATTATTTCCTTGGAATAAATTCCCCGAAGAAGAATTAGTGGGTTAAAGTACCCACACATTTTACTCTTTGTTAATATCATCACTTCTTCTTCCAGAAAGTTCTAATGTGTAACCCCACTATTCCCACATGAGCAGGCCTTTTCACCAGACCTTTGTTACTGTGTTTGGTCAGTTACTGATGTTTCTTTTCATCATTGCCAGTAAAATGGGAGGAAAATTGTCTCTGATGTTTCTTATTATGGAATTTATTTAAGACTGGGCATTTTTCCATATGTTTATTGGTTTTATACTACATTTTGTCTAAACAAAGAATGAAAAGTTGAAAGTGACAACTTGAACAATTAAGCTAATGTGGAACTCTTGTGTTCTAGGCATAACCTAGGAAGCTGAGCGAATAGAAAATTTCACTTTAAAAAATTACATAAGATATTCCAATTCTTCTGCCCCTAGTGCCCTCCATGACATTTGTACAGACATGTTGCAGGGAGGACGCCTGACTAGAGGGAATGGCCTTCTGCAGGCCTCAGGTCGCAGGCTCCCAGCTCACCATTCATTCATTGGGCCTTGGTGGTTAGGGCTTAATTAATATCCCTGCCAGCATCCAGAATCACCCCCCAGAGGGGGTGGCGGCAGCCCTTGGCTTGCCCAGCGGCCGGGCGTGATGGCTGATCTTTGCAACACTTTATTTTTTCCTCCCTTGATTATTGACATATTGAACACTAACCGACTGTTTATGTTCCAACCATGTCTGGTTCATACTGGAGGGTCGTCGTGAAATCAGGGTCCATGGAGTAGGTACAGAAACAATTTCGTACTGTCTCTGTAGGTCACAAACTTTACACTTTCTCTGGGACAGACTCCCAGTTCTCTTCTCTGGTGTTTAGGCTCCACCTGGAAGGATTAAGTGCATAGGCTTTAGCTTATGATTGAGTTGGACGAGAAGCCTCCATATTCAGACTATGGACTTGCAACAAGTGATTTGGCCTCTGTAAAACCACGTGGAGTTGTTGTGAGGATTAAATGAGCGAATCAGTATCAGAAGGTCAGCATGCTAATCAGACAGACCCGAATGGAGACTGTGAGGTACCCAGGAGTGAGTCTCAGCCCATCCACGTGCCCTCTGGAGAGTAAACTGCAGGTACATCTTCAGGAGGCATGCCAAGAACTGCTGCCCTTCTCCCTGCCACTTCTACACTGTGTACCACTTGGGCATTGCGCTCACCTCCCCGTACAGCGATCATCTGCTGACCTTCAGCCTCCTCAACTAGACCGCAAGCTCTTTGACAGCAAAAAGTGATCACAGTTCCCTGGGAGCCCCTGGCCCTTACGGCCAGCTTGATGTAGAGACGGACGGTGTTAAGTGAATTGTTTCCAAAGGAATGAATAGAATTCCGTATTACCTCCTCTGCCCTAGCTTCTAGGGCGTGGAATAGTTGTATTGTTGGCATGGAATACACATTTTTGTAACTAATCGAGAGCGAACTAATTAATTCACTTCCAACTTGCCTCTCCTGTCACAGCTATAACATCACGAGGTCCTTGAGGTGAATGAACCATGTCTGTCCTTTACTGTATGACGCTTGCTTTATCTATGACTCGGGTTTAATTGGCTAAACCTTATTGAGAACCTGTTATGACCTGCGCAGTGTGCTAAACATGGTAGAGATTATCCAAAAGAATAGACCTGATTCCTATTGTAGTACCAAGAAGGGACCTTGAAATGCCACCTCGCATGGAGTCATTCCATGGGAAGTGGTACAAAATGTTGTACAGAGTCGAGGGTGACTAGAGACAGCTATAGGATTCATTTCGTGTATTCAAATCCTGCTTCAAGCATCAGGCGGATTTACATTTTAAATGAGTTAGAGACTTCACCCTTTACTCTAAGAGTCAGCATTTTTTTTTTTTTCTTTAAAGGGCCGGATACTAAATATTTTCAGCTTTGCCAGCCATACTGTCACGGTTGCAACTATTCAACTCTGCCGTGTGGCAAGAAAGCAGTCATAGACAATATGTCCCCAAATGGCTGTGGCTATATTCCAATAAAACTGACTCTGTAAAACAGGCAGTAGGCCGGATTGGGCCTGTGGGGCGAGCCAGTGTTTGCCAGCCCCTGCTTTAGGCCACGGGAGTCATTGGTGGGTTTTGAGCAGGGAACCCTTGATCAGGTTTGTGTTGTTCTCTGTTCTCTGTTTGCTGACACACTGCCATCTTCCTCCCCCTTCTGCACTTACAGTCGGTAATAATAACCTTTACTATTTATACATACTTTTCAACTTACAGAGCATTTTCAAATCCCGTGTCATCCCTACTGGCAAGGTTGGGAAGCATTACCCCCCATTTTCAAGTAGAGGAAATCAGCCCAGAAGAATTAGGTGGCTTGTCCTAAGTCGCAGAGGCGGAAATGGAATACAACCCGCCTGATGCCAGCCTCAGAACTCTAGTGAGGACCCCAAATCCCCCGACTTAACTAGCCCACCAGATGTCTCCCTTCCACTTAGCCAGCCAGGGGGATAAGCATTGTATGTGCTGCTCAGGTTTTCCCAGCTGGAGGGTGCGTTCTTAAAGAGTGGGGGTGTGTCTGACCCGCCTGTGAAATCCTCCAGAGCCAAGGTGCAGTGCTGAGTGTGTGGGAGGCACTTCACAATTAACTGTGGATCACTCACCCCTGGGTCTTGTGGCTCTTCACGTCAAAGTTTCCCTTCCCTCCCATTTGTATTCAGTTAATTGCTTGTCAAATCTGTTGGCAGGCATTACTGCACGCCCATCAAAGAGTTAACGTTTGTGGTCCAAGCCTTCTTTTGTCTTTTCCATTTGAAAATTGCCCCAGCCGCTTTCTCAATAAGGAACAGAGGGCTAATAAATTTTTTCGGTCTGTCTGAATCCACACTCCACCCCACATAATCAAGCAGCCAAAGGGAATAGCTTTCTTTTTGCCATCTGGAATTAGTAAACATAGGTGTACCGGGGGCAGCGTTAGGTAGCAAAAGGCAAGATTAAGGTCAAAACTCATGTATTTGAAGTCCAGAAAGATAGTGATCATGAAATTGTTTTTTTCTCATTTCTGAACATGCCGTGTTTAACATTTTCTCACAGTTTGTGCTGTCTGCACCCAGGTTGCCCCCATTTCTCATGTATACCCCTGCCCTGTATTCTTGTGCCCTGTACCATCCATCCTCCACATAGAAGCCAGAGTGATCTTTATAAAATTTAGTCAGATCCCATCAGGCCCCTTTTTGATACCCTCCAAAGATATCTTGCCGAATTTAAATTGACAAATTGACATACCAACTCTTTGCAAAATCTGCAAGAACCTACGTCCCCTGGCCTTGCCTGCCTCCCTGACCTTTCTCATCTCGTACACTTTTCCCCTTGTTTTCTATGGCCTGATTGCCCTCACCTGGACGTGGCAGACGCATTCTCGGCATCTGGCCTCCTCACTGGCTGCTCCTTTGGTCCGGACTGCTCTCCCCCAGGTCTTCCCCAAGCTGGTCTATGTCCCCTGGAAGCCTCAGCTCCAAGGATGTCCCCACCAGCAGGCCTTTCCCCAACCTCCTCTCCATCCTATGTCCCTGTGGGCAGCAGCGCCCACTTCTATTACCGTGCTTATTTATTTGGTGATTGGCTATGTCTGTCCTCCTTTATAAAGGAACCTCAATAAGCATTTATGGAAAGAATGAGTGAATTAATTCTTGTAGTTAGAGTCTTCAAGTAATCATATAACCTTAGAAATAGAACAGAAAACTTTCAAACTTTACCCCTTAGGGAGCATCTCATTCAGTGGTTTTCAGATCTCCTTTAGCCATGGAATTGTATTGCCAAACCCAAGGGTAAGCCCAATCCTAATACCTACGACAGAATAAAGCTGAGCTTTTCTAGTAAAAGTGGGGGGTACACTGCTCCCCTGGTTACTGTGAGCCACCCTGGAATCCTAGTGCTTCGAGCACGCCCCGTTTAAAAACCACTGAGACAAACCCTCTCATTCTACAGAGAGGGAAACTGAGGCTCTGAGTAGCTCTCCACTACCTGTAAAGTCCTCCAGAAGGACAGGGTTGTAGGTTTGTATTCCGGCCCCCAGCACCCAGGCCGGTCCCTGGCACAGAGCCGCAGCTCAGGGACCGTTGTGGGCTGTTCTGGTGACCCAGCGAGTTGAAGGCAGAGGTGGAACTGGCTGCCGAGTTTAGGACCTCTGATCTCCAGTGCGGCAGGGAGATGGCTGAGGGCCCCTGGCTTCCATGTGGTTCAGGTTCAGACGCCTCCTTTAGAACCAGGCCGAGTGGAGGTGACCCGCCGGCCTCCTGCTCCCAGGGGCCTCTCACACGGCTGGCAGGTCGCTAGCACTGTCCTTTTCTACCACTTCAGCCCTCTCGGGTGTTTGTCAAAGAAACCAGGGGAGGTATGAGTCCCATCTTTCTCTACCTCCTTCCATGCGGATTCTCTTTCTTCCCCTTCCTCTTCTCTTCATTAAAAAAAAAAAGAAAGAGACAAAATGTTTCAGGCATGAAAACCAGCATACAGGGGAGGCTAGTGAGCACGATACATACTATGAACCCACAGCCTAGATTCAGAAAGAAAATGTCACAAATCCAGCTGAAGCCTTTCTTCTTTGTTTCCTCTCCCCTGTCTTTTCATTTCCCTCTTCTGTCTTCCCCCTCCTTCTTTTCCTTTTCTCTTTCCTCTTGGACTCCTCCTGCTTTCACTTTCCATCTTCGCCCAACTCCTTGTCCTGCCACCACCCTTGTCCCCTTTGTCACCCTCCTCCCTCCTCATTCTTGTCCCCTCCTACCTTTCTTCTTCCCCTCTGGCCCCTTCTCTTGCCTTCTCCTCCCCTGCATCTTTAGTTACTTCCAAAAGTCACCTCCAGCTTGCTCTGTTTACGGTACGTTTCACTACCATCACATGCTGGCCGGTTCATCCAGCTCGTTCTCATAGAGGAAAGAACAACCGCCCTATAGAGCTCTATAGGTTACTCAGCTCTCTGAATCCTTTCCAGAAGGTTTTTCTGATATCTCTCACTGCATTTCTATTTGACTACATCACTGGGGACATTTTCTTACCGTTTGTAGGTTATGCAGTCTTTGGACTTTAAAGAATTTGATTTACTCCCCTTGGGGTCAGACCCTAGGGGAGCTGCCTACTCAGACATATAGAAGAATCTTTGGGGTTTATCATCAGAGGACGAACTCTGTGTGTCTGATGGGAGTGGGGGGCACAGCACTGAGCAATTATGTCTCACGCCCCTTCTCCATCAGCTCAAGTCCGGAAAAAGCAACCCGAAACTGGGCAGCCAGTGATTTGCATTTCTGTGAACAGACTCATTCACAAGGTACAGAGCTGGCTCAGGGCACGACTAGGTTCTTTGTCAATGTCAAGGTGTTGACATTTCCTGTTTCAATCTGGGGGAGGATCCGCTTGCAGTGGAAGAAGGCAAGGAACTCCTTTCCCATCTCAGCACCACCTTCTTTGGTTTTGTGGCACCCGGGAACTCTGTTTTCCTCCTAACTAATCCAAGTTTACACTTGGTGGTCTCATCCTGCGGCTTACCTACAGCCATTATGAATAATATTGGAAATGTCTTTCCACCTCATACTTAGTTGATTGCGATACGAGTACTTACACTAAAAATAAGAAGAATTCCAGGGACCCTTTGCTCTTTAATAGCAATGCTAAGGTTGTCAAAGTGTTTGCAGATGCACTAGCCCATTTTGGCCTTACACGTTCTGCCAGGACCAGGTATTATCACCCACAGTTTGCAGATGAGGAAGCGAGAAGGGAGGGGATGATTTGCCCGAAATGCATGCGCTGTGGCAGTGCCAAAAGCACCTCCGAACTTGATGAGACCGGGAGCTTTCAGTACGACCAGGGCACTGGACTCTCTGCAGGCCCATCGGAGGTGCCTAGGGTGAGGGCCAACAGAAGCGGCCCAGAGTAAGGGCTTGTCAAGGACCCCCACGCCCAACATCCGCACACCCGCCATGGACAGTTGTCAAGCCCTGGCCTCTGCAGAGCTCCTCCCGCCCCAGTGCTGCAAAGCATTGGCAGGCAGCTGCAATGAAGGCTTTCCCGCGTCTGGATCCCTGCCTACACTGCAGAATTTTCACAAGGAGAAGGGAAGGGGGGAAGTGGATGGTCTGACTTAATCACAGGTGAACTGACAACTCAGTGGCAGCCAGCAGTTTGCAGAAACGATGGGCTCCAGTGCTGTTACCAGTGAGGCAACCCTTCATGTCTGAGACAGGTAAACGGTGTGCCCAGCCAGTATCATGTGCAGCTCATAGTAGGTGCTCAAGAAACAGTGACTGCCACTCTTCTTATTTTTACCATGATCACTACTATGCACTGGGTCTCAGGTCACACAGAGATAGGACAAAATCCCAGGACTTGAAAGTCCCTATGGGAGACTACAGCAAATCTCCAGCCGCAGCCCAGCCCACACCCAGCTCCAGCCCCCTTCTCATCCTATAGGGTACGAGATAGAGAAGGGCACTGAGCTGGGGGTACCCTGTTTCTCATGGCCTGGGGGATCATCACTCCTAGCCACCTGCACTCACCCGACTCTTCTCCCCTGCCCCTACCTAGTCTGAGGAGAGGTGGGGGCATTCGTTCATCCTCTCCTGTTGAGAGTGGGATCACGTTCCTGGAGTTCCCCCCATGCCCCATGCGTTCCCCAGACTCCAGCACTGGGGGGCCTGCCCTCCCTCCATGTCCCACTCTCACCACAGCCCCTGGGGGTTAGAGGCAGCATTCTATCTCCTGCAATGAAATACTTATAATTATTTGGTGGGGCCTTTTTCCTACAAAAAGTTATTCCCATGTCCACACCTATGATCACTGAGTGACCTAGAACAAGTCACCTAATCTCTGAGCTCAGTTTCCTCATTTGAGAATGAGTATATTTGGCTTGTGTAATGAAGTATCTGGCATGTAATAGGTATAGTCAGAATCAGACCTCTTGGCTTCCTTCTTTCCTAGTTTCTGGCGTGGACACTGTCCCCTGATTCCCCCGTCTCACCCCCCCCCCACACACACACACACTCTTGTCTTGCCTGAACATGGACCTTTATATGAACGACACGGCTTCAAGCCAGGCCCTGGCCATCCTCCACGATCCCTGCTGGGCCCGTGACTGTATCCCAGCACCGTTTTTGTACCTGGCCTGCCTGACAGGGCACAGGATTGGAGGGAGCACTCAGAGCATGTAGGCAGATGACGAGGGAGCCAGAAACCACTACTGTTGGGGGACAATGGTGACTAACTCCCCAAATCCCACAGCAGCATTAGGGTCAGGTCCCGAGCCTGACGCGGCCATAGCTGCCGGGAATGGCTCTCTTCATCTGCAATATCGGGAACCCTAACGTCCCCTGTAGAGGGGCGTGAAGTGTCTGATCACTTAGGTAGTATAGCATGGTGGACAAGGGCATACATACAGTTTGACGATGGGCTGCCTAGGTTTCTGGCTGGCTCTGCCACTTTCTGAATCTATGAAGTAGATTAAATTATTTAACTTCGTTGTGCTTTGGTCTCCCCATCTGTAACATGTGGCTAATAATATTACTTCGTAAGATGTCTGTAAGATTTAAATGAAGTCACATTTTATAATATTCAGAGCAGTACTTGTCAGGTCAGAGGCACTTAGCGAATGTTGGCTCCTTTCATTGTTGCGGGTATTAGTACTGACTGCATCATTACCACGGTTACCACCAAAGAGTGAGAACCAACTCAGACTTGTATTACTCACCAGCCATGCCACTCAAACTCTTATCTGTCAAACACTACTACTTATCATCCATCGCTGAGCTACTGCACAGCGTGGGTGTGAGGATTGATGGCTAAAACAGAAGCGGATAGATGAGACAATTTACAAGAGAAAGCAGATACCGTAAAACCAAAGGCAATAGTAACCAATGGAAGACAGATGACAAAGAATAAAGTTGGGAAAGAGGAGAAAACCCGAGCATAAACTTTGGTGTGAGCATCCTAGCAAACCATGGCAAAAGGGGAAACCCAATGGGACATGTCATTATCGTTGCTTAGCTGGGAAGTATATTATTTCATGACGAGAACCTTCAGCTCTAAGAAAAATTTGTAAGAATATTCATTATGGATGTGTTAGCAAATCTAAAATTTCAGGCCTGAACTCCAGGAGAAAAGAGAATTCTGATGACATTTGAAAAGGATCACCGTAAGCATGGTTGAAGGAATGTGAGCTCTCTAATCCAGAAAAGGAAAATGGCTGGGGGGAAATGATGTTCTGTTTCAAGACTTAGCCGCTGCATCAGTGGGGAGCAGCATTGTGCTGGGATGTTTCTGAAAATAGAACCAGAACTCCATGGTGAAATGCCTCAAGGAGGCAAATTGAGTGCCAGCTGAAGACATAAAAACAGCCAAACCCTAGTAACCCACCAGAGTGGTGAACTGGCCCATGAGCTCCCTGTCCATGCAAACAGTGGTCTGGATGGCCGCCTCATTGCCACGTGCGAAGGCCCATGGCACGGTCGGGGAGCATTGACATGGCTTCTGCACCCCGGCCACAATCTTCTTCTCCAGGCCTATGTAATATAGGAGCAGACTCTCTAAAAAGGAGACCAGCTTTCTGCCTTGAATGTGGATGAACAACTCGAACAGAAACCATTCCCCCAAAGCTGCTTACTTAGAAATCAACGGGCAGGCTGGTTAGAGCCACCAAATCACTTGAAATTATTATTTAAGATAAAGACGATTAGGAAATAATTTGGCCAAGCAATTGTTAGCAGATTTGGGGAAACATTCCCCTTGTCAGAAGTGACCATGTCCCCTGCCACCAACCTCCCCTGTGTGTCCCATTTACTATCAGCAGAAGAAAGTGTGCAACCACCTGGTCCCAGCTCTACCCAGCTCTGCCCAGCTCTGCTCCATCCCCGCACCGTCACCTGGGCTGCCATCTTCTTCCTCACCAGGACTCCCTTTCGGAGGGCCATGTCTTGCTCAGCATCAGATGACCACTGTGTGTGGAGAGTCTGCCCCAAAGCACACAGCTGCCTGTAACATATAGTTAGGAGCGTGGGTTCTGCAGCCTGTCCTGTCTTTTTTCCCACCACTGGAAACCCCAAACTCTTTTTTTCCCTTCCTTTCCTTTCTCTCTCCCTCCCTGCCTCCCTCCCTTCTCTCCTTTCTCCATTCCAATATTCTTCTATTAATCACCCATCTGGTGCCAAATACATATGGTGTTGGGCATCAGAGGAACGTTCACATTCTTAAGTCTAAAGGATGAGACGGGCAAGTTACAGACAAGATAGTAAGAGGCAAGTTCTAAGCAAGGTCAGAGTACCGTGGAAATCCAAGTTCAGGACACCTAACCTGTCGCTGTAGTCAGGAGATGCTTCCTGGTGGAGGGGTCACCTGAGCCATGCTTTGTAGGATGAGTAGGAGCTCATGTAGGTAAAGAAGAAGGAAGCAGCAGACTAATGATGTGCCTAGTCTAACAAGGAACAGAAAGGTCTTCCCTTCCACCTAAACTCGGTTATTATGGCGGGGCCAGACGCAAGTGGGAGATGTCTGGAGAAGAGTGGCTCACACAAGGCAGGGTGTGAGGGACTTTTTACACTACACAGACCTAGACCTACTGTCAACATCTGAAAGTCAATGTAAATTGTACGTTTATGAAGCAAACTTAAGCGTCAAGTTCCTCTGTTTGGGCTGTAATGATGTCAAGAATGTGTCTCCTTGGTCCACTGCTACTAATTAAAAGCTTTGATTGGTAGTTATACATGCCTTTGATGAATGAGGTGATAAAATAAGTTAATTATGACTTAATATGTAGAGTTTGTTACCCATTATCTTTCAAGACTCAGTCTGTGGGGAGAGGGAGAGCAACAAAAGGGCTCTTAGTGGTGAAAAAACTGAAAAATATTTTCTCCTATTACCAAAATACATATAAAACCTGTTCTGGAATTGAAGGTACATAAACTGATATACAAAAACAAGCAACTCATTGATCAGAAACTCACCATATACCTGTCACTATGGGTCACCCTGGGTACAACTGGTATACCAAATAGTCATGGTCATGCTCGTTTTGGAACTTCGCCATGAGTAGGAGAGGTCAATATTAACCAAATAAACACACAAATAAATATGTAATTATACAATGTGCTAAGTGTTGTGAGAAAAAAATGGGGTCCTGTGAGAGAATAATAGGGAAACTGAGTTTACATCAGGGATGAGGAAAGTGTTTTTTGAGGAGGTTTAACTTAAATTAAACTTTCAGTTCAAGAGGGATGGTGAGCATCATCTAGGTGTAGAAGTAGGGATGGAAAGAGGGTGGTCCAAGCAAAAACGTACTGTGCATACTGGCCCAGAGGCAAGGAGGTGCTTGGCCGATGGAATAGCTAAGTAAAGGCTCCTGTGGTTGGAGCCCAGGGAGCAGGCTGAGGTTGGCCCTGAAGAGGTGGAACGGAGCCATAATGTTGGTCCTGAGGGGTCCACAGTACATCTGGTGGTTGATTCTGAAAACAGCAGGATGACTTTAAGAGTGTTAAATGATAAGACGCACAAACATACACGCATACACAAGCACTTTTGTATTGTTAAATGAGTTTTGTGGTTGGTTGTCCTGAGAAAAATGGGTTGGACAGGGACAAAAGCAGAAACAGGGTGACCAGCGAGGTGACTATTGTCCTTCAGGTACAAAATGGCAGCTTTTGGACGAGGTGGTAATAGGAAGGTGGTACAAATTGGAGAAATTCAAAAAATGTGTCAGGGAAACTTGGTGGTGATAGGTTAATTAGTCAGGTGGCAGTGAGGGGGGAAATATGTTAACTGAGGAAATTAATTTGAGTCGACTTGACTTGGAAAGCAACATTTTGAGTCTAGACCTAGACTGATGGCCGCAGCTAGGATTTGCAGGAGCCACCGAGAGTTTTCTGGATCCTTGCAGCCATGGGCTATGTTGTGACCACCATGTTTGCTAAGGAAGGCACCACCTTCTTCTGTGTGGTGACCGACCTTCAAGAGCATGTGGCTCTGGGGGCAGTGATGTCGTCCTCTCCTTCCCTCATATGGGACATGTTTGGAACATGAGTGGTGTACACTGTACCATCTAAGGTGCCACCCTTCCAAAGAGAAAGACCACCCAGATGGCCAGTGAGTCAAACTGGTTGGTTCTCCAGCTCTCTGTGCAGGGTTACCATAGGGGCCATGATTCAAATGAGACTGCATCTTGATCTACAGGCATTGTGCCATCTATCAGGGCAAACGCCACAAAAACACTAACGGACCAAGGAAAGTGCAGGAGAGTTAGGCCAGGCATGTGTCAATTCCCCACAAAACGAGCCGATCGATGAACTGCCACCAAGACCCCTCCCAGGAGCAAAGAGGTGTGCTGACCAGCCTCACTGAGCACTTACTATGGACCAGGCCCTCCTTCAAAGGCCGTGAATGCTGTTCCATTCAATTCTCACAACTGCCCAGGGAGCCCCATTTTGGAAGCTGAGGCACAGAGAAGTTGAGTGACTTTGCTGAGCTCCCACAGCAGTAAGTAGAACAACAGCGTTTGAACCCAGAGATTTGTACGCCATAGCTCATGCTCTCAGCTTCTATGTGATTAAGCAGGGAGAGTGGCTCCTGAGCGGGGTGGGCCTTGACCTGAGTTGAGAAGTGTAGGAAATACTGAATCTGTACTGCTCCAGGGGCTGCATGTTACTGAGGTTCTGGGGGGCCATTTGGGAACTACGGTTCCCAGTGGGATGCCGAGCATTTAGCGTGGAGAGCCCTCCTCCTGTTCATGTATTCTCTCCTCAAATCCTTCCCAAGCACCTCTGAGCTGCAGGAACTAGGATGGATACTGGGGATATAGCAGTGAGTTGAGATGTCCCCCCAGAGCTCACTGGGTCGCGAGGAAGTCACAAATGAAAAGGGTTCATTTAAATGCAGGGTGGTAAACACCCACCATGAGGAAGGCAAGTGCTGTAGGACCCCACGGAGGGAGTGGCATGCATCCCTGATACACTTTTGTGGTGGTTTGAGTCTGAGGGGCCACGGGTCAGGGAGTCTCTTCGGAGAAACGGGGCATCTACTGTGAGTATGGATGATGAGAGGGACTTAACCGGGGAAAGGCCCGGGGGGGGGGTGGGGAGGAGAGCAAATGGGCAGTGGAGGAGGGGAAATTACTTCCGGAAATGCCAGAGACGAAGGCCTCCACGTATGGAAATAAGAGACAGCAGGTTCTTTGGAGGAACTGGAGGGTAGAAAGCACTCAGGGCAGACGTGAAAATAGACGTGAATCTGGAGAAAGGTCAGGGGGAGCTGGATCACGTGCGTCAGGGAGTTTGGACTTCACCCTGAGGGCTGTGAAAAGCCTCCGCAGGTTTCAGGGGAGAAGAAGGTAACCCATTCTCTGGGGCAGTCTGGATCCTTTGTACATTTCTTGGGTTCAAGTAATGTGCTGATGGAGTGTTTGGCAAGAGGCCAGATCATCTGGCCCCCAGGGAAGTGGTTTTGTTTGGCTCTGAGGAGGGTTTCCCTTTAAGCCTTAATAGCAGTTGTCTTTCCTCCTTTCCACATTGGGCTTGCCAAGCAGCTAGGATGTGTGTTAATTTTTAAAGAGCTACTTGTGCCCTCTATATCATTGTCTGTCTGTGGGATTTCTACCAAAGCCTTCAAACAGACCTCCCAGGTCTCATTTCTGAGCAGCTTCTCCATAATAGGAACGAAGAGATGCAGGTGGGCGGGAGAGACCGTGGGAGCAAGGAGCGAAGGGGCTGGCAGGGATCGTGGGCCCCTAGGATGCTAGCCACCTCCGAGAGCATCCTCAGCGCGTCCTTTCTCAGTCACAGAGAGACTTCCCAATTGATCCCCCCCAGTGAGCACTCCTCAGTCAGTGAAGAAGGCTCCCCATCATTTACACTGGTGCTGACAGTCTGATACAAACACAGTGGGTGGCTGCAGTAACTGGGTTAGCCACGTTGGAATTTCCATCAGTAACACCTTCTGGAGCTCATTTGTGGGCTTATTAACCCCCAAATCACTCCTAACGAGGATCCATCTCCACGTGGGAGTGCCTGCATAGAGTACCGGGGCACCATTGTGATTGCTCCCCAACCAAGCAGTTCAGTATTAGGGAACCACCTCCAGAACCAGGGAGACCCCGGTATGAATCCCTGCTCTTCCGCTTTCCAGCTCTGTGGCCCTGAGCAAGCGATTGAACCTCTCTGAGCCTCAGTAACTCATTTACAAAACAGATACCGGTCATATCCCTCCCACTGGACTGTGGTCATAAGTATTTGAGGCCATGCACTGTGTTTAGTAAATGCCAAGTACTGTTGTTATTTTTGTGGTGGGGTTAGTAAGTGTTGCAAACCCACATGCCTTCAGGGTAACATAAGTGAGTGAAGCAGGCTGGGAAAGATTGGCAGAGAGAAAAATGCTATGAAGGGGACAGTTGCTGTGCAGCTGCAGCCCTCATTATTAAACGATATCCAGATCCAGTTATTAGATCCAATTATTAGATCCAGTTATTAGAGCCAATGATTTTTCCAAAGAAGCCAGAATTTAGTGTTAAATATCCCAACTTTTAATTGTTGGTAACGAATTTCAATTTTCTATGATAATTTGGGAGACAAACCAAACACACATGAAAGTGGCCCTTTTGCAACCTCTGGGTTCTCCTTTCTGCAACAACTGATTAAAAACTGGGTCTTCAATATAAATAGCTCCAGGCTGCCAGGCACAAAGCATGCTGGGAGCTGACTCTGTCTGTCCTAGGACGGAAGTAATGAAACGCCCCACAACTTCCAGCATAACAAAACTCATCACCAGCTCTTGTGTATGGGCTTGTGTGATATCTAGAATCAAACTGAAATAGAGAGGTAGGGCAGAGATTGGACACAGGCTCTGTGTCATGTGCTGTGGTAGAAGGTTCCCAGGAGGTGACCAGCAGAACTGTGGCATCTACATTCAGGAGTCCAAATCACTCACATGTGTCGTACTCGGCTCCTCTGTCCTAGTCAGACTTGAATGACGTGAGAACACTCTGGGTTTTAGCTATAACTATCGCCAAGGAAGTTTTACTTTCTGATAAATGTCTAAACATTCATTTGTACAGTCAGATTTGTTTCCTAAACTCAACTCTCTTGAACCTGACTATAGCTGAAATGTCTGTTGCCTTTGGGAAGCCTGTATTCCATTTTACCCATAAACGCTTTCTCTTATACCAGGTTTTACTCGTAAACATTCCCAAGTTTGTCTTTTCATTCATTCATTCATTCATTCATTCATTCATTCATTCATTTGGTCAATAAACGCTGAGTATCCACCACACACCAGGCGTTGTGCAAAGGGCGTTGGATAGTCAGAAAGTTCTGAGAACAGACATAAGCTCTGCTGCTCACGAAGAGCGCCTCAGTTTCCTCATATGTCGAATGAGGAGGATAATAGTGCTTACTCATCTGATACTCAAAGGATTACGCAAAGCAGTGTCTGCACATGGCCCGCTTTCAATAAATATTATCCAACAGATGGTCATGCAGCTCAATTATCACCTCAACCTTTAGGGTTGCTACTGTTATCCCCACTTCTCACATGGAGGAAAGTGAGTTTTAAAGCAATGAATTAACATTTCCAAGGTCACACACCTAGCAAGTGTTGGAGCTGGAATCAGCCAATCACCAAAGCCCGTTCTTTCTGCCAAATCACCCAGCCAGGGACAAACCATTCCTGGCCTCCTTGTTTGGTGATCGGGAAGAATTCGGAGCAGCCCTAAGTTTAAGCTCTGTAATGACTACAGCGGATTCAGGGCGGAGGAATACAGACTGCCAGGCACTCTCTCCTGCTGGAAATATGTGAAAGGGCAATGTTCAGGTGCTAAGAACACAAATGTGTTTGGAGGGAAATCCCATCACTCAGCAATATCATCGCTGAGCCAGGCCCTTGTCCTGGGAACACAGGTTCCCTCACGGAGCTTATAGCCTGTCACAGTGCTGCAGATGGGAAAATGTGCAAATGTAAAGGTGCGGCCTTAGAAACCCCAGTCAAAATGAAGCAAAAGATGTGGCTGGGGATGCGTTTGGGACCCACACCTGATGGCCATTGAGGCGTTTCGGTCACTAAAGAAATGGTTTTGTACTTTATGGCAGGCAACTTGATTTTGCATTTGGTGTGCATTCAGGTTAGGGCTACTGAAGGTGAATTAAGGTGTCCAGGTTATATCAGCAAGCCGATCTTAGGAGAACAGTCTGCTTTCATTCGGAGGCACTAACTGCATTTCTAGCAGGGAGATTCTTTAGCCAACAGTTCATTTCCAGGAGAGAAGATTCTTTTGGCCATTTCTGTTTCTCTGTTTACTCTCTGTTTAGACTAAGTGCCTGATAATTGGGTTCATGCAGAGAAGGAGCTAGAGTCTGAGGCTTGTTTGCTTGGAACATTTTAGAAAGCCGAAGTACTTAATGATGATGGTAACTACCACTTAGTGAAGATTATTTGCCCAACATGGTAAATGCTTTACATACATTATCTAATTTAATCCTCACAAGCAACCCAGTACAATTGAAAGTGCAATTATCCCTATTTCACATATGAGGAAATGAAGGCTCAGAGAGGTCAAATTCGTGCTCAAGGTTCCACCACTGGGAAATGGCAGAGAGTGTACTGAACTTGGTCTGACTCTCTCTAGAGCTGTGGTTCTCATCCAGGGGTAATTTTGACCCTTCGGGACATTTTGGAAAGTCTGGAGATCTCTTTGGTTGTCACAACTGGGAGTAGGTTACTACTGGCAGCTAGAGGGTGTTCTAAACACCCTACAATACACAGGACAGACCCTAGAATAAGGAATTCTCTGGCCCCAAACATCAATAGAGCGGCAGGTGAGAGACCCTTCTGTAGATCCCAGTGCTTATCGTTGCCCTGGCCCCATCACTAAACATTTCTTGTGTAGGCACTTGTTTCTGGAACATATTTTATAAAGTATTCCCAATCTCTGTTGAAATGCTGTTTGCATTCTCACTTGCTCTGTCTTTTTCTAAGAACCAGTGATAAAACAATTTAGATCAAGCCATTCCCAGGAAAAGATTTTAATGAACAGCAGAACAAGGGGAACCCCAGTGGATTTTACAGCCCCATTTCAGCTAAGGTTCAAGTTCACTAATGCCAGAAAGGAACTAATTAGAGTCTTATAGACGGCAGGACAAATGTTAATAGCTTTACCTTTCATTTAAGCTGGGCTTTATTTTTATAGCTGGTCCTTTGGTAGCAACTCGATTTATTAAGGCATTGTTAACAGCTGAGGAAAATCAATAAAGTACATAAGCACATGTGATTCTTGTGCTATTTGTAAATATAATTCTGACTGCTCATGTACATATAGGCATATTCATGTATGCTCTAAGAATATGCTTATCTCTGCTCTGTGTTTTAAAATTGACTCTCAAATCGGCACATTTGGTCTTCTAAATGTGGTCTTCAAGTTATGAGATGGGCCAAAGTCAGAATGAATAGAGAAAGAAACGCAAATAAATTCCCTCCTGCTGGGGGAAAAAATTCCTCAAAGTGTGTGGGTCTTGGACAGTGCTTTTGCTAACCCATAGACAAGTAACTTACTGCAAGATGGAATCATAACTGGAATTAACCTACCGATTAGACCAGATGGATCTAACAGACATATACAGAAACTTTTCTTCCAACAGCAGCAGAATACACATTTTTCTCTAGTGCACATGGAACACTCTCCAGGATACATCATATGGTAGGCCATAAGGCAAGTCTTCAGTTTACGAAGATTAAATCATATCAAACATCATTTCCAATCACAATAGTATGAAACTAGAAATTAATCTTAAAAATAAAACTGGGAAATTCACAAATATGTGGAGGTTAAACAACGTGCTTCTGAACAACCAATGGGTCAAAGAAGAAGTTAAAAGAGAAATCAAAAGTATCTGAGACAAATGAAAATGGAAACAAAACATACAAAACTTAGAATTTTTTATTTATTTTTGTTTTTGATTTTTTTCTACTGCCAATGTATTTTACGGAGTTAGTATAGAAGGCTGGTTAATAGCACAGCTTTAGTAATCAGACGTCCCTGAGTTTGTATCCTGACTCCACTGATTATTAGCTGTGTAACCATGGGCGAGTTACTAAACCTCTCTGATACTTAGTCTTATCTGTAAAATAAGAAAAATAATAAACCATCTTAAAGTACTGTAAGGAATAATAAGTGAGATGAGTAGGAAGTACTTAACATCCAGTGCTTGCTGGGATGCAGCCAAAGCAATTCTAAGGGGGAAGTGTATAACAGTAAATGCTTACATTAAGAAAAAAACAAGATCTCAAATAAACAACTTAACTTTACACTTCAAGGAACTAGAAAAATATGAACAAACGAAGTCCAAAGTTAGAAGAAGGAGGGAAATAACAAAGATCAGAGCATAAAGAAATGAAATAGAGCTGTTTTTTTCTGTTTTTGCTTTTTGTTTTTTAAAGATGAACAAATCAGACAAACCATTTGCTAGACTTACCAAGAAAAGAGAGGACTCAAATAAATGAAATTATAAATGAAATGAGGAGACATTAAGACAGAAGCCACAGAAATACAAAGGATCTTAAAAGACTACTGTAAACAATTACATACTAACAAATTGGATAACCTAGAAGAAATGAATGAATTCCTAGAAACATACAACCTACCAAGACTGAATCAAGAAGAAATGGAAAATATGAACAAATCAATTACTAATAAGGAAACTGAATCAGTAATCAAAAACTTCCCAACAGCAACAAAACAATTGCAGGACCAGATGGCTTCACAGGTAAATTATATCAACATTTAAAGAATAACTAATATTAATCCTTCCAAAGTCTTCCCAAAAATGAAAGAGGAAGGGACGCTTCTAAAACTCATTTTGCAAAGCCAGCATCGACCTGATACCAAATCCAGAAAAGAACACTACAAGAAAAACAAAACAAAACAAAACAAAACCTTATAGGTCAATATCCCTGATGAACATAGATGCAATAATCCTCAATAACAGAATTAGCTAACCAAATTTAACAATACATTAAAAGGATAATCCACAATGATCAAATGGGATTTACTCCAAGGATGCAAGAATGATTCAACATACACAAATTAATCAATGTGATAAACCACATTAACAAAATGAAGGATAAAAATCAGATTGTTATCTGAATAAACGCAGAGAAAGCATTTGACAAAATTCAACATCCTTTCATGATTAAAAACTCTCAACAAACCGGACATAGAGGTTTATATCCAAGGTTTAGTTACTTGACCAACATATGCATAAAGACCATGTACGACAAGTCCATAGTTAACATCATATTTAATAGTGAAACCGTGAAAGCCTTTTCTCTAACATCAGGAAAAAGACGAGGATACCCACTCTCGTTACTTTTATTTAATAGTGTAGTGGAAGTCCTAGCCAGAGCACTTAGGCAAGAAAAAAAATTAAAAGGCATCCAAGTCTGAAAAGAAGTAAAATTGTATCCATTTTCAGATGGCATGATGTTATATATAGAAGACCCTAAATATCTC